>NC_138297.1:6715000-7315000 GCF_965601325.2 Salmo salar
CTGTGAGATCTGACCGAACAAGAGCCATGGAACGGTGATGGCCGATTAGACTCTGGCGCGCGAGTTCATGTTGGGTACCCTCATTCCAATACGTTATAAAAGAGAATGCATTCGTCCACCTTGAATATTATTCATGTTCTGGTTAAAAAAGGCACTAATGATTTATGCAAAACAACGTTTGACATGTTTGAACGAACGTAAATATATTTTTTCCCCTCGTTCATGACGAGAAGTCCGGCTGGCTTAGATCATGTGCTAACAACACGGAGCTTTTTGGATATAAATGATGAGCTTTTTTGAACAAAACTACATTCGTTATGGACCTGGGATTCCTGGAAGTGACATCTGATGAAGAGAATCAAAGGTAATGGATTATTTACATAGTATTTTCGATTTTAGATCTCTCCAACATGGCCGTTTGTCTGTATAGCAAAGCATATTTTTCTGGGCGCAGTGCTCAGATTATTGCAAAGTGTGATTTCCCAGTAAGGTTATTTTTAAATCTGGCAAGTTGATTGCGTTCAAGAGATGTAAATCTATAATTCTTTAAATGACAATATAATATTTTACCAATGTTTTCTAATTTTAATTATTTAATTTGTGGTGCTGACTTGACTGCCGGTTATTGGAGGGAAACGATTTCCTCAACATCAATGCCATAGTAAAACGCTGTTTTTGGATATAAATATGAACTTGATAGAACTAAAAATGCATGCATTGTCTAACATAATGTCCTAGGAGTGTCATCTGATGGAGATTGTCAAAGGTTAGTGCATCATTTTAGCTGGTTTTATGGTTTTGGTGACGCCTGTCTTTGAATTGACAAAACATTACACACAGCTATTGTCAATGTACTCTCCTAACATAATCTAACTTAATGCTTTCGCCGTAAAACCTTTTTGAAATCGGACAACGTGGTTAGATTAAGGAGATGTTTATCTTTCAAAGGGTGTAAGATAGTTGTATGTTTGAAAAATTTGAATTTTGACATTTATTTGCTTTCAAATTTGCCGCTCTTGAAATGCACCTGCTGTTGATAGGGTGCACCACGGGTGGCACGCTAGCGTCCCACATAGCCCCAAGAAGTTAATGACGTCAGACCGAGGCTCTGCATCTGTCCTCGTGCTCCTAGATCTTAGTGCCGCTTTTGATACCATCGATCACCACATTCTTTTGGAGAGATTGGAAACCCAAATTGGTCTACATGGACAAGTTCTGGCCTGGTTTAGATCTTATCTGTCGGAAAGATATCAGTTTGTCTCTGTGAATGGTTTGTCCTCTGACAAATCAATTGTAAATTTCGGTGTTCCTCAAGGTTCCGTTTTAGGACCACTATTGTTTTCACTATATATTTTACCTCTTGGGGATGTTATTCGAAAACATAATGTTAAATTTCACTGCTATGCGGACGACACACAGCTGTACATTTCAATGAAACATGGTGAAGCCCCAAAATTTCCCTCGCTAGAAGCCTGTGTTTCAGACATAAAGAAGTGGATGGCTGCAAACTTTCTACTTTTAAACTCGGACAAAACAGAGATGCTTGTTCTAGGTCCCAAGAAACAAAGAGATCTTCATTTGAATCTGACAATTAATCTGGATGGTTGTACAGTTGTCTCAAATAAAACTGTGAAGGACCTCGGCGTTACTCTGGACCCTGATCTCTCTTTTGAAGAACATATCAAGACTGTTTCAAGGACAGCTTTTTTCCATCTACGTAACATTGCAAAAATCAGAAATTTTCTGTCCAAAAATGACGCAGAAAAATGAATCCATGCTTTTGTTACTTCTAGGCTGGACTACTGCAATGCTCTACTTTCCGGCTACCCGGATAAAGCACTAAATAAACTTCAGTTAGTGCTAAATACGGCTGCTAGAATCCTGACTAGAACCAAAAAATTTGATCATATTACTCCAGTGCTAGCCTCCCTACACTGGCTTCCTGTTAAGGCAAGGGCTGATTTCAAGGTTTTACTGCTAACCTACAAAGCATTACATGGGCTTGCTCCTACCTATCTTTCCGATTTGGTCCTGCCGTACATACCTACACGTACGCTACGGTCACAAGACGCAGGCCTCCTAATTGTCCCTAGAATTTCTAAGCAAACGGCTGGAGGTAGGGCTTTCTCCTATAGAGCTCCATTTTTATGGAATGGTCTGCCTACCAATGTGAGAGACGCAGACTCAGTCTCAACCTTTAAGTCTTTACTGAAGACTTATCTCTTCAGTAGGTCCTATGATTAAGTATAGTCTGGCCCAGGAGTGTGAAGGTGAACGGAAAGGCTGGAGCAACGAACCGCCCTTGCTGTCTCTGCCTTGCCGGTTCCCCTCTTTCCACTGGGATTCTCTGCCTCTAACCCTTTTACAGGGGCTGAGTCACTGGCCTACTGGTGTTCTTCCATGCCGTCCATGGGAGGGGTGCGTCACTTGAGTGGGTTGAGTCACTGACGTGGTCTTCCTGTCTGGGTTGGCGCCCCCCCCTTGGGTTGTGCCATGGCGGAGATCGTTGTGGGCTATACTCGGCCTTGTCTTAGGACGGTAAGTTGGTGGTTGGAGACATCCCTCTAGTGGTGTGGGGGCTGTGCTTTGGCAAAGTGGGTGGGGTTATATCCTGCCTGTTTGGCCCTGTCCGGGGGTATCATCGGATGGGGCCACAGTGTCTTCTGATCCCTCCTGTCTCAGCCTCCAGTATTTATGCTGCAGTAGTTTATGTGTCGGGGGGCTAGGGTCAGTCTGTTACATCTGGAGTATTTCTCTTGTCTTATCCGGTGTCCTGTGTGTATTTAAACATGCTCTCTCTAATTCTCTCTTTCCCTCTTTCTGTCTTTCTCTCGGAGGACCTGAGCCCTAGGACCATGCCTCAGGACTACCTGGTATGATGACTCCTTGCTGTCCCCAGTCCACCTGGCCGTGCTGCTGCTCCAGTTTCAACTGTTCTGCCTGCGGCTATGGAACCCTGACCTGTTCACCGGACGTGCTTGTTGCACCCTCGACAACTACTATGATTATTATTATTTGACCATGCTGGTCATTTATGAACATTTTAACATTTTAACATCTTGACCATGTTCTGTTATAATATCCACCCTGCACAGCCAGAAGAGGACTGGCCACCCCTCATAGCCTGGTTCCTCTCTAGGTTTCTTCCTAGGTTTTTGGCCTTTCTAGGGAGTTTTTCCTAGGGAGTTTTTCCTAGCCACCGTGCTTCTTTCACATGCTTTGCTTGCTGTTTGGGGTTTTAGGCTGGGTTTCTGTACAGCACTTTGAGAATATCAGCTGATGTACGAAGGGCTATATAAATAAATTTGATTTGATTTTGATTTGTTGAATACAGTATAGTATCCTTCATTGCCTTATCTATCCATCATGAGCTAAGTGCACTAGCACAGACATGCACAAACACACACTCTCTAAGTGCTTGTTATAAAAACCCACTTTCCCACAGCAGAGATGTCATGTGTTCATGCTGCTACGAGCATAGTGAATTATTTAAACACACACACACACACACGCTCTCCCAGACCTATCCCAATCTGACTGACATCTAGCAGTGAGATACACTGTACTGGAATGTACTGTGTTGTGTAATACTGAAGACAATGGGTGGTCTCTCTTACTGCAGAGACGACAGAGAGAGAGACAGACAGACAGACAGACAGACAGACAGACAGACAGACAGACAGACAGACAGACAGACAGACAGACAGACAGACAGACAGACAGACAGACAGACAGACAGACAGAGGGAGAGACAGACAGACAGAGGGAGAGAGACAGACAGAGGGAGAGACAGAGAGAGGGAGAGACAGAGAGAGACAGAGAGGCTTCGACATCGAAGTGTGTTTGTGTTGTCTTGGTTATGTTGTTGTCTGGTTATGTTGTTGTCTCGGTTATGTTGTTGTCTGGTTATGTTGTTGTCTTGGTTATGTTGTTGTCTGGTTATGTTGTTATGTTGTTGTCTGGTTATGTTGTTGTCTCGGTTATGTTGTTGTCTCGGTTATGTTGTTGTCTTGGTTATGTTGTTGTCTGGTTATGTTGTTGTCTGGTTATGTTGTTGTCTTGGTTATGTTGTTGTCTGGTTATGTTGTTGTCTGGTTATGTTGTTGTCTTGGTTATGTTGTTATGTTGTTGTCTCGGTTATGTTGTCGTCTCGGTTATGTTGTTGTCTTGGTTATGGATGGAGGGAGGCAAGGAAACGACAGAACAGATGAAGAAAGAGAGGATGACACTAGTCCCCTTGCCAGATGTCCAGTCAGCACAACTATCCTTGCCTTTCTATCTTGCTCTCTTCTTCTCTCTCTCTCTCCATCCTTCGCTCCAACCCTGCACTATGCAGACCTAGCTGCAACAGCTCTGATAACTTGGCTCTACACACTGTTTAACTGTTTTACTGCTGACTGGCATGAGCTTTCTGTGAGAGGTGCCGAAAATGAAGGGCATACTATACCTCTCTATCCATCTCCCCTCTCTCCCCTCTCTCTCCATCTCCCCTCTCTCTCATCCCCCTCTCTCTCCAATCTCCCCTCTCTCTCATCCCCCTATCTCTCTCATCCCCATCTCCCCTCTCTCTTCATCCCCCTCTCTCCACCCCCTGTACCTCTCTCCAACCCCCTCTCTCTCCATCCCCCCTCTTTCCATATCTCCACTCCACCCCCCTCTCTCTCCTTCCCTCTCTCTCTACCCCCCCTTTCTCTCAATCCCCCCTCTCTCTCTCTACCCCCCCTCTCCATCCCTCTTTCTCCATATCCCCCTCTCTCTCCACCCCCCTTCGCTCTCCATCTCCCCTCTCCACCCCCCCTCTCTCCATCCCTCTCTCTCTACACCCCCCCTCTCTCTCCATCCCCCTCTCTCTCCATCCCCCCTCTCTCATCCCCTTTCTCTCCATCCCCCTCTCTCTCCACCCCCCTCTCTCTCCATCCCCCTTTCTTTCCACCCCCCTCTCTCTCCATCCCCCCTCTCTCATCCCCTTTCTCTCCTTTGATCTCTCTCTCCATCTCCCCCTCCATTTCCATCCCCCTCTCTCTCCATCCCCCTTCTCTCTCCATCTCCCCTCTCTCTCCATCCCCCTTTCTCTCCTTTATTCTCTCTCCATCCCCCTTTCTCTCCACCCCACATCTCTCTCATCCCCCTTTCTCTCCTTTATTCTCTCTCCATCCCCCTTTCTCCCCACCCCCTCTCTCTCCATCTCCCCCTCCATCCCCCTCTCTCTCCATCCCCCCTCTCTCCATCTCCCCTCTCTCTATCTCCCCTCTCCACCCCCTCTCTCTCCATCCCCTCTCTCTCCATCCCCCCTCTCTCTCCATCTCCCTCTCTCTCCATCTCCCCCTCTCTCCATCCCCTCTCTCTCTCCATCCCTCCTCTCTCCATCTCCCCCTCTCGCTCCATTCCCCTCTCTCTCCATCCCCTCTCTCCATCCCCCTCTCCCCATCCCCCTCTCTCTCTCTCCATTCTCTCTGGCTCTCTTTCTATTGATCAGTCTATAAAAGGAACCAGAGTTAACTCAGAAAGCTGAAAGTGACAAGAGAGAAGAGAGAGTAGGATAGTAAAGAGAGAGAGAGAGAGAGACCAGAACAGAGAGTAGGATAGTAGAGAGAGAGACCAGAAGAGAGAGTAGGATAGTAGAGAGACCAGAAGAGAGAGTAGGATAGTAGAGAGAGAGAGAGACCAGAAGAGAGAGTAGGATAGTAGAGAGAGAGAGAGACCAGAAGAGAGAGTAGGATAGTAGAGAGAGAGACTAGAAGAGAGTAGGATAGTAGAGAGAGAGACCAGAAGAGAGAGTAGGATAGTAGAGAGAGAGAGAGAGAGAGAGAGAGAGAGACCAGAAGAGAGAGTAGGATAGTAGAGAGAGAGAGACCAGAAGAGAGAGTAGGATAGTAGCGAGACCAGAAGAGAGAGTAGGATAGTAGAGAGAGAGACCAGAAGAGAGAGTAGGATAGTAGAGAGAGAGACCAGAAGAGAGAGTAGGATAGTAGAGAGAGAGAGAGACCAGAAGAGAGAGTAGGATAGTAGAGAGAGAGACTAGAAGAGAGTAGGATAGTAGAGAGAGAGACCAGAAGAGAGAGTAGGATAGTAGAGAGAGAGACCAGAAGAGTAGGATAGTAGAGAGAGAGACCAGAAGAGAGAGTAGGATAGTAGAGAGAGAAAGACCAGAAGAGAGAGTAGGATAGTAGAGAGAGAGAGACCAGAAGAGGGAGTAGGATAGTAGAGAGAGAGAGAGACCAGAAGAGAGAGTAGGATAGTAGAGAGAGACCAGAAGAGAGAGTAGGATAGTAGAGAGAGAGAGAGAGAGACCAGAAGAGAGAGTAGGATAGAAGAGAGAGTAGGATAGTAGAGAGAGAGAGAGAGACCAGAAGAGAGAGTAGGATAGAAGAGAGAGTAGGATAGTAGAGAGAGAGAGAGACCAGAAGAGAGAGTAGGATAGTAGAGAGAGAGACCAGAAGTGAGAGTAGGATAGTAGAGAGAGAGAGAGAGTAGGATAGTAGAGAGAGAGAGTAGGATAGTAGAGAGAGAGAGAGACGAGAAGAGAGAGTAGGATAGTAGAGAGAGAGACCAGAAGAGAGTAGGATAGTAGAGAGAGAGAGAGACCAGAAGAGAGAGTAGGATAGTAGAGAGAGAGACCAGAAGAGAGAGTAGGATAGTAGAGCGAGAGAGAGAGACCAGAAGAGAGAGTAGCATAGTAGAGAGAAGAGAGAGAGAGACCAGAAGAGAGAGTAGGATAGTAGAGAGAGAGAGAGACCAGAAGTGAGAGTAGGATAGTAGAGAGAGAGAGAGAGAGTAGGATAGTGGAGAGAGAGAGTAGGATAGTAGAGAGAGAGACCAGAAGAGAGAGTAGGATAGTAGAGAGAGAGAGAGAGACCAGAAGTGAGAGTAGAATAGTAGAGAGAGAGAGTAGGATAGTAGAGAGAGAGAGTAGGATAGTAGAGAGAGAGAGAGACCAGAAGTGAGAGTAGGATAGTAGAGAGAGAGAGAATAGGATAGTAGAGAGAGAGACCAGAAGAGAGAGTAGGATAGTAGAGAGAGAGAGAGAGAGAGCAGAAGAGAGAGTAGGATAGTAGAGAGAGACCAGAAGAGAGAGTAGGATAGTAGAGAGAGAGAGAGACCAGAAGAGAGAGTAAGATAGTAGAGAGAGTAAGATAGTAGAGAGAGAGAAAGACCAGAAGAGAGAGTAGGATAGTAGAGAGAGAGACCAGAAGTGAGAGTAGGATAGTAGAGAGAGAGAGACCAGAAGTGAGAGTAGGATAGTAGAGAGAGAGAGTAGGATAGTAGAGAGAGAGAGTAGGATAGTAGAGAAAGAGACCAGAAGAGAGAGTAGGATAGTAGAGAGAGAGAGTAGGATAGTAGAGAGAGAGAGTAGGATAGTAGAGAGAGAGACCAGAAGAGAGAGTAGGATAGTAGAGAGAGAGAGAGACCAGAAGAGAGAGTAGGATTGTAGAGAGAGAGAGACCAGAAGTGAGAGTAGGATAGTAGAGAGAGAGAGTAGGATAGTAGAGAGAGAGACCAGAAGAGAGAGTAGGATAGTAGAGAGAGAGAGAGACCAGAAGAGAGAGTAGGATGGTAGAGAGGAGAGAGACCAGAAGTGAGAGTAGGATAGTAGAGTGAGAGAGAGAGACCAGAAGAGAGAGTAATATAGTAGAGAGAGAGAGTAGGATAGTAGAGAGAGAGAGAGAGAGACCAGAAGTGAGAGTAGGATAGTAGAGAGAGAGAGTAGGATAGTAGAGAGAGAGAGTAGGATAGTAGAGAGAGAGAGAGACCAGAAGTGAGAGTAGGATAGTAGAAAGAGAGAGAGTAGGATAGTAGAGAGAGAGAAACCAGAAGAGTAGGATAGTAGAGAGTGTGACCAGAAGAGAGGGTAGGATAGTAGAGAGACATACAGGATCTTTTTATAGATTACTGGCATACTAGTCCCTTATCTGACCGTACTGTGTGTGTGTCTCTGTGTGTGTGTGTCTCTGTGTGTGTGTGTCTCTGTGTGTGTGTGTCTGTGTGTGTGTGTGTGTGTGTGTGTGTGTGTGTGTGTGTGTGTGTGTGTGTGTGTGTGTGTGTGTGTGTGTGTGTGTGTGTGTGTGTGTGTGTGTGTGTCTGTGTGTGTGTGTCTCTGTGTGTGTGTCTGTGTGTGAGTCTCTGAGTGTGAGTCTCTGAGTGTGAGTCTCTGTGTGTGTGTGTGAGTCTCTGAGTGTGAGTCTCTCTGTGTGTGTGTGTGTGTGTGTGTGTGTGTCTCTGTGTGTGTGTGTGTGTCTCTGTGTGTGTGTGTGTCTCTCTGTGTGTGTGTGTGTGTGTGTGTGTGTGTGTGTGTGTGTGTGTGTGTGTGTGTGTGTGTGTGTGTGTCTCTGTGTGTGTGTTAAACGCTGCACCACATTGATAGGATGTTTACATGAACTGTTTGTCCCAAATGGCACCATATTCCCTATACAGTGTCCTATTCCACCCATAAAGCCCTGGTCAAAAGAAGTATACAGGGACTTATAGGGAATAAGATGGTGGTTAGAACGCCACCTAACTCTCTGTTATCGGGACAAGGCCACTGTACCCAGGGCCCAGTTTTTCAAAAGATATCTGATCTGATTTCTGCAATCGTATAGGATTAAATGCATAGAAATATAATGAATAGAATGGGCGTCCGCCATTCAAGTCAATTATACACCCTTTCTATGAAGTATATTTCTATGTATTTAATCCTATGCGTTTGCAGAAATCTGATCGGATAACTTTTGAAAAACAGGGTGCCACGAATGGATGGATGAACAACAAAAGATGCATTTTTTTTGTCTTTCAGATGATAAGTGTGAAGAGTTGCAAAGAGAGGGGCCCTGGAGACAACGAGACAGAGACTGAGAGGCTGCCAAAAGAGATGACTGTGAAACAACAGATTGTACCTCCCCAGGGAAACATAGTGCCTCCTCCTTTTTCTCCTCTCTCTCCATCCCGCTCTCCCTCTCTTATGATTTGACACTGCACCAAGTAGTCTACTGCATGTTTAATGTGTCATCTCCAAACATTCAAATCTAGGTTACTTGTGATCCACTAGGCTAGATGATGTCACGGTTGTGACCACTGATATGTAGCCTACCACGTGTTTCTAGCCTTTCTAAATGATGGTGAACATGGCTAAATGTTAAACCGAGGTATTTACAAACCACTGTCAGTAAAAACCGAGGTATTTACAAACCACTGTCGGTAAAACCGAGGTATTTACAAACCACTGTCAGTAAAACCGAGGTATTTACAAACCACTGTCAGTAAAAACCGAGGTATTTACAAACCACTGTCAGTAAAACCAAGGTATTTACAAACCACTGTCAGTAAAACCGAGGTATTTACAAACCACTGTCAGTAAGACCAAGGTATTTACAAACCACTGTCAGTAAAAACCGAGGTATTTACAAACCACTGTCAGTAAGACCAAGGTATTTACAAACCACCGTCAGTAAAAACCGAGGTATTTACAAACCACTGTCGGTAAAACCGAGGTATTTACAAACCACTGTCGGTAAAACCGAGGTATTTACAAACCACTGTCAGTAAAAACCGAGGTATTTACAAACCACTGTCAGTAAAACCGAGGTATTTACAAACCACTGTCAGTAAAACCAAGGTATTTACAAACCACTGTCAGTAAGACCGAGGTATTTACAAACCACTGTCAGTAAAAACCGAGGTATTTACAAACCACTGTCAGTAAGACCAAGGTATTTACAAACCACTGTCAGTAAAAACCGAGGTATTTACAAACCACTGTCAGTAAAACCAAGGTATTTACAAACCACTGTCAGTAAAACCAAGGTATTTACAAACCACTGTCAGTAAAAACCGAGGTATTTACAAACCACTGTCAGTAAAACCGATGTATTTACAAACCACTGTCAGTAAAAACCGAGGTATTTACAAACCACTGTCAGTAAAACCGAGGTATTTACAAACCACTGTCAGTAAAATGGAGGTATTTACAAACCACTGTCGGTAAAACCGAGGTATTTACAAACCACTGTCAGTAAAAACCGAGGTATTTACAAACCACTGTCAGTAAAACCGAGGTATTTACAAACCACTGTCAGTAAAACCAAGGTATTTACAAACCACTGTCAGTAAGACCAAGGTATTTACAAACCACTGTCAGTAAAAACCGAGGTATTTACAAACCACTGTCAGTAAAACCAAGGTATTTACAAACCACTGTCAGTAAAATGGAGGTATTTACAAACCACTGTCAGTAAAACCAAGGTATTTACAAACCACTGTCAGTAAAAACCGAGGTATTTACAAACCACTGTCAGTAAAATGGAGGTATTTACAAACCACTGTCGGTAAAACCGAGGTATTTACAAACCACTGTCAGTAAAACCAAGGTATTTACAAACCACTGTCAGTAAAAACCGAGGTATTTACAAACCACTGTCGGTAAAACCGAGGTATTTACAAACCACTGTCGGTAAAAACCGAGGTATTTACAAACCACTGTCGGTAAAACCAAGGTATTTACAAACCACTGTCGGTAAAACCGAGGTATTTACAAACCACTGTCAGTAAAATGGAGGTATTTACAAACCACTGTCAGTAAAAACCGAGGTATTTACAAACCACTGTCAGTAAAACCAAGTTACTGACTGAATAATTGATAGATGTCTTTATCTATTTCCCCCCCCTAATTGGAAAATTTAAATCCTCTGGATTCTGATTGGATTGCTGAGCGCGAAGAGGCGGGAAACAAGAGGCGGGAAAACGCCGATGTCTCGCGCATGTAATTTTGTGGGGAAAAAAAACCCGTTAACGACAAAACTGACAGTTGACAACATCTACGTAATATCTTTCTAAAACGCCCGTTTGCCTCTCTCTTCTCAGTCAGAAATAACTAGTTTACTACTACATATCTAACTTAGGACTCTCTTCAAACGTGACTAGCCCTCCACACCTCTTATAATTGATCATTTCAACTGAAGGGGAGAAGCAGAGACAAGGTCCGGACTTGAGGGATGGAGGAATGACAAGATGCGATTTGGGTGAGAGAAAACGAGATGAGGACAGAGACTGAGAGAGATGGAGGGTGAGAGACGGTAGGCTCTATGGTTAAAGGAATGGATGAGGTGAGAGAGAGAAAGAGAGAGAAAGAGAAAGAGAGAGATATGAGGCAGGGAACAGTCCTCTGCGGTTGGGCAGGGGCTCTCCCTTCAGACTGCAATGCAGACATGGAGGCAAAAACTGCAAGGGAAAGATGGATGGAGAGATTGAACGCGAAGGGATGCAGCTAAGGATCAGGATAGAGATGAGAATAGTAGCCTACCAGCTAATAGTGGCAGGTTTATATATTGTGTTTGTCTTGAGCAACCTAGGGCTAATTCTATATCCTGTCGAATAGGCTAACGGACAGCTGTCTATTCATAACGCGTCTCAGAGGCAGGGTGCAGCCTGAAATATAAGGTGCTTAAAATAGGGCACCTTGCTTTTTTAATGCACTTGTACAATTCCAGCCCCATGGTACAGTAATATCGTATTTGCCTCTTTTGGACGTGACATGTTTTTTTTTTCTTCTTCTCCCTTTGACAAAATACATCTTGTTGGAAGTGTGAAAATGCTATAGATATGTTCTGTGCTAAAGCCCCATAGGCATACCATCCCTATAAGTTGGCCATTAATTTCTAGGTTAAATGTGTTGTGTCCGCCTAGGCATGCATATTTAGTCCCTTTCAACTATGTAGCATCACACATAAATCAACAAGGCCACAAGAAGAAATGGGCTCGGTTTCCTTTGAGTGGCAAGGAAATAAAACAAGAGTGTCAAATCTATATAAAGACGGATAAACAAAAACAAAAAATGAGCATCTGATCGTGCCTATTGGTGGACCTTAAAAACAATAAAGCTAAGCACACGTGTCCCCCATTGCCCCTAACCTATTCACACACAGTCACATTGTTTCCCTTAGCATACCTCCTCTCTCCCATTCCCGTCTGCTATGGTCTCCTCTCTCCCATTCCCGTCTGCTATGGTCTCCTCTCTCCCATTCCCGTCTGCTATGGTCTCCTCTCTCCCTTCTCCGTCTGCTATGGTCTCCTCTCTCCCTTCTCCGTCTGCTACGGTCTCCTCTCTCCTTTCTCCGTCTGCTATGGTCTCCTCTCTCCCTTCTCCGTCTGCTACGGTCTCCTCTCTCCTTTCTCCGTCTGCTATGGTCTCCTCTCTCCCTTCTCCGTCTGCTACGGTCTCCTCTCTCCCATTCCCGTCTGCTATGGTCTCCTCTCCTGTCTCCGGCGGTAGGGCTACTGGCACCTCCGTCTGCATTTTCTCTCTCTTCTTCCCCCTGGCACACGCCCTCCCGTTAGCCCTACGGGCCGGAGGCTGGGAGCGGCGGCCCGGGCCGGAGGCTGGGACCACCTCCTCGGCGCGGCGGGAGTCAACCCATCCGTCGCCGGTCGAGATCCGGTTACACTGTAGCGATGACAGTAGAGCCTGCAGCAAATGCGCATTATCCACGCTGACTGAACGTCGCTTCTGTCGGGATCCAAGGAGTTAAATCACCCGGTGCTTCTCGGTTCTTCTTCACGTCTTCCATGGTTTGATTCATTCACCTCATAGCATAGATTAGACAAAGCCCAGATGTCTTCCGTTAACAATTACATTAACGTCGGTTAGTGTTACTCTGTGCTTCTGTGCGGTGATAACAGCGAGTCCCTTCTAGGCTTCGTCCTATGCGCAGGTGGGGCTCGCGGATATGAAGATCGGATGGATGGGAAGGGTAGGAGGAAGATGGGTTTTTTTTCAAAGCCAGGCAGATCTCGATTAATCCTACTGGTAAAAAGGCGAACGATTCCTTTTCTAATCGGTAAACAGTTTATCCTCGGGATAAAAAAATAAATAACGGTAAAACCATCTTATTCTGTATGCCCACTGACGTCACCCACCACCTGCGCATTTACATACATTCATCAACAAACATACAGGGGATTCGATAAGTATTCAGACCCCTTGACTTTTTCCACATTTTGTTACATTACAGCCTTATTCTAAAATTGAATAAATTGTTTTTTCCCCATATCAATATACATGTCAAAGGATTATATATATTTTTTTTACATGAGTGTAAGTATTCAGACCCTTTACACAGTACTTTGTTGAAGCACCTTAGGCAGCGATTACAACCTCGAGTCTTGGATATGACGTTACAAGCTTGGCACACCTGTATTTGGGGAGTTTCTCCCATTCTTCTCTGCAGATCCTCTCAAGCTCTGTCAGGTTGGATGGGGAGCATTGCTACACAGCTATTTTCAGGTCTCTCCAGAGATGTTAGATCAAGTTCAAGTCCAGGCTCTAGCTGGTCCACTCAAGGACATTCAGAGACTTGTCCCGAAGCCAGTCCTGCATTGTCCTGGCTGTGTGCTTAGGGTCGTTGTCCTGTTGGAAGTTGAACCTTCGCCCCAGTCTGAGGTCCTGAGCGCTCTGGAGCAGGTTTTCATCAAGGATCTCTCTGTACTTTGCTCCGTTCATCTTTCCATCGATCCTGACTAGTCTCCCAGCCGCTACTGCTGAAAAACATCCCCACGGCACGATGCTGCCACCACTATGCTTCACCATAGAGATGGTGCCAGGTTTCCTCCAGATGTGACGCTTGGTATTCAGGCCAAAGAGTTCAATCTTGGTTTCATCAGACCAGAGAATCTTGTTTCTCATGGTCTGAGATTCTTTAGGTGCCTTTTGGCGTTCATTTGCCTTTTACTGAGGAGTGGCTTCCATCTGGCCACTCTACCATAAAGGCCTGATTGGTGGAGTGCTGCAGAGATGGTTGTCCTTCTGTAAGGTTCTCTCATCTCCACAGAGGAACTATGGAGCTCTGTCAGAGTGACCATCAGGTTCTTGGTCACGTCCCTGACTAAGGCCCCTTTTCCCGATTGCTCAGTTTGGCCGGGCAGCCAGCTCTAGGAAGAGTCTTGGTGGTTCCAAACGTCTTCCATTTAAGAATGATGAAGGCTAAATAAGGTATCCGTTTTTTTATTTTTAATACATTTCTAAAAATGTCTAAAACCCTGTTTTCACTTTGTCATTATGGGGTATTGTGTGTAGATTGATGAGGATTTTTTATTTACTTATTCCATTTTAGAATAAGGCAGTAACGTAACAAAATGTGGAAAAACGGAAGGGGTTCTTTATACTTTCCGAATGCATTGTATGTTAATGGAGAAACCAGCCCTTTTTATTTAAACTTTTTAAACGGGTTTAAAAGAAGACTGTATTTTGGTCACATTAGATGTGGAGAGTCTATATACCAGCATTCCCCATGAGGGGGGGCTGGCAGCACTAGCTCACTATTTGGGAGACAAAGATTCTAATGAATATACACCAACAAACTTAATTCTAGAGCTGAATATGTTTTGACGTGTAACTATTTTAGGTTTAATGATGAATACTACCTCAAAACGAATGGAACATCGATGGGCTCCACATTCGCGCCGAGCTATGCTAACCTTTATGTGGGTCTATTTGAAGAACGTTTTGTTAATAATGAAAACGAAAATCCATTTTTGAATAAAGTCCTGAAGTGGTATCGATATATTGACAAAAACATTTTGGCATATGGGAAGGAACTAAAAAAGAGCTGTCAGATTTTATGGCACTACTCAATGACATTGACCCTAATCTCAAATTCACTATTGAATGTGACACTCAACGTGTTCATCACCTCGATATGTAGATTGAGAAATCAAATGGAACCCTGTTTACAACTCTGTATAGAAAATAAACTGACAGAAATACTCTATTTCAGGGGGACAGCTTCCATCCTGAGCCATTAAAAAGAGGACTTCCTAGAAGACAATTTTTCAGACTGCGCCGTATTTGCCAGTCCAAGAGGATTATCTAGAAAAAGCAGCGGAGATGCGCATTAGGTTTCTAAGAAGAGGCTATTCGCCACAATGTGTGGATGAAGCTCTTAATTTGGCATTGGGGAAAAACACGAGATGAACTGCAACAAAAAAGACCCGCTAAAGCTAAAGAACACTCCGTAATGTTTACAGCCACATATACTTTGAATTGGCGAAAGTGGGAGATGCGGTCAAGAAACACTGGCATATTTTATCATCGGACGCAGCTTTGCCGGCTGAATTTAAAAATCCACCACTTATTGTGTATAGGAGAGGTCGCAATTTACGCGATAAATCGGTTCATGCCAACTGCCAGCCACAAAAGAAAATCAGCCAGGCTCTTTTACGACCTCTACCAAATGGTAGCTATAATTGCAGAGGATGCGCACAGTGCAACAATATGATGAAGTGTGAATATTTCTGCCACCCACACACACAGGAAAACGGTTCCAAATAAATGACATTATTACGTGTTCCACCACCCATGTTATTTACATTATTAAATGTCCATGTGGGCTCTGCTATGTCGGTAAAACCTCTCGTCCTCTCAAACAGAGAATTAGTGAACATAAAAATTAAATCAGGAGAAACGACAGGGATTATCCAGTCGCAGTACATTTTAATGACCTAAAGCATGACATTTCTACCTTTTAGATTTTGTGGTATAGAGAAAGTTAAGATATCAGACAGGGGAGGTGATATTAATAATACTCTGAGTAATAGAGAATGTTTTGGGATTTTCACCCTCCAGACATTACTTCCTAAAGGACTTAATGATGAAATGCCTATGTATGTTATGTTGTGAATTTGAACATGAATTATGCCCCTATATCAGATTACTCTGATGTTTTTCGTACAATGTACCCAATGATTAATGGAAACTTGCTATGTCCTCAGTGTGGTTTTACAGACGTATTTAATACATCTTATTTACACACTTTATTCTTTCTAATATTTATGAAATGCATATTGTTATATTTAGTAGCACTTATTTGTTTTTCCTTTGCCTCCAACCCCTTTCGATGTGTGGAACGGATGTGGGTGGGGCTAGGTCTACATAAGGGTGCTAATTTAAAAAAAATCACAAAAGCTCTGATGAAGGCCGTGAGGCCGATACGTAAAGCTTATTAAATATCAGTGATACTATCAAGAGCAGTGTGTGGTTTACTTTTTCCTTCATTTAAACTTTTTGAAAAGACAAATGCTAAAAGAAAGCAAAATAGCTTTTATCCATGTAATGTCATTGAATCATTAGCTACATCTCTGAGTCATCATTATGTCACCCTATTCCTTCTATAGGCCCATAGGGTTCTACTACACTATATAGGGAATAGGGTGCCTTTTAACCAGGGCCATAGGGTTCTACTGCACTATGTAGGGAATAGGGTGCCTTTTAACCAGGGCCATAGGGTTCTACTACACTATGTAGGTAATAGGGTGCCTTTTAACCAGGGCCATAGGGTTCTACTGCACTATGTAGGGAATAGGGTGCCTTTTAACCAGGGCCATAGGGTTCTACTGCACTATGTAGGGAATAGGGTGCCTTTTAACCAGGGCCATAGGGTTCTACTACACTATGTAGGGAATAGGGTGCTGTTGGGACGTAGCGTAAAGTTGAGGATGTGAGGAGAATCAAGAGGCAGGGATGAGACATGTCTAATATGTCTGAAAAACATGATTCATTGACTCATTGTTTCCCATGCAGCCATGCATGCAGTTAAAGCTCCACTTTGCAGAAATCTCCTGGTTTATAAAATTATAATAATTTGCCTAATTCCAGTTTATGTGACAAAACAAGCAAGTATAGTGTAGAGAATCAATGTACCCTCTAAACCGCTGTGCAATATCTTTTCCATAACCAATAATATTGTATTGTCAGCTGTTTGAAGCTGGGATACAAAACCCGAAAGTAAAAAAAACAACCAAAACAAAACTTAAGAACGGGAAGCAAAGAAATAGCTCACATATAACAGATCTACCGCTTCTTAGATTTGCTTTCAATGAGAATGACAGATCTACAGCTCACATTTCTATGTGAATTTGGTCGAGTCGACCGAAAAGTTACATATTGCAGCTTCAAGAGTCACAGGGTTTGTCCTAAATGTCACCCTATTCAATGAATCAACTATCTGATCACTCAAATACCATGTCAATCAACTAATCAATCATAGAAAAAGAAAGAGAAGCTAAGGGGGTCAGCTTTTATGTACCGATGAAGTCGGAAGTTTACATACACCTCAGGTTGGAGTCATTAAAACTCATTTTTCATTTCTTGTTAACAAACTATAGTTTTGGCAAGTCAGTTAGGACATCTACTTTGTGCATGACACAAGTAATTTTTCCAACAATTGTTTACAGACAGATTATTTAACTTATAATTCACTGTATCACAATTCCAGTGGGTCAGAAGTTTACATACACTAAGTTGACTGTGCCTTTAAACAGCTTGGAAAATTCCAGAAAATTATGTCATGGTTTTAGAAGCTTCTGATAGGCTAATTGATCATCATTGGAGTCAATTGTAGGTGTACCTGTGGCTGTATTTCAAGGCCTTCCTTCAAACTTAGTGCCTATTTGCTTGACATCATGGGAAAATCAAAAGAAATCAGCAAAGATCTCAGAAAAAAAATGGTAGACCTCCACAATTCTGGTTCATCCTTGGGAGCAATTTCCAAACGCCTGAAGGTACCACGTTCATCTGTACAAACAATAGTACGCCAGTATAAACACCATGGGACCACGCAGCCATCATACCGCTCAGGAAGGAGACGCGTTCTGTCTCCTGGAGATGAACGTACTTTGGTGCAAAAAGTGCAAATCAATCCCAGAACAACAGCAAAGGACCTTGTGAAGATGCTGGAGGAAACAGGTACAAAAGTATCTATATCCACAGTAAAACGAGTCCTATATCGACATAACCTAAAAGGCCGCTCAGCAAGGAAGAAGCCACTGCTCCAAAACCGGCATAAAAAAGCCAGACTACAGTTTGCAACTGCACATGGGGACAAAGATTGTACTTTTCGGAGAAATGTCCTCTGGTCTGTTGAAACAAAAATAGAACTGTTTGGCCATAATGACCATCGTTATGTTTGCAGGAAAAAGGCGGAGGCTTGCATGCCGAAGAACACCATCCCAACCTTGAAGCATAGGGGTGGCAGCATCATGTTGTGGGGTTGCTTTGCTGCAGGAGGGACTGGTGCACTTCACAAAATAGAATGCATCATGAGGAATGGAAAATTATGTGGATATATTGAAGCAACATCTCAAGACATCAGTCAGGAAGTTAAAGCTTGGTCGTAAATGGGTCTTCCAAATGGACAATGACCCCAAATATACTGCCAAAGTTGTGGCAAAATGGCTTAAGGAAAACAAAGTCAAGGCATTGAAGTGGCCATCACAAAGCCCTGACCTCAATCCTATAGAAATTTGTGGGCAGAACTGAAAAATAGATATAGATATGTCTTATATGTGCAGAAAGCTTAAATTCTTTTTAATCTAACTGCAATGTCCAATTTAGGGTAGCTATTACAGTGAAAAATACCATGCTATTGTTTGAGGAGTGCACAACAACAAACTTTGATCACGGCAACTGGTTTGATACATTCACCTCTGAAGGTAAATAATGTACTTACATTCAGTAATCTTGCTCTGATTTGTCATCCTGTGGATCCCAGAGATAAAATTTGGCATAGTTTTGCTTTATAAAATACATTTTTATATTCAAATGTAGGAACTGGGTTCTACAGTTTGAACCCTTGCGTTTTCTGGCCCCACACCCACCCCGCCCATCTAGATATGTAAAAGTTAGTGTCTTTTCTGTAGGGATGCTAATGATCCACCATGTATGACTTTCCTGGGAGTGTGTAAACTAAAAAAATGTATTACCATATCATTTTTGTATGTTCTCTATAGTTATGTACTTGAAAATGTATCAACTGACCACATTTGGGCAGACTTGATTCAAAATGTTGTGCAGTAATGTAATGCTTCACTGCATCAGTCTGAAACATTTACACATTTCTGCCATCTGGTGGCCAAAATCTAAATTGCACCTAAACACCTGTGTGATTTTATGGCCTTCATCTTGCCTTTCAAAGATGGAGAAAAAAAATTGGAAACTGATGTTTTTTTTGTTTGTATTATCTTTTACCAGATCTAATGTGTTATATTCTCCTACATCAATTTCACATTTCCACAAACTTGTGTTTCCTTTCAAATTATATCAAGAATATGCATGTCCTGAGCTACAGGCAGTAAGATTTGGGTATGTCATTTTAGGCGGAAATTGAAAGAAAGGGTCCGATCCTAGCTAAGATTTTTAAAGTATGTTGTTGACATGATCAGTCCAATCAAAGCTATGGTAGGTATAACATGATTTGACGTCATTTTATCTGTGGCCAATGACCTTGAGCCTTCTTGGATGAGCACTTCTAATGTAACTCTATTGGCAGCACCCAAGGTGCTTGAATTTCCGAGCTCTACCTGTAGATTTTGCGGTGACGTAGTGTCCCCATGAGTGACAGAACACTGAGCCAATCACGGCGCAACTAGAGAACATTACCAACCCTTACGTTCCATATTTTCAGCTGGCTGCCCCACCACCACAGAAAGCATTGAGCTAGGCTGAAACAACTGTATTTTGGAGCTGCTTTACTCAAGAAAGCAAAAAGAGACCATGTTTGCAGCGTCCTTTATTAACACTTTAAAAAAACTATACATTGTTTGCAAACTAATATGTGACACGTATTAATGCCAAAATAACATGCCAAACAGTTATTTCTAGTTATTTATTTTAGCTAAACAGGTGGGGCTCAATGACGGGTCACCACTGGTCGTACCTGTGTGTGTGTGTGTGTGTGTGTGTGTGTGTATGTATGTATGTATGTGTACCAGTTGAGTTGCACCGAATCGAACTATGTTCTGTGTGTACCTGTATGTTAACTATAGCCTGCTGTAGGGTGGTCTCAGGTTGTGTTAACTAGAGGTCGACCGATTAATCGGAATGGCCGATTAATTTGGGGCGATTTCAAGCTTTCATAACAATCGGTATTTTTGGACACCGATTGTGGACCTTTTTTTTTTTTTTTACACCTTTATTTAACTAGGCAAGTCAGTTAAGAACACATTCTAATTTTCAATGACGGCCTAGGAACAGTGGGTTAAATGCCTTGTTCAGGGACAGAACGACAGATTTTTACCTTGTCAGCTCGGGGATTCGTTTTTGCAACCTTCCGGTTACTAGTCCAACGCTCTAACCACCTGCCTTACATTGCACTCCACGAGGAGCCTGCGTGGCAGGCTGACTACCTGTTACGCGAGGGCAGCAAGAAGCCAAGGTAAGTTGCTAGCTAGCATTAAACTTATCTTATAAAAAACAATCAATCTTAACATAATCACTAGTTAACTACACATGGTTGATGATATTACTAGTTTATCTAGCGTGTCCTGCGTTGCATATAATCGATGCAGTGCCTGTTAATTTCTCATCGAATCACAGCCTACTTCGCCAAACGGTGATGATTTAACAAGCGCATTCGCGATAAAAGCACTGTCATTGCACCAATGTACCTAACCATAAACATCAAAGCCTTTCTTTAAAATCAATACACAAGTATATATTTTTAAACCTCCATATTTAGTTAATATTGCCTGCTAACATGAATTTCTTATAACTAGGGAAGTTGTGTCACTTCTTTTGCAAGCAGTCAGGGTATATGCAGCAGTTTGGGCCGCCTGGCTTGTTGCGAACTGTGTGAAGTCCATTTATTCCTAACAAAGGCCGTAATTAATTTGCCAGAATTGTACATAATTATGACATAACATTGAAGGTTGTACAATGTAACAGCAATATTTAGACTTAGGGATGGCATCCGTTATATAAATACGGAACGGTTCCGTATTTCACTGAAAGAATAAACATTTGTTTTCGAAATGATAGTTTCCGAATTTGACCATATTAATGACCTAAGGCTCGTATTTCTGTGTGTTATTATGTTATAATTAAGTCTATGATTTGATATTTGATAGAGCAGTCTGACTGAGCGGTGGTAGGCAGCAGCAGGCTCGTAAGCATTCATTCAAACAGCACTTTGTGTATTTGCCAGCAGCTCTTGACTTCAAGCCTATCAACTCCCGAGATTGGCTGGTGTAACCGATGTGAAATGGCTAGCTAGTTAGCGAGGTGCGCGCTAATAGCGTTTCAAACGTCACTCGCTCTGAGACTTGGAGTAGTTGTTCCCCTTGCTCTGCAAGGGCTTTTGTGGAGCGATGGGTAACGATGCTTCGAGGGTGGCTGTTGTCGATGTGTTCCTGGTTCGAGCCCAGGTAGGGGCGAGGAGAGGGACGGAAGCTATACTGTTACACTGGCAATACTAAAGTGCCTATAAGAACATCCAATAGTCAAAGGTATATGAAATACAAATGGTATTGAGAGAAATATTCCTATAATAACCTCAACCTAAAACTTCTTACATGGGAATATTGAAGACTCATGTTAAAAGGAACCACCAGCTTTCATATGTTCTCATGTTCTGAGCAAGGAACTTAAACGTTTGCTTTTTTACATGGCACATATTGCACTTTTACTTTCTTCTCCAACACTTTGTTTTTGTATTATTTCAACCAAACTGAACATGTTTCATTATTTATTTGAGGCTAAATTGATTTGATTGATGTATTATATTAAATTAAAATACAAGTGTTCATTCAGTATTGTTGTAATTGTCATTATTACAAATAATAATAAAATATATATATATATATATATATATATATATAAAAATCGGCATCGTTTTTTTTTTTGGGGGGGGTCCTCCAATAATCGGTATCGGTGTTGAAAAATCATAATCGGTCGACCTCTAGTGTTAACTACAGCCTGCTGCAGCGTGGTCTCAGGTTGTGTTAACTATAACCTGCTAACATATTAAATCCCTCCTTCTCTGTGTCTTATTTACTCTGTTCTCTCCTCTTCATCAGCTCTTAGGTCAACACGCCGGACCCACGTGCCTTCTCCTATCCTACTTTTCTTGATTTTCTTTCCATCTATCCCCCTGTCCTCTTGTCGTTCTGCCAGAGCACGCACGCAGAGAGAGACAGTGTAATGTGTTATAAGACACTGAACCGTAAAGTTGTAGAAAGGTTGTAGCAACGTTTTTGTGAATGTTGTCATGAGAACTTGTCACACAGATTCTGGGCCTCAGCCTGTTGCTCCAGTCTAAACATAAAGCTCTTGACCACCAGGAACCTAGAAAAGACCGGGGGAGAGAAGAGAGGGACTATGGTCAATGTGACGCCTGAGGAAGAGCACCAAACATAAACTGTCATTCTTATCAGAGATTGTACAGATCCTTCTGCTTTTTCCGAGAGGGAGTGAGAGGGGGTGAAAGATCAAGGATGGGGAGAGAGGGACAGGGTCTAAGAGGAGAAAGGGGGAGATATGACCCCAAAAAACAGCGAGAGTAAGAGAAAATAGGATGACATCAGCGAAAAAGAGAAAGAAGGTGAAAGGGTGTGAACAAACATGTAACTAACTACCTGGGGCTTTCTATAGACAGTGTTAGTAGGACAGCATATCCTCCAGACCTCTTCTGGGGGTACATACTCTCTCCTTCCCTCTCTTTCCTAGAGGGCTGTTTGGATTGACACAGGTTGTTGCTGCTACGGCGACTAGGGGGGGCTGCCGCCACACGAGCAGGGAGGGGAGTGGATGGGAGTGTCCGGACCTGGAAGCGGATGGGAGGGAGGAAGAAAGGGAAAGAGAAACTTATGATCAATCATTCCATCTATCGCTTCACATTTCTGTTTCTCTCACGTCCAATACGCACATCCCATCATTTATCCATCTGCCCCCCCCCACACACACACACGTTGCTACAACCTTTCTACAACTTTACAGTTCAGTGTCTTATAACACATTACACTGTCTCTCTCTGATAGATGGATCTGGTTAGTAATGAGTCAGGTGTGTTTTAGTACTGGTTTGGAACAAAAGGCTGCACACCCTGAGGGACCCCAGTAGGAAGAAGCAAGTGTCCTGGGGTATGAAGGCTTTAGTTCCAACCCAGCTTATGTAGCCAGTTACCTTCTGATACACATAGTGTAAGTGATTATAGCCCGAATGTGTGCTAGATACCTTCTGGTAAACGTACGGCATCTTCTGTCCCCTCTCTGCCGCTTTGTCCCGTAGCTCAGTAAGCCACTGGAGGAAGAGGGGGTGGAGGCACGGTGTGCTTTCTACCCAGATGGATCTGTGTAACCTACTTCACATAATCCCACAGAAGAAAGGCACATGGACACCCACACTTCAGGTGGACTCGGTTTTTATCTGCAGTAAAAGATTTCAAACATTGATGGCAGGCCAGTCACACATTCACTGCTCTCAGAATATCTCTCTCAGGCTCAATCCACAAAGTGATCCTATAGTATAAATGCGTTGTGTTTAGAGAATTAACAAAAATACAGAAAATAATACCTGCAGTAAAAGATATCAAACAGTGATGACAGGCATTGACAGGGCGGTCACAGCTACACGTTCACTGGTTAGGTAGGACACAAGATATATTTTAGATAGGAGCAAAAGTAGTGATACATGCCCTCAATGTCAAGTGATATTAATCCACAAATACAGAGCACAAGTACAACTCTTTACATATAAACATTTTAAGGTAGTAAGAAAATAAACATTCACTTAATATTTCAATATTTCAACCTGCTAGCAATAGCTAGCGTGACATTCTAGTGCAGTGACCGACGGTGCTAGTTAGCCCGTCAATAACATGGCTTGCTAAACCAGCATAAAAACGTGGGTTAACTTGCCGAAATAGGCCTTTAATACATTAAGATAAATATATACATAGTCTCATTCGCTATTGACTTTAGGATATGTGAACCCGTTTTCCAAAGACACTATTGTGTTATATAGTTTTAAGTGTTTTTTTTTTATATAAACAAAGAAAGGAGACAAACCTGCTCTCGGAATATCTCTCAGACTGAGGAGAGATGGGAGAGAAGCACTCAACCCACTAGTTGTTCTTTCAAATAAAATAATACAAAAATGGTACGTCCGAAGACCTCTCGTATTGCCAACCTTACCACAATGGCAACAAATATTCGTATTAATTCACACAACACATAATGAAAGGAAACTTTATTTGTATCACACCTTTTCCTGATGTGAATGGTTTCACCCACTACTCTCCGGCGAACTGCGGCGTGCTTTGAGATCTACATTGCGTGCGAGGTTGACGGAAACTCTACATTTTCACTTTGTCACACCTGTTCAGGAGCTGGCATCACTGTGAGATTCGGTCTCTTGTCTAGTCACATAGATAATGGTACTGCAAAACAGAGAAAGAGAAAGCATGCAGAGTGTTGTTGTTGATGATTTGGTCCACCTCCCAGCACACCTTTTCCCGTTTTAGAAACTCTTTGCGCATGTGCAAAAAAAAAACGTGTGAAGAAAACAGCTGCGGCCGAAAAACAAGCATTCAATTAAAGACTATATTTTATCAATTTGTTTAATTCAAATAGCCTACTCAACTGAACTAAAAAGAAAAGTCACGGTACTTTTGAGAACCACAAGAACTTGTTTAACAGCTATTGGATGATGCACACAGTTTTACGGATATTTAAGTCATATCGCGCTTAAGGTCTTATTCAGGATGAGCGGTTTACTGTGCACCTTTGATATCCCACTCATGAATAAACAGAATATTCCCCATTTAAGTTAATATGGGTTAAATGGAATAGTAACTGAAATATAGACGCTGACTGTAGGCCTATAACCTCTCATGTAGCATAATATAAAATCGTGCAGAATTATGTATTTCTTGCAGTAAAATGATACAACAAATGTTAATTTTGTCTTGGGAACAGGAGTTGAGAATTTTTTTGTTTAGAAAAAGCGAATCTCTTGTGTAATGTGTTATTTTTGACACTGTTATGCAAGCAGACAGGACCAACCTATCCACTGTTTTGGAGTTATTGCGTGTTCTTCCCGGTCACTAAATGAAACACACAACTTTACTGGTGTTCTGGGGCAACAAGTTATACAAGAATATCTGCATGTATCTAAACTATAGTTGTCGGAAATTATAAGACTATGGCCTACTGAATGTCAGAAATTATAAGCAGAAAGTTTTTATGGAATTATGGTGGACTATACTGTACAGGTAGCTCAGTTTTTGACGTGATTTGTTTGTCAATCAGATGAAAACATCACAACACTCATGATATGCGAAACAGACTCCGTGAAAAACAACAGTAAACGGGATAAAATGTTTACATGCCACAGCACACCATGTCTAAAATCTGCATATCCCAAGCATCTTATCTGGGTTTTTCGCGATATTATGTTTATATGCGGTCAACTCAAAAACATAATACTTGATTATCCCGATAAATAACGGGATATTGGTGTACATGTAAACGTGGTCATTGACACTAAGTACCTTAAACGCCTATTGATTATTGCTAGTATCTTCTGGCGGTGGTAGTTTTAGGAGCCCGGACGCTTACTAAACGTTAACACGCATCGCTTGCGGTACGGGTTTGGAAATATAAGGAACATATCTTTCATATAAGCTTGAAATAATTGTAAAAAAACAAAAAGGTTCAATTACACTCACACCTTTATATGGTTCGCATAAGGCATGTTACAGGGCTTGTTTATGGAAAACAGACGGAAGACCGGCAACAACATGTGCTGATAGTCGGTGTAAACGGAAGACAGATGCCACAAATTATGTTTGTTGCTACTGTTAAACCCGGTTTAATCAGTGTACAGTAAGTGTACATCTTGCATTTGTGAAATGTTACATGAATGGAGGAAAGCTTGATACAATCCGATTGCGCCATCTGTCGACGAGAATGCAAACGTAAAAGTGACAAATATATATATTGTATCAAGTAAAGACAACATGCTACAATGTAGCTTCATGCACAAAATAATTATATCATAAACCCTTGAGCAAAGCACTTAACTCTCCCAAGCGGTGCAGCGGTCTAAGGCACTGCATCTCAGTGCTAGAGGCGTCACTACAGACCCTGGTTCAATTCCGGGCTGTATCACAACCGGCCGTGATTGGGAGTCCCATAGGGCGGCGCACAATTGGCCCAGGTTTGTAGTGGGTTTGGCCAGGGTAGGCCGTCATTCTAAATAAGAATCGTTCTTAACTGACTAGTTAAATAAGTAAAATAAAATAATTTCTCCTGTAAGTCGCTCTGGATAAGAGCTTCTGCTAAATGACGAAAATGTAAATAAACTCGAGGTTGGAAGCCTACATGCAAACCAATTGTTAAGCTTTTGTATAAATATTCACAATAACTGAAACACCGTTGGTTTACTTTCTCACTTTCAATTCATTATAATGAAATATTACGTCAGTAAACACGCGACTTTCAAAATGGGTATTATTGTTTGTTATCTATTAGCCTACAAATGCGTAGCCTAATGACACCAGATAAATAGACCGTTATGCAACGGTTTTGCCTTATGCAAAGCAGGCTCCCATGTGCCGTTAACGTTCAAAATCGTCCCTCGGGAACCAGAACGCACAAGAAGAGATTCCGTTGGATTCCACCAACAAGACCCAACAACGACCAACAGGAATCCACTGCCTCACAGACGTCTACACCCACCTACTCTCTATATTTCTCTCTCTCCCTCATCCACTCTTGCTCCCCTCTCTCTCTCTTTCTCTCTCCCCCTCTGTCTATCACCTCTCCCACACACACACACACAGTAGGCAGAAAACTGATACTTTCCAGGAAACAGATTTAATATTGAGCAACAACCAACCTCGCCATGATTGTCAAAGTAAGAGTCACTGAACATACAGCAGCATCCACAATCCACCACACCCATCAAACACACCAGGAAAACAATCTTGCAAAACGAGACCTTCAACAAGTTGGCAACATGGGAAGAAACTCTTTGAAATGCCGCATTCAAGACAACTTGGAAAATCATAACCTCAGAGTTCAAATTTGCATACGCATTTTTTTTACGTAGAGCTTCCAATTGGTTGATTATGATACTTTCCTAGTGGAACCAAAAATTGGACCTCATTTTTCTACGAGTTTCCAAGTTGGAAATTTCAGAGTTTCCGAGTTCTGATACATATAATAAAATACAATTTGATACAAGTCACATTAGAATGATCGTAAAAAAAAAAATAATATTCACAGAAAACAAAAACCCATTAATATAGTAGTCATTCAAACACCTGTTCATAAATAGAAAAACCTCTTTATATATTTTCAGTGTATATACTATATTGTACAGTTATAGAAAATATAATATAATTCTGTACCATGCATAGATAGCCTTCTGGTTGTCTTTCCCTTATGAGTAGTCAGGCACTTATACAGTATACACACATACACTGGCCAAGAATCGAGTGCCGAATCACACGCAAAAACAACAAAGCCACTTATAAAAATAAAAAATATGAAAACACCAGAACAAATTCTAAACACATTGATATGAAAGGATAATAGCGTTTCTATACATTAACCCACAACAAAGACCACTTATAGAAAACATATCAAAACCAACAGCGTTATATAGTGGAGTGTATTCTAACCTGAGAATCAGTATGTAAATCCTATACAATCTTAGCCTGGTACCAGATCTGTGTATTGTCTTGCCAATTGTATGGATATAGTCTTGTCAAACACCATGGTTGTACAGCACAAACACATCTGGGACCAGGCTATAGCGGAGTGGAGATGGCTATACAGCACAAACAGATCTGGGACCAGGCTATAGCGGAGTGGAGATGGCTATACAGCACAAACAGATCTGGGACCAGGCTATAGCGGAGTGGAGATGGCTATACAGCACAAACCGATCTGGGACCAGGCTATAGCGGAGTGGAGATGGCTACACAGCACAAACAGATCTGGGACCAGGCTATAGCGGAGTGGAGATGGCTATACAGCACAAACAGATCTGGGACCAGGCTATAGCGGCGTGGAGATGACTATACAGCACAAACAGATCTGGAACCAGGCTATAGAGGAGTGGAGATGGTTACACAGCACAAACAGATCTGGGACCAGGCTATAGCGGAGAGGAGATGGCTACACAGCACAAACAGATCTGGGACCAGGCTATAGCGGAGTGGAGATGGCTATACAGCACAAACAGATCTGGGACCAGGCTAGAATAATCTCACTGTGCTTTTCCAGTATGCAAGTAGTAATCTCTTCTGCAGAAGTTGGATCCCTTCCAAGTCCTATTGGATATGAATGTAAACATGACTGGCACTTTGTTTCACAATCTCTGTCTTTCAACAGTCGCTACAGTTGTATAAGACAGGGTTGGGATCAATTCCATTTCATTTCAGAATGTAAAACTAATTCCAATCAAAAGCATTGAAGAGAATTGGAATTTCAGTGTATTCCTGAATTGACTGGAATTGAAAAGGAATTGGGCCCAACCTTGGTATTGCAGTAGATACAACAATCATATAGAGTATAGTGTACAGTAGTTGTGCAAAAGATTTCCTATAGCCCACCATTTGGAACTTTCAGTAGTGTAAACCCAAAACAAACATTGGTTATTTTCATCAATCAAATGCATAATAGCATTAAAACACACAGTATAAATTCATAGCAAAGTACATATTTAAATATATTAATCCCTTTACTGAATATATAGTGTTGTGTTTTTTCTTTTTACAGATAATCTACATCGGGAGGAGAGTTCCATGTAAAACCCTGAATAATCTCAAACTGGGCATAATCTCAATCCTAATCTCACACGTTGTTTCATATTTATAATGGACGTATCCCGTATCCCTTATCCCTCTCTCCTTCAGTCCCTTCTTTCTACTGCACCCCCGACCCTGTAGTATCATCACTATCCTGATCATTCGAAAGCGGCGACCCAGGCATCGACTCCCCCCCTGCCCCTTTCCCCCCTTTCAGCCCCTTCCCCCTCAGGAAGGCGGAGTTGGGGTGAAGGGCGTGGTAGTGTTTGAGCAGTGTATCCTGGGAAGGGGCGGTGTGGCCACACTCCTCACAGACATAGAGCTTGTTGCGTCTCTCCTTATAGGCGTACTGCAGGGTCACACCGTGGATCTTCTTCATGTGAGACTCTAGAGAGCAGCGCTGGGTGAAGGCCTTGTCACAGAGAGAACACTTGTAGGGACGCACTCCTAGAGAGAGATGGGTTAGAGATGGAGGGAGAGATGGGTTAGAGATGGAGAGAGAGATGGGTTAGAGATGGAGGGAGAGATGGGTTAGAGATGGAGAGAGAGAAGGGTTAGAGATGGAGAGAGAGAAGGGTTAGAGATGGAGAGAGAGAAGGGTTAGAGATGGAGAGAGAGATGGGTTAGAGATGGAGAGAGAGATGGGTTAGAGATGGAGAGAGAGATGGGTTAGAGATGGAGAGAGAGATGGGTTAGAGATGGAGAGAGAGATGGGTTAGAGATGGAGAGAGAGATGGGTTAGAGATGGAGAGAGAGAAGGGTTAGAGATGGAGAGAGAGAAGGGTTAGAGATGGAGAGAGAGAAGGGTTAGAGATGGAGAGAGAGAAGGGTTAGAGATGGAGAGAGAGAAGGGTTAGAGATGGAGAGAGAGATGGGTTAGAGATGGAGAGAGAGATGGGTTAGAGATGGAGAGAGAGAGAAGGGTTAGAGATGGAGAGAGAGAGAAGGGTTAGAGATGGAGAGAGAGAGAAGGGTTAGAGATGGAGAGAGAGAGAAGGGTTAGAGATGGAGAGAGAGAAGGGTTAGAGATGGAGAGAGAGAAGGGTTAGAGATGGAGAGAGAGATGGGTTAGAGATGGAGAGAGAGATGGGTTAGAGATGGAGGGAGTGATGGGTTAGAGATGGAGAGAGAGATGGGTTAGAGATGGAGAGAGAGATGGGTTAGAGATGGAGAGAGAGATGGGTTAGAGATGGAGAGAGAGAAGGGTTAGAGATGGAGAGAGAGAAGGGTTAGAGATGGAGAGAGAGAAGGGTTAGAGATGGAGAGAGAGATGGGTTAGAGATGGAGAGAGAGATGGGTTAGAGATGGAGAGAGAGATGGGTTAGAGATGGAGAGAGAGATGGGTTCGAGATGGAGAGAGAGATGGGTTAGAGATGGAGAGACAGATGGGTTAGAGATGGAGAGAGAGAAGGGTTAGAGATGGAGAGAGAGATGGGTTCGAGATGGAGAGAGAGATGGGTTCGAGATGGAGAGAGATGGGTTCGAGATGGAGAGAGATGGGTTAGAGATGCAGAGAGAGATGGGTTAGAGATGGATGGAGTGATGGGGTAGAGATGGAGGGAGAGATGGGTTAGAGATGGAGGGAGTGATGGGGTAGAGATGGATTGAGAGATGGGTTAGAGATGGAGAGAGAGATGGGTTAGAGATGGAGGGAGTGATGGGTTAGTGGGAGAGAGAGAAGGGTTAGAGATGGAGGGAGAGATGGGTTAGAGATGGAGAGAGAGATGGGTTAGAGATGGAGAGAGAGATGGGTTAGAGATGGAGAGAGAGATGGGTTAGAGATGGAGAGAGAGATGGGGTAGAGATGGAGAGAGAGATGGGTTAGAGATGGAGAGAGAGATGGGTTAGAGATGGAGAGAGTGATGGGTTAGAGATGGGTTAGAGATGGAGGGAGAGATGGGTTAGAGATGGAGAGAGAGATGGGTTACAGATGGAGGGAGAGATGGGTTAGAGATGGAGGGAGAGATGGGTTAGAGATGGAGGGAGTGATGGGGTAGAGATGGGTTAGAGATGGAGGGAGTGATGGGTTAGAGATGGAGAGAGAGAAGGGTTAGAGATGGAGAGAGAGAAGGGTTAGAGATGGAGAGAGAGATGGGGTAGAGATGGAGAGAGAGATGGGTTCGAGATGGAGAGAGAGATGGGTTAGAGATGGAGAGAGAGAAGGGTTAGAGATGGAGAGAGAGAAGGGTTCGAGATGGAGAGAGAGATGGGTTCGAGATGGAGAGAGAGATGGGTTAGAGATGGAGAGAGAGATGGGTTAGAGATGGAGAGAGAGAAGGGTTAGAGATGGAGAGAGAGAAGGGTTAGAGATGGAGAGAGAAGGGTTAGAGATGGAGAGAGAGAAGGGTTAGAGATGGAGAGAGAGAAGGGTAGAGATGGAGAGAGAGATGGGTTAGAGATGGAGAGAGAGATGGGTTAGAGATGGAGGGAGAGATGGGTTAGAGATGGAGGGAGTGATGGGGTAGAGATGGAGAGAGAGATGGGTTAGAGATGGAGAGAGAGATGGGTTAGAGATGGAGAGAGAGAAGGGTTAGAGATGGAGAGAGAGATGGGTTAGAGATGGAGAGAGAGAAGGGTTAGAGATGGAGAGAGAGATGGGTTCGAGATGGAGAGAGAGATGGGTTAGAGATGGAGAGAGAGAAGGGTTAGAGATGGAGAGAGAGAAGGGTGAGAGATGGAGAGAGATGGGTTAGAGATGGAGAGAGAGATGGGTTAGAGATGGAGAGAGAGAGATGGGGTAGAGATGGAGAGAGAGATGGGTTAGAGATGGAGAGAGAGATGGGTTAGAGATGGAGAGAGAAGGGTTAGAGATGGAGAGAGAGAAGGGTTAGAGATGGAGAGAGAGAAGGGTTAGAGATGGAGAGAGAGATGGGTTAGAGATGGAGAGAGAGATGGGTTAGAGATGGAGAGAGAGATGGGTTAGAGATGGAGAGAGAGAAGGGTTAGAGATGGAGAGAGAGAAGGGTTAGAGATGGAGAGAGAGATGGGTTAGAGATGGAGAGAGAGAAGGGTTCGAGATGGAGAGAGAGAAGGGTTCGAGATGGAGAGAGAGATGGGTTCGAGATGGAGAGAGAGATGGGTTCGAGATGGAGAGAGAGATGGGTTCGAGATGGAGAGAGAGAAGGGTTAGAGATGGAGAGAGAGAAGGGTTAGAGATGGAGAGAGATGGGTTAGAGATGGAGAGAGATGGGTTAGAGATGGAGAGAGAGATGGGTTAGAGATGGAGAGAGAGAAGGGTTAGAGATGGAGAGAGAGATGGGTTAGAGATGGAGAGAGAGAAGGGTTAGAGATGGAGAGAGAGAGATGGGGTAGAGATGGAGAGAGAGAGATGGGTTCGAGATGGAGAGAGAGATGGGTTCGAGATGGAGAGAGATGGGTTAGAGATGGAGAGAGAGATGGGTTAGAGATGGAGAGAGAGAAGGGTTAGAGATGGAGAGAGAGAAGGGTTAGAGATGGAGAGAGAGATGGGTTAGAGATGGAGAGAGAGATGGGTTAGAGATGGAGAGAGAGATGGGTTAGAGATGGAGAGAGAAGGGTTAGAGATGGAGAGAGAGATGGGTTAGAGATGGAGAGAGAGAAGGGTTAGAGATGGAGAGAGAGATGGGTTAGAGATGGAGAGAGAGAAGGGTTAGAGATGGAGAGAGAGAAGGGTTAGAGATGGAGAGAGAGATGGGTTAGAGATGGAGAGAGAGATGAGATGGAGGGAGAGATGGGTTAGAGATGGAGGGAGTGATGGGGTAGAGATGGAGAGAGAGATTGGTTAGAGATGGAGGGAGTGATGGGGTAGAGATGGGTTAGAGATGGAGAGAGAGATGGGTTAGATATGGAGAGAGAGATGGGTTAGAGATGGAGAGAGAGAAGGGTTAGAGATGGAGGGAGAGATGGGTTAGAGATGGAGAGAGAGATGGAGAGAGAGATGGGTTAGAGATGGAGAGAGAGATGGGTTAGAGATGGAGAGAGAGATGGGTTAGAGATGGAGAGAGAGATGGGTTAGAGATGGAGAGAGAGATGGGTTAGAGATGGAGAGAGAGATGGGTTAGAGATGGAGAGAGAGAAGGGTTAGAGATGGAGAGAGAGAAGGTTTAGAGATGGAGAGAGAGAAGGGTTAGAGATGGAGAGAGAGAAGGGTTAGAGATGGAGAGAGAGATGGGTTAGAGATGGAGAGAGAGATGGGGTAGAGATGGAGAGAGAGATGGGTTAGAGATGGAGAGAGTGATGGGTTAGAGATGGGTTAGAGATGGAGGGAGAGATGGGTTAGAGATGGAGAGAGAGATGGGTTACAGATGGAGGGAGAGATGGGTTAGAGATGGAGGGAGAGATGGGTTAGAGATGGAGGGAGTGATGGGGTAGAGATGGAGAGAGAGATGGGTTAGAGATGAGGGAGTGATGGGGTAGACATGGGTTAGAGATGGAGGGAGTGATGTGTTAGAGATGGAGAGAGAGAAGGGTTAGAGATGGAGGGAGAGATGGGTTAGAGATGGAGAGAGAGATGGGTTAGAGATGGAGAGAGAGATGGGTTAGAGATGGAGAGAGAGATGGGTTAGAGATGGAGAGAGAGATGGGGTAGAGATGGAGAGAGAGATGGGTTAGAGATGGAGAGAGAGATGGGTTAGAGATGGAGAGAGAGATGGGTTACAGATGGAGGGAGAGATGGGTTAGAGATGGAGGGAGAGATGGGTTAGAGATGGAGGGAGTGATGGGGTAGAGATGGAGAGAGAGATGGGTTAGAGATGGAGGGAGTGATGGGGTAGACATGGGTTAGAGATGGAGGGAGTGATGTGTTAGAGATGGAGAGAGAGAAGGGTTAGAGATGGAGGGAGAGATGGGTTAGAGATGGAGAGAGAGATGGGTTAGAGATGGAGAGAGAGATGGGTTAGAGATGGAGAGAGAGATGGGTTAGAGATGGAGAGAGAGATGGGGTAGAGATGGAGAGAGAGATGGGTTAGAGATGGAGAGAGAGATGGGGTAGAGATTGAGAGAGAGATGGGTTAGAGATGGAGAGAGAGATGGGTTAGAGATGGAGAGAGAGATGGGTTAGAGATGGAGAGAGTGATGGGTTAGAGATGGGTTAGAGATGGAGGGAGAGAAGTGGGACGAGAGGAGATGGAGTAGCACTAGGTGGAGAAACGGGGTGTGGGGTGGGTGGATTGGTTAGTGGTTGGTGTGGTGTACTGGTGAGTCTGTTCGCCTTTCTGTCCGTGCTCCTGTATGTGTGTCCTACCTGTGTGTGTGTGTGTGTGTCCTACCTGTGTGTGACCTACCTGAGTGTGTGTGTGTCCTACCTGTGTGTGACCTACCTGAGTGTGTGTCCTACCTGTGTGTGACCTACCTGAGTGTTTGTCCTACCTGTGTGTGTTAACTACCTGAGTGTGTGTGTGTCTTACCTGTGTGTGTGTGTGTTCTACCTGTGTGTGTGTGACCCCTACCTGTGTGTGTGTGTGTCCTACCTGTGTGTGTATGTCCTACCTGTGTGTGTCGCGTGTGTGTGTTTCCTACCTGTGTGTTTGTGTGTGTGTGTGTGTGTGTGTGCGTGTGTGTCCTACCTGTGTGTGTTCTGACGTGTCTCTTCAGGTCGAAGGTGTCGTTAAATCCTTTACCACAGTGGTTACATAGGTGTCTCTTAGTATCACTGTGACACTTCAGGTGCCGGTTCAACATCCTCTGGTACTGGAACACCTTCTGGCACATCTGATGGGTTACACAGAAACAGGAGAGAGAGATGGGTTAGGGAGGAAGTGGAGAGGGGGATGGGTTAGGGAGGAACAGAAGAGAGAGATGGGTTAGGGAGGAACAGGAGAGAGAGATGGGTTAGGGAGGAACAGGAGAGAGAGATGGGTTAGGGAGGAAGAGGAGAGAGAGATGGGTTAGGGAGGAAGAGGAGAGAGATGGGTTAGGGAGGAAGAGGAGAGAGATGGGTTAGGGAGGAAGAGGAGAGAGAGATGGGTTAGGGAGGATGACATGGAGAGAGAGATGGGTTAGAGAGGATGACATGGAGAGAGAGATGGGTTAGAGAGGAAGAGGAGAGAGAGAGATGGGTTAGAGAGGAAGAGGAGAGAGAGATGGGTTAGGGAGGAAGAGGAGAGAGAGATGGGTTAGGGAGGAAGAGGAGAGAGAGATGGGTTAGGGAGGAAGGCATGGAGAGAGAGATGGGTTAGAGAGGAAGACATGGAGAGAGAGTTGGGTTAGGGAGGAAGACATGGAGAGAGAAAGGGGTTAGAGAGGAAGAGGAGAGAGAGATGGGTTAGGGAGGAAGAGGAGAGAGAGATGGGTTAGGGAGGAAGACGAGAGAGAGATGGGTTAGGGAGGAAGACGAGAGAGAGATGGGTTAGGGAGGAAGAGGAGAGAGATGGGTTAGGGAGGAAGAGGAGAGAGAGATGGGTTAGGGAGGAAGACGAGAGAGAGATGGGTTAGGGAGGAAGACGAGAGAGAGATGGGTTAGGGAGGAAGACGAGAGAGAGATGGGTTAGGGAGGAAGACATGGAGAGAGAGATGGGTTAGGGAGGAAGGCATGGAGAGAGAGATGGGTTAGAGAGGAAGACATGGAGAGAGAGTTGGGTTAGGGAGGAAGACATGGAGAGAGAAAGGGGTTACAGAGGAAGAGGAGAGAGAGATGGGTTAGGGAGGAAGAGGAGAGAGAGATGGGTTAGGGAGGAAGACATGGAGAGAGAAAGGGGTTACAGAGGAAGAGGAGAGAGAGATGGGTTAGGGAGGAAGACATGGAGAGAGAAAGGGGTTACGGAGGAATAGAGTGATTGATTAGAGATGGAGGAAGATGAGAAAGGGGGATGGAGAGATGGTTACAGAGGAAGAGAAAGATGGATGATTAGAGATGGAGGGAGTAGAGAGAGGGTGAAAGCTCTTCTGGCATAGCTGACAGAAAGATGGAGAGAATGGGTTAAAAGGGAGAGGGGGATTGAGACAGGGATGGAGAGAATGGGTTAAAAGGGAGAGGGGGATTGAGACAGGGATGGAGAGAATGGGTTAGAAGGGAGAGGGGGATTGAGACAGGGATGGAGAGAATGGGTTAGAAGGGAGAGGGGGATTGAGACAGGGATGGAGAGAATGGGTTAGAAGGGAGAGGAAGGGTGAGAGGATCGTGACATACCTTGCACACGAACGGCGCTTGAGCACCTGTCCCTGACTTCGTTACTGTGGAGACCAGGGCAGTAGGGGACGTCGTCAAGGAAACAGGTGTGGTGGTGATTTTGGGGACGGAAGGCTGGGGAGGTATTGGAATCTCACTGGGTAGCTCACCTGTAGTCACCTACAGAAGAGACAGAGATAAAGAGAGAGAGAGAGAGAGATGGAGAAAATGGGATAAAGAGAGAGAGAGATGGAGAGAATGGGATAGAAGAGGGATTGAGACGGATGGGGGAGAGAGAGAATTAAAAAAAAGTTGGTCACAGGCGATAATTGGGGGTCTTATATTCTCAGAAAACCAAACACGACTACATAAATAAAAATACATTTAAAAAAAGCCCCCCCCCCCATCATTCTCATAATGCCTCAGTCACTCACCTTGATTTTGGAGCGGACATAGGTGCTGCTCTGTGCTCTCCTCTTCACCTCTAACCCTGTGACCTGTAACCCTGTGATCTCTAACTCCCGACCAGGGCTCTGGGGTTGACCCAGCACCGTGCACGAGGGCATCTCCGCTATAGGGGTCATCACGCTGCGCACTGAATGTGACTGTGTGTATTTGGTGTATTCGTAGTGCGTCGTTGTGGCGAGACAGGGGCCGGTCTCTGCTAGACTGGCTTCAGTTTCCTCCAATAAGGGCACGGGGAAGACAGACACTGAAACGGACAGAGAGAAAGGATACGATATAAGAATATATATATATATAAGATATAACCTAAGAATTGGATACATTATGGCACAGTCACTCACACTAGAAGGACAGAGAGAAAAAGTTCAAGATAAGAGCGTGGGTGGTGTCTAATTGTCTGTTTAAAGTATGCCAGAGAAGGCCCATGTCACACACAGTCTAGTTACCGTTGGACCAGTCTGACCAGCCAGTCCAGAGACACAGGTTGGTACTATACGCTCCTTAAACACACACACACACACACACACACACACACACACACACACACACACACACACACACACACACACACACACACACACACACACACACGCCTCCGCAGCCATATACAGTATTTGTGTCTCACTGCTCTGTGTGCACTTGTGTTTGCGTGTTCGTAGCAAAGGTTACCTATCCTATTCAACCTGTTACATACATCCCTATTAGAATCACAGAGACATTGTAACGATTCACTGATTCCCATCAGTCCCCGATTCAAATGCTTTAGATACAAGTTTATCGGTCGTCAGACCCCCAAACTGATCCAAATAGCATGTGTCGGGCAGAAAAATCGATTCAAACTCCCATCCCGAAAATACCTCTCATCTTTTGTGACAACTGATTTAACTACATGTAACTGCGTTGACAGACATCGATCTGTAAGTCATTTTATATGCTGAACAACCCCAGGCAATTTCAATAGCCTAGTCAAAGTGAGCACTGAGCTCAGCTTCGCATGCTGACCAATGAGAGGTGGACGGCCTGTTCCTGATCTTGGCACCGTCAGCATTCAAAATGCTAAAATGGCAACGCATTATATTAGGCTTTATTAGTTGAGTGACAACCTATGTCATTTGCTAGGTAATTGTTATCTATGGGATGTTAAAAAAAAATGGTGTTTTACCAAGCTAGCAGAGATAAACTCATTTGTCTATAGCTCCTAAAACCTTAACAGAGGTTACAATAGATTTTATTTTGATTGTTCACCATCAGCAATAGTTTTGGTTGTTTTGCTTTTAACAAATCAGTTTTTATGGTTATTTTTAGATATGAAACAATCAACTTTATCCTGTATAACGAGGAGGTGTACTGGTATGGCCGAAACCAGAGGACAAAATCTCTCAGTAAAAACGTCCAAAACGTTCACAACCATTTGAATTGTAAGATGAGGGTGAAATCCAAAATTGTGCTATCTATTAATTGGCTATGTCATAGCCAATTTGTAAACAATAAATATTTATACATTACTAGCTCAAACTCTTAATCTGCAAAAATTACTAGTCTAGTTAATTGGTGGGTGATGGTGATTTCAGAACCAAAGTGTGGAGACAAACACTGGCTATACCCCCCCCCCCCCCCCCCCCCCCCCCCAATCTGATAGTGGTAGATGGCTAATCCTCCTTTATGGCTCTAATCTGATAGTGGTAGATGGCTAATTCTCCCTTATGGCGCTAATCTGATAGTGGTAGATGGCTAATTCTCCCTTATGGCCCTAATCTGATAGTGGTAGATGGCTAATTCTCCCTTATGGCCCTAATCTGATAGTGGTAGATGGCTAATTCTCCCTTATGGCGCTAATCTGATAGTGGTAGATGGCTAATTCTCCCTTATGGCTCTAATCTGATAGTGGTAGATGGCTAATTCTCCCTTATGGCCCTAATCTGATAGTGGTAGATGGCTAATTCTCCCTTATGGCTCTAATCTGATAGTGGTAGATGCCTAGTTCTGCCTTATGTCTGCTCAGGTGCCTACATAGTAAATACACACACACACACACACACACACACACACACACACACACACACACACACACACACACACACACACACACACACACACACACACACACACACACACACACACACACACACACACACACACACACACACCTACAGCAGATTTGAATTTAGAATGGAAAATGAATGTGCATCAAATCATATCACATCCAACCGAATCGAATTGATTTGTTCTCTAATCAAACCGAATCGGTTCAAACTGTTACGTTCCCCAGCTAGAAAACCAAATAATGTCGCTCAAACAGAAGGGAGAACTAACAAAGAGCCACTGACAACAACCAAAATGAAACAGGTGGAGTTTTAGGGCTGGGTTCTGAAAGACACTGAAAGTTGCCTAGCAACAACACCTGGAACCTAAAAGCCACCCACCAACGCCCACTAAATTTACCCTGAAGAGGAAAACAAGAAGAAAACAAAAACACACCAAACTTAAAGACAGGAAACAAACCAAAAAGTGGAACAAAACAAAAAACAGGGAAGATCAGATAAAGGATTGTTTGTCTAGAAATTAAGATAGGGAGAGCTATCTAAATGTGTTAACCCTCCACATCTCTCAAGACAACTGGAGCACTGGGACAGCCTCTCTTAAATAGCACAGGTGAAACAGAGCCAACTAAATGCTTTAACCAGTGGTTGAAAAAGTATCCAATTGTCATACTTGACTAAAAGATAGAAAATGTCTCAAGTAAAAGTCATCCAGTAAAATACTACTTGAGTAATCTAACTAAAATGTATCGATGCGTATGGAATGGTCTTGAAAGGTAATGATGCACATCTTTAGCTACTATTAATGATATTTGATCAGGGACGTTCCCATTTCACTACATTACAAACACCCAGAGCCAGTAATTGTTGAAGTGTGTGTGTGTGTGTTCTGTAAAAATCTGTAGATTTTTATTTTTTACACCCAAAAATATTTAACTAGGCAAGTCAGTTAAGAGGAAAAATCCTATTTACAAAGACGGCCTAACCCTAACGACGCTGGGCCAATTGTGCGCTACCCTATGGGACTCCAAATCACAGCCGGATGTTATACAGCCTGGATTCGAACCAGGGACTGTGGTGACACCTCTTGCACTAAGATGCAATGCCTTAGACGGCTGCGCCACTCCAGAGCCCAATCAATAGTAAAGCACACAATGAATCTGTTGATTCTATAACAGGTCAGGAGACAATCGGATAACTGGCAAATCAGCATGCAAATATATGAGAGCGAGAGCCATTGTTTTGTGTGGGTCATAACGGTATCCTTCCCGGTCGTCATATAGGAATAGGATGAAGTTGCGTTTAAAGTACCCGTTTCTTAATGGCTCAACTGAAGCCATATTTCACTTTAAATGATAACACACACACTGACCCGATTAGACATGTCGGTGAGTTAATGTCGAGCTGTTTGCTCACCCCTCCCTTGTACACCAGCACCGCGCGTCTCCAGCCGAACAATAACTGTCCAGAAAAAAACAGATATTATACTAATGATATTCGAAAACTTGGTTCAATCTCGTCTTTGAAAAACAAATTTATGCTATCTAACAGTCTGAAACGAACTGTTTAACGAGAAGTACACCGTTCAGGCCTACTGTAGACCTAATATAATTATATAAACTAAAGAGTTTGGAACCTCGCCTGCAGAGAGACAGAGAGAGAGAGAGAGTCAACAATAGGTCTGAGCGTAATGCTGTAGTGTGTTGTGTTTGCTAAGGGTGTATGACCGTGTGTAGGGAGACGAAGGTAGTAGCCTAGCTGTAGTCCGTTACTTCACCCAACATCTACTAGCCTAAACATTAACCAGAACGCGGGGACGCGCACACACACCCTTCCCGCGCACTCAAGGAATAATTATTCTACCCAAGTTTGCCCAGGCACTGTTATGCACCGGTTTTTTTTTTCTCAACTTGGAAAAAATATATTTCCTGTTCTCTTTATTCATTGAAGCTACAAAGCTAAAATAATACAATGGCTACTAAGCAAAGACGTTTCATAGTTTGTCTACTCTATACTTATATAATTATCTTGCTCAGAATTATGGAGAGAAATGTGTAACCTAACCTACGCTAAACGCGCAATGGTGATAAACACCATGGAAGCATTGTGTGAACAGTGATCAGAGCTGTAGTTGGAGTGACAAGTCGGGGCGGTGGGGCAGACAACTTCACATAGCTGGGTAATAACTAGGCTACTGGCGTTGTCACCTGGACGACTGCTGGTGTTTTGGCGCTTCACGCAATAACCTAACGTTCAAAATCTTTGGAGGTAAATAGCCTTGGTTTTTAAAATGGTTTCATAAAAACGTATTATACTAATCAAATAATGCACATCAGCAAAAAAACTACTTACTGAGAGGTTTGGTTTGTTTGTTATTCAAACCGTTGTTAATGTTTTAAAAAATATATTAGTTCAGGAAGTGAATTCTATCTCCTGTTCGGGTGGCTAATCTAACGGTCAGTTTCAGTACCATAGACTTTTAAAGGATGTAAAAGGTAATGATTAAAAGGTAACGGTTGTGGGGGAAGGGGGTCTCTCTCTCTCACACACACACACACACGCACACAGGGGGAGAGGGGGAGGTGGTGGCAGGGAGTGGCGGAGTAACCCGTTAGGTTCGGTTATCTGATACCACAGCCCCTAACAATAAAACACCCCAGAGGCACAATGGCGATTGTTCTCAAGATCGCGAAAGAGAGACATACAATTAAAAGTACGTTGAATTTGCATGGAGGAGATGCAATAGATGTGGCTTGTTTGTCACAAAACAGCATCAAAGGCTGAATTGGAGGTTAAACCTTCCTCAAAAACATTGGCAAGTATTCGGCTACTGTGCAGACGATAACTAAATAAATATAATTAATTTTAGACTGCATGGCAAACAGTTACATGCCTATCTGTTCTAGCCTACACAGTAGGACTACATCTGTAATCTATTATTGCAAATCAAGATCCACTTGTTTTATGAAGGGGTATAGGCTGCCTACATGCCAACCAAGGCACAGTCAAGATATGACAGGCCGTATATATGGGTGAAGTAGATTGGGGCAGTGTTGCAACCGTTTTCACACCCCCGCCTACAAGGAAACAACTCGGGTCTGAAGGTCGGACAGAAGGAGGTGTAACGGTGTCGTGGTTATCGTTGTGGCTCAAATGGGAACGATGACAAGCTATAGTTGGGCCTTGCCCACTGCAAGGCAATGTGTCAACACTGAAACACATTAGCCTACCTTAGACAGAAAAAAAGTGAAATAAAATCACAAAGAAAGTTGTTAAAAGTTCTCTTAGTCTATGATTTATCCTGGAATGACATTGTAAAAAAAAAAAGTTTCCAAAACTTCCCAAGCCGATAGACTACTGTTACAGAATGTAGCCAACTATTTTGGATAAATAATTGTAACAGTTTAAGGTTGTGAGTAAAAAAAAAAAAAAAACGTTTCAATGTATCATGAATTATAGCCTAACAATGATTTAATAATGTCATGGAACGCTGATTTCCCGTTATTTTATTCTGTGCTGCTGCCCGTGCTCCACCGAAACAAAATGGTTCATTAACGGAACACCATCCTCGAGCTCTCTCACCTGGTATATACACGTCCCCGCGCTCGTCGTCTGGCAGCTCGCTCCAGTTCCGCTTATAGGGCGAGTATCTCGCCTTCTTTACCAGGAAGGCTCGCGGCATGGTCGGGTTGGTTTTACGGTTAAACTGTCCTCTTCGGTCAACTTTCTGTAGAATCAATACGCTCCAGGTAAACTGGTGAAAAAAACGACTTCAAAAATATACCTTCCCCTCGTGAAAGAAAAAAATAATAAACCGGGGAAGGATCGTTCCCTTCTCTTTCGTCGCGCAGTCCTCCCTCCTTTCTGTTCTCCACCTCTACAACAAACTTTGTAGCTCCGCAGTTTGTCTTCTATCCGTTTTTCTTCTCTTCTCTCTTCTCCGTTCTTTTTCTCCCCAAGCCCACACACTCCACAAAAACAGCAATGACGTCGCTACAGGTGAGGTCGCTTGTTCAGGTGTTCCCGTACTTGAAGGTTACGTTCTATCCTCGACTTAAAGTAACGGGAGTTTGTCAGGTAGACCGCTGATATTCCGATTCAGCGCCACGCAACACGGTGAATTCAGAGGTTGGTCCATGCACGACACAGGTAGGCTAGTCCTTTCCTTTATTCAGGAAGCACAGGTAGCAGCGCGCATGCGCCACAGAAATAACGGTGACAAACCAAACCTGGGTTAGGCTACTACCTGTTGGACCGGTTTTTTCTTTTTTTTTTACTCCCTCCCTCTTTCTCCATTCAGTTTCGCGGTGGGAAGGAGAAGAAGGGGTAGAAAATATATTGGAAATGGAGGGGGTAGCTAGGTTAGAGAAGGATAGAGAATGACATGAGAGAAATAGTTGGTTAGGTGGAAGAGATTTTGGCGTAGTGATGCACAGGTAACACCTATAGTGGGAGGCAATAGGCTATTGTGTGTGTGTGTGTGTGTGTGTGTGTGTGTGTGTGTTATATATCTCAAGCACAGAAGGCCACAGCCAATAGAGGCTGCACGTTGACATGCTCTTACCAACATAAATAGTGTGCATTGAAACTACAATGGAAACTTCCATATCATTTGATTATTATAACACATGTGTCCTACACCTTACCCTCAGGAGGACAAGATTATAGGCCTGCATGTTTGAAAGATCTCTGTAATCTCTGTCAGGTATATAGTAAAGACCATTAATCGCCCTCAAATGTGTGTGTTGTCCTGCCCTCCCTCCTACTGTGTGTTTACAGACCCCCACTGTTAACCATTATCCCTTTGTCTCTCTGATTTGTTCCCCCCCCAGGCCACCCTCTACCCCCACCCCCGACCACTCAAGCCCCTACAAGACACCTCTAGCCCTTCACCCCTCTGAAACACCTTAAACCAAAACACACAGAGAGAGAGAGAGAGAGAGAGAGAGAGAGAGAGAGAGAGCAAAATAGAACATGAAAGGGGTGATTTAAAGAACGAAAATAATGTTTGTTTGTAATTTCTTCATTGATAATTAAACGATAGCTATAGTTTCAGTATGGGGGAGGCAGAGTGAGGGAGGAATAGAGAGCGGATAACAGAGGGAGGGATAGAGAGAGAAGGAGAGAGAGTGAGAGAAGGAAGAGAAACAGGGTGTGTGGAGATATAGAATGAACGGTATGCTGCCTGGGCTGTTGGAGTGGTTTCTGCCTCACTCACCCCCCCCCCCCCCCCCTCTCTCTCTCTCTCTCTCTCTCTCTCTCTCTCTTGCTTCTCTCCTCCTTCCTTCTCTCCCTCCATTTGTACATGTTACTCTCCTCTTCCTCTCTCTCCCTCTATCCGTACCTGTTACTCTCCTCTCTCTCTCCCTCTATTCGTACCTGTTACTCTCCTCTTCCTCTCTCTCCCTCTATTCTTACCTGTTACTCTCCTCTTCCTCTCTCTCCCTCTATCCGTACCTGTTACTCTCCTCCTCCTCCTCTCTCTCCCTCTATCCGTACCTGTTACTCTCCTCTTCCTCTCTCTCCGTCCATCCGTACCTGTTACTCTCCTCCTCCTCTCTCTCCCTCTATTCTTACCTGTTACTCTCCTCTTCCTCTCTCTCCCTCTATCCGTACCTGTTACTCTCCTCCTCCTCCTCTCTCTCCCTCTATCCGTACCTGTTACTCTCCTCCTCCTCTCTCTCCCTCTATCCGTACCTGTTACTCTCCTCCTTCTCTCTCTCCCCCTCTATCCGTACCTGTTACTCTCCTCCTTCTCTCTCTCCCTCTATTCGTACCTGTTACTCTCCTCCTTTTTTCTCTCCGTCCATCCGAACCTGTTACTCTCCTCCTTCTCTCTCTCCGTCCATCCGAACCTGTTACTCTCCTCCTCCTCCTCTCTCTCCCTCTATCCGTACCTGTTACTCTCCTCTTCCTCTCTCTCCGTCCATCCGTACCTGTTACTCTCCTCCTTCTCTCTCTCCCTCTATTCGTACCTGTTACTCTCCTTCTCCTCTCTCTCCCTCTATTCGTACCTGTTACTCTCCTCTTCCTCTCTCTCCGTCCATCCGTACCTGTTACTCTCCTCCTCCTCTCTCTCCCTCTATTCGTACCTGTTACTCTCCTCCTTCTCTCACTCCGTCCATCCGTACCTTTTCTCTCTCCGTCCATCCGAACCTGTTACTCTCCTCCTCCTCTCTCTCCGTCCATCCGTACCTTCTCTCTCTCCGTCCATCCGAACCTGTTACTCTCCTCCTTCTCTCTCTCCGTCCATCCGTACCTTCTCTCTCTCCGTCCATCCGAACCTGTTACTCTCCTCCTTCTCTCTCTCCGTCCATCCGAACCTGTTACTCTCCTCCTCCTCTCCCTCCCTCTATCCGTACCTGTTACTCTCCTCTTCCTCTCTCTCCCTCTATCCGTACCTGTTACTCTCCTCTTCCTCTCTCTCCCTCTATCCGTACCTGTTACTCTCCTCTTCCTCTCTCTCCCTCTATCCGTACCTGTTACTCTCCTCCTCCTCTCTCTCCCTCTATTCGTACCTGTTACTCTCCTTCTTCTCTCTCTCCGTCCATCTGTACCTTTTCTCTCTCCGTCCATCCGAACCTGTTACTCTCCTCCTTCTCTCTCTCCGTCCATCCGTACCTTCTCTCTCTCCGTCCATCCGAACCTGTTACTCTCCTCCTTCCTGTTTGTTTTCTGAAGCTCTGCCAAGGCTTTTTTTTTTACAATGTAAAGATTGACAGTTTATCATATCTTAATCTTAACTCTTTATACACTACCGTTCAAAAGTTTGGGTTCACTTAGAAATGTCCTTGTTTTTGAAAGAAAAACAAACATTTTTGCCCATTTAAATAACATCAAATTGATCAGAAATACAGTGTAGACATTGTTAATGTTGGAAATGGCAGATTTTTTTATGGAATATCTACATAGGCGTACAGAGGCCCATTATCAGAAACCATCACTCCTGTGTTCCAATGGTACGTTGTGTTAGCTAATCCAAGTTTATCATTTTAAAAGGCTAATTGATCATTAGAAAACCCTTTTGCAATTATGTTAGCACAGCTGAAAATTGTTGTTCTGATTAAAGAAGCAATACAACTGTCCTTCTTTAGACTAGTTGAGTATCTGGAGCATCAGCATTTGTGTGTTCGATTACAGGCTCAAAATGTCCAGAAACAAATAAATTTCTTCTGAAACTCATCAGTCTATTCTTGTTCTGAGAAATGAAGGCTATTCCATGCGAGAAATTACCAAGAAACTGAAGATCTCGTACAATGCTGTGTACTACTCCCTTCACAGAACAGCGCAAACTGGCTCTAACTAGAACGTCATCTGTCATCATGGTGGAGGCAATGTGATGGTCTGGGGGTGGCTTTGGTGGTGGTCAAATGGGAGATTTGTAAAGGATTAAAGGGATCTTGAAGAAGGAAGGCTATCACTCCATTTTGCAACGCCATGCCATACCCTGTGGACGGCGCTTAATTGGAGCCAATTTCCTCCAACAAAGGGACAATGACCCAAAGCACAGCTCCAAACTATGCAATAACTATTTAGAGAAGAAGCAGTCAGCTGGTTTTCTGTCTGTAATGGAGTGGCCCGCACAGTCACCGGATCTCAATAGGGTTTTTGGCTATTGAGCTGTTGTGGGTGCAGCTTGACCGTATGGTACGTAAGAAGTGCCCATCAAGCCAATCCAATTTGTGGTAGGTGCTTCAGGAAGCGTGGGGTGATATCTCTTCAGGTTACCTCAACAAATTGACAACTAGAATGCCAAAGGTCTGCAAGGCTGTAATTGCTGCAAATGAAGGGTTCTTTGATGAAAGCAAAGTTTGAAGGACACAATTATTATTTCAATTAAAAATCATTATTTATAACCTTGTCAACGTCTTGACCCTGTTTTCTTTTCATTTAGAAACTCATTTCATGTATGTTTTCATGGAAAACAAGGAGATTTCTAAGTGACCCCAAACTTTTGAACAGTACTGTATATTTTAATTTACAGGAATAATGTTCACTGTATTCTTTTCAGGTGCAGGCAGTAAAACAAGTCATTTTTTAAAACATTTACCGTGGTACATGTCTGTGACAACCTATCGCTATAGGAGACGATGGCGCACAAATAGTTCCTCCAATACCGCGCCACGACCTACCTTTTTAGTACCTGCAACTGTATACTGTATGTGTATAAATTAGTCAGTCACCTTTATTAGCCAAATACTTTTACAGTGTACTTTTTTCCTTATCAATCTACACACAATGCCCCACAATGACATCACAATACCCCATAATGACATCACAATACCACATTATGACAAATCGAAAACATGTTTTTAGACATTTTCTAAAATGTCTTAAAACAAAAAACTGAAATACCTTATTTACATAAGTATTCAGACCCTTTGCTATGAGACTCGAAATTGAGCTCAGTTGCATCCTGTTTCCATTGATCATCCTTGAGATGTGTAACGAGGCTCGTATAAAGGGGACCAAGGCGCAGCGTGTTGAGTGCTCATAATTGTAATTTAATGAAAACGAACACTTTGACAAAAAGAAACAAAACGACAGCCAACAGTTCCGTCAGGTAACTAACAAAACGGAAAACAACTACCCACCAAAACCCAGGAGGAAAAACCCCTACTTAAATATGAACTCCAATCAGAGGCAACGAGGACCAGCTGCCTCCAATTGGAGATCAACCCAAAAAACAACAACATAGAAATAGAAAAACTAGAACAGAAACATAGAAATAGAAAACATAGAAAAACACAAAACACCCCCTGTCACACCCTGACCTACTCTACTATTGAAAATGACATCTTACTAGGGTCAGGACGTGACAACGTGTTTCTACAACTTTATTGGAGTCCACCTGTGGTAAATTCAATTGCTTGGACATGATTTGGAAAGGCACACACCTGTCTATATCAAGTCCCACAGTTGACAGTGCATGTCAGAGCAAAAACCAAGCCATGAGGTCGATGAAATTATCCGGAGAGCTACGACACAGGATTGTGTCGAGGCACAGGTCTGGGGAAGGGTACCAAAAAATGTCTGCAGCATTGAAGGTCCATCATTCTTGAATGGAAGAAGTTTGGAACCACCAAGACTCTTCCTAGAGCTGGCCACCCGGCCAAACTGAGCATTCGGGGGAGAAGGGTCGTGGTCAGGGAGGTGAACAAGAACCTGATGGTCACTCTGACAGAGCTCTAGAGTTCCTCTGTGGAGATGGGAGAACCTTCCAGAAGGACAACCATCTCTGCAGCACTCCACCTATCAGGCCTTTATGTTAGAGTGACCAGACGGAAGCCACACCTAGGTAAAAGGCACATGACAGCCAGCTTAGAGTTTGCCAAAAGGCACTTAAAGGACTCAGACCATGAGAAACAAGATTCTCTGGTCTGATGATATCAAGATTGAACTCTTTGGCCTGAATGCCAAGCGTCACGTCTGGAGCCTGGACTTGAACCCGATCGAACATCTCTGGAGAGACCTGAAAATAGCTGTGTAGCGACACTCCCCATCCAACCTGATAGAGCTTGAGAGGATCTGCAGAGAAGAATGGGTCTGAATACTTTTGTGATATTATGAATTAGCAAAAATGTTAATAAAAAAAAAACGTTTTTGCTTTGTCATTATGGGTTATTGTGATGACATTATGGGGTATTGTGATGTCATTATGGGGTATTGTGATGTCATTATGGGGTATTGTGATGTCATTATGGGGTATTGTGATGTCATTATGGGGTATTCTGTGTAGATAGATGGAAAAAAACGATTTAATACATTTTAGAATAAGGCTGTAACGTAACAAAATTTGGAAAAAGTCAAGGGGTCTGAATACTTTCCGAATGCGCCGTACATGTACAGGAATTGTATTTGGTAGTCTTTATATACTGTGTCTCAATCTGTATAGGTCCCATGTGCCAGGATAGTCACTATAGTGGCAGAGACCTCAGAGTGACAAAAGAGAAGGGTGAGGGGGAGCAACGTACACTCTACAAGCTCAACCTGATTAACAACATCCCTTCTTCATTTAAATCTCTCTCTCACACTTGTTTTCCTCTTTCTCTTTCTCTCTCTCTTTTCTCCCTCTCTCTCTCTTTCTCTTTCTCTCTCTCCCTCCCTCTCTCTTTCTCTCATTCTCTCTCTCTCTCTCTCTCTCTCTCTCTCTCTCTCCCCTTCTCTTATTTTTGAGCATTTTCTCTTTTCTTCACATCTTTGTCTCCCGCCTTGTGTAATTCCTCCCTACCTTTATTGTAAACCCCTCTCTCTCTCTCCACTCATCTCTTTGCAATGAGGTTAAACCACATTGCATACCAATCTATTTGCCTGGCCTTTTAGCAAGCTACCTGTGAGGGGTGGAGCAGTACACCTGTCACCTAGCTTACCTGTTCGTGTCACTGCATGCATCCCATATAGAACCATATTCCCTATTTAGTGCATTACTTTTGTCCACTACCCTATGGGCCCAGGTTAAAAGTAGTGCACTATAAAGGGAATAGTGTACCATTTGGAATGTATTCATGGTCAGTCTGCGTGATATGTCAACCACACTTACTGTACAGTGTGTGTTATTTCCCAGCATTGTTCTCGCCATTCAAGTCTAACTGTTCTACATACCGGGCCCCAAAATGATATTATAACTGCTGAGAGAGAGGAGATGCAATCAGGAAATTACCTAGAAAATCACCTATTGTCTAGAGAGCGAGAGAGAGAGAGAGAGAGAGAGAGAGAGAGAGAGAGATTAGGGCTTGTTTTCATACAACATCTCAGAGTAGAAGTGCTGATCTAGGATCAGACCACCCCCCTTTTATTTATTATAATTTAAAAGTTAAATATATGCTAGATCAGTACTCTGAGAGGCTTTATCAATATGGGCCTTTATGAATATGGGCTTTTAATATGGGTCTGTAATATGGGGGATGAAATGGGTCTATAATATGGATCTTTAACCTTTTCATGTGTGAGTTCCCAATATTACTAACGGTCACCCCAGCATGAGTTTTTGTGTGTGTGTGTGTGTGCGCGTGATGTCAGAATGCGCTCACTGTTCCAAAATGTGATTGTTACACAACAGGACAGTTAGCCTATAGATAATTAGCAGGCAGTGCGGGTTATGTTTCAACTTGTCAATTTCAAATTATTTTCTAACAAGTTTTATTTTCTAACAGTTTGAATTGAGGTGTGTTTTGCCTCCTAATTTATTCATGTAGAAGAAAGCCCATTTCACTGTTGTGCACAATTTATGTTTGAGGCTTTACTGAGCCGGACAAACTTCTCTCTTCGAGGAGAGCCCAAGCACTTCCCCAGTCTTTCCCCAGATCAAGTATGCCTACATTTACGCAGTTTTACACAAACTTTTCCCCCTGGCATATTTTCTGGCTGGCGCTCACATTGCCTTCATTGTTATTTTCCTTACAAATAATAACTCTGGACCTCTGTGCATTCCTATCAAAGTAAGTGCATTATTTTCTTTATGTCATGTTGTTGTTTCTACTGTAGCATACAGTATGCATGCATGGAGTATAATGTACAGTATTTACAGTTTTATTCACATGTTTTCAAGTATTGGTGACAAATCATACAATCTATGCAATAATTGGAATGCAATGGACACCTATGATGTGTGTAAAATACTTTTTTGAAGGTTGTACTGATTATAATGAGCTAATGCTAAGCTATTTGCCGGGTATGTGTGGCGCCATATTTGTTGATGTTTTACAATGCATTCTGGGTGTCACGTAAACGTCTGTCAGACCAAAGATGTTATAACAAAATGAGGTGAAGGAATGGTTCACTCATCTTTTGAGTAAACTTCCGGAAGTGAATGATCATAGACAACATACCTCCTTCAACATGCATACTGCAAACAGACCAAACTCATCTGGTTTCCTCTTATCTTTGGTTGACTCAAAAACAAACATGAGAGTGTGCACAAACTACCTCGGATTGCTATTGTGGTTTCTGTCAGCTGAGAGTTAGCTAAATATGACCGCTTGTGTTACATCAATCTTTCCTCAGTTAGCGCTAGGACTAATGCAGCCTACATTTTCCGGTTTGGATGATTGTGTTATGCTGTCGCTACTTCTGTGAATGTCTGAACATTGCATCTAAAAAAATAAACTGGTCACATTCAGGTCAACTTTTCAAGGACTGTGTTTGTGCAACAAAAAAAATTATGTGAAAAAAAAACAGTGTGGCCCGCTCAAACGCTAACTATTGCATCAATCGAAACTGGACATTCTAAATAACCATTCTAATCACACCGGTTTGAGCGTTACGCTGCAGGGACCACAGTAACATGATCGCACCCGTTTGTTGGTACGTGTCAAAGGGTTAACATGGGTCTTTACTATGGGTCTGTTACGCTCATCGTTAGAAATGGACCAAGGCGCAGCGTGCGTAGAGTTCCACATGATTTAATAAATGAAACTCACCAAAACAAATACAGACGCAAACAAAAACGTAAAGTAATGGTGTGCTCACAGGCATTTCACAAAAACTAGATCCCACAATCACAGGTGGGAAAAAGGGCTGCTTAAGTATGATCCCCAATCAGAGACAACGATAAACAGCTGCCTCTGATTGGGAACCATACTAGGCCAACAAAGAAATAGAAACAAAGATATGCCCACCCAAGTCACACACTGACCTAACAAAATAGAGAATAAAAAAGGCTCTCCAAGGTCAGGGTGTGACAGGGTCTTTAATATGAGTCTATAATATGGATCTATAATATGGGTCTTTAATATGGGTCTTTAATATGGGTCTTTTAATATGGGTCTATAATATGGGTCTTTTAATATGGGTCTATAATATGGGTCTTTTAATATGGGTCTATAATATGGGTCTTTAATATGGGTCTTTAATATGGATCTATAATATGGGTCTTTTAATATGGGTCTTTTAATATGGGTCTATAATATGGGTCTATAATATGGGGTATGAATCAATGTGGAAAAAAGATAGAAGTGACAGTTTATTTGTTTATTCTTGTCACACAGAAACATTCCTCACACACTCAGTGTGTATGTGTGTGGTTGGTTGCCAGTGTTATTTTAAGATTAGTATGTCCCCACCTTAGCCTTGGAATCTTTGTGGTTCAGTCAGTTATCCATTGATACCTGTTGGTCTCGTTCCATGGCAGCGAGGTGTCAAAGGGAGATTCTCATTTTGGTAAAAGACCACAATCTCTCGTCCGTCCTCTCCTCCGTCCTCTCTACTCTGTGACCCGGGAAACCGATAAGTGGTTGAGTGTGTCAATTCGTTAGTAGGCGAACAGGAGAGTCCTCCCCTCCTCGATAGCCTCCTTTCCTCGAGGATAGTCATATGTATCCTACTTGAGTGCCACACCCCCTTTGAGTCAGCTGCTGTTTTGTCAGAGGAGAAAAACATGCAGACATTAAAAAAACAATATGCTACTTGTCGTTTTATCTAGAAAATGTCTGCCACAACTAGCTACATTTCTTTTTATCACGTTCCACATTTATTTTGGGATCCACCCCTGTAAACATAATTTGCCTGATGACGTGCGAGTGGAGGAAAAAGTCAAGGGTTCTGAATACTTTCTGAATGCATTGTACATGTACAGGAATTGTATTTGGTAATCTTTACATACTGTGTCTCGTTTCAATCAAGAGCATTTCTCTCCACGTTCACTCTCCTTGATTAACTTTGACCTTTTTAAAAAGGAGGTGAGAGAGGACGCAGGAGAGAGGACGCAGGAGTGAGGACGCAGGAGCGAGGACGCAGGAGCGAGGACGCAGGACGCAGGAGAGAGGAGAGGACGCAGGACAGAGGACGCAGGAGAGAAGAGAGGACGCAGGAGCGAGGACGCAGGAGCGAGGACGCAGGAGAGAGGGGAGAGGATGCAGGTAGTGAGCAAATCGAATTGATAAAAGGCCAAAGTGACAGTATGTGTCAAATGAAATTGTATTTGTGTAGACTAACAGTGAAATGTTTACTTACAGGCCCTTCCCAACAATGCAGAGAGAAAAATATAGAACAATTTATAACACAAGGAATAAATACACCATGAGTAATGATAACTTGGCTAATGATAATGATAACAAGTAATGATAACAAGGTACCAGTCGATGTGCAGGGGTACAAGGTCAATTAGGTAGATATGTACATATTGGTAGGGGTAAAGTGACTATGCAACAGGATAGATAGTAAACAGTAGCAGCAGCGTATGTGATGAGTCACAAGAGTTAATGCAAAAAGGGTCAATGCAGATAGTTCGGGTAGCTATTTGCTTAACTATTTAATAGTCTTATGACTTGGGGGTAGAAACTGTTCAGGGGCCTGTTGATTCCAGACAGGTTCATCGGTACCGCTTGCCGTGTGGTAGCAGAGAGAACAGTCCATGACTTGGGTGGCTAGGGCCTTCCTCTGACACCGCCTAGTATAGAGTTCCTGGATGACAGGAAGCTCAGCCCGAGTTATCTACTGGGCCATATGCACTACCCTCTGTAGCGCCTTGCGGTTGGATGCCGAGAAGTTGCTAGACCAAGCGGTGATGCAGCCAATCAAGATGCTCTCAATGGTGCAGCTGTGCAACTTTTTGAGGATCTGAGGGCCCATGCCAAATCTTTTCAGCCTCCTGAGGGGGAAGAGGCATTGTCGTGCCCTCTTCACGACTGTGTTGGTGTGTGTGGACCAGGATAGATCCTTAGTGATGTGGACACTGAGGAACTCGAAGCTCAAACAGTAATGCAACCAAGAGGCTCTTGATGGTGCAGCTGTAGAACTGTAGATCTGAGGGCCCATGCCAAATCTTTTCAGCCTCCTGAGGGGGAAGAGGCATTATCGTGCCCTCTTCAATACTGTGTTGGTGTGTGTGGACCATGTTCATGTCTTAGTGATGTGGACACCGAGGAACTTGAAGCTCTTGACCCACTCCACTACAGCCCCATTGATGTGCTCGGCCCTACGTTTCCTGTAGTCCACGATCAGCTCCTTTGTCTTGCTGACGTTGAGGGAGAGGTTGTTTCCCTGGCACCACACTGGCAGGTCACTGATTTCCTTTCTATAGGCGGTCTCATCGTCATTGGTGATCAGGCCTACCAACGTCATGTCGTCAGTTAACTTAATGATAATGTTAGAGTTGTGCGCAACCACACAGTCGTGGGTGAACAGGGAGTACAGGAGGGGACTAAACACGCACCCTTGAAGGACCACTGTCTTGAGGATCAGCGTGGCGGATGTGTTGTTGCCTCGCCACCTGGGGGTGGCCCGTCAGGAATTCCAGGTTCCAGTTGCAGACGGAGGGGTTCAGTCCCAGTGTCCTTAGCTTAGTGACGAGCTTGGAGGGCACTATGTTGTTGTACGCTGAGCTGTTGTCAATTAACAGTATTCTCACATAGCTGTTCCTTTTGTCCATGTGGCAAAGAGCAGTGTGGAGTACAATAGAGATTGCGTCATCTGTGTATCTGTTGGGGCGGTATGCGAATTGGAGTGGGTCCAGGGTGTCTGGGATGATGGTGTTGATATGAGCCATGACCAACCTTTCAAAGCAATTCATAGCTACAGATGTGAGTGCCAAGGGGATAGTCATTTGATCTTATCTTTTATTGACACTTTGCCTGTTTAATGGCTCGTCAGAAGTTGTAGTGGAATTTTTTATAAGCATCCGGATTAGTATTCCGCTCCTTGAAAGTGGCAGCTCTAGCCTTTAACCTGTTAGGGCTAGGGGGCAGTATTGACACGGCTGGATAAAAAACGTACCCGATTTAATCTGGTTACCACTCCTACCCAGTAACTAGAATATGCATATACTTATTACATATGGATAGAAAACACCCTAAAGTTTCTAAAACTGTTTGAATGGTGTCTGTGAGTATAACAGAACTCAAATGGCAGGTCAAAACCTGAGAGATTCCTTTACAGGAAGTGGCCTGTCTGACCATTTCTGGAACTTCTTTGCCATCTCTATCTTTTACTAAGGATCTCTGCTCTAACGTGACACTTCCTACGTCGTCCATAGGCGCTCAGAGCCCGGGAAAAACCTGAATGTCGTCATCCCAGCCCCAGGCTGAAACACATTATCGCCTTTCTCAAGTGGCCGATCAAGGGACTCTGGGCTTAGGCGCGTGACCTGACCGCCCCCGTCTTTGTGATTTTTTCCTCTGTTTGCCGAAAAGGAGATTCCCGGTCGGAATATTATCGCTTTTCTACGAGAAAAATGGCATAAAAATTGATTTTAAACAGCGGTTGACATGCTTCGAAGTACGGTAATGGAATATTTCGAATTTTTTTGTCACGAATTGCGCCATGCGCGCGACCCTTCTTTACCATTTCGGATAGTGTCTGGAACGCACGAACAAAACGCCGCTATTCGGATATAACGATGGATTATTTTGGACCAAACCAACATTTGTTATTGAAGTAGCAGTCCTGGGAGTGCATTCTGACGAAGACAACAAAAGGTAATCAAACTTTTGTAATAGTAAATATGATTATGGTGAGTGCTAAACTTGCCGGGTGTCTAAATAGCTAGCCCGTGATGCCTGGGCTATGTACTTAGAATATTGCAAAATGTGCTTTCACCAAAAAGCTATTTTAAAATCGGACATATCGAGTGCATAGAGGAGGTCTGTATCTATAATTCTTAAAATAATTGTTATGCTTTTTGTTAACGTTTATCGTGAGTAATTTAGTAAAATGTTAGCGAATTCCCCGGAAGTTTGCGGGGGGTATGCTAGTTCTGAACGTCACATGCTAATGTAAAAAGCAGTTTTTTGATATAAATATGAACTTGATTGAACAAAACATGCATGTATTGTATAACATAATGTCCTAGGGTTGTCATCTGATGAAGATCATCAAAGATTAGTGTTGCATTTAGCTGTCTCCTGGGTTTTTGTGACATTATATGCTAGCTTGAAAAATGGGTGTCTGATTATTTCTGGCTTGGTACTCTGCTGACATAATCTAATGTTTTGCTTTCATTGTAAAGCCTTTTTGAAATCGGACAGTGTGGTTAGATTAATGAGAGTCTTGTCTTTAAATAGCTGTAAAATAGTCATATGTTTGAGAAATTGAAGTAATAAGATTTTTAAGGTTTTGAAAATCGCGCCACAGGCTTCAAGTGGCTGTTACGTAGGTGGGACGAATTCGTCCCGCCTAGCCCATAGAGGTTAACCTGTTAGGGACAGACGTTCCGCTAGATTGGCGCGAATTACAAATACCTCAAAAATGCAAAAACTTCAATTTTTCAAACATATGACTATTTTACACCATTTTAAAGACAAGACTCTCCTTTATCTAACCACATAGTCCGATTTCAAAAAGGCTTTACAACGAAAGCAAAACATTAGATTATGTCAGGAGAGTACCCTCCCAAAAAGAATCACACAGCCATTTTCAAAGCAAGCATATATGTCACAAAAACCAAAACCACAGCTAAATGCAGCACTAACCTTTGATGATCTTCATCAGATGACACTCCTAGGACATTATGTTATACAATACATGCATGTTTTGTTCAATCAAGTTCATATTTCTATCAAAAACCAGCTTTTTACATTAGCATGTTTTGTTCAGAACTAGCATACCCACCGAAAACGTCCGGTGAATTTACTAAATTACTCACGATAAACGTTGACAAAAACATAACAATTATTTTAAGAATTATAGATACAGAACTCCTTTATGCAATCGCGGTGTCTGATTTTAAAATAGCTTTTCGGTGAAAGCACATTTTGCAATATTCTGAGTAGATAGCCCGTCCATCATGCCTAGCTATTTTGGCACTCACCAAACTCAGATTTACTATAAGAAAAATGGGATTACCTTTGCTGTTCTTCATCAGAATGCACTCCCAGGACTTCTACTTCAACAACCAATGTTGTTTTGGTTCCAAATAATCCATAGTTATATCCAAATAGCTCCGTTTTATTCGTACGTTCAAGTCACTATCGGAAGGGTGACGCGCCGGCGCGTTTCGTGACAAAATATTTCAAAATATTCCATTACCGTACTTCGAAGCATGTCAAACGCCGTTTAAAATCAATTTGTATGCGATTTTTCTCGTAAAATAGCGATAATATTCCAACCGGGAGACGTTGTATCCGTTCAAACACTGAAAGTAAAACATGGAGTTGTCACATGCACGCGCGCACCAGTGCCATTGTTCTCAGAAGGACCACTCTCCAAAACCCCTGCTGTTTTTCGCCCAGAGACTGCAGAGCTATTATTCAACGTTCTGGCGCCTTCTGAGAGCCAATGAAAGGCTTAGAAAATGTCACGTTACAGCAGAGATCCTGTATTTTTGATAAAGAGGCTATAGAAGGACAAGAAATGGTCAGACAGGGCACTTCCCATATAGAATCTTCTCAGGTTTTGGCCTGTCATATGAGTTCTGTTATACTCACAGACACCATTCAAACAGTTTTAGAAACTTTAGGGTGTTTTCTATCCAAATCTACTAATTATATGCATATTCTAGTTTCTGGGCAGGAGTAATAACCAGATTAAATCGGGTACGTTTTTATCCAGCCGTGAAAATACTGCCCCCTATCCCTAACAGGTTCGTTGCGGATGTTGCCTTTAATCCATGGCTTCAGGTTGGGATATGTACGGTCACTGTGGGGAAGACGTAGTCGATGCACTTATTAATGAAGCCGGTGACTGATGTGGTAAACTCGTCAATGTTATCGGATGAATCCCAGAACATATTCCAGTCTGTGCTGTTTGTGTGTGTGTGTGTGTGTGTGTGTGTGTGTGTGTGTGTGTGTGTGTGTGTGTGTGTGTGTGTGTGTGTGTGTGTGTGTGTGTGTGTGTGTGTGTGTGCGTGTGTGTGTGTGTGTGTGTGTGTGTTTGTCACAAACTGATTTATAACTGTCAGGCCCTGCTGTCACCAGAGAGGACAAACCGGTTGTCACCCCATCAGACTTAAAAAAAAACTAAAGTCAACCCACGCCACAAGATACAAAGTTATCCTTGTGCTTGTAGCGAAGTTGAATGAATATGAGAAAAAGTCCCACAACTTTAAATGTGTCTGTTGTTGTTTTCAAAGTCTTAATACATTTCTGACTAAATTACAAACAAAGACACAAAGCGAGCGAGCGACTAACAAAACTTGGCATTATCTAAGATAAACATTGATGACCAAATGATACGATTGAGTCAATATCAATCAATATCAGTAAATGACTATTAGGGCTGCATCTCAGTTATCCGAAGTTGCTTTCTCTCCTCGCCATGGACTGGTTCACTCATTAGTTTAAATCTGGAGTCATCATCCACTTCGTTTGAGCAAGACAACTGATTGAAATATTTTATTAATCAAGTGTTTTTGTGCGTTTAAAAATGTGAAAAAAAAATGCCTATCACATTACACATTTAGAAATTACAAATGCATTTTAAACTTCAAGCACAGTAAAATGTTTGACTTAATACAATTATGTTATGATAGGAGTTTGATAAAAGGTACTTGTGCGTTGATAAGCACACCAAAGTAATAAAATAAAGACGGCACTTCTAAAAGTCTATTTCACACCATTGCCTTCTGAATTTGCAAGATAACTTATTTATTCATTTTGATTTCAGAACAAATGAAAATGTGGCACTGACTTGGATTGATGTTTCATACACGCACAGCTACAAGCCTGTTTAGAGTTAGTGGCAGGCAATATCCACCGTCGTAGTACAGATGGAGCCTGGAATGAGCAGCTAACTGAAGCTGGCTAGCTTTAGAAAACTCGACATTTGCCTCTTCTGAGCCTGTTGGGGAGTTCCAGCGATGAGACGAGATGAAAAAGGGGGTAAAATACAAACTTTTTTTTTTAAGATACCAGTGGCGCTGTTTCACCTTATCCGGATCTCAGCTTTAAGTAAGCCTTGCTCATTCCAGGCTCCCTGCTCTAGCGGCTAGGTTGCAGTACTGCATCTATCTGTCTGATAGCTTTACGGCTCCCTCTCACACACCCTCTCTGTCCCTCCCTGCTTTGACTGTTATTCAGAACGAGTCCAGACATGCTGAGGGGATCAGACAGTAATACCGTTAGAAATCACCCCAGGGAGGGACAAAGAGACAGAGAGAGTTCGGGGAGACAGTGAAAGAAAGACAGAGTTTGGGAGGAGAGAGAGAGAGCAGTCAAAGCATAGAAAGAACATTTGAATTCAGTCATTACTATTCATTTTAGAACCAGTTAGAGAACAGTTAAAGTATCAGTCATTACTATTCAGATGTAAATTGAGAGTAAGAGAGAGTAAGAGATTGTGTGTTATTGAGTGAAAGTCATTACTACTATTTACTGAGAGAGAGAGAGAGAGAGAGAGAGAGGTGTGAACTGGTTTGAGTCTGTCAAGAACTGCAAAGCTGCTGGGTTTTTCACGCTCAACAGTTTCCCGTGTGTGTCAAGAATCCACGTCAGGTAACTGATGCAGGCAGTAGAATCAGATTTTTTTTTAAACCTTAAAAATACACCTTATGGAACAGTGGGGACTGAAACAACGCAGACATAAACATAGACGCATGCATACACATAATAACATACTTACTATACACACACGTACAGGTGGATTTTGTGTTGTAGATATGTGGTAATGGAGTATGGGCCCGATGGCACACACATGTGTTGTGAATTCTGTAATGAATGTATTGTAATGTTTTTAAAATGGTATAACTGCCTTAATTTTGCCAGACCACAGAAAGAGTACTGGGGATCCATAATAAATAAAAATCTACACTGATTTGAAGTGGATTTAACAAGTGACATCAATAAGGGATCATAGCTTTCACCTGGTTTCACCTGGTCAGTCTGTCATGGAAAGAGCAGCTGTTCATAATGTTTTGTACACTCCCCAGAGGGAATTGTTGATATGCTGTACATTTTTTATTCTTGATTAAAAAAAATTGGGGGAAAACTGCACCAAAAATGCATTGGTCTTTAGTATTTTACAAGTAGAAAGATAAAAAAAAGTATTCATTCACAATCAGCTCTGCACGAGTCCGGTCCTGGAGTGTCTTAATAAAACGACACAAAAATATTTAGGCTGACTTTATCCATTGTCCAGAAAAATTGATTTCGGTGATATGCAAATATGTGCATATTTAATGAGATATCACTTAATTTTCATATTTGTAGAACATACTTCATGTATATTTTTATACATTTGTGTTTACTTTCAACTGGTAAATGTTTATTGTGATAAGATAAAGGGCAAGAAAATCTGCTCTCTGGTGGATAAATGTTTGAACTACAGTCTTTGAAGGACAATAGTGTAGCAGCCCTACAGAATACTTTATGTTCAACTGTACTTTCAAACTGCAAGTTCTGATTAATACCACATTCATGCAAAATCACCCTGCATATGTCGTTTTTTAGTATATCTATTTTTTTTAATTATATACACATTGACTTTAGAAAGTATTCAGAACCCTTGACTTTTTCCACATTTTTGTTACATTACAGCCTTATTCTAAAATGGATTAAATAAATAAAAGATCCTCAGCAATCTACAGACAATACTCCATAATTACAAAGTGAAAGCAGTTTCTGTTAATTTTTGCAAATTTATAAAAACTAAAAAACAGAAATACCTTATTTACATAAGTATTCAGACCCTTTGCTATGCGACTCGAAATTGAGCTCAGGTGTATCCTGTTTCCATTGATCATCCTTGAGATGTTTCTACAACTTGATTAGAGTCCACCTGTCGTAAATGCAATTGATTGGACATGATTTGGAAAGGCACACACCTGTCTATATAAAGTCCCACAGTTGACAGTGCATGTCAGAGCAAAAACCAACCCATGAGGTCGAAGGAATTGTCCGTAGAGCTCAGAGACAGGATTGTGTCGAGGCACAGATCTGGAGAAGGGTACCAAAAATGTCTGCAGCATTGAAGGTCCCCAAGAACAGTGGCCTCCATCGTTCTTAAATGGAAGAAGTTTGGAACCACCAAGACTCTCCTAGAGCTGGCCACCAGGCCAAACTGAGCAATCGGGGGAGAAGGGCCATGGTCAGGGAGGTGACCAAGAACCCGATGGTCACTTTGATAGAGCTCTAGAGTTCCTCTGTGGAGATGGGAGAACCTTCCAGAAGGACAACCATCTCTGCAGCACTCCACTAATCAGGTCTTTATGGTAGAGTGGCCAGACGGAAGCCACTCCTCAGTAAAAGGAACATGACAGCCCGCTTGGATTTTGCCAAAAGGCACCTAAAGACTCTCAGACCATGAGAAAGAAGATTCTCTGGTCTGATGAAACCAAGATTGAACTCTTTGGCCTGAATGCCAAGCGTCACATCTGGAGGAAACCTGGCACCATCCCTACAGTGAAGCATGGTGGTGGCAGCATCATGCTGTGGGAATGTTTTTCAGCGGCAGGGACTGGGAGACTAGTCAGGATCAAGGCAAAGATGAACGGAGGAAAGTAAAGAGAGATCCTTGATGAAAATCTGCTGCAGAGTGCTCAGGACCTCAGACTGGGGCGAAGGTTCACCTTCCAACAGGACAACGACCATAAGCACACAGCCAAGACAATGCAGGAGTGGCTTCGGGACAAATCTCTGAATGTCCTTGAGGGGCCCAGCTAGAGCCCGGACTTGTACCCGATGGAACATCTCTGGAGAGACCTGAAAATAGCTGTGCAGCAACACTCCCGATCCAACCTGACAGAGCTTGAGAGGATCTGCAGAGAAGAATGGAAGAAACTCCCCAAATACAGGTGTGCCAAGCTTGTAGCGTCGTACCCAAGAAGACTTGACGCTGTAATCGTTGCCAATGGTGCTTCAACAAAGTACTGAGTAAAGGGTCTGAATACTTATGTAAATGTGATATTTCATTTTTTTTTAAATACAGTTTTTCTTTGTCATTATGGGGTAGTGTGTGTGTGTGTGTGTGTGTGTGTGTGTGTGTGTGTGTGTGTGTGTAGATTGATGAGAAAAAAAAACAAAATTAATTAAAGTCAAATGTTCTGAATACTTTCCGAAGGCACTGTGTGTATACACTACCGTTCAAAAGTTTGGTGTCACTTAGAAATGTCCTTGTTTTTTAGAGAAAAGCAAAAAATGTGTCCATTTAAAACAACATCAAATTGATCAGAAATACATTGTAGACATCTTGTAAATGACTATTGTAGCTGGAAATGGCTGATTTTTAATGGAATATCTGTCACGTCCTGACCAGCAGAGGGAGTAGTTGTTTATTAGTTGGTCAGGACGTGGCAGAAGTTGTGTGTTGTATGTAGTTTCTAGTTGTTCTGTTTCTGTGTTAGTCTTGTGACTCCCGATCAGGAACAGCTGGATATCGTTGTTCCTGATTGGGAGTCATATATTAGGTGTGTGTTTTTCTCTTGGGGTTGTGGGTTGTTTTATTTCGCACTGCTGTAAGTATTTGTATAGCCTGTGAAACTGTCACTCTTTCATTTCGTGTTTATTGTTTTCCGTGTACATCATAGTTAATAAAAATGATGTTGAGCACGCAATCCGCTGCGTATTGGTCCACCTTTTCTGACAGTGATTTTGAGATATCTTCAGACGAAGGAGAATATCGTGACAGAACAACCCACCGTAAATGGACCAAGCAGCGGAGGAAATCTGGTGAGGACCGGGGAACACGGATGGTAAGGGAGCCCGAGAGGCAGCCCCAATAAAAAAAATTGGGGGGGGGGGGCACAAGGGTAGTTTGGCTGGGCGAGGATGGAGCCCCAGGCCAGCTCCCCGTACCCTTTTTGGGCAGAGACATACTGGACAGGTCCCGTGCTTTGGGGTGATGGGTGCTGTGGCGAGGCCGGGTATTTTCTAAACTAAACACTAATGAGACACAGGTGAAACCAATAAAGACAAAACCAACAGAAAAGGAAAAAGGGATCGGTGGCAGCTAGTAGGCCGGTGACGACGACCGCCGAGCGCCACCCGAACAGGGAGAGGAGTCACCCTCGGCAGGAGTTGTGACACAGTCATTGAACTCTATAGCTGTTTTAAAATATACAATGGCCTCATGGTGAAATCCCGAAGCAATTATTAAAGATATATTCAATGTCTGATTTGTTATTGTCATTGCCCTTCTTTATGAGACTTCCGAAAAGCTCCCTGATCTTTGCAGTTGAATCTGTGCTTTAAATTCCATACTTGACTGAGGGACCTTACAGATGTTGTATATATGGGAAGGGGTAGTGATTAAAAGAATCTGGGTGTCTTTTGGGTTGTGGACCATTCTTGATACACATGGGAAACTGTTGAGTGTGGAAAAACCCAGCAGCGTTGCAGATCTTGACACACTCATACCCTGTTCAAAGGCACTTAAATCTTTTGTCTTGCCCATTCACCATCTGAATGGCACACATACACAATCCATGTGTCAATTGTCTCAAGGCTTAAAAATCATTATTTAACCTGTCTCCTCCACTCTACTCAAGCTGGATCACTCAGAGTTCCAATTTGCCAATTGTTTGTTTGCCGGAGTTCGTTCGCCAGGGGAGTGATCTCCTGGCTCTCCTCCCCCATCTGATAGTGGAGTCAAAGGAGCACAGCAAGAGGAGCGTGGCAATCAACGATGGTTGCATGTCACGAGCCGTGGAATCCGAAGACAGTGGCCGGCTGCAAAGCAGCCTACACTCCCAATGAGAGGACCGGAGTGGATACAAACAACAAATAGTTTTGCTGCCCTGGAGCCTGATCTTCATCGCTGGGGGTCCCTCGTGTCCTGTGTCTGCAGCTGCTGTGCCGACTCCTACTCCTTCCCGTACGATTTCAAAGTTGACGTCGGCAACCTTCCGTCCCTGCTCTGGATCGAGCGGGGCTTCTCCATCTGTCGGGGGACCTGTACCATCCTGTGAAGCGTGGGAGTGGGCGGATTTCCTCGTCCTTCTCGCCAGCTGTGATTTTGGGCAGCTCCAGGGTAAGTTTGAGTTTATTGAGTTTATTTTATTTTTACAGGGACAGTGCACATTAATCAACGTTTCAGTAAAAGTGCCGGTTTTAGCCAGCCGGCTAATTTTCAACCGCAGTCCCTGGGCAGGTTATTAAAAACAATTACAATATAGACAATCATTGAACAGTGAGCACACGCAGAGTAACATAGGACAAGCAAGACATAGCATACAGACAGAGCAACATAGAACAAAAAGCAACAAGACAAAATCCATAAAAACAACAAAGTGTTTCCACACCTCACAAGCTACAGACAACAGACAACATGGAAAGCGGCAATACACAGCTAGGGATTATGTTCACAAGTCTGATTGACCTTTAGCCATGTCTTCATGTATTTTGTGAAAGTGTGATATGTGGTGCAGTTATGTGTGTCTGATGGCAGTGTATTCCAGACATGGGACGCTCTCACAGAGAAAGCAGATTTACTAAAGGTGCTTTTCCTTAAGGGAACTATACAGTCACCTCTCATGGCAGACCTTGTGGATCTGTTGCCATATGTTTGGGTTTTCTGTTTTACAAAAATACTGAGTGGAGGGGGAGCCAGGCCATTTAGGATCTTGAATACAAGACATGCGTCGGTGTATTGCACAAGATTTTCCCAACTCAGGAGCTCATGCTTTCTGAGGATGTAACAGTGATGATGGCTATTGGGCTTTCTATCGAGCACTTTGAGAGCCTGTTTGTAGACAGACTGAATAGGTTTTAATGTTGTATAGCAAGCTTGGGTCCAACTAGTCAAGCAGTATGTTAAGTGGGGGAGTATCATCGATTTGAAATACAGTTTTGCTACCTCTGTGGTCAAACAATTTCGTATAAATCGGAAATTAGCTAGGTTGAATTTGGTTATTTGAATTACCTTTTTCACATGCTTTTTAAAAGAGAGGTTGGAATCAAGTATGATTCCAAGGTACTTAAAATCAGATACCACCTGGAGCTTCTCCCCTGACACATAGACATCTGGCTCAGTAGCATCTGTTGCCCTCTTTGTGAAGAACATGCAAACTGTTTTTTTCACATTGAGATGCAAACACGAGTCACTGAGCCACTTTGTAACCTGGACCATTACAGTAGTGAGTTCTTGTGCAGCTTGTTGTTTGCTCTTTGCATGCACATATATCACTGTATCATCTGCATACATTTGAACTTCAGACCCAGTGCAGACGGAAGGCAGATCATTAATGTACAAGCTGAACAGGAGGGGCCCCAGTATTGACCCTTGGGGCACGCCCACATCATAGCTAAGAGTGGGCGACAGCTCATTGCTCACTCTGACACACTGAGTTCTGCCTTCAAGGTATGATTTCATCCATCTCAAGGCATCGGGGGAAAAGTTGAACTTGGACAATTTTGTGATGAGAATCTCATGGTTAACAGTATCGAAAGCCTTCCTTAGGTCCAGAAACACAGCCCCAACAACGCCCCCTTTGTCCATCTTGGACTTCACATTTTCCAGAAGAAAGCAGTTGGCCGTTTCTGTGGAGTGTTTCGCTCTGAAGCCAAACTGCATGGAGTGTAGGATCAGTAATGTGACTCTTCCTGGTGCGAAAAACAATGTCCTATCCCGGAGCTCGAGTAAATGACATTACTAAGCTGCTCCTGAATGTACTATGTCAGGACGTGGAAATAGATTCTATCGTAGTCCATGTGGGTTTTAATGACATTATGAACGGCAGCTCTGAACAGTTGAAACTGGATTTTAAAGAGCTGATTGACTCTCTGCTAGATACTAATAAAAGACCCATCATATCTGGCCCTGTGTCCTCTCTGAATCGTGGCATTGAACACTTTTGCAGGATTCTTTCTCTTCACAAATAGCTACGTGATTACTGCAGCTCAATGGGTGTAACTTTTGTTGACAATTTCGATTCCTTTTGGAAACAAAACACATTTTATAAGGAGTATGTGATCCACCCAAATCATTTGGGTTCCTGGATCCTTTCACAGCATTATAAGGCTGCGTTGAGACAATGGCTTATCAATGACCCAAGCCCAGCTCAGTTAATCCCTACCATTGTGTCGCTGAGTCATCGTAATGCTTTATCCCAGGGGCGTTGGTAGACACAATGTAAGTAACCTAATTTATGTTCCTCTAACTGCTCTGAATGCCTCTGCTGATCCTACAGCTATTGTATGCCGCAATCATGTGTCTATGAACCAGATTTATGCTGTTAGCACTGAGGCGGTGTACACAAGTAGGAAGTCCACTGTGTGCAGCTCACCCTGCAGTAACATAAATAACATGAGAATATCTACTTCTGCTAAGCTTCCCAATAAAGCAATGAAAACAAGCAAGCATCCCAGAAAAGTGCTCAAAACAGCTCACGTTAACATACGTAACTTAATAAAAAAAAAGGTTCATGAAATGAATTACTTGCTAGTAACAGATGACATTCATATTCTGACTATCTCTGAAACTCACCTAGACAATACTTTTGTCCTCCATCTTGGAAGAAGACAGCGTTGTGGAGGTGGTCCTAGTCTGCTGGGTCAGTGATTGCCAGTTCGTTCTATCACGGCTCAGGCTAAGACCCAGGTGCAGACACAGGAGGTGGATATTTACGAATCTCAGGTATTTATTATAACACAGGGTCTGGCAAACGTCAGGGTCGAGGGCAGGCAGAGGTTCGTAATCCAGGTCATAGTCAGGGAGGTACAGAATTTCAGGCAGGTTCAGAGTCAGGACAAGCAGAAAGGTAAGAACCGGGAAGACTACAAGCAAAACATGAGAACAGGAAAACGGGAAACACGCTGGTACGACCTGACAAGACAAGACGAACTGGCAACAGAAAACGCAGGTAAAAATACACAGGACATTTTTAAAGGTTTCTTTGCAGAGGGGACACAGGCAGAGCTTAGCACTGTCCCGGTACCGACCTGGAGCAGAAGAGAGAAGAGAATAGAATAGAATTAAATAGAATTGTGTGTGTGTGTGTGTGTGTGTGTGAGTGAGTATATTTCCCCCAACAGTGGGGCAATGTTGGCCCAACGTCAGGAAAAGGTTATGTGAATGTGGTGTGGTCATAGACCCTCAGGAAATGAAATTGGCAAATAAATACTTTTCATAAATTTGATTACCTGCAAGGCCAGGTAAGTTGCTCAGGTGTTGTGAGAAGGTTACTCAGGTAAGTTCCTCCTCTCCTCCTGAGTTGTGTCTCCTCTAAGTTGATTCTTCTTGGCTAGGTCACACTAGTCCAAGTGGCAGGTCCTTCTCACACACAAATCAACATGGAAACAGTCTCTCTCTCTGTTCAGGTATATGGAAGCAGTCTCTCTCTCTCTCTCTCTCTCGCTCTCTCTCTCTCTGTTCAGGTATATGGAAGCAGTCTCTCTCTCTCTCGCTCTCTGTTCAGGTATATGGAAGCAGTCTCTCTCTCTCTGTTCAGGTATATGGAAGCAGTCTCTCTCTCTCTCTCTCTCGCTCTCTGTTCAGGTATATGAAAGCAGTCTCTCTCTCTCTCTGTTCAGGTATATGGAAGCAGTCTCTCTCTCTCTGTTCAGGTATATGGAAGCAGTTTCTCTCTTTCTCTCTCTCTCTCTCTCTGTTCAGGTATACGGAAGCAGTCTCTCTCTGTTCAGGTATATGGAAGCAGTCTCTCTCTCCTGTCTGTATGTGTGTTTCAAGTTTCATGTTTTAATGTTTACACGTGCACAAGTACAGTGAAATGCTTTGCTCTAACCAAAACAATGGAGTCATCAATATCAATGTAGTGCTAAAAATAGCATAAGGTAGAACAAAAACACACAATAAATCAAAATAGGAAATAAGAAGAACATGAGAAAGTAAGAATCTATACACAGGATTAGTTTCACTACCATCTTTACAATGTGCAGGGATACTGGAGTGTTGGAGGTAGATATGAGAAAGTAAGAATCTATACACAGGATTAGTTTCACTACCATCTTTACAATGTGCAGGGATACTGGAGTGTTGGAGGTAGATATGAGAAAGTAAGAATCTATACACAGGATTAGTTTCACTACCATCTTTACAATGTGCAGGGATACTGGAGTGTTGGAGGTAGATATGAGAAAGTAAGAATCTATACACAGGATTAGTTTCACTACCATCTTTACAATGTGCAGGGATACTGGAGTGTTGGAGGTAGATATGAGAAAGTAAGAATCTATACACAGGATTAGTTTCACTACCATCTTTACAATGTGCAGGGATACTGGAGTGTTGGAGGTAGATATGAGAAAGTAAGAATCTATACACAGGATTAGTTTCACTACCATCTTTACAATGTGCAGGGATACTGGAGTGTTGGAGGTAGATATGTATAGGGGTCAGGTGACTAGTCATCAGGTTCAAAGATAAACAGAGTAGCAGCAGCTTAAATTAGGATTGTATGTTAATTAAGAGTGTGTGTGTAGAGTCAGTATAAATGTGTGTGCATGTTATGTGTTTGTAGAGTCCTGTGAGTGTGTGGAGTCTTGTGAGTGTGTGGAGTCCTGTGAGTGTGTAGAGTCCTGTGAGTGTGTAGAGTCCTGTGAGTGTGTAGAGTCCTGTGAGTGTGTAGAGTCCTGTGAGTGTGTAGAGTCCTGTGAGTGTGTAGAGTCCTGTGAGTGTGTAGAGTCCTGTGAGTGTGTAGAGTGTGTAGAGTCCTGTCAGTGTGTAGAGTCCTGTCAGTGTGTAGAGTCCTGTCAGTGTGTAGAGTCTTGTGAGTGTGTAGAGTCCAGTGAGTGTACATAGAGAAAAATACAAATAAATACAGTGACAAGAAAAAGTATGTGAACCCTTTGGAATTACCTGGATTTCTGCATAAATTGGTCATAACATTTTATCTGATCTTCATCTAAGTCACAACAATAGACAAACATAGTGTGCTTAAACTAATAACTCACAAATGATTGTATATTTTGTTGTATCTATATTGAATACATCATTTAAACATTCTAATGACTTCTCCAAAAGCTAATTGGAGTCAGGAGACAGCTAACTTGGAGTCCAACCAATGAGACGAGATTGGAGATGTTGGTTAGAGCTTCCTTGCCCTATAAAAAACACTCACAAAGTTTGAGTTTGCTATTCACAAGAAGCATTGCCTGATGTGAACCTTGCCTCGAGCAAAAGAGATCTCGGGAGACCTAAGATTAAGAATTGTTGACATGCATAAAGCTGGAAAGGGTTACAAAAGTATCTCTAAAAGCCTTGATGTTCATCAGTCCACGGTAAGACAAATTGTCTATGAATGGAGAAAGTTCAGCAATGTTGCTACTCTCCCTAGGAGTGGCCATCCTGCAAAAATGACTGCAACAGCACAGCACAGAATGTTCAATGAGGTTAAGAAGAATCCTAGAGTGTCAGCTAAAGACTTACAGAAATCTCTGGAACATGCTAACATCTCTGGTGACAAGTCTACGATACGTAAAACACTAAACAAGAATGGCGTTCATGGGAGGACACCACAGAAGAAGCCACTGCTATCCCAAAAAAACCATTGCTGCATGTCTGAAATTTGGAAAAGTGCACCTGGATGTTCCACAGTGCTACTGGCGGAATATTTTGTGAACATATGAAACTACAGTTGAGTTGTTTTGGAAGGAACACACAACACTACAGCTGAAGTTTACATACACTTAGGTTGGAGTCATTAAAACTCGTTTTTCAACCACTCCACAAATTTCTTGTTAACAAACTATAGTTTTGGCAAGTCGGTTAGGACATCTACTTTGGGCATGACACAAGTAATTTTTCCAACAATTGTTTACAGACAGATTATTTCACTTATAATTCACTGTGTCACGATTCCAGTTGGTCAGAAGTTTACATACACTAAGTTGACTGTGCCTTTAAACAGCTTGGAAAATTCCAGAAAATGATGTCATGGCTTTAGAAGCTTCTGATAGGCTAATTGACATCACTTGAGTCAATTGGAGGTGTACCTGTGGATGTATTTCAAGGCCTACCTTCAACCTCAGTGCCTCTTTGCTTGACATCATGGAAAAATGAAAAGAAATCAGCCAAGACCTCAGAAAAAAAATTGCAGACCTCCACAAGTTTGGTTCATCCTTGGGAGCAATTTTCAAACACCTGAAGGTACCACGTTCATCTGTACAAACAATAGTACACAAGTATAAACACTATGGGACCACACAGCCGTCACACCGCTCAGGAAGGAAACGTGTTCTGTCTCCTAGAAATGAACATACTTTGGTGCGAAAAGTGAAAATCAATCCCAGAACAATAGCAAAGGACCTTGTCAAGATGCTGGAGGAAACAGGTACAAAAGTATCTATATCCACAGTAAAATGAGACCTATATCGACATAACCTGAAAGGCCGCTCAGCAAGGAAGAAGCCACTGCTCCAAAACCGCCATTAAAAAAGCCAGACTACGGTTTGCAACTGCACATGGGGACAAAGATAATACTTTTTGGAGAAATGTCCTCTCGTCTGATGAAACAAAAATAGAACTGTTTGGCCATAATGACCATCGTTATGTTTGGAGTAAAAATGGGTAAGCTTGCAAGCCGAAGAACACTATCCCAACCGTGAAGCACGGGGGTGGCAGCATCATGTTGTGGGGGTGCTTTGCTGCAGGAGGGACTGGTGCACTTCACAAAATAGATGGCATCATGAGGAAAGGAAAATTATGTGGATATATTGAAGCAACATCTCAAGATGTCAGTCAGGAAGTTAAAGCTTGGTCGCAAATGGGTCTTCCAAATTGACAGCAGCAAGGAGGACTACAAAGCTGACTCAGTTACACCAGCTCTGTCAGGAGGAATGGGCCAACATTCACCAAACTTGTGGGAAGCTTGTGGAAGGCTACCTGAAACGTTTGACCCAAGTTAAACAATTTAAAGGCAATGCTACCAAATACTAATTGAGTGTATGTAAATGTCTGACACACTGGGAATGTGATGAAAAAAATAAAAGCTGAAATAAATCATTATCTCTACTATTATTCTGACATTTCACATTCTTAAAATAAAGTGGTGATCCTAACTGACCTAAAACAGGGAATTTTTACTAGGATTAAATGTCAGGAATTGTGAAAAACTGAGTTTAAATGTGTATGGCTAAGGTGTATGTGTGGAGAAAAAAAGGCACAGCACACCAACATCAAAACCTCATCCCAACTGTAAAGTATGGTGAGGGGAGCATCATGGTTTGGGACTGCTTGGACAGCTTGCTATCATCGACGGAAAAATGAATTCCCAAGACATTTTGCAGGACAATGTAAGGCTATCTGTCCGCCAATTGAAGCTCAACAGAAGTTGGGCGATGCAACAGGACAACGACCCAAAACACAGAAGTAAATCAACAACAGAATGGCTTCAACAGAAGAAAATACGCCTTCTGGAGTGGCCCAGTCAGAGTCCTGACCTCAACCCGATTTGAGATGCTGTGACCTGACCTCGAGAGCAGTTCACATCAGACATCCCAAGAATATTGCTGAACTGAAACAGTTTTGTAAAGAGGAACGGTTCAAAATTCCTCCTGTGCAGGTCTGATCCGCAACTACAGAAAACGTTCGGTTGAGGTTCTTGCAGCCAAAGGTGGGTCAACCCGTTATTAGGGTTCATATACTTTTCCCACACTACACTGTTTACACGGTAGTGTTCAATAAAGACATGTAAATGTATAATTTTCTGTGTGTTATTAGTTTAAGCAGACTGTATGTTGTGACCTAGATGAAGATCAAATCACATTTTATGACCAATTTATGCAGAAATCCAGGTAACTCCGAAGGGTTCACATACTTTTTATTGCCTATGTAAATGCAAGGTGTCATCTCAGATAGTCCGTGTAGCCATTTTGTTAACTATTTAGCTTATGGCTTGGGGATAGAAGCTGCTAGGAATCCTGTTGGTGTCAGACTTGATGCACCGGTACCGCTTACCATGCGGAAGCAGAGAGAACAGTCTATGGTACTGCTTACCGTGCCAAAAGTATGTGGACATGCCTTCAAATGATTGGATTCAGCTATTTCAGCCACACCTATTGCTGACAGGTGTGTATAAAATCGAGCACACAGCCAAACAAAAACATTGGCAGTAGAATGGGCCGTACTGAAGAGCTCAGTGACTTTCGAAGTGTCACCCTCATAGGATGCCACCTTTCCAAGGAGTCAGTTCATCAAATTTCTGCCCTGCTAGAGCTGCCCCCGGTCAACTGTAAGTACTGTTATTGTGAAGTGGAAACGTCTAAGGGCAACAACAGCTCCGCCACGAAGCGCGTAAAAATAATCTGTACTTGGTTACAACACTCACAAACTGCCTTTGGAAGCGACGTCAGCACAAAAACTGTTTGTCGGGAGCTTCATGAGAGGGGTTTCCATGACTGAACAGCCGCACACAAGCCTAAGATCACCATGCGCAATGCCAAGCGTTGGCTGGAGTGCTGTAAAGCTTGCCACCGTTGGACTGGAGCAGTGGAAACACGTTCTCTGGAGTGATGAACCACGCTTCACCATCTGGCAGTCCGACGGACCAATCTGGGTTTGTTGGATGCCAGGAGAGCGCTACCTGCCCCAATGCATAGTGCCAACTGTAAAGTTTGGTGGAGGAGGAATAATGGTCTGGGGCTGTTTTTCATGGTTCGTGCTAGGCCCCTTAGTTACATTGAAGGGAAATCTTAATGCTACAGCAGACAATGACATTCTAAACGATTCTGTCCTTCCAACTTTGTGGCAAGAATTTGGGAAAGGCCCTTTCCTGTTTCAGCATGACAATGCACCCGTGCACAAAGCAAGGTCCATACAGAAATGGTTTGTGGAGATCAGTGTGGAAGAACTTGACTGGCCTGCACAGAGCCCTGACCTCAACCCCATCGAACACCTTTGGTACGAATTGGAACACTGACTGCGATCCAGGCCTAATTGCCCAACATCACTGCCCGACCTCACTAATGCTCTTTGTGGTTGAGTCCCCGCAGCAATGTTCCAACATCTAGTGGAAAGCCTTCCCAGAAGAGTGGAGGCTGTTATATCAGCAAAGGGAGGGGGGCACCAACTCCATATTAATGCCGATGGTTTTGGAATGAGATGTTGGACGAGCAGTTGGCCATGTAGTGTATCTATACAATAAGTATGTATAGGTGGTGGGTCAATGGCTTGATTTCCCCAGGGCCAGGTACTCTCACGCCTTTGATTTCAATTAGGTGTCTGAGTGCTAGAGCAAACATAAAATGTTTCACCCCTTTGTGTCTCCAGCGGCACGATTGAGAACCCATTGCTGTAGATAAGGGGAGTTCGTCTGATGTGTTTTGTGTCTGTGTACAGACGTCTGCCTAAAAAGTCCTTACTTACACTGGATCATGGAGAGAGAGAGAGAGATATATATGTGTGCATCAGGTTTATTCTTCAGTTACCAGTTGACCAGACGGAGAGTGTATGTGTGTGAGGTGGTCAGATAAAGAGAAACCAGCAGGTTTAAGCCATCTGGGAAAAGGACTACCATGGATAACAAAATCAAAACACCATCATCTTAATATATTTTTATGTACAGTACCAAACATTCATACGACACATATTTATATAATATTTAGGTAGTACATTAGGAGTTATTTGAGTGTCCAGTCTTGGACAGTCTCTAACATGGCTACCAGTTTGGCCTGTTGATGCTACAACTGGCTCTGCCACCTGTGACTGCTATGGACTGGCTCCTCTCAGAGCCACCATGTCTGTCTGTTTCCTTCTTCTCTGGCCCACACTGCTGGCTCACAGAGCCACCATGTCTGTCTGTTTCCTTCTTCTCTGGCCCACACTGCTGGCTCTCTTCATCTGGTACACCACCTTAGCTGCCTCATCAGAGAGGGCCTGGGAGCAAACACAGGGAGCGGGGTCAGGTGAGTGTGTGTGGACTAGACATAAGTTTACGGGAGTAGACTCAGAGCCCTGTAGGTCCTTGGTCTTGCTCTCGCCTTGGAGAAAGAGAGAGAGGGCAAGACAGAAAGAGCGATATGGGGGGAGAGAGAGAAAGATATTGGGGAACAGAAAGATATTACACAATACATTTAGCACAGTGACACACTGAGGATATCCTGATGTGTGTAATAGGAGGTATTTCTATCCTGGGGCAAATGTCTCTCTTTCTTTCATTCTCTCTTTCTTTGTCAATGTCTTGAAAACTATCCTTTTGCCTCAGGAAGTTTGATAATTCTGTGAAAGAGCAAGAGAGAGAGAGAGTGATAGAGAGACAGAGTTTGATTGAGTGATTTGATTGGTTGGTTGATCGATTGATTGTTTGATCGATTAAAGGTCTAATGCAGCCGTTTTTATCTCAATATAATTTCTGGGTACTGTGATTGTTTTAAAATTAAAATATAAACAAAAATAGCTTCTTAGCAAAAAGCAATTTCTCAACTAAGAATTTTGCTAGGACCGTCTGGAAGTGGAATACTGAAAACTAGTTGTTATTGGCAGAGCACTTTGGAACTCTCTTTCTTATTGGTCTATTAAAGTGGAACTGACAGTATTTTAGCAACATTAAATCTGATTAAAATCTGTTAATTTACACCCCCAGGAAAAATATGACACAAAAAGCAAAATAATCTAACTGGAGAGCACTTAGATATGGTCATTTTCACGTTTTCTGAAATACTTAGAATGTTTGGGGATTACATATACTAAGACATATGTGAAAATTCTATAGCAATATAGAGTGGGAAAGCGATTCTATACCAATATAGAGTGGTAAAGCGATTCTATACCAATATAGAGTGGGAAAGCGATTCTATACCAATATAGAGTGGGAAAGCGATTCCATACCAATATAGCGTGGGAAAGCTATTCTATAGCAATATAGAGTGGGAAAGCGACTCTATACCAATATAGACTGGGAAAGCGATTCTATGCCAATATAGAGTGGGAAAGCTTCCATGCCAATATAGAGTGGGAAAGCTATTCTATAGCAATATAGAGTGGGAAAGCGATTCCATACCAATATAGCGTGGGAAAGCTATTCTATAGCAATATAGAGTGGGAAAGCTATTCTATAGCAATATAGAGTGGGAAAGCGATTCTATAGTAATATTGACTGGGAAAGCGTCCATGCATTTGGACAATTAATTGATACTACAGTAAATAAAACCTAATAAAAACATATGTCTCGTCCAGGACTGGAGTCTACGCAGACCGGTGCGCCATAGCCAATCAGAGCTACAGTAGGCCTTTATGCAAATAATGCCATTTGCCACATAGGCCTACCATCATTCACTATGAACTGGACTGTGTGTTTACAGGCAGTAGGTCCTGCCATCATTCACTATGAACTGGACTGTGTGTTTACAGGCAGTAGGGCCTGTCATCATTCACTTTGAACTGGACTGTGTGTTTACAGGCAGTAGGGCCTGTCATCATTCACTTTGAACTGGACTGTGTGTTTACAGGCAGTAGGGCCTGTCATCATTCACTTTGAACTGGACTGTGTGTTTTCAGGCAGTAGGGCCTGTCATCATTCACTTTGAACTGGACTGTGTGTTTACAGGCAGTAGGGCCTGTCATCATTCACTTTGAACTGGACTGTGTGTTTACAGGCAGTAGGGCCTGTCATCATTCACTATGAACTGGACTGTGTGTTTACAGGCAGTAGGGCATGCCATCATTCACTATGAACTGGACGGTGTGTTTACAGGAAGTAGCAACAGCATGATTTTAGATCATTAGAACACATTCGCTAAAAGCCACAAAATACACCTGAATGGATTTCTGCAAATAAGTAAATACCACGGGAGTCTTCTTACATTTAAAAACTTTACAGTCCTGTTGATCAAACAACCATGAAAAGGTAGTCTCTCTCTCCCTCAGTTACACACATCAACAAGATCAACTACTAATGCTAGCCATAGCAAGACGAGCTAAAATCTAATGAAGGAACATTAGATAAAACCTCTCAAACTTTTTCAGTTAGTTGGCCGTCAAAATTGCACTGATAAACGATGGGGAATTGTAGCCTACTCGTCCTTCTGCAGCTTGCCTGCCAATGCTTGCCTTGGGGTGCTTGTCCCAACCAAGCACCCCAAGCTAACTGGCTAAAGTTGGCTAACTACTTCCAGACACAAATGAGAGAACACATCACTCTGACCATTTTACTCGCCCTACCAGAGCTGGTTAGGATGTTTACATTTTATCCAGAGCGTTCGTGACTAACTATTACTTTTTTTTGTCTACGTTTACTGACACCGTTTACTATCTAGCGGGTTGGTAAATGCATCAGTTATTCTGCACTCTGGCACACTCAGACGAGAGTGCTCTGAAATTGGAGTAGATAGCCAGAGTGAATTTGCTAAAGCAAGAGATATGCTAACTAAATAACAGTTGTTCAAGTTCTTGCATCTTTAGCTGTGTAAAGCCACTGAGAAATGATATGAGGGGGGAAAAGTCACTCACATCTTCCAATGGCATGACATGGCATCCTGCTAGCAACTAGCTAGCTAGCTATCTAGTTAACGTTGGGCTCCGTGTTTTTAGCCTCCTACACAAATAGATACGCTAGCCTATTAGCCACGTTATGATTGACTTGTGACCATTGCCCTTGCTTGTTTGATTGTATTGACATTCCCGGCCTTAGTTACATTTGTCCGTTTTTTGCCCAGAATACTGAGTCATTGAAACTGAAACAGTGCATTCCGAATGGAGGCAGCAAACAATGTACCAGGGCAGCTGTGACTTACAACCTGATAGCAATATGTTTTGGACGACCAAGAAAATGTATTGGTGAATTATATTAAATCATGCATTGAACTCTATCCATCTATTCTGCCAACAATGCCGTAGTGTACGTCATGGAATGTTGAGTCAAATAGAACCAATTTTGTAAAAAGTTGGTTTTGTAGCATAAACTGGGAATGTGATATTTTTGACTGATATTATGATTGTCTGTTTCATATCTATAAAGTAGTTAAAACGCTGTCAGTTCCACAAGGATCATATCTTCTTCAATTTCTTTTTGATACTGTCGCAAAGCTAACTAAAAAGCAGCCTTCGCAAATGGAGGATGGCTTTCACTTCAGCAGTAATAAATTTATGAACTTCTTTGAGGAAAAGATCATGATCATTAGAAAGCAAATTACGGACTCCTCTTTAAATCTGGGTATTCCTCCAAAGCTCCATTGTTCTGAGTCTACACAACTCTGCCAGGACCTAGGATCAAGGGAGATACTAAAGTGTTTTAGTACGATATCTCTTGACACAATGATGAAAATAATCATGGCCTCCAAACCCTCAAGCTGCATACTGGACCCTATTCCAACTAAACTACTGAAAGAGCTGCTTCCTGTGCTTGGCCCTCCTATGTTGAACATAATAAACGGCTCTCTATCCACCGGATGTGTACCAAGCTCACTAAAAGTGGCAGTAATAAAGCCTCTCTTGAAAAAGCCGAATCTTGACCCAGAAATTATAAAAAACTATCGGCCTATATCGAATCTTCCATTCCTCTCAAACATTTTAGAAAAAGCTGTTGCACAGCAACTCACTGCCTTCCTGAAGACAAACAATGTATACGAAACGCTTCAGTCTGGTTTTAGACCCCATCATAGCACTGAGACTGCACTTGTGAAGGTGGTAAATGACCTTTTAATGACGTCAGACCGAGGCTCTGCATCTGTCCTCGTGCTCCTAGTTCTTAGTGCCGCTTTTGATACCATCGATCACCACATTCTTTTGGAGAGATTGGAAACCCAAATTGGTCTACATGGACAAGTTCTGGCCTGGTTTAAATCTTATCTGTCGGAAAGATATCAGTTTGTCTCTGTGAATGGTTTGTCCTCTGACAAATCAATTGTAAATTTCGGTGTTCCTCAAGGTTCCGTTTTAGGACCACTATTGTTTTCACTATATATTTTACCTCTTGGGGATGTCATTCGAAAACATAATGTTAAATTTCACTGCTATGCGGACGACACACAGCTGTACATTTCAATGAAACATGGTGAAGCCCCAAAATTGCCCTCGCTAGAAGCCTGTGTTTCAGACATAAAGAAGTGGATGGCTGCAAACTTTCCACTTTTAAACTCGGACAAAACAGAGATGCTTGTTCTAGGTCCCAAGAAACAAAGAGATCTTCTGTTGAATCTGACAATTAATCTGGATGGTTGTACAGTCGTCTCAAATAAAACTGTGAAGGACCTCGGTGTTACTCTTGACCCTGATCTCTCTTTTGAAGAACATATCAAGACTGTTTCAAGGACAGCTTTTTTCCATCTACGTAACATTGCAAAAATCAGAAACTTTCTGTCCAAAAATTACGCAGAAAAATGAATCCATGCTTTTGTTACTTCTAGGCTGGACTACTGCAATGCTCTACTTTCCGGCTACCCGGATAAAGCACTAAACAAACTTCAGTTAGTGCTAAATGCGGCTGCTAGAATCCTGACTAGAACCAAAAAATTTGATCATATTACTCCAGTGCTAGCCTCCCTACACTGGCTTCCTGTTAACCTGTTGGGGATAGGGGGCAGTATTTGCATGGCTGGATAAAAAACGTACCCGATTTAATCTGGTTACTACTCCTGCCCAGTAACTAGAATATGCATATAATTATTGGCTTTGGATAGAAAACACCCTAAAGTTTCTAAAACTGTTTGAATGGTGTCTGTGAGTATAACAGAACTCCTATGGCAGGCCAAAACCTGAGAAGATTTCAAGCAGGAAGTGGCCTGTCTGAGAAGTAGAGTTTCATCTTGGCTCTTTTTATTGAAGACTCAGGATCTGTGCAATAACGTGACACTTCCTACGTTGTCCATAGGGTCTCAGAGCCCGGGAAAACGTTGAACGATATCGAGGCAGGCTCTGGCTGAAACACTTTATCGCTTTTGGCAAGTGGCCACTCAGAGTATTATGGGCTTAGGCGCGTGCCCGCTTCGACCGAATGGTTTCTTTTCCTTTGTCTGTTTATCTAAACGCAGATTCCCGGTCGGAATATTGTCGCTTTTTTATGAGAAAAATGGCATAAAAATTGATTTTAAACAGCGGTTGACATGCTTCGAAGTACGGTAATGGAATATTTAGAATTCTTTTGTCACGAATTGCGCCATGCTCGTCACCCTTATTTAGCCTTTAGGATAGTGTCTAGAACGCACGAACAAAACGCCGCTGTTTGGATATAACGATGGATTATTTTGGACCAAACCAACATTTGTTATTGAAGTAGAAGTCCTGGGAGTGCATTCTGACGAAGACAACAAAGGTAAGAACATTTTTCTTATAGTAAATCTGACTTTGATGAGTGCTAAACCTGCTGGGTGTCTAAATAGCTAGCCCTGTGATGCCGGGCTATCTACTGAGAATATTGCAAAATGTGCTTTCACCGAAAAGCTATTTTAAAATCGGACATATCGAGTGCATAGAGGAGTTCTGTATCTATAATTCTTAAAATAATTGTTATGCTTTTTGTGAACGTTTATCGTGAGTAATTTAGTAAATTCACCGGCAGTGTTCGGTGGGAATGCTAGTCACATGCTAGTCACATGCTAATGTAAAAAGCTGGTTTTTGATATAAATATGAACTTGATTGAACAAAACATGCATGTATTGTATAACATAATGTCCTAGGGTTGTCATCTGATGAAGATCATCAAAGGTTAGTGCTACATTTAGCTGTGGTTTGGGTTTATGTGACATTATATGCTAGCTTGAAAAATGGGTGTCTGATTATTTCTGGCTCGGTACTCTGCTGACATAATCTAATGTTTTGCTTTCGTTGTAAAGCCTTTTTGACATCGGACAGTGTGGTTAGATTAACGAGAGTCTTATCTTTAAAATTGTGTAAAATAGTCATATTTTTGTAAAATTGAAGTAATAGCATATCTAAGGATTTGAATAACGCACCACAGGATTCAACTGGCTGTTGAGTAGGTGGGACGCCCACCTAGCCCAGAGAGGTTAAGGCAAGGGCTGATTTCAAGGTTTTACTGCTAACCTACAAAGCATTACATGGGCTTGCTCCTACCTATCTTTCCGATTTGGTCCTGCCGTACATACCTACACGTACGCTACGGTCACAAGACGCAGGCCTCCTAATTGTCCCTAGAATTTCTAAGCAAACGGCTGGAGGTAGGGCTTTCTCCTATAGAGCTCAATTTTTATGGAATGGTCTGCCTACCAATGTGAGAGACGCAGACTCAGTCTCAACCTTTAAGTCTTTACTGAAGACTTATCTCTTCAGTAGGTCCTATGATTAAGTATAGTCTCGCCCAGGAGTGTGAAGGTGAACGGAAAGGCTGGAGCAACGAACCGCCCTTGCTGTCTCTGCCTTGCCGGTTCCCCTCTTTCCACTGGGATTCTCTGCCTCTAACCCTTTTACAGGGGCTAAGTCACTGGCTTACTGGTGTTCTTCCATGCCGTCCATGGGAGGGGTGCGTCACTTGAGTGGGTTGAGTCACTGACGTGGTCTTCCTGTCTGGGTTGGCGCCCCCCCTTGGGTTGTGCCATGGCGGAGATCATTGTGGGCTATACTCGGCCTTGTCTTAGGACGGTAAGTTGGTGGTTGGAGACATCCCTCTAGTGGTGTAGGGGCTGTGCTTTGGCAAAGTGGGTGGGGTTATATCCTGCCTGTTTGGCCCTGTCCGGGGGTATCATCGGATGGGGCCACAGTGTCTTCTGATCCCTCCTGTCTCAGCCTCCAGTATTTATGCTGCAGTAGTTTATGTGTCGGGGGGCTAGGGTCAGTCTGTTACATCTGGAGTATTTCTCTTGTCTTATCCGGTGTCCTGTGTGAATTTAAATATGCTCTCTCTAATTCTCTCTTTCTGTCTTTCTCTCGGAGGACCTGAGGCCTAGGACCATGCCTCAGGACTACCTGGTATGATGACTCCTTGCTGTCCCCAGTCCACCTGGCCGTGCTGCTGCTCCAGTTTCAACTGTTCTGCCTGCGGCTATGAAACCCTGACCTGTTCACCGGACGTGCTTGTTGCACCCTCGACAACTACTATGATTATTATTATTTGACCATGCTGGTCATTTATGAACATTTTAACATCTTGACCATGTTCTGTTATAATATCCACCCTGCACAGCCAGAAGAGGACTGGCCACCCCTCATAGCCTGGTTCCTCTCTAGGTTTCTTCCTAGGTTTTTGGCCTTTCTAGGGAGTTTTTCCTAGCCACCGTGCTTCTTTCACATGCATTGCTTGCTGTTTGGGGTTTTAGGCTGGGTTTCTGTACAGCACTTTGAGATATCAGCTGATGTACGAAGGGCTATATAAATAAATTTGATTTGATTTATCACCTCCACCTTACCTGACACCCTAGACCCACTTGTATACCGCCCCAGTAGATCCACAGACGATGCAACTGTCATCGCACTGCACACTGCCCTATCCCATCTGGACAAGAGGAATACCTATGTAAGAAAGCTGTTCATTGACTATAGCTCAGCCTTCAACATCATTGTACCTTCCAAGCTCATCATTAAGCTCGGGGCCCTACGTCTGAACTCCACCCTGTACAACTGGGTCCTGGACTTCCTGACGGACCGCCCCCAGGTGGTGAAGGTAGGAAACAACATCTCCACTACGCTGATCCTCAACACAGGGGCCCCACAAGAGTGCGTGCTCAGCCCCCTCCTGTACTCCCTGTTCACCCATGATTGCATGACCACGCTCAACTCCAACACAATCATCAAGTTTGCAGACGACACAACAGTAGTAGGCCTGATTACCAACAATGACGAGACAGCCTACAGGGAGGAGGTGAGGGCCCTGGCAGAGTGGTGCCAGGAAAATAACCTCTCCCTCAACATCAACAAAATGAAGGAGCTGATCGTGGACTTCAAGAAACAGCAGAGGGTGCATGCCTCTACCCACATCGACGGGACCGTAGTGGAGTAGGTGAAAAGCTTCAAGTTCCTCGGAGTACACATCACTGACAATCTGAAATCGTCCACCCAGACAGACAGTGTGGTGAAGAAGGCGCAACAGTGCCTCTTCAACCTCAGGAGGCTGAAAAATGTTGTCTTGGCCCCTAAGACCATCACAAACTTTTACAGATGCACAATTGAAAGTATTCTGTCGGCTGTATCACCGCTTGGTACGGCGACTGCACCACCCTCAACTGCAGGGCTCTCCAGAGGGTGGCACGGTCTGCCCAACGCATCACCGGGGGCAAACTGCCTGCCCTCCAGGACCCATCTACAGCACCTGATGTCACAGGAAGGCCAAAAAGATCATCAAGGACATCAACCACCCGAGCCACTACCTGTTCATCCCCACTATCATCCAGAAGGTGAGGTCAGTACAGGTGCATCAAAGCTGGGACCGAGGGACTGAAAAACAGCTTCTTCAAGGCCATCAGACTGTTAACCTCTATGGGCTAGGTGGGACGCAAGCGTCCCACTCGTGGTGCACTCCATCAACAGCAGGTGCATTTCAAGAGCGGCAAATTTGAATCCAAATAAATGTCAAAATTAAAAATTTTCAAACATACAACTATTTTACACCCTTTGAAAGATAAACATCTCCTTAATCTAACCACGTTTTACGATTTCAAAAAGGTTTTACGGCGAAAGCATAAATTTAGAGTATGTTAGGACAGTACATTTACAAGAGTTGTGTGTAATGTTTTGTCAATTCAAAGACAGGGTCACCAAAACCATAAAACCAGCTAAAATGATGCACTAACCTTTTACAATCTCCATCAGATGACACTCCTAGGACATTATGTTAGACAATGCATGCATTTTTAGTTCTATCAAGTTCATATTTATATCCAAAAACAGCGTTTTACTATGGCATTGATGTTGAGGAAATCGTTTCCCTCCAATAACCGGCAGTCAAGTCAGCACCACAAATTAAATAATTAAAATTCGAAAACATTGGTAAAATATTATATTGTCATTTAAAGAATTATAGATTTACATCTCTTGAACGCAATCAACTTGCCAGATTTAAAAATAACCTTACTGGGAAATCACACTTTGCAATAATCTGAGCACTGCGCCCAGAAAAATATGCGTTGCGATACAGACTAGACGTCATGTTGGGGAGATCTAAAATCGAAAATACTATGTAAATAATCCATTACCTTTGATTCTCTTCATCAGATGTCACTTCCAGGTATCACAGGTCCATAACGAATGTAGTTTTGTTCAAAAAAGCTCATCATTTATGTCCAAAAATCTCCATCTTGTTAGCACATGATCTAAGCCAGCCGGACTTCTCGTCATGAACGAGGGGAAAAAATATATTTACGTTCGTTCAAACATGTCAAACGTGTCAGGTATCCACTTCCTGTCAGAAAATGTCTCAGGGTTTTGCCTGCCAAATGAGTTCTGTTATACTCACAGACACCATTCAAAAAGTTTTAGAAACTTTAGAGTGTTTTCTATCCATATATAATAAGTATATGCATATTCTAGTTACTGGGTAGGATTAGTAACCAGATTAAATCGGGTACATTTTTTTATCCAGCCGTGCAAATACTGCCCCCTAGCCCTAACAGGTTTTAAATAGCCATCACTAGCTGGGTACCACCCAGTTACTCAACCCTGCACCTTAGAGGCTGCTGCCCCATATACAAAAATATAGGACCTTTAGACAGACAGACAGACAGACAGACAGACAGACAGACAGACAGACAGACAGACAGACAGACAGACAGACAGACAGACAGACAGACAGACAGACAGACAGACAGACAGACAGACAGACAGACAGACAGACAGACAGACAGACAGACAGACAGACAGACAGACAGATAGACAGACCAACTGGGAGTCTGTGGTGAGGTCATCACAGATGGTTGTCATGGTATTGATCCAGTTTCCATAGATACTCTCCTCCTTTGGGTTGGACCTCTGCTCACTGGAGACAAGAGGTTATAGGGTTAACACACACACACACACACACACACACACACACACACACACACACACACACACACACACACACACACACACACACACACACACACACACACATACATACATACATACATACATACATACAGTTGAAGTCCGAAGTTTACATACACTTAGGTTGGAGTCATTAAAACTCGTTTTTCAACCACTCCACACATAAAATTGTTTACAGGCAGATTATTTCACTTATAATTCACTGTATCACAATTCCAGTGGGTCAGAAGTTTACATACACTAAGTTGACTGTGCCTTTAAACAGCTTGGAAAATTCAAGAAAATGTCATGGCTTTAGAAGCTTCTGATAGGCTAATTGACATCATTTGAGTCAGTTAGAGGTGTACCTGTGGATGTATTTCAAGGCCTACCTTCAAACTCGGTGCATCTTTGCATGAAATCATGGGAAACTCAAAAGAAATCAGCCAAGACCTCAGGAAAAACAAATTGTAGACCTCCACAAGTCTGGTTCATCCTTGGTAGCAATTTCCAAACGCCTGATGGTACAACGTTCATCTGTACAAACAATACTACGCAAGTATAAACACCATTGGACCACGCAGCCGTAATACCGCTCAGGAAGGAGACGCGTACCGTCTCCTAGAGATGAACATACTTTGGTGCGAAAAGTGCGAATCAATCCCAGAACAAAAGCAAAGGACCTTGTGAAGATGCTGGAGGAAACAGGTACAAAAGTATCTCTATCAACAGTAAAACGAGTCCTATATCGACATAGCCTGAAAGGCTGCTCAGCAAGAAAGAAGCCACTGCTCCAAAACCGACTACCGACTATAGATTGCATCATGAGGTAGGAAAATTGTGCGGATATATTGAAGCAACATCTCAAGACATAAGTCAGGAAGTTTAAGCTTGGTTGCAAACGGGTCTTTCAAACGGACAATGACCCCAAGCATACTTCCAAAGTTGTGGCAAAATGGCTTAACCTGTTAGGGCTAGGGGGCAGTATTTGCACGGCTGGATAAAAAAAATGTACCCGATTTAATCTGGTTACTAATCCTACCCAGTAACTAGAATATGCATATACTTATTATATATGGATAGAAAACACTCTAAAGTTTCTAAAACTGTTTGAATGGTGTCTGTGAGTATAACAGAACTCATTTGGCAGGCAAAACCCTGAGACATTTTCTGACAGGAAGTGGATACCTGATGTGTTGTATTACCTTTAAACCTATCCCATTGAAAAACACAGGGGCTGAGGAATATTTTGGCACTTCCTATTGCTTCCACTAGATGTCACCAGCCTTTACAAAGTGTTTTGAGTCTTCTGGAGGGAGATCTGACCGAACAAGAGCCATGGAACGATGATGGCCCATTAGACACCTGGCGCGCGAGTTCATGTTGGGTACCCTCGTTCCAATACGTTATAAAAGAGTATGCATTCGTCCACCTTGAATATTATTCATGTTCTGGTTAAAAAAGGCCCCAATGATTTATGCTATACAACGTTTGACATGTTTGAACGAACGTAAATATATTTTTTCCCCTCGTTCATGACGAGAAGTCCGGCTGGCTTAGATCATGTGCTAACAAGACGGAGATTTTTGGACATAAATGATGAGCTTTTTTGAACAAAACTACATTCGTTATGGACCTGTGATACCTGGAAGTGACATCTGATGAAGAGAATCAAAGGTAATGGATTATTTACATAGTATTTTCGATTTTAGATCTCCCCAACATGACGTCTAGTCTGTATCGCAACGCGTATTTTTCTGGGCGCAGTGCTCAGATTATTGCAAAGTGTGATTTCCCAGTAAGGTTATTTTTAAATCTGGCAAGTTGATAGCGTTCAAGAGATGTAAATCTATAATTCTTTAAATGACAATATAATATTTTACCAATGTTTTCTAATTTTAATTATTTAATTTGTGGTGTTGACTTGACTGCCGGTTATTGGAGGGAAACGATTTCCTCAACATCAATGCCATAGTAAAACGCTGTTTTTGGATATAAATATGAACTTGATAGAACTAAAAATGCATGCATTGTCTAACATAATGTCCTAGGAGTGTCATCTGATGGAGATTGTAAAAGGTTAGTGCATCATTTTAGCTGGTTTTATGGTTTTGGTGACCCTGTCTTTGAATTGACAAAACATTACACACAACTCTTGTAAATGTACTGTCCTAACATACTCTAAATTTATGCTTTCGCCGTAAAACCTTTTTGAAATCGTAAAACGTGGTTAGATTAAGGAGATGTTTATCTTTCAAAGGGTGTAAAATAGTTGTATGTTTGAAAAATTTGAATTTTGACATTTATTTGGATTCAAATTTGCCGCTCTTGAAATGCACCTGCTGTTGATGGAGTGCACCACGGGGGGGACGCTAGCGTCCCACCTAGCCCATAGAGGTTAAGGACAACCAAGTGAAGGTATTGGAGTGGTCATCACAAAGCCCTGACCTGAAACCTATAGAACATTTGTTGGCAGAACTGAAAAAGCGTGTGCGAGCAAGGAGGCCTACAAACCTGACTTAGTTACACGAGCTCTGTCAGGAGGAATGGGCCAAAATTCACCCAACTTATTGTGGTAAGCTTGTGGAAGGCTACCTCAAATGTTTGACCCAAGTTAAACAATTTAAAGGCAATGCTACCAAATGCTAATTGAGTGTACAGTCGTGGCCAAAAGTTTTGAGAATGACACAAATATTAATTTTCACAAAGTCTGCTGCTTCAGTTTGTATGATGGCAATTTGCATATACTCCAGAATGTTTTGAAGAGTGATCAGATGAATTGCAAAGTCCCTCTTTGCCATGCAAATGAACTGAATCCCAATAAAACATTTCCACTGCATTTCAGCCCTGCCACAAAAGGACCAGCTGACAACATGTCAGTGATTCTCTCATTAACACAGGTGTGAGTGTTGACGAGGACAAGGCTGGAGATCACTCTGTCATGCTGATTGAGTTCGAATAACAGACTGAAAGCTTCAAAAGGACGGTGGTGCTTGGAATCATTGTTCTTCCTCTGTCAATCATGGTTACCTGCAAGGAAACACGTGCCATCATTTTTTTTCCACAAAAAGGGCTTCACATGCAAGGATATTGCTGCCAGTAAGATTGCACCTAAATCAACCATTTATCGGATCATCAAGAACTTCAAGGATAGTGGTTCAACTGTTGTGAAGAAGGCTTCAGGGCGCCCAAGAAAGTCCAGCAAGCGCCAGGACTGTCTCCTAAAGTTGATTCAGCTGCGGGATCGGGGCACCACCAGTACAGAGCTTGCTCAGGAATGGCAGCAGGCAGGTGTGAGTGCATCTGCATGCACAGTGAGGCAAAGACTTTTGGAGGATGGCCTGGTGTCAAGAAGGGCAGCAAAGAAGCCACTTCTCTCCAGGAAAAACATCAGGGACAGACTGATATTCTGCAAAAGGTACAGGGATTGGCCTGCTGAGGACTGGGGTAAAGTAATTTTCCTTGATGAATCCTCTTTCAGATTGTTTGGAGCATCCGGGTAAAAGCTTGTCTGGAGAAGACAAGGTGAGTGCTACCATCAGTCCTGTGTCATGCCAACAGTAAAGCATCCGGAGACCATTCATGTGTGGGGTTGCTTCTCAGCCAAGGGAGTGGGCTCACTCACAAATTTGCCTAAGAACACAGCCATGAATAAAGAATGGTACCAACACATCCTCCGAGAGGAACTTCTCCCAACCATCCAGGAACAGTTTGGTGATGAACAATGCCTTTTCCAGCATGATGGAGCACCTTGCCATAAGGCAAAAGTGATAACTAAGTGGCTCGGGGAACAAAACATGGATATTTTGTGTCCATGGCCAGGAAACTCCCCAGACCTTAATCCCATTGAGAATTTGTGGTCAGTCCTCAAGAGGCGGTTGGACAAACAAAAACGCACAAATTCTGACAAACTCCAAGCATTGATTATGCAAGAATGGGCTGCCATCAGTCAGGATGTGGCCCAGAAGTTAATTGACAGCATGCCAGGGCAGATTGCAGAGGTCTTGAAAAAGAAGGGTCAACACTGCAAATATTGACTCTTTGCATCAACTTCATGTAATTGTCAATAAAAGCCTTTGACGTTCATGAAATACATGTAATTATACTTCAGTATTCCATAGTAACATCTGAAAAAAATATCTAAAGACACTGAAGCAGCAAACTTTGTGAAAATTAATATTTGTGTCATTCTCAAAACATTTGGCCACGACTGTATGTAAACTTCTGACCCAGTGGGAATGTGATGAAAGAAATAAAAGCTGAAAGAAATCTCTACTATTATTCTGCCATTTCACATTCTTAAAATGAAGTGGTGATCCTAACTGACCTAAAACAGGGAATTTTTACTCGGATTAAATGTCAGGAATTGTGAAAAACTGAGTTTAAATGTATTTGGTTAAGTTGTATGTAAACTTCCGACTTCAACTGTACATTCATACACCATACATACATACATACATACATACATACATACATACATACATACATACATACATACATACATACATACATACATACATACATACATACACCCCTACCTGATGTCTTTGAGCAGGTCTTGCTGTGCTCTGAGTTGTCTCTGTGCTTCATGGACTCTTCCCTTCATAGTTAACCTGGCACACAGCTGGGCACAGTGGACTCCTAACACTGACATGTTCAGACTGCCTGCCCACACCCAGCTAGACAGAGAGAGAGTGACGGGGACAGGAGGAGAGAGAGAGAAGCAGGGGGCATTTAGTGTGTGTATGTGTGCGTGCTTGCGTGTGTTAGTCTGTGTGTGTTACCTGCTGGTTGTAACCCGTCTCTGTTCAGTGATGATGCGTGTTACTTTCTGTTGATCTCTGGTGGTGAAGGACAGCTGTAGCTGGAACGGTAGTCGGTCTCTACGCATGAAACCTGTACAACAGACACAAACACGCACGCATGCACACACAAAGTGACCTCTTAAGGGATCCTGGGAGAGGGTATGCGTCTTCGTGTGCGAATTTAGGTGTGTGTGTTTTCACTCACTCTCTGTACTATCAGGCTTGCAGGCAAACTGAAAGGTGATCTCCACCCCTTCTGTTACGTTCCCTATATCCCTTACTAGACAGTGGTTACACTCCTCATAGGGAAAATACCTGGGGGAGACAGATGTGAAGGATGACCAATGTTTTCATGGCTGACTTAAGAGCATTGAGTTTGTGAGTGAAATCCACACAAGGTGTGTGTTTGTGTGTGATACTTCACCCTGAAAGAAGTCATACTCACATGCCGTCAGCTGCTAGTAACGTTGCCGTGACGCCCGTCGCTAAGATGTTGTCGGCCAGAGCTGACTGGATCTCTGTTGCTACAGTACCAATGTTTACTATGTTCACCTGTTCAGGTGAAAGAGGAGAGGAGGAGAAGAGAGACAGGAGGAGGAGGAGAAGAGAGACAGGAGGAGGAGGAGAAGAGAGAGACAGGAGGAGGAAGAGAAGAGAGAGACAGGAGGAGGAGGAGAGAGAGACAGGAGGAGGAGGAGAATAGAGAGACAAGAGGAGGAGGGGAGGGGAGAGAACAGGAGGAAGGGGAGGAGGAGGAGAGAGAGGTGAGATGTGGGAACAGGAGGAGGAAGAGGGGAGGAGGAGAGAGAGGTGAGGGGAGAGAACAGGAGGAGGGAGAGGAGAGAGAGATGAGGGGAGAGAACAGGAGGAGGAGAGAAAGGTGAGGGGAGAGAACAGGAGGAGGGGGAGAGAACAGGAGGAGAGAAGAGGAGGAGAGAGAGGTGAGATATGAGAACAGGAGTAGGAGGAAGATGGGGATAGGAGAGGTAAGAGGTTGGTAATAGGAGAGGAGGTAAGAGGAGAGGTAAGGTAAGGTAATAGGAAAGGTAATAGGAGAGGAGAGGTGAGAGGAGAGGTAAGGTAATAGGAGAGGTAATTGGAGAGGAGAGGTGAGAGGAGAGGTAATAGGAGAGGAGAGGTAAGGTAATATGAGAGGTGAGAGGTAAGAGGAGAGGTAAGGTAATAGTAGAGGAGAGGTAAGGTAATAGGAGAGGAGAGGTAAGAGGAGAGGAGAGGTAAGGTAATAGGAGAGGAGAGGTAATAGGAGAGGAGAGGTGAGAGGAGAGGTGAGAGGAGAGGAGAGGTGAGAGGAGAGGAGAGGTAAGAGGAGAGGTAAGGTAATAGGAGAGGTGAGAGGAGAGGAGAGGTAAGAGGAGAGGAGAGGAGAGGTAAGAGGAGAGGTAAGAGGAGAGGTGAGGTAATAGGAGAGGTAAGGTAATAGGAGAGGAGAGGAGAGGTAAGAGGAGAGGTAAGGTAATAGGAGAGGAGAGGTAATAGGAGAGGTAAGGTAATAGGAGAGGAGAGGTAATAGGAGAGGAGAGGTAAGAGAAGAGGTAAGAGAAGAGGAGAGGTAAGAGGAGAGGAGAGGAGAGGTAAGAGGAGAGGAGAGGAGAGGTAAGAGGAGAGGTAAGGTAATAGGAGAGGAGAGGTGAGAGGAGAGGAGAGGTAAGGAAATAGGAGAGGAGAGGTAATAGGAGAGGTAAGGTAATAGGAGAGGAGAGGTAATATGAGAGGAGAGGTAAGAGGAGAGGAGAGGTAAGAGGAGAGGTAAGGTAATAGGAGAGGAGAGGTGAGAGGAGAGGAGAGGTAAGGTAATAGGAGAGGAGAGGTGAGGTGAGAGGAGAGGGTGTGTGTGTGTCTCACCCTTCCTCCAGTCTGGTCAGCCAGTAGTCCCACCTCAGCCAACCTGCAGTCTGTGCCCTCAAAGGTCATTACTGAAACTATCACACTGCAGAAACAGAAAATACATGACAGATCAATCATCACCCTGCAGAGTGAAGGAATACACAGTCAACCTGAGGAGTTTTGTGATAAGCTATTGGATGTTTGGGGGTGCATTGTACTTTGGTGTACATGGAGGTTTTTGGGTGTACACTAACCTTCTGTTAGCTACCACCTGGGATAGTTAGGGGTACACTAACCCTCTGTTAGCTAGTTAGGGGGTACACTATCCCTCTTAGCTTGTTAGGGGGTACACTAACCCTCTGTTAGCTACCACTGGTATAGTTAGGGGTACACTAACCCTCTGTTTGCTAGTTAGGGGGTACACTAACCCTCTGTTAGCTAGTTAGGGGGTACACTAACCCTCTGTTAGCTAGTTAGGGGGTACACTAACCCTCTGTTAGCTAGTTAGGGGGTACACTAACCCTTTGTTAGCTGCCTCGTTGGCTAGCTGTCTGTAGAAGTAAGGTGACTGGGGGGAGGAGAAAGGGGCGGGACTCTCCATCTCACCCAATCCGATGTTAGCTCGCCCGTCTGTACACAAGATCACCTAGAGGTCAACCAATCACAGAACACAGAACACTGAGAGGTTATAACTGGTCATAACAATGATATAGGAGTTGACATAAATGAGACATGGTGTCTGATAGGCTGTCAGAATTTCAACGAGGCATCTGATTTGGTTGTGATACCGGAAGTGAACTGCTTTTGGATGGACCGCTCAGCTCTGACTGACCTTTGACCCCACGAATCGAGACGCCATGGCAACGGAGACCAAGGCTGCAGGACCCAACGCTGTAGCCCCGTGTTCTCGCAACCTGGAGAGATGGAGAGATAGTTAGAAAGGGGAGAGAGATAGTTTTAATAAGACATACAGATTGACAGGCAGGCAGTCAACCAGCCAGACAGACGAACAAATAGCCAGACAGAAACCAATGGACAGACTGACAGAGAACCAGCCAGACAGACAGACTCACTCTTTGACTCTCCGTGAGAGGTGTTGGTAGCTCTCAGCTATACAGTGTGGAGTGTTGTACTGTTGACCCTGTTGTCTCAGGTAGTCATAATCAACAAGAGCCCAGTCCCTCAGAGAGACTGGTACACCTGAACCATCACCATACACTACTACCTAGAGAGGGCGGGAGAGAGGGAGGGAGGGAAAATGATTATAACAATAAAAAATAGATGCAACAAGTAGGCAGGTTAGTAGGTACAAACATAGGCGAGAGGAACCTAAGCTTCCCCAAAAGTCAATTTAATAAAAATTGGTCAAAATGATGTAATTACTCCTGTCTATACAGAAATACATAAAATGATTGAAAATAGTACACCTGAGAGCATGATGTAGCCACAAACTGACATTTTCAACATGTCCCCGATTGAGTCTGTAATACCAACATGCTTCAAGCAGACCACCATAGTCCCTGTGCCCAAGAACACAAAGGCAACCTGCTTAAATGACTACAGACCCGTAGCACTCACGTCCGTAGCCATGAAGTGCTTTGAAAGGCTGGTAATGGCTCACATCAACACCATTATCCCAGAAACCCTAGACCCACTCCAATTTGCATACCGCCCAAACAGATCCACAGATAATGCAATCTCTATTGCACTCCCCACTGCCCTTTTCCACCTGGACAAAAGGAACACCTATGTGAGAATGCTATTCAATGACTACAGCTCAGCGTTCAACACCATAGTACCCTCAAAGCTCATCACTAAACTAAGGATCCTGGGACTAAACACCTCCCTGTGCAACTGGATCCTGGACTTCCTGACGGGCCACCCCCATGTGGTGAGGGTAGGTAGCAACACATTTTTTACATTTTACATTTTAGTCATTTAGCAGACGCTCTTATCCAGAGCAACTTACAGTAGTGAATGCATACATTTCATACATTTAATTTTATGCATTTTTTTGTACTGGGCCCCCGTGGGAATCAAACCCACAACCCTGGCGTTACACACACCATGCTGGCGTTGCACACACCATGCTGGCGTTGCAAACACCATGCTCTACCAACTGAGCCACAGGGAAGACAACACGTCTGCCACAATGATCCTCAACACTGGAGCTCCCCAGGGGTGCGTGCTCATTCCCCTCCTGTACTCCCTGTTCACCCACGACTGCATGGCCAGGCACGACTCCAACACCATCATTAAGTTTGCTGACGACACAACAGTGGTAGGCCTGATCACCGACAACGACGAGACAGCCTATAGGGAGGAGGTCAGAGACCTGGCAGGGTGGTGCCAGAATAACAACCTATCCCTCAACGTAACCAAGACTAAGGAGATGATTGTGGACTACAGGAAAAGGAGCACCGAGCACGTCCCCATTCTCATCGACGGGGCTGTAGTGGAGCAGGTTGAGAGCTTCAAATTCCTTGGTGTCCACATCAACAATAAATTACAATGGTTGCTTGAATGAGGACCTGGGTTCAATCTCCAGCATCTCCACGAAACCACCAAACTCAGCACATTACATTTTTAATGGGACTGGGGTAAAGTCATTTTCTCTGATGAATCCTCTTTCAGATTGTTTGGAGCATCCGGGTAAAAGCTTGTCTGGAGAAGACAAGGTGAGTGCTACCATCAGTCCTGTGTCATGCCAACAGTAAAGCATCCGGAGACCATTCATGTGTGGGGTTGCTTCTCAGCCAAGGGAGTGGGCTCACTCACAAATTTGCCTAAGAACACAGCCATGAATAAAGAATGGTACCAACACATCCTCCGAGAGCAACTTCTCCCAACCATCCAGGAACAGTTTGGTGATGAACAATGCCTTTTCCAGCATGATGGAGCACCTTGCCATAAGGCAAAAGTGATAACTAAGTGGCTCGGGGAACAAAACATTACCTACACACACACCTTTTTTTCCCCGCACTATTGGGCGCATGTGACAAATAAACTTTGATTTGATTGTTTTAAATCACAAGTGCATAGCCTACAATTGGAGCTCACAATGCTGGCAGTGGGTGTGGCAAACAATCAAATAACTGATTGTTGAGAGAGAGAGAGAGAGAGAGAGAGAGAGAGAGAGAGAGAGAGAGAGAGAGAGAGAGAGAGAGAGAGAGAGAGAGAGAGAGAGAGAGAGAGAGAGAGAGAGAGAGAGAGAGAGAGAGAGAGAGAGAGAGAGAGAGAGAGAGAGAGAGAGAGAGAGGAGAGAGAGAGAGAGAGAGAGAGAGAGAGAGAGAGAGAGAGAGAGAGAGAGAGAGAGAGAGAGAGAGAGAGAGAGAGAGAGAGAGAGAGAGAGAGAGAGAGAGAGAGAGATAGATAGATAGATAGATAGATAGATAGATAGATAGATAGATAGATAGATAGATAGATAGATAGATAGATAGATAGATAGATAGGAGACCTTTTCAACATTTATATCAATGAATTAGCAGACATGTTGGACCATTCTCCAGCCCCAGGACTCACACTATTTGACACAGAGGTAAATTACCTGCTATATGCTGCTGATTTGGTTCTTCTATCACCAACCAAAGACATTATAGAGCAATATTACCATAATTGGGCCCTGGCAGTAAATAAAAAATAAATAAAAATCATGATTCCCCCCCCCACAAAACAACTGAAACAGATGTCAGAAACACAAATATAAATTCACCCTGAACAACACCATCATTGAACACACAAAACATGACTCATACCTTGGTCTGACCATATCTGCATCGGGAAACTTTAATATGGCAGTGAATGCACTCGAAGAAAAAGCCGGCAGAGCATTGTATGCAATAAAAATAAAATTATTCAAAAATCAACATCACTGTTGCAGTTAACTAGATTTTATGGTATAGAGTAGGTTATCTTGTCGTAATTCTGTTGTTGATAGTTAGATGTTATGATACAGAGTAAGTTAGGGCTAGGCCCCTTTTTTCTCCACTTCCTGTCTGAATGACGTGCCCAAAGTAAACTGCCTGTAGCTCAGACCCTGAAGCCAGGGTATGCATATAATTGGTGCCATTGAAAAGAAAACACTGACGTTTGTATAAATGTTAAAATAATGTAGGAGAATGTAACACAATAGATATGGTAGGAGAAAAGAAAAACCAACCGGAATATTTTGTTGTTGTTGAGACAATCCTCTTAGAAATGCAAGAGAAAGGTAATATTGACAATTAGCTCACTGGATCCTATGTCTTCCACAGGGTGTCAGCAGTCAATGTCCAAGGTTTCAGGCTTGTAACTTCAAGCATGATGGCGCACACAAATTTGTGTTTGCGCGTGCCATGAAGACATTACACACCTGCTAAAATCGGCTTCCTATTGAACATACTTCTTTCTGAAAGAAATATTATAGTTTGATTACATTTTAGGGTACCTGAGGGGTAAATAGAAATGTATTTTGACTTGTTGAAACAAAGTTTAGGGGTAGATTTTCAGATTCCTTTCTCTGCAAGTTGAACGAGTGGATTTCTCAAATCGATGGCGCCAACTAAATAGACTTTTTGGGATATAAAGAAGAATTTTATCTAACAAAACAATACTACATGTTATAGCTGGGACCCTTTGGATGACAAATCAGAGGAAGATTTTCAACAAGTAAGTGAATATTTAATCGTTATATGGGAATGTATGAAACCTGTGCCGGTGGAAAAATATTTTGTTGTGGGGTGCCGTCCTCAAACAATCACATGTTTTCGCTGTAATAGCTACTTTAAATCGGACAGTGCAGTTATATCAACAAGAATTTAAGCTTTCAGCCAATATAAGACACTTATATGTACAGTTGAAGTCTCAAGTTTACATACACCTTAGCCAAATACATTTACTCAGTTTTTCACAATTCCTGACAATTAATCAGAGTAAAAATTCCCTGTCTTAGGTCAGTTAGGATCACCACTTTATTTTAAGAATGTAAAATGGCAGAATAATTGTAGAGAGAATGATTTATTTCAGCTTTTATTTCATCACAATCCCAGTGGGTCAGAAGTTTACATACACTCAATTTGTTTTTGGTAACATTGCCTTTAAATTGTTTAACTTGGGTCAAACGTTTCAGGTAGCCTTCCACAAGCTTCACACAATAAGTTGGGTGAATGTTGGCCCAGGTTTGTCAGGTTTGTAGGCCTCCTTGCATGCACACGCTTTTTCATTTATGCCCACAAAATTTCTATAGGATTGAGGTCAGGGCTTTGTGATGACCACTCCAATACCTTGACTATGTTGTCCTTAAGCCATTTTCCCACAACTTTGGAAGTATGCTTGTGGTCATTGTCCATTTGGAAGACCCATTTGCAACCAAACCTTAACTTCCTGACTGATGTCTTGAGATGTTGCTTCAGTATATCCACATCATTTTGCTGCCTCATGATGTCATCTATTTTGTGAAGTGCACCAGTCAACCTGCAGCAAAGCACCCGCACAACATGATGCTGCCACCCCCGTGCTTCCCGGTTGGGATGGTGATCTTCGGCTTGCAAGCCTCCCCCTTTTTCCTCCAAACATAATGATGGTCATTATGGCCAAACAGTTTTATTTGTGTTTCATCAGACCAGAGGACATTTCTCCAAAAAGTATGATCTTTGTCCCCATGTGCAGTTGAAAACCGTAGTCTGGCTTTTTTTATGGTGGTTTTGGAGCAGTGGCTTCTTCCTTGCTGAGCGGCCTTTCAGGTTATGTTGATATAGGACTTGTTTTACTGTGGATATAGATACGTTTGTACCTTTTTCCTCCAGCATCTTCACAAGGTCCTTTGCTGTTGTTCTGGGATTGATTTGCACTTTTCGTAACAAAGTACGTTCATCTCCAGGAGACAGAACTCGTCTCCTTCTTGAGCGGTATGACGGCTGCGTGGTCCCATGGTGTTTATACTTGCATACCATTGTTTGTACAGATGAACGTGGTACCTTCAGGCGTTTGGAAATTGCTCCCAAGGATGAACCAGACTTGTGGAGGTCTACAATTAGTTTTTCCTGAGGTCTTGGCTGATTTCTTTTGAGTTTCCCATGATTTCATGCAAAGATGCACTGAGTTTGAAGGTAGGCCTTGAAATACATCCACAAGTACACCTCCAATTGACTCAAATGATGTCAATTAGCCTATCAGAAGCTTCTAAAGCCATGACATCATTTTCTGGAATTTTCCAAGCTGTTTAAAGGCACAGTCAACTTAGTGTATGTAAACTTCTGACCCACTGGAATTGTGATACAGTGAATTATAAGTTAAATAATCTGTCTGTAAACAATTGTTGGAAAAATTACTTGTGTCATGCACAAAGTAGATGTCCTAACCGACTTGCCAAAACTATAGTTTGTTAACAAGAAATGTGTGGAGTGGTTGAAAAACGAGTTTTAATGACTCCAACATAAGTGTATGTAAATGTCCTTATTCAACTGTACATACATACCATTTAAAAGTTTGGGGTCACTTAGAAATGTCCTTGTTTTGAAAAGAAAAGCACATTTTTTTGTCCATGGAAATACCATCAAATTGATCAGAAATACAGTGTAGACATTGTTAATGTTGTAAATGACTATTTTAGCTGGAAACGGCAGATTTTTTATGGAATATCTACATAGTCGTACAGAGGCCCATTATCAGAAACCATCACTCACACTTGAACAAACAAGACGAACTGGCACAGACAGACAGAAAACACAGGTATAAATACCCAGAGGATAAGTGGGGAAGATGAGCGACACCTGGAGGGGGTGGTGAGAAGCACAAGGACAGGTGAAACAGATCGTGACAACCAGAGCACCTTCTTCCAGTCATAATTTAAATGACGTTTGGCAAACTCCAAGCGCTTCCGCCTGTGTCTTGGGGTCAGAAAGGGTTTTCTTCTTGCAACCCTTCCAAAGAGCCTGTGTTTGTGGAGACCCCATCACCAAGGCCTGCAATTCTTTCAAAGTGATTCTTGGGGATTTTGTTGCTTCTCTTACCATCCTCCTCCCTATCCTGGGGGGTAAAATGCATTTGTGTCCTCTACCCGTGAGGTTTTCAACTGTTCCATATCTTTTTAATATTTTAATAATTGCCCTGACAGTGCTCAGTGGTATATTCAATCGTTTGTGGATCTTCTTGTAGCCATTACCAGATTTATGAAGGTCTACAGCCATCTGTCTCTTTTGAACTGCCAGTTCTTTTGATTTCTTCATGGGGATGGATGACAAAGGGATATTGCATGTGTGTTACCTCATTTTTATACCCTAGTGAAATAGGAAGTGATGTAATCGCTCAATATAGTTCCTTAAATCTTAAATAAGTGGAATTGAATTCCTGGTTTAAATTTGGTAGATGTTATTTACAATAATCTGTAGGGGTGCCATTAATTGTGAAACCTTGATTTGGAGGACATTGATTTTTAATTAAATCAATACATGATTTGGTGGGTTCCATTGAAACATTAATAAAGTACATTATTTCTCACATGTTGGTATTTTGAGTATATCTCTATATTTATATTGTTTTTTATTTTTTAAAGTATTGTTTGTGCATTGCCAGTCAGGGGTGCCAGTAATTTTGGAGCCGACTGTATATACATAAACATTCATACATATACACATATATATATATATATATATATATATATATACATACATACATACATACACACACTTTTTTAAGAATATACCTTTATTATTCCCTGCAAACCCTACCACCCTTCCCCCAATTGAAGTAAACTAATAAACAATAACACTTAGGCTTCTACCTTCAGTTTATGCATACTATACACATTTTACAATAGTTATATTTTGTTTGTTTTTAGTCCTGGCCTTCCTCTACTTCTGATGTCCATCAAGTTTCTATTTGTTACTGTTCTATTTAACACAATTTCTGAACCGATATACATTTTACAGACACCGTATGTTTTACATTAGTTATCTTGTTGTTATTAGTCCCACCCTTCAGCTCCATTCAACCCCTCCCATCTATCTCTTAACACCATCCATTTTGGATTTCTATTTGCCATATATTTAACTGTGCTGGGATGCTTCACAAAAGTACTGACCCTTTCTATTCTCATAGCTTCTACAGATTGTAAATTAAAGAGAAACATTTTTGCTAAAATAATTATTATATTATTGATTGATTGACTATGACTTTTCAAATCACCCAGTATTTGTTATTTTTTTTCTCGCCTGAGTAGCCTAGTTTCACTGCCAAAAATGTAATTAAACCATCTAGTGTTCAGTGAAATATCAACATAATGTCAAATACAGCTAGTCTAGTCAAATAATTAACATCCAATCACATTAACCATTACTAACGGTCCAAAGGTAGCTGCTGCTTATGTTGGTATCTGTACTAATGGCGCAAATGCCATGACAGGGAGACATAGTGGAGTGGTAACTGCAAGCAGTTGCTCCCGACGCCACTTGGCTACACTGCAGAATCCAACTAGATACTCTTGCTGCCAAAGGAATGCCTGACAGCTTGAAAGTGTCACGCCCTGACCACAGAGAGCCATTGTTTCTCTATGGTGTAGTAGGTCAGGGCGTGACTAAGGGGTGATCTAGTATATCTATGTCTATGTTGGGTTCTAGTTTCTTTTTCTATGTTGGTGTTTTGTATGAGTCCCAATTAGAGGCAGCTGGTAATCGTTGTCTCTAATTGGGGATCATATTTAAGTAGTTATTTTTCCCACCTGTGTTTGTGGGATCTTGTTTTTGTGTAGGTGCCTATTTGCACTTCACTGTCTTCACGTTTCGTTGGTTAATATATTGTTTTTGTATTTTTCTAAGTTTCACATTATAATAAAGATGTGGAACGCTACTCACGCTGCACCTTGGTCCAATTATTACGATGATCGTGACAGAAAGACGTTTTGGACACTACAGTGATAATGGTTAACTTTGTTAAAGCAAGGCCCCTGAACTCTCGTGTATTTTCTGTACTATGCAATGATATAGGCAGCGACCATGTAACACTTTCACAACATACAGAAGTGCGCTGGTTATCAAGGGGCAAAGTATTGACACTTTTTTTTAAATTGAGAGACGAGCTTAAAGTTTTCTTTACTGACCATAATTTTCACTTGATGATGATGAGGAGTTTCTCACACAACTGGCCTATCTGGGTGATGTTTTTTCTCGCCTGAATGATCTGAATCTTACTCCGCAACTATATTCAATGTGCGGGACAAAATTGAGGTTATGATTAAGAAGTTGGAGTTCTTCTCTGTCTGCATTAACAGGGACAACACACAGGTCATTCCATCATTGTATGATTTTCTTGTGTGCAAATCACCTCAAGCTTATGGACAATGTCAAATGTGATGTAGCGAAGCACCTGAGTAGGTTGGGTGCACAATTACGCAGGTACTTTCACAAAACGGATGACACAAACAACAGGATTTGTTATCCCTTTCATGCCCTGCCTCCAGTCCACATTACCGATATCTGAACAAGAGAGCCTCATTGAAATTGCAACAAGTGGTTCTGTTAAAATTGAATTTAATCAGAAGCCACTGCCAGATTTCTGGATTGGGCTGCACTCAGAGTATCCTGCCTTGGCAAATCGTGCTGTTAAGACACTGATGCCCTTTGCAACCAAGTACCTAAGTGAGAGTGGATTCTCAGCCCTCACTAGCATGAAAACTAAATGCAGGTACAGACTGTGTGTAGAAAATGATTTAAGACTGAGACTCTCTCCAATACAACCCAACATTGCAGAGTTATGTGCATCCTTTCAAGCACACCCTTCTCATTAACCTGTGGTGAGTTATTCACAGTTTTTGATCAACAAATAAGGTTTTATATGTAAGATGGGTTAAATAAAGAGAAAAATGATTGATTATTATTATCTTTGTCACTTCCCACGAGCTGGGTTGTGACAGAAACTCACACTCATTCTTGTGTTAAATAAATGTATCGTATAGTGTGTGTGTGGCAGGCTTACAATGATGGCAAAAAACAACATTTGAGAGTGCGCTGACCCTTGTGCTAAAGGGGGTATGCAGCTGGAGGTTGAATGTTTGAAGACGTACGGGACTGTAAACATTTTGGGAACCACTGTTCTAAGTAAATGTTGCAATTCTTAAGCCATTCCTGGACCTGTGACCAAAAACGTGTAGGTTATCTTGTCATAACTCTGTTGTTGATAGCTAAATGTTATGGTACAGAATAGGTTATCTTGTCATAACTCAATTACACTACTACTATTCACAAAATATGTGTCATACACAACTGGCTGCCAGGGGTTTTCCAGTCTGAGACAATGTGACGCGATACTTGTCGTAGGAACATCTAGAGCTGACACAATGTCACAGATGGTATCATACACTGTCGTTTCAACTGCAAGTACTACATAACACTCTTCATCCTTATCTTAAACTTTAAAGGTCCAATGCAGCTGTTTTTATCCAATTTATCAAATAAGTTCTGGATAACAATTAAAGTGCCTTACTGTGATTGTTTTCAAATGCTCAAAAAAAGAAACAAAAATAGCTTCTTAAACAAAGAGCAATTTCTCAATCAAGAATTTTGCTTGGACTGTCTGGGAGTGGTCTGAGTTCGCCAGGCCTAATCGGAGGGATCTGTAACCTAAACACTAGCTGTTATTGGCAAGAGAGGTTTGAAACTCTCTTTGTTATTGGTCTATTAACTTATACTGCCTGGTGATGTTGTCAGGCGGTCCAAAACACTACCCATTCATAACAAGCAAGAATTTCTGGCAGCCTTTTCAAACAGCTCTTACACTAAAAGGCCATTATCATAATTTTCACAGTTTCACAGTATTATTCCAACTTCATAGTGTGGAAATATATATAAAACACAGGAAATCACGTTTTTGACAGCACTGGGCCTTTGATAATAATTAATTTAAATAATTGTAATAATTTAAATACTAATTATTCTAAATCTTCGTAGAGCACATAGTTAGTAATACAACTTTTATAACTCTTGTCTTAAACTGCATAAAAAAAGGAATAGAGATGGGATTATGTGTCATATATTATAAGTCCTTAGCTTCTTTGTCTCTCTATGTTGATATGGCACAACAAGAGGTGAGTGCTTGCTGAGTTTTACTGAGTCAGAATGTTAAAATGTCAGTGTCACCAACAGACACACAGAGGAGAGTGGTTAAGTAATTAGGTGACACCATTTCAAATATGAGTCAGAGAAAAATCATGCATAATAAAATGTGTGATTTGTGTCACAGCTGTACCTGTTTCCCTCCCTCTCTCCCTCTCTCCCTCCCTCAGCCTCCCTCCCTCCCTCAGCCTCTCTCCCTCCTTCAGCCTCCCTCCAACCCACCCTCCCTCTCTCTCTCTATACCCCTCAGCCTCCCTCCCTCCCTCCCTCCCTCCCTCCCTCCCTCCCTCCCTCCCTCCCTCCCTCCCTCCCTCCCTCCCTCCCTCCCTCCCTCCCTCCCTCTATACCCCTCAGCCTCCCTCCAAACCTCCCTCCCTCTCTCTATACCCCTCAGCCTCCCTCCAACCCTCCTTCACTCCCTCAGCCTCCCTCCAACCTTCCCCTTCTCTCTCTATACCCATCAGCCTCCTAGCCTCCCTCCCACCCTCTCTCCCTCCCTCTCTCTATAGCCCTCAGCCTCCCTCCCTCCCTCCCTCCAAATCCACTCCCTCGTTCAATTTTTTCAATCAATAGATCAATCAATACCTCGTCATTGAAGGTAACAATGGCGACTCGGCGGTGAGGCGAAGTCTTAAGTAGAGAGGACAGCGCCCTCTGGAGGGCATCCTGAATACTCTACAGAAAGAGAGAGAGAAGAGCATTGACATATTCATTCATTTTAATAGAAGCCTTCTAGCCTTTTACGTTTCTAGACTCTGCGTTCCATCTGAAATAGACTAGTCTTTTCTTTTTAGGAGGTAGATCAGCTTTAATATTGCAAATAGATTGTGGCTCAATGTAATTGTCTGCATCATTTCCAATCCCCATATATATACATTTTTAGAAATATATATATATATATATACAGTGGGCTCCAAAATTAGTCCTTAGCTTCTTAGCTTCTTTGTCTCTCTATGTTGATATGGCACAACAAGAGGTGAGTGCTTGCTGAGTTTTACTGAGTCAGAATGTTAGAATGTCAGTGTCACCAACAGACACACAGAGGAAAGTGGTTAAGTAATTAGGTGACACCATTTGAAATATGAGTCAGAGACAAATCATACATTAAAAAGAATGTATGATTTGTGTCACAGCTGTACCTGTTTCCCTCTCTCCCTCTATATACCCCTCAGCCTCCCTCCATCCCTCCCTCCCTCAGCCTCTCTCATTCCCTCAGCCTCCTTCACCCCCCTCAGCCTCCCTCCCTCCCCTCAGCCTCTCTCATTCCCTCAGCCTCCTTCATGTCCCTCAGCCTCTCTCCCTCCCTCAGCCTCCCTCCCTCCCTCTATATACCCCTCAGCCTCCCTCCCTCCCTCCCTCAGGCTCTCTCATTCCCTCAGCCTCCTTCCCCTCCCCCAGCCTCTCTCCCTCCCTCAGCCTCCCTCCAACCCTCCCTCCCTCTCTCTATACCCCTCCCTCCCTCAGCCTCCCTCCAACCCTCCCTCCCTCTCTCTATACCCCTCCCTCCCTCAGCCTCCCTCCAACCCTCCCTCCCTTTCTCTATACCCCTCAGCCTCCCTCCCTCCCTCAGGCTCCCTCATTCCCTCAGCCTCCATCACCTCCCTCAGCCTCCCTCCCTCCCTCCCTCAGCCTCCCTCCAACCCTCCCTCCCTCTCTCTATACCCCTCAGCCTCCCTCCCTCCCTCAGCCTCTCTCATTCCCTCAGCCTCCTTCACTTCCCTCAGCCTCTCTCCTTCCCTCAGCCTCATTCACCTCCCTCAGCCTCTCTCCCTCCCTCAGCCTCCTTCACCTCCCTCAGCCTCTCTCCCTCCCTCAGCCTCCCTCCAACCCTCCCTCCCTTTCTCTATACCCCTCCCTCCCTCAGCCTCCCTCCCTCTCTCTATACCCCTCAGCCTCCCTCCCTCCCTGGCTCAATATAGTTCCTTAAGACTTAAATAAGTGAAATTAAATTCCTGGTATAATTTTGATAGATGTTATTTACAATAATCTGTAGGGGTGCCATTAATTGTGAAACCTTGATTTGGAGGACATAGATTTTTAATTACATCAATAAATTATTTTGGTGGTTTCCATTGTGAAATTAATAAAGTACAGTATTTCTCACATGATGGTATTTTGAGTTTATCTATATAATTATATTGTTTATATTTTTTAAAGTATTGTTTGTGCATTGCCAGTCAGGGGTGCCAGTAATTTTGGAGCCCACTGTGCATATTAGTTTAAATATATATATATATATATATATATATATATATATATATACACACAGTATAAAGTGGCTGCTTTGCATTATGTATTGTTGTCTCCACCTTTTTGCCCTTTGTCACGTCCTGGCCAGTATAAGGGTTAATTGTTATTGCAGTTTGGTCAGGACGTGGCAGAGGGTATTTGTTTTATGTGGTCCGGGGTGGTGTTTTGGTAAAAGGGTGTTTGATTTAGTATTTCCGGGTTTTTGGTTTATGGTCTATGTTTATGTATTTCTATGTGTAGTCTAGTAAGTGTGTTTCTATGTAGAGTTAATTGGGGTGGACTTCCAATTGAAGGCAGCTGTAGTGTGTTGCCTTTGATTGGAAGTCCTATATTAGTTGGGTGTGTTTATTTGTGGGAAATTGTTCTGTGTTTAGCCTTGTGCCTTGCCAGACTGTCTGTGGATCGTTCGTTTTGTTGTTTTTGTGTTCATTTTGATTTAATAAATGTTCAAAATGAACAAACACAGTCCTGCATTTTGGTCCTCCTTCACCGACGATAACCGTGACACCCTTTCTGCTGTTGCCTGTGCCCAACAATGTTTGTACCCTGTTTTGTGTTGCTACCATGTTGTTGCTGCCATGTTGTTTTGCTGTCATGTTGTCATGTTGTGTTGCCACCATGCTGTGTTTTCATGTGTTGCTGCCTTGCTATGTTGTCTTAGGTCTCTCTTTATTTAGTGTTGTGGTGTCTCTCTTGTGATGTGTGTTTTGTACTATATATTTATTTAATGAATTTTAGTTGGCCTTTTGCCTTTTGGTAGGTCGTCATTGTACATAAGAATTTGTTCTTAACTGACTTGCCTAGTTAAATAAAGGTGAAATAAAAAAATAATTAAACAATATACTGTATATATACTTTTTTGAAATGTATTATTATTTTCCCCTACCCCTACAACCCCTCCCTTAATTGGAGTAAACTAATAGACAACACTTCCAGCTTATACATACTATATACATTTTACATTAGTTACGTGTTGTTTTTTTGTCCCATCCTTCAGCTCCAATCAACCCCTCCCATCTATCTCTGAACACCATCCAGTTTTGATTTATATTTGGCGTATATTTTTCAACTGTGCTGTGATGTTTCACAAAAGTTCTGAACCTATATACAGTTGTGGCCAAAAGTTTTGAGAATGACACAAATATAAATTTTCACAAAGTAGCTGCCTCAGTGTCTTTGGATATTTTTGTCAGATGTTACTATGGAATACTGAAGTATAATTATATGCATTTCATAAGTGTCAAAGGCTTTTATTGACAATTACATGAAGTTGATGCAAAGAGTCAACATTTGCAGTGTTGACCCTTCTTTTTCAAGACCTCTGCAATCCGCCCTGGCATGCTGTCAATTAACTTCTGGGCCACATCCTGACTGATGGCAGCCCATTCTTGCATAATCAATGCTTGGAGTTTGTCAGAATTTGTGGGTTTTTGTTTGTCCACCCGCCTCTTGAGATTTGACCACAAGTTCTCAATGGGATTAAGGTCTGGGGAGTTTCCTGGCCATGGACCCAAAATATCGATGTTTTGTTCCCCGAGCCACTTAGATATCACGTTTGCCTTATGGCAAGGTGCTCCATCATGCTGGAAAAGGCATTGTTCGTCACCAAACTGTTCCTGGATGGTTGGGAGAAGTTGCTCTCGGAGGATGTGTTGGTACCATTCTTTATTCATGGCTGTGTTCTTAGGAAAAATTGTGAGTGAGCCCACTCCCTTGGCTGAGAAGCAACCCCACACATGAATGGTCTCAGGATGCTTTACTGTTGGCATGACACAGGACTGATGGTAGCACTCACCTTGTCTTCTCCCGACAAGCTTTTTTCCGGATGCCCCAAACAATCGGAAAGGGGATTCATCAGAGATAATGACTTTACCCCAGTCCTCAGCAGTCCAATCCCTGTACCTTTGCAGAATATCAGTCTGTCCCTGATATTTTTCCTGGAGAGAAGTGGCTTCTTTGCTGCCCTTCTTGACACCAGGCCATCCTCCAAAAGTCTTCGCCTCACTGTGCATGCAGATGCACTCACACCTGCCTGCTGCCATTCCTGAGCAAGCTCTGTACTGGTGGTGCCCCGATCCCGCAGCTGAATCAAATTTAGGAGACGGTCCTGGTGCTTGCTGGACTTTCTTGGGCACCCTGAAGCCTTCTTCACAACAATTGAACCGCTCTCCTTAAAGTTCTTGATGATCCAATAAATGGTTGATTTAGGTGCAATCCTTGCCTGTGAAGCCCTTTTTGTGCAAAGCAATGATGACGGCACGTGTTTCCTTGCAGGTAACCATGTTTGACAGAGGAAGAACAATGATTCCAAGCACCACCCTCCTTTGAAGCTTCCAGTCTGTTATTCGAACTCAATCAGCATGACAGAGTGATCTCCAGCCTTGTCCTCGTCAACACTCACACCTGTGTTAACGAGAGAATCACTGACATGATGTCAGCTGGTCCTTTTGTGGCAGGGCTGAAATGCAGTGGAAATGTTTTATTGGGATTCAGTTAATTTGCATGGCAAAGAGGGACTTTGCAATTCACCTGATCCCTCTTCATAACATTCTGGAGTATATGCAAATTGCCATCATACAAACTGAGGCAGCAGACTTTGTGAAAATGTATATTTGTGTCATTCTCAAAACTTTTGGCCACGACTGTACACGGTATATTTTACATTAGTTATTGTGGTTTATTTTAAATGTTTTGCTCCACCTTTCAGCTCCTTTAGTAGACCCTCAGTTTCCAGATACAGAACCTGAAGTAAGAACACTGGGACAAACATAAGTACCTGTAGTCGGGAGACATAGGTTGCTGACCTCATAGCATTCCCTGGGGTGACCTGGGAAGAGAATATAGATGCAGTGGGATTGAGGTACAGCCATAGTTTGTAGACAGACATACAGATTGAGGTACAGCCATAGTTTGTAGACGGACAGACAGAATGAGGTACAGCCTTAGTTTGTAGACAGACATACAGGTTGAGGTTCAGCCATAGTTTGTAGACAGACAGACAGAATGAGGTACAGCCTTAGTTTGTAGACAGACATACAGGTTGAGGTTCAGCCATAGTTTGTAGACGGACAGACAGAATGAGGTACAGCCTTAGTTTGTAGACAGATATACAGATTGAGGTACAGCCATAGTTTGTAGACAGACAGACAGAATGAGGTACAGCCTTAGTTTGTAGACAGACATACAGATTGAGGTACAGCCATAGTTTGTAGACGGAAAGACAGAATGAGGTACAGCCTTAGTTTGTAGACAGACATAAAGAATGAGGTACAGCCTTAGTTTGTAGACATACATACAGATTGAGGTACAGCCATAGTTTGTAGACGGAAAGACAGAATGAGGTACAGCCTTAGTTTGTAGACAGACATACAGAATGAGGTACAGCCTTAGTTTGTAGACAGACGGACGGACGGACGGACAACACACCTCAGAGGTAACACTCATGCTCCCAGACAGACAGACTACACACCTCAGAGGTAACACTCATGCTCCCAGATATATCAACACAGAAGACCACCATCACATCCTCCAGGTTCTCGTAGTCCTGGTCAGTCTGAAGGGGGAGGTAGATCACATCTCTCCCTCTAGGAGCCCCTCTAACCCTGGAGCCCAACTTGGAACCAGTCCCGGGACCTGAAGTAGACAGGGTGTTCTGGAGACCACAGAACTCACACAGCCACACCTAGAGAGAGAGAGAGAGCGAGAGAGAGGGAGAGAGAGAGAGAAAGAGAGAGAGAGAGAAAGAGAGAGAGAGAAAGAGAGAGAGAGAGAAAGAGAGAGAGAGAGAAAGAGAGAGAGAGAGAAAGAGAGAGAGAGAGAGAGAGAGAGAAGAAGAGAAAGAGAGAAGAGAAGAGAAAGAGAAAGAGAGAAAGAGAGAAAGAGAGAAAGAGAGAAAGAGAAAGAGAGAAAGAGAGAGAGAGAGAGAGAGAGGGAGAGAGAGAGGGAGAAAGAGAGAGAGAGAGAGAGAGAGGGAGAAAGAGAGAGAGAGAGAGAGAGAGAGAGAGAGAGAGAGAGAGAGGGAGAGGGAGAGGGAGAAAGAGATGTGTCGAGGTGTGAGACAATGCTGCAGTTTGAGTCTAAACCTTTTCAACAGAGAGAGAGTAAACTCACGGCAGTTTCCTGTGTATTCTGTACAGAACTCAGGGAAGACAGGGCAGCACTACATCTCCCACAGCGCATCACGGGACACTGAGTAGTCTGGATGCCAGATGCTGTGGAGGAGACGGAGAGAGAATTATGGTGTGTGCAGTGGAGGCTGCCTAGGGGAGGATGGCTCATAATAATGGCTGGAATGGTGTCAATGGAGTGGTATCACCGTGGAAACCAAGTGTTTGATGTGTTTTATTCCATTCCATTGACTCCATTCCAGGCATTATTATGAGCCGTCCACCCCTCAGTAGCCTCCACTGGGTGTGTGTGTGTGTGTGTATATGTGACCATGCATACACTCACCTCTACTGATATCTACGAGTCGTCCAACGCTGAGAGAGAGAACATTAACATTAGCCTTCAATCTGATGCTCTGCTCTCCTTGGCCTTCAGCACCTGAGAATACGCACGCACACACACACACACACACACACACACACACACACACACACACACACACACACACACACACACACACACACACACACACACACACACACACACACACACACACACACACACACACACACACACACACACAGGATGAGACCCAGATATGTAACAACCAGCATAGTAATAACCACTGAACCATGCATACACCGCTATAGCCTACAATACATCTTACCCCAACCAACAACTAGGGCTGTATTCAGAAACACATGCTTGTGGAATCAATTCAGAACAAACCAAATACTCACCTCGGGCTGGTAGGGGGGGAGGCAGAGAGGAAAGAGGGGGAGGTGGGGGAGGCAGAGAGGAAAGAGGGGGAGGTGGGGGAGGCAGAGAGGTGCGTCGGGGGTACTTCTGAGACTCAAACCGTCGAGGGGGCAAAGGTGGAGGCACTAGTCCTGGCTCTGAAGCAAGGAAACAAACATCACCATCATCAATATTATTGATGTTGTTCTGTCCTTGAGCTGTTCTTGTCTATTAATGTTCTGTATTAAGTCATGTTTCATGTTTTGTGTGTGGACCGCAGGAAGAGTAGCTGAGGCTCTCGCAACAGCTAACAGGGATCCTAATAAAATACCCTAAAATACCAAATATTATCACCATCAACATCAATATTATTATCAGTATCATGAATATTATCATCATCAATAGTATCGTCATCAATATCATCAATAGTATCATCAGAAATATCATCATCATCAATATCATCAATATTGTCAACATCAATATCATCAATAGTATCATCATCAATATCATCAATAGTATCATTATCAATAGTATCATCATCAATATCGTCAATAGTATGATCATCAATATCAACAATGGTATTATCATCAATAGTATCATCGTCAATAGTATCATCATCAATATCATCAATATCATCGATAGTATTATCATCAATAGTATCATCATCAATATTATCATCATCAATATCATCAATAGTATCATCATCAATAGTATGATCATCAATATCATCAATATTATCATCATAAATATTATCATAATCAATATCATCAATAGTATCATCATCAATATCATCAATAGTATTATCATCAATAGCATCAATAGTATCATCATCAATAGTATCATCATCAATAGTATCATAATCAATAGTATCCTCATCAATAGTATCATCATCCATATCATCAATAGTATCATCATAAATATCATCATCATCAATAGCATCATCATCAATAGTATCAATAGTATCATCAATAGTATCATCATCAATATCATCAACAGTATCATCAATAGTATCATCAACAATAGTATCCTCATCAATAGTATAATCATCAATAGTATCATCATCAATATCATCAATAGTATCATCATCGATAGTATCTTCATCAATATCATCAATAGTATCATCATAAATATCATCATCATCAATAGTATCATCATCAATAGTATCATCATCAATAGTATCATCAACAATGGTATCCTCATCAATAGTTTCATCATCAATAGTATCATCATCAATAGTATCATCATCAATATCATCAATAGTATCATCATAAATATCATCAATAGTATCATCATCAATAGTATCATCATCATCAATAGTTTCATCATCAATATCATAAATAGTTTCATCATAAATAGTTTCATCATCAATAGTATCATCATCAATATCATCAATAGTATCATCATCAATATCATCAACAGTATCATCATCAATATCATCAATAGTATCATCATCAATATCATCAATAGTATCATCATAAATATCATCATCATAAATAGTTTAATCATCAATAGTATCATCATTATCAAAATCATCAATAGTATCATCATCAATGGTATTATCATCAATAGTATCATCATCAATAGTATCATCATCAATATCATCAATAGTATCATCAATAGTATCATCAATAGTATCACCATCCTCATCTTCATCATCATCATCATTCTTAGCTACATGGAGCTCAATTGTGTGTGTGAATGATGAGGTGTGTCTTTGAACACGGTGACACTGCAGTCAGAGCTGATAAGAAATCATCTAGGCCAGTGTATGTGAAGTTTCCTACGGCTGACACCTTCACACCTCTTCACCCCACACAGATATTTCCTCTGAGTGTGAAACTGAGTGGCTCTCTCAGCAGCAGCAGTTTGTATGTGTGTTGAGCCGATACCATGTCTGTACATTACCTTGCTGAGGGATGACTGAGATACGGTTGTCGTACATGTGCTCTGTGACAGACAGTCTGATGGCTACACCTGGATCTGTAGTCCCCCCCTCACTTGGAGGACTACAGGGGTACACACTCAAACCTGACCCCATCACATCTGACCCCCCCATTAAACTCCCTTCCGGGTTCCAGTTACACACTACGTGACTGCAGGCAAATTCCATCTGGGGGAGAACGGGGAGAGAGGGGAGGGTGGGGGTGGGTGGGGTGGAGAGAGGCCGTCAATGTAAATAAGAATTTGTTCTTAATTGACATGCCTGGTTAAATAAAGGTTAAATACAATTTTTTTTTTAAAGAGAGAGAGAGATGAGTTATGAGTGACCCCTTAAGAAATTACGTTCTTCTGTGGGAATTTCAGTACATCAGCATAATGTTTCCTACAGGTTTCCTCATGGTTCTATCATGTTCTCCTGTTTTGCAACATTGAAGGTCCCCAAGAACAGTGGCCTCCATTATTCTTAAATGGAAGAAGTTTAGAACCACCAAGGCTCTCCTAGAGCTGGCTACATGGACAAACCGAGCAATCAGTGGCTAAGGGCCTTGGTCAGGGAGGTGACCAAGAACCCGATAGTCACTCTGACAGAGCTCCAGAGTTCCTCTGTGGCGATGGGAGAACCTTCCAGAAGGACAACCATCTCTGCAGCACTCCACCAATCAGGCCTTTATGGTAGAGTGGCCAGACAGAAGCCACTCCTCAGTAAAAGGCACGACAGCCCACTTGTAGTTTGCCAAAAGGCACCTAAAGGACTCTCAGACTATGAGAAACAAAATTCACTGATCTGATGAAACCAAGATTGAACTCTTTCACCTGAATGCCAAGCGTCACGTCTGGAGGAAACCTGGCACCATCCCGACAGGGAATCATTGTGGTGGCAGCATCATGCAGTGGTGATATTTTTCAGCAGCAGGGACTGGGAGACTAGTCAGGTTCGAGGGAAAGATGAACGGAGCAATGTACAGAGAGATCCTTGATCAAAACCTGATCCAGAGAGCTCAGGACGTCAGACTGGGGCGAAGGTTCACCTTCCAACAGGACAACGACCCTAAGCACACAGCCAAGACAACGCAGGAGTGGCTTCGGGATAAGTCTCTGAATGTCCTTGAGTGGTCCAGCCAGAGCCTGGACTTGAACCCGATTCGAACATCTCTTGAGAGACCTGAAAATAGCTGTGCAGCAACGCTCCCCATCCAACCTGACAGAGCTTGAGAGGATCTGCAGAGAATCATGGGAGAAACTCCCCAAATACAGGTGTACCAAGCTTGTAGCGTCACACCAGAGAATACTCAAGGTTGTAATTGCTGCCAAAGGTGGTTCAACAAAGTACTGAGTAAAGGGTCTAAATACTTATGTAAATGTGATATTTCTCGTTTTTGTATTTTTATACATTTTTAAAATTGTCAGAAAAACTGTTTTTGCTTTGTCATTATGGGGTTTTGTGTGTAGATTGGTTAGGGGGCAAAAACAATTTCATCCATTTTAGAATAAGGCTGTAATGTAATAAAATGTGGAAAAAGTGAAGGGGTCTGAATACTTTCCGAAGGCACTGTAGTTTGTTTGAGGTTTTTAAATCATTGAAATTTGGAGTTATTGATCTTTTTAAAATACTGTCCCACAGTACATTGTGCAATTTACTGATGGTCCTTAACTAGCCCCCATAGGGATATCAAATGTCAAACCAAATTGACCATGGGCATTGCAATAGGGTCACATGCAGCTAGACTCCTAATTGACGATTACTTGGGTGCTGCCAGCTGTGGGCAGGATTGAAATAAACCCAACCCAAGGAAAACTGTTATGGTACCCTTCATTCTATGACATACCCTTTAATCCTATCATCTTGCTAATCTCAGTTTTGGATGAGACTGATTTTATGACTAAAATGATCCTATTTACATTTTTGTAGTACATTTTCACACTAGAATCAATCTTTCTGACTTATATCGATGCCACAATAAGCCATTTTCAAAATGAGAAGTTAATTTTTTCTCTTTAAGTGTGATACTGTCACTTCCTGGTGTCAACTTGTCACCGTGGTTATAGACATGAGATTAACTATGATCTAATTTCACACTAAATGTAATCTTTACAAAAAAAAGGAAGAACATATTTTTTGCTAAGTTTTGTGATAGTTCACTGTACTGTATCTAAAACAGAGAGGAATGAATATCTTAGATTACACATATCTGAAAACTTTATTGTGGAAAGATTATCCCCTAGAGAGAGATACAACTTCCACAATTGTGAAACGTTATGTAAAAAAACCTAAAAAAAACAAGGCTATTTATATTCAACAGTTAATGTATTAGTAACTAGCCTGGTGTGTTTAAATGCAGATCTAAAGCATTCAGAACCTTGTCTTTCTCTCTGTCTGTCTTTGTTATACCGGAGTATAATGTCACACTACTTCATAGCTGACATTCTTGTTGTGTCTCGGGTATTAAAAACCTCTGTAAACACCTGCTACAGTATCAATAGGAGATCATGATGTTTCGAAAATGTGATGTGTTTAGACAACATTATGTTAGAAAATGTTGTGTTAGAGAACATTATGTAAAAAAGAAAAGCATAGGTACCTGTGTTGTAGAAGGGTTAACTTCTAGAAAGAAAGGAACCGGTCCTCCTGTCTGTCTGTTTGTCTGTCCAGCCAACTCTGTGTGTGTATTTGTGGTCTAAACCACCATGTTCTGCTTGTGTGTGTTGTGTGACGTTGCGTGTGTGTATGTAAATGTGTGTAGGAGTGTGTGTGTGACAGGAAGTGAACCGATCAGTGTTGAGGGTGGTAACAGAAACTCAAGAAACCAAATACACTGTGCCTGAGAGAAAGAGGAAGAGAGAGAAAGAAAGAGAGAAAGAGAGGAAAGAGAAGACGTGTCAGTTATTTCTCTCCACCTCAGCTTTTTACTACCATGTCCCTTTTTTTCTCTCTCACCCTACCCTCACATTTGTCATCAAACAACAAACCATTCTACCTAAGTTTCTCTCTCACCTTCGCTCTTCTCTCTCTCTCTCTCTCTCTCTCACTCTCTCTCTTTCTAATTTCTCCACCGGCCAACCCCTTCACCTAAGAGTGGACTTTGACCAGATACAGATCTTTAATGAGCCATAACCAGAACACAAACCATAACACTCAAACATCTAGCAGCACAGTATGCGTCAGAGAAGCCACAATCAGAGGCAGCTCACCACAACAACAAGAAAATGGTGGAACACTTTAGACTACAGGGTTGTGCTCTATTCAGAATTTAATTGAGAATGTCTCATAAATTCAAATGAAATTATTGAATTTGAATTTAATTTGAAGTAGTAAACATTATACAGAATTGAAATTCGAATTAAAGGAACAAAAATATTTGAATTTTGTGAAATTCAATGAAATTCAAATGCCTCTTCAATTCTCTATTAGGTGTAGTCTATACAAATATACATAAAACATCAAACATGTTGTTATATACATGCATATAACATTTTGTTGAAACAATTTATTCTCAGGACAAACTCTTAAAATGAATGATCAAGGAAAACAAAACCTGTATGCAAATATCCTAAGTTATTACTGTCACGCCCTGACCATAGAGAGCCCTTGTTTCTCTATGGTGTAGTAGGTCAGGGCGTGACTAGGGGGTGATCTAGTATGTCTATTTCTATGTTGGTGCTGATATGGTTCCTAATTAGATGCAGCTGTTTATTGTTGCCTCTGATTGGGGATTATATTTAGGTAGCTATTTCCCCACCTGTGTTTTGTGGGATATTGATTGATTGTTAGTGTGTTTGGGCACGACGTCCTCACGGTCTTTGTAAGTTTTGTTAGTTTCACTTAAATAAATATGTGGAACTATACTCATGCTGCGCCTTGGTCCGATCATTTTCAAGAACGTCACAATTACCCAGCTAGCACATAACGTTCTGAGAACCATATGTTTCTTAGAGCTTAGGAAGAGCTCCCACAACATTCTGGGAATGGTTACAATCAATTACATGTTTGTTAATGTTCTCGGAACTTTCTCCAACTGGTTTGACATTGGAAAGGTTCTCAATAGAGAATGTTAAACACCGGTCTTCTGTGGGAATTTCAGTATTGTCAGCGTAGTGTTTTCGTCATGGTTCTATTTAAACTAATGTTTTCAAATTGTTAATAGAAAAAAAACACGGGAACTTTAGTAACATTCAGAGGACATTCTAAGAATGTTATTTAAAAACATCATCTTGTTCTCAGCATCAACAAAACTCCATCTATCCTGTATTTATCTAGTCTGAACAGCTTTGTATTAGGTTCCACTCTCACTGACGCCATGCAACAATAAAAAATACATGTGTTTGCATGATCTATGCCTAGGCAAATTCATTTCCATGTGTCCTATCTGTGGAGTTCAAAACACTAAGATAGTGGTGTTTATTAAAAGTCTTATGAAAACAATTTCTGTTATTTAATTACCTTTAAATAACCTACAATTTCCGTTCTCAGAACCGTAATAAAACCTTCCAGGAAAACTTTCAGGGAACCATAGTAAAACATTTTCAGCACCTGCCTGCAACAAAAGTTAAATGTTCACAGAACAGGCACATTTTTCACTTCTGATCAAAAAACTTTCAGTTTTACTGTTCAGGAAACATATGGCTTTGTTCCCAGAACCAGTGGGAAACCACAACTTCCAAGGAACCAAATGTGCTAGCTGGGTATATTTCACTAATCACTTACATTTTGTTCAACATGGGGAAAATACTACATTTCCAGAATGCATTAGTTTAACCCTCAAGTTTACCCCGAGGGCCTTCAAAAAGAAGCCAAACAAATGAAATTGTTGGTGGATATATAATTGGCTATTCTAAGCACTTAAGTTAAAATATTATATAAACATTATTTCCAGAGAAAAGTTATATATTCTTTGGTATCTGGAGGTGTGACCTGTCAGATTCAATGAAACTCATGTTCTATGACTGAGTGGAATTTATTTTAATTGCACTGAATTAAATTCTACTTTCTGTCACTCAAACTCAAATTCTGCATCCTGTGGGATGTGACCAATTCCAATTTCAACTCATGAGTTGAATGGGAGGCAATTAAAAAATTCTGAGTTGAGGCCAACCCCTGATAGAATAACGTTCTACCACAGACACAAAAACACAAGCCACTTTGCCAACATGTAGTTTATTAGTGTTACATCTGCTTGTTTCACTACTGATGATAGAAAGTGCAGTTAGTTGGTCTTCCCTGGAAGAAAAGCATTTGGATCTTTTTGATTATTTCCATTAAGTACCAGTATCTTGTCTTTAAAGTGTAACAATCTTACAGTTCTGACGCCACAGATAGTATGTGATGCTTCTCTAACATGATTGGTCCCTTTCAGGCCATTACAAATTTACTATTTAAAAAAGATATATATTTCACCTTTATTTAACCTGGTAGGCTAGTTGAGAACAAGTTCTCATTTACAACTGCGACCTGGCCAAGATAAAGCAAAGCAGCTCGACACATACAACAACACAGAGTTACATATGGAATAAACAAACATACAGTAAATAATACAGTAGAAAACGTCTATATACAGTGTGTGCAAATGAGGTAGGATAAGGGAGGTAAGGCAATACATAGGCCATGGTGGCGAATTAATTACAATATAGCAATTAAACACTGGAATGGTAGATGTGCAGTAGATGAATGTACAAGTAGAGATACTGAGGTGCAAAGGAGCAAGATAAATAAATACAGTATGGGGATGAGGTAGTTGGATGGGCTATTTACAGATGGGCTATGTACAGGTGCAGTGATCTGTGAGCTGCTTTGACAGCTGGTGCTTAATAAAGCTAGTGAGGGAGATATGAGTCTCCAGCTTCAGTGATTTTTTCAGTTCGTTCCAGTCATTGGCAGCGGAGAACTGGAAGGAAAGGCGGCCAAAGGAAGAATTGGTTTTGGGGGTGGAGGGCAAGGTGGTTAGGATGATATCTATGAGGGTTCCCGTGTTTATGGATTTGGGGTTGTACCTGGTGGGTTCATTGATAATTTGTGTGAGATTGAGGGCATCAAGCTTAGATTGTAGGATGGCCAGGGTGTTAAGCATGTCCCAGTTTAGGTCACCTAGCAGCACAAGCTCTGAAGATAGATAGGGGGCAATCAATTCACATATGGTGTCCAGGGCACAGCTGGGGGCAGAGGGTGGTCTATAGCAAGCGGCAACGGTGAGAGACTTGTTTCTGGAAGGGTGGATTTTTAAAAGTAGAAGCTCGAATTGTTTGGGTACAGACCTGGACAGTAAGACAGAACTCTGAAGGCTATCCAATAGATTGCAATACTGCCCCCTTTGGCAATACTAGTGTTTGAAGCTAGAGAATGCTCATGCGTTCTAATTTCGAAGCCAAACCCACCACTTCTGTGCGTGGACAAAGAACTCTATTTTCATGTCATCTGACCAAAGCACATGTTCCAGTCCAATTGCCGATGCCTTTTATCAAATTACAGGCATTGATATTTGTCATATGACATGAAAAGCCACGCACACCAGTGGTGGGTTCCGAGTCAAAATGAGAATGCATGAGCAGAAAAGATCCCCATACCTACTGTAAAATATGTTGGTGGATCTTTGATGTTATGGGGCAAGTCCCTGCAGCAATGTTCCAACATCTAGTGGAAAGCCTTCCCAGAAGAGTGTAGGATGTTATAGCAGCAAAGGCTGGACAACTCAATATTAATGGCCATGGTTTTGGAATGAGCTGTTTGACGAGCAGGTGTCCATGGAAGCACAGAATCATCTAGAATGTCATTGTATGCTGTAGCATTAAGATTTCATTTCCCTGGAACTAAGGGGCCTAGCCCAAACAATGAAAAACAACCCCAGACCCTTATTCCTCCTCCACCAAAATGTACAGTTGGCACTATGCATTGGGCAGGCGTTCTCCTGGCATCTGCCAAACCCAGATTGGTCCGTCGGACTGCCAGAGGGTGAAGTGTGATTCATCACTCCAGAGAATGCGTTTTCACTGCTCCAGAATCCAACAGCGAGCTTTACACCCCTCCAGCCGACGCTTGGCATTGCGCATGATGATCTTAGGCTTGTGTTCGGCTGCTCGGCCGTGGAAACCCATTTCATGAAGCTCCCGAAGAAACAGTTCTTGTGCTGACGTTGCTTCCAGAGGCAGTTTGGAACTCAGTAGTGTGTGTGATTGTTTTGATGACAGATGATTTTTACGCACTACACGCTTCAGCACTTGGCAGTCCCATTCTGTGATCTTGTGTGGCCTACCACTTCGCGGCTGAGCTGTTGTTGCTCCTAGACGTTTCCACTTCACAATAACAGCACTTACAGTTGACCAGGGCAGCTCTAACAGGACAGAAATTTGTTGGAAAGGTGGCATCCTATGACGGTGCCACGTTGAAAGTTACTGAGATCTTCAGTAAGGTCATTCTACTGCCAATGTTTGTGTGTGGAGATTGCATGTCTGTGTTCCCGTTTTTTACACCTGTCAGCAACGGTGTGGCTGAAATAGCGGAATCCACTAATTTGAAGGGGTGTCCACATACTTTTGTATACTGTATATAGTGTACTTGTAGTCATGGTAATAAAACAGAACAAATGACACAAAACACTAAACGTACATTTTATCCTATTCATTATTATATCTTTTTTTGTCTCATCGCTTCTCAATTCAGCCATTTTACTGTTTTAAGCCATTCCCACTTGTTCCTGTGTTTCACCCAGGAAGCGCTTCATGACAGCATCTGTGGAGGGAAAGCAACAACTAGAAGATAAAGAGTGTATAGAACAGTTGGATTTGGGATCAAAGTAAAAAAAAAAGGAAACATCCTCAATGTGAAAAGCTTATCAGATTCAGTTTAATAATAAATCCTATTAATGCCCTAATTGATTGATTGGTGCCCTAATTGATTGATTGGTGCCATAATTTATTGATTTGTGCCACAATTGATTGATTGATGCCCTCATTGATTGAGTGATGGCCTAATTGATTGATGACCTAATTGCAATGATTGATTAATGCCCTAATTGCAATGATTGATTTGTAAATTCAATTAAGGGATAGTTCACTTTTTTTACACCTTACCCTGAAAGTAGTCCATGGGCCAGGATAAACTGTAATCCATGATTCAGAATTGTTTACATAGCGTTGTGGGGATTTGGCCATAAATATTGAACTTTTACTTAAATACCCCCATAAGCCCTATAGTTTTTTAATTAGCCATTTGACTTTAGCTCAACCGTCCCGTGCTTTAACCCTGTTATGGTGGGTTCATTTTTATAGGGATAATGCGAGACTTTGAGATTTCGGTTGTTTTTTTACATACCCAGAGTCAGATGAAATCGTGAATAACATTTTTGTCTCTGAATGTCGTTAGCTTAGCACAATTGCTGGAAGTCTGCCGCTATAGTAGCCAGCTGATTGTAACATTGTACATCTCAATGGCTCTGCAGATGCTATCACAGATTCCATAGTGAGACAGATAATACACTGTGATCTCTATGCGACAATGGGACAGAGAACGAGGACTTGGATAGAATCTCGTTTCTTATGATTCGTTTCTTATTAGTAAAATTAACGAATGTTCTTTGATGTTCTCCCGAGTGGCGCAGCAGTGATAGAGGCATCACTACAGACCCTGGTTCGATCCCGGGCTGTATCACAACCGGCTGTGATCGGGAGTCCGAATAGGGCGGCGCACAATTGGCCCATCGTTGTCCGTGATTTGGGGAAGGTTTGGCCGGGGTATGCCGTCATTGTAAAATAAGAATTTGTTATTAACTGACTTGCCTAGTTAAATAAAGGGTTAAAAAATGACAAAATAAAAGACAACATATGGCCGTGTATTACTTTTCCGTATGGGACTGTTGTTCCCGACGCAACCACTAGATGGAGCTGTAGGTCTACTCCATCTAGCCACAACGGTAGAAACATTGACAAACCGTCTGTTGCGACAGATCACCAATATCAATGAGTGACGTGTTGTAAAAGGCATCGGTGCACTTTGAAAACACACAACCCAATCCCTCCCAGTTTTTCAACTGGTCATTCAGTACAGCACCGTTTCCGTTCAATTGAACGTTTTATTATGTTTTTTATGTACTGAACGCAGCCTTGTGGTTCATACGCATATGTGTCCTCTCATTAGCTGGAATGGTCCCAACTGATCTCGCCTGCCTTCCATCTTTGGCAACATGTATTTCCGTTGTTAGATCGGTCACACGGCCAGTGGTGACCCATTATTAAGGGCAGTGGCGACCCTGTTTTGAGCCCCAAATCTTTGGATAAAAATAATATATATGGCGCAACACTCCGGCGCAACACATGTGTGTGTATATATATATATATATGTTTTGCTTTCGTTGTAAAGCCTTTTTGAAATCGGACAGTGTGGTTAGATTAACGAGAGTCTTGTCTTTAAATAGCTGTAAAATAGTCATATGTTTGAGAAATTGAAGTAATAGCATTTCAAACGTTTTGAAAATCGCGCCACAGGATTCAACTGGCTGTTACATAGGTGGGACGAATTCGTCCCGCCTAGCCCAGAGAGGTTAAAGTCACCCAGAACTGTGAGAGGTGAGCCATCCTCAGGAAAGGAACTTATCAAGGCGTCAAGCTCATTGATGAACTCCAAGGGAACCTGGAGGGCGATAAATGATAAGGATGTTAAGCTTGAAAGGGCTGGTAACTGTGACAGCATGGAATTCAAATGAGGAGATAGACAGATGGGTCAGGGGAGAAAGAGAGAATGTCCACTTGGGAGAGATGAGGATTCCAGTGCCACCACCCCGCTGGCTCGATGCGTATGCGAGAACACGTGGGCAGACGAGGAGAGAGCAGTAGGAGTAGCAGTGTTATCTGTGGTAATCCATGTTTCCGTCAGCGCCAGGAAGTCTAGGGACTGGAGGGTAGCATAGGCTGAGATGAACTCAGCCTTGTTGGCCGCAGACCGGCAGTTCCAGAGGCTGCCGGAGACCTGGAACTCCACGTGGGTCGTGCGCGCTGGGACCACCAGGTTAGAGTGGCAGCGGCCACGCGGTGTGGAGCGTTTGTATGGCCTGTGCAGAGGGAAGAGAACAGGGATAGACAGACACATAGTAGACAAGCTACAGAAGAGGCTATGCTAATGCAAAGGAGATTGGAATGACAAGTGGACTACACGTCTCGAATGTTCAGAAAGTTAAGGTTACGTTGCAAAAATCTTATTGACTAAAATGACGAAAATGATACAGTACTGCTGGCTGGTGGAGTAGGCTAGCTAGCAGTGGCTGCGTTGTTGACTTTGAACGTGTAGCTGGCTAGGTAACCTCGATAGTTTCAGTACTACACCTTGTCATGATACAAAGCAACTTTGTAGCTAGCTAGCTAACATAACACTAATCAAGACGTTCCTTGTAATGTTTTTAGTTTCTACAATGCTGCTCGTCGGTAATAGTTGGCTGGGTTAGGAAAAATGGCGTCGCGGGGGACGGAAATAGCTGGCTAGCTAACCTCGATGGCTGGCTAGCTAACCTCGATAATTACTAAACTACACAATTATCAAGCTATGACAAAGACAACTAAGTAGCTAGCTAGCTAACACTGCACTAGTCAAATCGTTCCGTTATAAAGTATTAGTATCTACAGCACTGCTAGTTGGTAACGGTTGGCTAGCTAGCAGTGGGTTAATGATGACTAGGTGTGTTGACTAAGTCTGGCGTCGCGTCGCGGCTGGCTAGCTCACCTCGATAATTACTCAAACTACACAATTATCTTAGATACAGAGACAGCAAAGACAACTATGTAGCTGGCTAACTAACACTAACACTACACTAATCAAGTCGTTACATTGTAATGTAATAGTTTCTACAGTGCTGCTAGTCGGTAGAAGTTGGCTAGCTAGCAGTGATGACTAGCTAGCTAGTTATATTGACTACGTCCGTCCTAGCTCGCTCATTAATGTCTTAATCAAAATTACGGATTGCCTCTTATCCGCTTGTCGTCCCCTTATGCCATAGTTTGTACATCTCAATTGTCAGTAGAAACCACATTTGTTTAAACAAGTCAGCCATATCAGCCTTATTTTTTTAAAGGCAGTATATGAAGCTGACTGAACTGTTTTGCTGCCATACAAGGCTTCGGTGATAGCCAGGTGTAGCAGTGGTAAGGTGTTGGGACTGAATGTATTGTTCAGTGTTGTGTTGTGTATTGGCTTTGCTGGCATGTATCCCATATTTTTTGTTGTTGTTGCCCCACCAAGATTTACATGCTAAACTCGCGCGCGACTCATCGGCAAAAGAGACCATGGTCTCAGCATGACTCCCTACTTAAATAAATGTAAAAAAAAAATATATATATATATATATGATAGTCTTTGGGGAGGCACAGACTAGAACACGGAGGTAGGATTGGAAACGAGTGTTTTGATTTTGAAAATTTTTGCGGAGTAAAGACAACCTGACCGAACTGAATAAGCTACCTAGTTCTCATTCGACAAAAAAATTCTAAACTACAGTCGTATAGTGTGTTTTTAAATGAGTGCTTAACCGCGGCTATTGTGGAGATTTTCGGGGAAGTTGAGAAAACGGTAGTGGAGTACCAGGAGAATAATCGGCTACGGAAACTGTTGCAGATCACACCAGAGATAAAACTACGTAGAAAAGGTTTGTATGTAGATGGATATACTGATAGCTAGCAATAGTTTGCCCCAGTATGTCGACGATTAGTATAATGTCTCCTCTCTAACGCCCAGGAAGCTACGATTCAGATATGGACTTTCACTGAGCAGCTATCTTCATTTACTCCCCTAACGAACAAATGTGGACATTATAACGCTTGCAGAGCTGTCTAATGTGAGTTTGAATTGGCTTTAAAGGCTTTGCATTGGTCGTGCAGCATTTACGGCGATACGGCATCTGCAGAAGTCAGGGCATTCATACTTCTTGTGCTTCGCAAACCTGTTGTCAAGGAAGTGAGTTTGTGTTTATACAGGATCTCCCACCCCCACCTACCGTCAACCAATCATGCCCATGCGGAGCTATACAGAGTCCTCCACATTGTTACACAATTTGTAATCGATGCGATAAAGAGCTCAATTTGGCCTCTGCGTGCCTCCAGAGGTTCCGCGATTCCGTCACACCATCCATATGGTTCCTCCGAACACATTTTAAAATCAAGCAAAAATTGGAGACGAGGGGCAGCTATAGTTCTACTCAGCTAGTAAACTGGTTCGGACTGCTGTGGTGGCTAATTTCTGTATTACCAAACGAGGAGAAACAAACTTCACACACCAGTCAGAGTTATACTTAAACTACATTTTTAATAATAAGACCTTTGCAATAGCAATTGTCTTTCAATGACACGCCATTTCTAATGAACCGTTGAAAGTGACAACACAAAAGTACAAAGATCTTTTATAGCCAAGATACACCCCTCTCAACCTACATGACGAACAACAGATACATAGAATGGTCATAAGGTTAAGATTTGTATGAAAGGTATCTACTTCATTGTAAAGACCAGTGTCTGGTCCTCCTACTCCAAACTGGAACCGTCTCTCCCTGGTACGGTATAGAACAGAACCATTAGCTCATGTTCTCTGGAATGCTCTTTAGGTTTTATCACCCAACAACATCGTAAATCTCCTCTGTCAGTGTTATCTCATAGAGGCCCTCCTCAGTAGAACACACACACAATAGTTAACAGAATACTCTATTCTGTTGAATAAAACAACCATTTTAATGCAATACAAGCATTATAACATAATCTTGCAATTTCCACGACACTGCTCAATCCAAAGTTCCAACCAACTGATTGCAGCATTACCACAAAAGGGAGGAGGCAAGTGGAAGAGGAGGGAACTTTTTTTCTGCCATATATTAAAATCACAACATTCACTTAAAATTAACATTACAAATAGCAGTACGATTTGGAAAGCCATAGTCAATAGGTTTTCAACTTGAGCTCACAATCTGTGGATGCTATGCAATTAGAAAAGTTAAACATTTATGTCAAACATCACAATTGAAAAATATATGGCCAAAAGAGGGTGGTCTATGGTGATATGTGTGATCAGGGTTGTCAGGGTTCGCAAACATTTCTAGCCCAATGACCACTCGCAACCCGCACCAAAAGGCCTAAAAACTAGCGCCGTATTTTTTTTTTCACAGCAAGAGAGTTGCCACATTTATACAATAAAAATGTTTTCCATTATCGAGGCTATTAAGAAGGAATATTGCCATAATTTCTAATAACTAATAATTAATAATAACTAGTTTCCAAGATGGTGTAGCAGTCAGACGTCTCTGTCTTTGTCCTGTCGTGTCCCTTGTATATATACTGCTCAAAAAAATAAAGGGAACACTAAAATAACACATCCTAGATCTGAATGAATTAAATAATCTTATTAAATACTTTTTTCTTTACGTAGTTGAATGTACTGACAACAAAATCACACAAAAATAATCAATGGAAATACAATTTATCAACCCATGGAGGTCTGGATTTGGAGTCACACTCAAAATTAAAGCGGAAAAGCACACTACAGGCTGATCCAACTTTGATGTAATGTCCTTAAAACAAGTCAAAATGAGGCTCAGTAGTGTGTGTGGCCTCCACGTGCCTGTATGACCTCCCTACAACGCCTGGGGATGCTCCTGATGAGGTGGCGGATGGTCTCCTGAGGGATCTCCTCCCAGACCTGGACTAAAGCATCCGCCAACTCCTGGACAGTCTGTGGTGCAACGTGGCGTTGGTGGATGGAGCGAGACATGATGTCCCAGATGTGCTCAATTGGATTCAGGTCTGGGGAACGGGCGGGCCAGTCCATAGCATCAATGCCTTCCTCTTGCAGGAACTGCTGACACACTCCAGCCACATGAGGTCTAGCATTGTCTTGCATTAGGAGGAACCCAGGGCCAACCGCACCAGCATATGGTCTAACAAGGAGTCTAAGGATCTCATCTCGGTACCTAATGGCAGTCAGGCTACCTCTGGCGAGCATATGGAGGGCTGTGCGGCCCCCCAAAGAAATGCCACCCCACACCATGACTGACCCACCGCCAAACCGGTCATGCTGCAGGATGTTGCAGGCAGCAGAACGTTCTCCACGGCGTCTCCAGACTGTCACGTCTGTCACATGTGCTCAGTGTGAACCTGCTTTCATCTGTGAAGAGCACAGGGCGCCAGTGGCGAATTTGCCAATCTTGGTGTTCTCTGGCAAATGCCAAACGTCCTGCACGGTGTTGGGCTGTAAGCACAACCCCCACCTGTGGACGTCGGGCCCTCATACCACCCTCATGGAGTCTGTTTCTGACCGTTTGAGCAGACACATGCACATTTGTGGCCTGCTGGAGGTCATTTTACAGGGGTCTGGCAGTGCTCCTCCTGCTCCTCCTTGCACAAAGGCGGAGGTAGCGGTCCTGCTGCTGGGTTGTTGCCCTCCTACGGCCTCCTCCACGTCTCCTGATGTACTGGCCTGTCTCCTGGTATCGCCTCCATGCTCTGGGCACTACGCCGACAGACACAGCAAACCTTCTTGCCACAGCTCGCATTGATGTGCCATCCTGGATGAGCTGCACTATCTGAGCCACTTGTGTGGGTTGTAGAGTCCGTCTCATCCTACCACTAGAGTGAAAGCACCGCCAGCATTCAAAAGTGACCAAAACATCAGCCAGGAAGCATAGGAACTGAGAAGTGGTCTGTGGTTACCACCTGCAGAACCACTCCTTTATTGGGGGTGTCTTGCTAATTGCCTATAATTTCCACCTGTTGTCTATTCCATTTGCACAACAGCATGTGAAATTTATTATCAATCAGTGTTGCTTCCTAAGTGAACAGTTTGATTTCACAGAAGTGTGATTGACTTGGAGTTACATTGTGTTGTTTAAGTGTTCCCTTTATTTTTTTGAGCAGTATATATATAATGTTTTCCAGAAAACGTCGCCTTGCATTTAGCCAAGAGTGTTTTTCATAAAATCTGGCATAATGCTGCTCATTGATGCTCTACTAACCAAATATGGTTAGTTTTGGAGGGGGAGTGTTTTAACGACATACAGTGCATTCGGAAAGTATTCAGACCCCTTCTCTTTTTCCTCATTTTGTTACTTTACAGCCTTATTCTAAAATTGATTAAATATTTTTTTTCCTCATCAATCTACACACAATACCCCATAATGACAAAGCAAAAACCAGTCTTTGGCAATGTTTGCAAATGTATAGAAAAATCTAAATCAGAAATACCTTATTTGCTATGAGACTCGAAATTGAGATCTGATGCATCCTGTTTCCATTGATCATCCTTGAGATGTTTCTACAATTCCAGGTGACTACCTCATGAAGCTGGTTGAGAGAATGCCAAGCGGGTGCAAAGCTGTCATCAAGGCAAAGGGTGGCTAATTTTAAGAATCTAAAATATATTTAGATTTGTTTAACACTTTTTTGTTTACTACATGATTCCATATGTGTTATTTCATAGTTTGGATGTCTTCACTGTTATTCTAAAATGTTGAAAATAGTCAAAATAAAGAAAAACCCTTGAATGAGTAGGTGTGTCCAAACTTTTGACTGGTACTGTATATTCTACAGGGCTGTTATGGGTCTACGCTGGTATAACACCAGAGACACTATGAAAGAAAAACCCTTTTAGGAGTTCAGCATTATAGTCCCTCTGATAGAGGAAGATAAGTATAGTTTCATTTGAAATAGTCTTATTTTTCTCTACAGTTTCCTCTTGTAAAGTTTCCTCCAGAGTGTCCAGTAGCATGCCGGTGGAGGATATTTACTTTCTTAATATTCCAGTGAAGATTACTAGCATCTTGTTATGAATGTTTCCACCCCAACAGACTGAGCAAAAGAATACATTAAGGCGTAGAGGCTATTCACCTTTTTTTGTGTTCATGGTACGTATTATTTAGGGAATGTCATCAATTGTCAGCTCATGGTTTAAGAGAGAAAATAGTTTTAATGTTGGTATGTAAAGCATTTTTTATGTGATTGACCTGTATTTTCTTTCAGGTGTATGCTATGGGTATGGTTATGGAATCGGCTGAATCGTTGGACAATCCATTCAGCGTCATGAGAACCAGATTCCAGAGAGGTCTAGTAGTTCCTTATTTGTAAGGATTCCAACTATAATAACAACATTATATCTCAAAGGTGGATTCGGGATTCAGGGATAAAGCAGAAGTCACATTTCAGTTGGACATTGTGTACAGCTGACAAATAAAGTGATTTTAATCTTAATTTTCACCTGTTTGATTGACACCGGCCAAAGGTGATTGTTGCCATTAGGGCGAGGTACAGAAGTACACACTTGCAAGAAGGACGGCCATCACTGGCTGAGATGAATGGTAACATAATTTTACATACATGAGCAGTAACTACATTATGTAGTTTTAGAGATGGTTTCCTATGACAACGCCTGCTAACTTCCTCAACCGGGACCAAGGGTTCTGTCACGTGTAGTCCCTCTCCAGCCTCTAGGTCATCAGGCTGCTGATTATTCCACACACCTGTCACCATCGTCTCGTGCACTTGCGCTTCATGACACTCACCTGGACTCCATCACCTCCTTGATTATCTTCTCTATATCTGTCACTCCCTTTGGATTTTTCCTCAGGTGTGTTTGACTCTGTTTCATGTCGGTGTGTTGTTTTTGTGCTTTGTGTTCATTGTTTCTTTTATTTATTACAACACTCACTCCCTGAACTTGCTTCCCGACTCTCATTGCACTTATTACAGGTTCTTCAAGGACACGTGGTTCCTCGCTAATCGTCTCCATTGGAAACAAAATCACATAGGTGAGAGGGTATTTAGAAAAATGTTAAGCATATATTACAGTATGTAGTGAAAGGTATCAATTGTGGTGATGTTGACACTGATCTGGGCTCTAATTATTTTGCAGGATGCAGATGTGGCTACCTTTTGAGACATGTAACATACACAAGATCATTCAATGCCAGAATCAAAAAGCTGAAACACCACCTGCCATTTATGAACAAAGAGAAACCTTTGCAGGCACATAGAAGTGTACCTGTGGTTCAGTATGTGGAAAAACTACAATGACCAATACAAAAAGATAACTTAGAAAGTGTGTATATATATATTTCTCATATTGTGAACAACATACAATGAGAAAGGGACAGAAGGTTGCAGGACATCTGTGAAGACACACTCACACCCACACACATGCATGCTCACTGTTATTTTCTATTCACTTTGTCTGTTCTCCTGAGTCGTTGCAATCTCTGCCGTCTGTCGATGGGCTGTAAAATGTTATGTTAACAAAGCAATTGTAATATGTAGTAACAAGTACATTCTTCATTGTATGCCATTCCACTCTTGCCTTTTTAAAATGGTATCTACTGTGTGGAGTGAAATGTACCATGAACTGGAAATGTACCATGAACAGGAGATTTAAATACCCTGATCCTGTTTTAAAAATGTCATCCTGGCAACAACTCAAAGCCACACACAAAATCATCTACAATGAAGTGAATTAAGTTCAAGAGTTACTGAGATGGATTTCCGACTGTAAAGGACCCTTGCGTAACCATTACTGTAGAAATCATTGATTGCATCGACCTGCCGTTTTACATGTCCGCTCCATATTGCTAAGTGCCCTTGGAGCGAAGGGTTTCCTCCAAAAAAGACAGAGCATAATGATTTTGCCTGCCTGATATTGAAAGTTGGGTGAATTTTGGTCCATTCCTCATGACAGAGCTGGTGTAACTGAGTCAGGTTTGTAGGCCTCCTTGCTCACACATGCTTTTTCGTGGGAAGCTTATGGAAGGCTACCCGAAATGTTTGACCCAAGTTAAAACCTGTTGGGGCTACAGGTTAGCAATGAACCCCGAGTCGGGATTGCTAACAAGGCTGGAAATTCAAAACATCAAAAATCTAATAATTTCAATTTCTCAAACAATCAACTATTTTACACAATTTAAAAGATAAACATCTTAATCTAACCACATTGTTCGATTTTCAAAGAGGCTTTACGGCAAAAGCATAAAGTTAGATTATGTTAGGACAGTACATAGCCACAAAAGTACAAACATCCATTTTCAATTCAAGGTCAGGCGTCACCAAAAGCAGAAACCAGCTAGAATTATGCACTAACCTTTGTCAATCTCCATCAGATGACACTCCTAGGACATTATGTTATACAATACATGCATTTTTTGTTCCATCAAGTTCATATTTATATCCAAAAACAGCATTTTACAGTAGCGTGAAATTCAGATTTTTTTCTTCTCTGAAATGCTTCCGGTGAACATAACAAAATTACTATTCGAAAACATTGGTAAATTATAATATTGTCATTCAAAGAATAATATATTATCATCTCGTAATTGCTACCGAATGGCCAGATCTCAAAATAACTTTACTGGGAAATCACATTTTGCAATAAACGGGGTGCTATGCTAAGAACAATAAGCTATGCTATACAGTTAGCATCATCTAATATCGATAATAACATTGTAAATATCCCCTTACCTTTGATTATCTCCATCAGAAGGCAGGCATCCCAGGTCCGGAAGGCATCCCAGGTCCGGAACAAATGTGGTTTCTTTTGACAAAGTTCATAATTGATGTCCAAATAACACCAAGTACTTAGCGTTCATTATGCTCCCACAAAACGTGGTGGGGGGGGGGGGGTGTAAAATCACGCCGAAAAGCTAAAAAAAACTAGTAAATAATCTATTTACGTTCGTTCAAACATGTCAAATGTTGTTTAGCATTAATCTTTTGGTCCATTTTTAACGTTAAGCATCAGTAATATTTTCGCACAACCTATCCTATGTCTAGATAAACAATGATGACAAACTCACGCTTCTCAGATTTATGCGCAGGCGCAAAAAAATGAAGTGATGACATGTCAACTTCCTCGCATTCTAATTTGCTCTCTGTTTATCATAGACGCTTCAAACAACTTTATAAAGATCGTTGACATCTAGTGGAAGCCGTAGGTGTTGCGAAATGAATCCTTTCTCACTATGGTATCTATAAAACAATGACACTAAATAGTACAGTCACAAAATTCACATTTTTTTGGATCTATTTTTCACAGGTTTTTGCCTGCAATATGAGTTTTGTTATACTTACAGACACCATTCAAACTGTTTTAGAAAATTCAGAGTGTTTTCTATCCGAATGTGTTAATAATATGCATATCCTAGCTTCTGAGTTGGTGTAGGAGGCAGTTAAAAATGGGCACATATTTTTTTCAAAATGTCTCAATACTGCCCCCGAGCCCCAACAGGTTAAACAATTTAAAGGCAATGCTACCAAATACTAATTTTGTATGTAAACTTCTAACCCACTGGGAATGTGATGAAAGAATTAAAAGCTGAAATAAATCATTCTCTCTAATATTATTCTGACATTTCACATTCTTAAAATAAAATGGTGATCCTAACTGACCTAAGACAGGGAATTTTTACTTGGTTTAAATGTCAGGAAGTGTGAAAAACAGAGTTTAAATGTATTAGGCTAAGGTGTATGTAAACTTCTGACTTCAACTGTATATATTTAAACAAAAACATTTTCACATACCTCCAATGGAAACAATGTTATCCGGTGTGCACCACTAGGGGGAGCTGCAGGAGCATTAGGGGATAGCGTCTGCTGCCAAAAAGAGGAAGAAACTGCCTGACTGAAAAACAACCTTATCTCCTGTGTCTTTTTTCTCCCTGTTTTTAAACAGGACTTTATTATCTGTAGGAGGATCTCATGCCTGGGGATTCTGATTTAGATTCTTGGGAGCTCGACCGGGATTGGCTTCACCTGCTGGAGAACGCTGATCTAGTGATTCAGACATCCGGGACAGTGTGACCTGTTTAGCCGTGTGACCTGCATGAAGGTTAAAGAGAGGCCATGTCGGATGGTGCGAGGAATGGCCTGGTGTGGGACATTAGGAAGAGCCTGGTGTGGGACATTAGGAAGAGCCTGGTGTGGGACATTAGGAAGAGCCTGGTGTGGGACATTAGGAAGAGCCTGGTGTGGGACATTAGGAAGAGCCTGGTGTGGGACATCAGGAAGAGCCTGGTGTGGGACATCAGGAAGAGCCTGCACGCGCCAACAGCGGATGAACCTGGCTTGGACCAGGGGCTTGGACCAGGGGCACGGACCAGGGGCTTGTACCAGGGGCATGGACCAGGGGCTTGTACCAGGGGCTCAAAGCTTGGAGAACTATGTTCTTTGGTGAAATTACTATTGTAGTTAATTTATATCTTGAACATACATTTGATTAGCTAGCCGAATTCGAGTTGATAGCAAGCAAGCTAAAGTTATTAGGTATGCTAGCTAACGTTAGTTGTTACTTGCGATCCATAAGATCTTAACATTTAAAACGTTGCAGTTGTCTAATATGTCACACATTTTAGTGTAGCGGTGTTGCAATCTACTGCAGAGATAGCCTTCAGAGTTCTGTCCAACTATCCAGGTCTGTACCCAAACAATTTGAATTTCTACTTTTAAAAATCCACCTCTCTAAAAACAAGTCTCTCACCATTGCCGCCTGCTATAGACCACCCTCTGCCCCCAGCTGTGCTCTGGACACCATATGTGAACTGATTGCCCCCCATCTATCTTCAGAGCTCGTGCTGCTAGGTGACCTAAACTGGGACATGCTTAACACCCCAGCCATCCTACAATCTAAGCTTGATGCCCTCAATCTCACACAAATTATCAATGAACCTACCAGGTACAACCCCAAAGCCGTAAACACGGGCACCCTCATAGATATCATCCTAACCAACTTGCCCTCTAAATACACCTCTGCTGTTTTCAACCAAGATCTCAGCGATCACTGCCTCATTGCCTGCATCCGTAATGGGTCAGCGGTCAAACGACCTCCACTCATCACTGTCAAACGCTTCCTGAAACACTTCTGCGAGCAAGCCTTTCTAATCGACCTGGCCCGGGTATCCTGGAAGGATTTTGACCTCATCCCGTCAGTAGAGGATGCCTGGTTGCTCTTTAAAAGTGCTTTCTTCACCATCTTAAATAAGCATGTCCCATTCAAAAAATGTAGATCTAAGAACAGATATAGCTATTGGTTCATCCCAGACTTGACTGCCCTTGACCAGCACAAAAACATCCTGTGGCGTACTGCATTAGCATCGAATAGCCCCTGCGATATGCAACTTTTCAGGGAAGTTAGGAACCAATATACACAGTCAGTTTGGAAAGGTAAGGCTAGCTTTTTCAAACAGAAATTTGCATCCTGTAGCACTAATTTCAAAAAGTTTTGGGACACTGTAAAGTCCATGGAGAATAACAGCACCTCCTCCCAGCTGCCCACTGCACTAAGGCTAGGAAACATTGTCACCACCGATAAATCTACAATAATCTAAAATTTCAATAAGCAGTTTTCTACAGCTGGCCATGCTTTCCACCTGGCTACCCCTACCCCGGCCAACAGCTCTGCACCTCCCACAGAAACTTGCCCAAGCCTCCTTTTCCTTCAACCAAACCCAGACAGCTGATGTTCTGAAAGAGCTGCAAAATCTGGATCCCTACAAATCAGCTGGGCTTGACAATCTGGACCCTCTCTCTAAAATTATCCGCCGAAATTGTTGCAATCCCTATTACTAGCCTGTTAAACCTCTCTTTCGTATCGTCTGAGATCCCCAAAGATCTTCAAAGGGGGAGACACTCTAGACTCAAACTGTTATACATCTATTTCCATCCTGCCCTGCCTTTCTAAAATCTTTGAAAGCCAAGTTAATCTCTTTTGGGTAGGGGGCAGTATTTTCACATCTGGATGAAAAGCGTGCCAAAAGTAAACTGCCTGTTACTCAGGCCAAGAAGCTAGGATATGCATATAATTGGTAGATTTGGATAGAAAACACTAAAGTTACTAAAACTGTTAAAATTATGTTTGTGAGTATAACAAAACTGATATTGCAGGCGAAACCCCGAGTACAAACCATCCCAAAAAAAAGTCAGCCTTCCACTGTTTCCAATGGCTTTCATGTTTATTATGAGGTGAAGTCCTCCCAGATTGCAGTTCCTAGGGCTTCCACTAGATGTCAACAGTCTTTAGAAAGAGTTTCAGGCTGGTTTTTCAAAAAATGAGCCAGAAATTGTAGTTTTTCTAGGCGGCTCCCATTTTGGCTGTAATGTTTCCAAGCGCGTGGAAGAGAGAGCGTTCTTTGGTATTTTTCTCCTGTAAAGACAATAACGATTCTCCGTCTTAAATTTTTATAATTTATTTACGTATTAGGGTATCTAAGGTTTGATTATAAACGTTGTTTGACTTGTTTGGAAAAGTTTATTAGTAACGTTTGGGATTCATATTGTATGCATTTTGATGGAGGGAAACTGGTGGATTATTGACTGAAGCGCGCCAACTAAACTGAGTTTTTATGGATATAAAGAAGGACATTATCGAACAAAAGGACCATTTGTGATGTATCTGGGACCTTTTGGAGTACCAACAGAAGAAAATCATCGAAGGTAAGGCATTTATTATATCGCTATTTCTGACTTTCGTGGCGCACCTGCTTGGTTGAAATACGTTTTTCATGCTTTTGTATGCGGGGCGCTGTCCTCAGATAATCGCATGGTGTTGTCACGTTCTGACCTTAGTATGAGGTCATTTTTCCATAGTACATTGGTCAGGGCATGACAGGGGAGTGTTTTTGTCTATGTATTTTGGGTTTTCTGTTTTCTATGTGGGTTGTCTAGATTGTCGTTCTATGTTGTATTTTCTATGTTGGTGCCGGGTATGGTTTCCAATCAGAGGCAGGTGTTTTTCATTGTCTCTGATTGGAAGCCATACTTAGGCAGCCTGTTTTTCATGGGGTTTTGTGGGTGGTTGTTTTCCGTTTCGTTGTTTGTACCTGACGGGCCTGTTGTTTGGTCATTTTGTTATTTTTGCTAAGTGTTTTCATTAAAAGTAAATATGAGCACTTCACACGCCGCATTTTGGTCTCTTTTAGGCGACCCATATTACAGAATCACCCACCATGATTGGACCAGGGCGCCGGGCCCAGGTAGATATGGACACCTGGTCAGTGGAAGAATAGTGGGAAAGGAGAAACTGGACTTGGGGCCAGGTAATCGAAAGATTACGGAACTTACCTGGAAGAAACGGGAGGCAGCCCCCAAATATTTTTTTTGGGGGGGGCACACGAGTAGTTTGGCTGGGCAAGGGTTGAGGCCTGAGTCAACTACTCGTGCTTTTTGTGGCGAGCATGTGCCTGCCTCTCGCACTCTCTCTCCAGTGCGCCTCCGTAGCACAGTATGTCCTGTGCCTGTTCCTCGCACTTTTCCTCGAGTGCGTCTCCATAACCCGGTACGGCCAGTGCCTGCTGTGAGCACTCAGCCCTTAGTGTGTCTCCCCAGTCCGGTGAGACCGATTCCTGCTCCTCGCACTCTCCCTCCAGTGCGCATTCATAACCCGGTACAGCCAGTGCCTGCTGTGAGCACTCGGCCCTTAGTGCGTCTCCCCAGTCCGATGAGACTGATTCCTGCTCCTCATAAAAAGCCTCCAGTGATAGTCGATGGTCCGACGCCTGTAAGGATGATCCTTGGCGAGGAACCAATTGAAATGATCCATGGCATGGAGTCAGTAGCAACGGTCATAAGTCCGGAACTGATGATGACGCCTCCTAGTCCGGAGCCTCCGGCGACGCTGTTCCATCCGGAGCCTACAGTGACACTTCTCAGCCCGGAGCCTCCGGCGACGCTCCTCAGCCCGGAGCTGCCAGTGACGCTCCTCAGCCCGGAGCCTCCAGCGACGCTCCCCAGTCCGGAGCCTGCAACGACGCTCCTCAGCCCGGAGCCTCCAGCGACACTCCTCAGCCCGGAGCCTCCAGCGACGCTCCTCAGCCCGGAGCCTTCAGCGGAGGTCTACGGCCCAGAGCCTTCAGCGGAGGTCTACGGCCCAGAGCCTTCAGCAGTGGTCTGCAACCCAGAGCCTTCAGCGGGGGTCTGCAACCCAGAGCCTTCAGCGGAGGTCTGCAGCCCAGAGCCTTCAGCGGCGGTCTGCAGCCCAGAGCCTTCAGTGGTGGTCTGCAGCCAAGAGCCTTCAGCGGCGGTCTGCATTCAAGAGCCTTCAGCGGCGTTCTGCAGCCAAGAGCCTTCAGCGGCGGTCTGCAGCCAAGAGCTTTCAGCGGCGGTCTGCAGCCCAGAGCCTTCAGCGGCGGCCTGCAGCCCAGATCCTCCAGCGGCGGCTTGGAGGTCGGAACCTCCAGTAGTGGTCTACAGCACAGGGATTCCGGTAGGGGTCTACAATCCGATTCCTCCAATAATGATCTACAGGCTTATGTTACAGAAGCAGAGGAATCTACGGGCGGAATGGAGGTTTCGCCCTGAGCCAGAGCCAACTCCGTTGCTGGGGGATCGGGAGAAGAGGAAGGTTCTGGGTGTTGCATATGAGCCGCCAGAGACTGTTGTCACCCTCCCTGCCCTCCCTTTGTGTTTGGGATTGTTGTTGGGTTTTTTGGTTTAGGTGCAGTCGGAGTCCACCTTTGGGGGGAGGGGGGGGGGGGGGTTACTGTCACATTCTGACCTTAGTATGAGGTCATTATTCCATAGTAGATTGGACAGGGCGTGACAGGGGGGTGTTTTTGTCTATGTATTTTGGGTTTTCTGTTTTCTATGTGGGTTGTCTAGATTGTCGTTCTATGTTGTATTTTCTATGTTGTGCCGGGTATGGTTTCCAATCAGAGGCAGGTGTTTTTCGTTGTCTCTGATTGGAAGCCATACTTAGGCAGCCTGTTTTTCATGGGGTTTTGTGGGTGGTTGTTTTCCGTTTCGTTGTTTGTAACTGACGGGACTGTTGTTTGGTCGTTTTGTTATTTTTGCAAAGTGTTTTCATTAAGAGTAAATATGAGCACTTCACACGCCGCATTTAGGTCTCCTTTAGACAACCCATATTACAGGTGTGCTTTTGCCGTAAAGCCTTTTTGAAATCTGACACAGCGGCTGGATTAACATGAAGTTAAGATTTATTTGATGTATTACACTTGTGATTTTATGAAAGTTAAAAAGGTATAATTCTGTAGTTTGAATTTCACGCTCTGCAATTTCACTGGATGTTGGCCAGGTGGGACGCTACCGTCCCACCTGCCCATAAGAAGTTAACAAACAGATCACCGACCATTTCAAATCCCACCGTACCTTCTCCACTATGCAATCTGGTTTCCTAGCTGGTCATGGGTGCACCTCAGCCATGCTCAAGGTTCTAAATGATATCATAACCGCCATCGATAAGAGACGGTAGCTGTCTTCATCGACCTGGCCAAGGCTTTCGACTCTGTCAATCACTGCATTCTTATTGTCAGAGTCAATAGCCTTGGTTTCTCAAATGACTGCCTCGTCTGGTTCACCAACTACTTCTCAGACACACTGTGTGCACAATTATTAGGCAAGTCAGTATTTTGACCATATCATCATTATTATGCATATTTCCCAACTCCAAGCTGTATAAACTGGAATGCTTATTGGATTTAAGCATATCAGGTGATGTGTAATGAGGGAGGGTGTGGCCTAAGGAGATCAACACACTATATCAAGGTGTGTATAATTATTAGGCAGCTTCTTTTACTTCTTTTACTTTTAAAATATATTTAACTCACTCTGAAAAGTCCAAAATTGTAAAAAGTATTTCAGAGGAATGCAGCACTCTTGAAATTGCTAAGATATTGGGGCGTGATCACAGAACCATCAAACGTTTTGTTGCAAATAGTCAACAGGGTCGCAAGAACCGTGTTGAGAAAAAAAGACGCAAATTAACTGCCAAAGATTTTAGAAGAATCAAACGTGAAGCTACCAGGAACCCATTATCCTCCAATGCTGTCATATTCCAGAACTGCAACCTACCTGGAGTGCCCAGAACTACAAGATGTTCAGTGCTCAGAGACATGGCCAAGGTAAGGAAGGCTGAAACCCGACCACCACTGAACAAGACACATAAGTTGAAAAGCCAAGACTGGGCCAAGAAATATCTGAAGACAGATTTTTCAAAGGTTTTATGGACTGATGAGATGAGAGTGACTCTTGACGGACCAGATGGATGGGCCCGTGGTTGGATCAGTAACAGGCACGGAGCTCCACTTCGACTCAGACGCCAGCAAGGTGGAGGTGGGTTACTGGTATGGGTTGGTAATGTTAACCTGTTGGGGATAGGGGGCAGTATAGGGGGCAGTATGTAAAGCCTTTTTGAAATCGGACAGTGTGGTTAGATTAACGAGAGTCTTGTTTTTAAAATGGTGTAAAATAGTCATATGTTTGAGAAATTGAAGTAATAGCATTTCTAAGGTATTTGAAAATCGCGCCACGGGATTACACTGGCTGTTGCGTAGGTGGGACGATTTCGTCCCGCCTAGCCCAGAGAGGTTAAGAATTATAGATACAGAACTCCTTTGTGCAATCGAGGTGTCTGATTTTAAAATAGCTTTTCGGTGAAAGCACATTTTGCAATATTCTGAGTAGATAGCCCAGCCATCACGGCTAGCTATTTAGACAGCCACCAAGTTTAGCCCTGACCAAACTCCGATTTACTATTAGAAAAGTTTGATTACCTTTGGTGTTCTTCGTCAGAATGCACTCCCAGGACTGCTACTTCAATAACAAATGTTGGTTTGGTTCAAAATAATCCATTGTTATATCCAAATAGCGGCGTTTTGTTCGTGCGTTCAAGACACTATCCGAAGTGTAAATAAGGGTCACGAGCATGGCGCATTTCGTGACAAAATATTTCTAAATATTCCATTACCGTACTTCGAAGCATGTCAACCGCTGTTTAAAATCAATTTTTATGCCATTTTTCTCGTAAAAAAGCGATAATATTCCGACCGGGAATCTGCGTTTAGGTAAACAGACGAAAGAAAATAAAGCATGGGGTCGACTCGGGCACGAGCCTGAGTTTCACAGTACTGTGACCATCCACTATCCAAACGCGCTACTTTTTTTCAGCCAGAGCCTGCAAAGCCACCATTCAGCTTTTTGCCGCCTTCTGAGAGCCCATGGGAGCCGTAGGAAGTGTCACGTAACAGCAGAGATCCCCTGTAATGGATAGAGATAATCAAGAAGGGCAAGAAATTGTCAGACAGGGCACTTCCTGCATGGAATCTTCTCAGGTTTTGGCCTGCCAAATGAGTTCTGTTATACTCACAGACACCATTCAAACAGTTTTAGAAACTTTGGAGTGTTTTCTATCCAAAGCTAATAATCATATGCATATTCTAGTTTCTGGGCAGGAGTAATAATCAGATTAAATCGGGTACGTTTTTTATCCGGCCGTGAAAATACCATAGCCATAACAGGTTAACAAACCGCCAAACGAGCTTCAATGCCATACAACACTCCTTCCGTGGTCTCCAACTGATTTTAAATGCTAGTAAAACTAAATGCATGCTCTTCAACCGATTGCTGCCTGCACCACCCGCCCAACTAGCATCACTACTCTGGACGGTTCTGACTTAGAATATGTAGACAACTACAAATACCTAGGTGTCTGGTTAGACTGTAAACTCTCTTTCCAGACTCACATTAAGCATCTTCAGTCCAAAATTAAATCTAGAATCGGCTTCCTATTTCGCAACAAAGCATCCTTCACTCATGCTGCCAAACATTCCCTCGTAAAACTGACTATCCTACCGATCCTTGACTTCAGCAATGACATTTACAAAATGGCCTCCAACACTCTACTCAGCAAATTGGATGTAGTCTATCACAGTGCTATCCGTTTTGTCACCAAAGCCCCATATACCACCCACCACTGCGACCTGTATGCTCTCGTTGGCTTGCCCTCGCTATTTATTCGTCGCCAAATCCACTGGCTCCAGGTCATCTAAAAGACTATGCTTGGTAAAGCCCAGCCTTATCACAGTTCACTGGTCACCATAGCAACACCCACCCATTGCACGCGCTCCAGCAGGTATATTTCACTGGTGATCCCCAAAGCCAACAACTCTTTTGGCAGCTTTTCCTTCCAGTTCTCTGCTGCCAATGATTGGAACAAATTGCAAAAATCACTGAAGCTGGAGACTTATATCTCCCTCTCTAACTTTAAGCATCAGCTGTCAGAGCAGCTTACCGATCACTGTACCTGTACACAGCCCATCTGTAAAAAAAAAATAAAAAAAAAAAATCTTTATTTTAACAGGGAAAACAGACTGAGACCTGGATCTCTTTTACGGCTGTGCCCTGTGTAAACATGTTGACATGTACAGTTTTAGGCATACAGACAAGAACATTTCAAACATACAAAACAAAGACACAATTCAACAGAAACAATCACAGACAACATCATATTGATCCTCCATAACATTTTTGAAATGGGCAAGGGACACCAGAGTGTCTAACTTAAGTTGGATCTGCAGTTTGTTCCATAAATAAGGCGCAAAGGAACTAAAGGCAGTCCTACCCAACTCTGTGGAGACCGCAGGAGTCTCTAATGTAATCCACACCTGTGATCTGGTTTTAAAATTTGTATATCTAGTGGAAATTAATGATGATATATATGGAGGTAGTTTTAAAAGAAGCGCTTTATAAATAAACAAGAAAGCATGTTGCTCTCGCCTCACAGATAGAGGCCCAACCCACATGTTGATATAGGATACAGTGATGAGTTTTGTAACTATCACCCGTGATAAATCTGAGTGCACAATGGTAAATAGCATCCAGTGGTTTTAATGTGTTTGCCGATGCATGCATATAGATAATATCACCATAATCTAAAACGGACATAAAAGTAGCCTGCACAATTTGTTTTCTATTTACAAAGGACAGACAAGCCCTGTTTCTGTAAAGGAACCCTATCTTGAATTTGAGCTTTTTTCCCAATTCAGTAACATGTTTTTTAAAAGAAAGCCTATCATCTAACCATACCCCTAAATATTTATATGCAGAGACCTGTTTGATTTGAGTACCATCCAAGCTAGTGATTACAAAAGTGTTTCTAACTGAGAGTTTAGACCTAGAAAAAAACATGACATTTGTTTTCTTAGCGTTTAAAACACGTTTAAGCTGTAAAAGAGACCCTTGTAGTATCCTAAAATCAGACTCCAACTGCATTAAAGCTTGGTCCGCTGTTGGAGCAATAGAGTACATCACTGTGTCATCTGCATATAAATGGAATTTACAATATCTGACATCATCACCAATGTTGTTTATATAAAGTGAGAACAATAGTGGGCCAATTATTGAACCCTGAGGGACCCCTTTAAGTAACTGTAAGGAGTCAGACTTGACCCCGTCGACCATGACGGCCTGAGTTCTATCTTTAAGATAGTCATAAAACCATCGGCAGGCATCAGTGCCCACTCCTATAGATGACAGCTTACTCAAAAGGATAGCATGGTCTACAGTGTCAAAATCTTTTGACAAATCTACAAACAACGCAGCACAGTGCTTTCTATCATCCAAGGCATTTGCAATATCATTTACAACAAGCATAGTGGCCGATGTGGTACTGTGTTTAGATCTAAAACCAGATTGATTGGTGCTAAGAATACTGTTTGCAGAAAGAAAAGACTGTAACTGTTTGTTGACTATAGATTCTAGGATCTTTGCCAGACAAGGGAGCCTAGAGATGGGTCGATAGTTATCCAAATCACTACCGTCTCCTCCCTTATGTAATGGCAGAACAAAAGCTGCTTTCCACACCTTAGGGATAATTCCTGTGCTTAATGTTAGATTAAAAATGTGTGTCACTGAACCAGCAATGATAGGTGCAGCACACTTAAGTAAGAACAGGTCTAAATTGTCAGCGCCAAAGGATTTCTTAGTGTCAATGGCACACAGGGCAGCTAGAACCTCTGCTTCGGTTATTTTCTGGAAACTAAAAACAGGGTTACCATTTTTCAGAGTAACGGTTGAAAAGCAAGACGAAAAATCAACTAACTGGCCAGTACCACAATGGCCACTTTTCCTTTCAAATAAAAAACCAGCAGAGATTAAATGCTTATTAAAAGCATCACAAATATCATTTTTTTTCACTTAGGATACAGGAATCTGAGGAATCTAAATAGCACACCCAGCTACCTAATCACCATACTGTTATTTATTTATTTTTTGCTCTTTTGCACCCCAGTATCTCTATTTGCACATCATCATCTGCACATCTATCAGTCCAGTGTTAATGCTAAATTGTAATTATTTCGGCCTCTATGGACTATTTATTGCCTTACCTCCCTAATCTTACTACATTTGCACACACTGTACAGAGAGTTTTCTGTTGTGTTATTGACTGTACGTTTATTTATCCCATGTGTAACTCTGTGTTGTTGTTGGGTCGCACTGCTTTGCTTTATCTTGGCCAGGTTGCAGTTGTAAATGAGAACATGTTCTCAACTGGCCTACCTGCTTAAATAAAGGTGAAATAAAAAAACATTTTAAAAAAACTCGAAAGAGTGAAGTTCTCCATGAAACCACAAAACTCAGCAAATGAACTTTTTAAAGGGAGCATATGCTTAAAGCAGAACTTCTGACCATCTAGGTGATGGCATTAGTCTACTTCCGTCAACCATCGATAGCTCAGTTGGTAGAGTGGAGGACTCTAGCTGAAATTGCACCAATCCTTAGGTTGCTGGTTCAAATCGAGTATGAAGGATTGTATACTTGCTTGTGCTAACTGTTTGACAGCAATGTGCTTGACAAATAAATTATCTTTCCCTGAGAGTGCTGAATTCTTCACTTGTTGACCTTTGACAGGAATGTTGGTAGAGTGGAGGAGTTTACGCGCAATTGCAAGAATCCCTAGGTCATTGGCTCAAAGGAGGATAACTTTTCTGCAGTTGTTCCAACTTTTTGATATTTGCCTAGTGTTTTACCATAATTCATTACTTGACTGGGAATCAAACCCTGGACGTGGCTGTGAGAGCGCCGAATCCTGATCACTAGACCACCAGGGAGAGGGCAAAAGCTTTTAGCAGTTAAGGGGCTAAACAGCATTCTTTAACCTCGGCTCTCTTTTTCTTGATCCCCAAAAACAACTACTTAGAATCTAAGGGGATGTAGCTCAGTGGAAAAGAGTGTCCGTTGCATGTATGAAGACCTGGCTTCCATCCCCAGCAGCTCCATGAAACCACCAAACTCAGCAAATTACCTTTTTAAAGGGAAAATATGCATCTGCAGAACTTCTGACCATCTAGGTGATGGCATTAATCTATATTCGTCAGCCTTTGATAGCTCACTTGGTAGAGCGGAGGACTGTAGGGGAAATGCAGCAATCGTTAGGTACCTGCTTCAAATCCGGCTCGAGGGATTTTATATTTTCTTGTAGCTTACACCAACGTTTTGACAGCAGTGCACTTTGACATGTGCTTGACAAACAAGTTATCTTTCCCTGAGAGCCGAAATCTTCAATTGTTGACCTTCGATAGGAATGTTGGGAGAGCAGCAGAGTACTTGAAATTGCAACAATCCTTAGGTCACTGGCTCACACGAGGATAACTTTTTCTGCAGTTGATGTTTGCATAGTGTTTCCCCAGAAGCAAATTATTCCCTGACTGGGAACAAACCCCGGGCCGTGGCGGTGAGAGCGCCGAATCCTAACCTCTAGAACACCAGGGAGATGGCAAAAGCGATTTCTCAGTGAGGGGGCTAAACAGCGCTCTTTACCGTCGGCTCACTGTTTCTCTATCCCCAATAGATGTGGATAGAAAACACCCTAAAGTTTCTAAAACTGTTTGAATGGTGTCTGTGAGTATAACAGAACTCATATGGCAGGCCAAAACCTGAGAAGATTCCGTACAGGAAGTGCCCTCTCTGACCATTTCTTGTCCTTCTATAGCCTCTTTATGGAAAATAGAGGATCTCTGCTGTAACGTGACATTTTCTAAGGCTAACATAGGCTCTCAGAAGGCGCCAGAACGGGGAATGATGACTCTACAGTCCCTGGGCAAAAAACAGTAGGGCTTTTGGAAAGTGGTCGTTCTGAGAACAATGACACGGGTGCGCGCGTGCATGTGAAGACTCCATTTTCTATTTTCAGTGTTTGAACGAAAACAAGGTCTCCCCGTCGGAATATTATCGCTATTTTATGAGAAAAATCACATAAAATTTTTATTTTAAACAGCGTTTGACATGCTTCGAAGTACGGTAATGGAATATTTAGACATTTTTTGTCACGAAATGCGCCGGCGCGTCACCCTTCGGATAGTGTCTTGAACGCAAGAACAAAACGCAGCTATTTGGATATAACTATGGATTATTTGGAACCAAAACAACATTAGGTGTTGAAGTAGAAATCCTGGGAGTGCATTCTGATGAAGAACAGCAAAGGTAATCAAATTTTTCTTATAGTAAATCTGAGTTTGGTGAGTGCCAAACTTGGTGGGTGTCAAAATAGCTTGCCATGATGGCTGGGCTATCTACTCAGAATATTGCAAAATGTGCTTTCACCGAAAAGCTATTTTAAAATCGGACACCGCGATTGCATAAAGGAGTTCTGTATCTATAATTCTTAAAATAATTGTTATGTTTTTGTGAACGTTTGTCGTGAGTAATATAGTAAATTCACCGGAAGTTTTCGGTGGGTATGCTAGTTCTGAACAAAACATGCTAATGTAAAAAGCTGGTTTTTGATATAAATATGAACTTGATTGAACAAAACATGCATGTATTGTATAACATAATGTCCTAGGGTTGTCATCTGATGAAGATCATCAAAGGTTAGTGCTACATTTAGCTGTGGTTTGGGTTTATGTGACATTATATGCTAGCTTGAAAAATGGGTGTCTGATTATTTCTGGCTGGGTACTCTGCTGACATAATCTAATGTTTTGCTTTCGTTGTAAAGCCTTTTTGAAATCGGACAGTGTGGTTAGATTAACGAGAGTCTTATCTTTAAAATGGTGTAAAATAGTCATATTTTTGAAAAATTGAAGTAATAGCATATCTAAGGATTTGAATAACGCGCCACAGGATTCAACTGGCTGTTGAGTAGGTGGTACGCAAGCGTCCCACCTAGCCCATAGAGGTTAATGAGGAACTGGGTTCAATCTCCAGCATCTCCACGAAACCACCAAACTCAGCAGATTACATTGTTAACGGGAACATATGTGTCTGCAGCACTTCTGACAATCTAGGTGATGGCATTTGTCTAAATTCGACAACCTTTGATAGCTCAGTTGGTAGAGTGGAGGACTGTAGGTGAAAATGCAGCAATCCTTAGGTCGCTGGTTCAAATCCGGCTCGAAGGATTGTGTATTTTCTTGTGGCTTACGCCAACGTTTTGACAGCAGTGCACTTTGACATGTGCTTGACAAACAAATGAACTTTCCCTGAGTGCCGAAATCTTCAATTGTTGACCTTTGATAGGAATGTCGGTAGAGCAGCAGAGAGTACTTAAAATTGCAACAATCCTTCGGTTACTGGCTCACACGAGGATAACTTTTTCTGCAGTTGTGCCAAGTTTTTGATTTATGCCTAGTGTTTCCCCAGAAGCAAATTATTCCCTGACCGGGAACAAATCCCGGGACGCGGCGGAGAGAGCGCCGAATCCTAACCACTAGAACATCGTGGAGAAGGCAAAAGCGATTTCGCAGTGAGGGGGCTAAACAGCATTCTTTACCGTCGGCTCACTTTTTCTCTATCCCCAAACGCAACTCCTTGCAATCAAAGGGGATGTAGCTCAGCGGAAGAGAGTGTTGGTTGCTTTAACCTCTATGGGACCGGTGGGACGAATTCGTCCCACCTACGTAACAGCCAGTTGAATCCTGTGGCGCGGTTTTCAAAACCTTTGAAATGCTATTACTTCAATTTCTCAAACATATGACTATTTTACAGCTATTTAAAGACAAGACTCTCGTTAATCTAACCACACTGTCCGATTTCAAAAAGGCTTTACAACGAAAGCAAAACATTAGATTATGTCAGCAGAGTACACAGCCAGAAATAATCAGACACCCATTTTTCAAGCTAGCATATAATGTCACAAAAACCCAGGAGACAGCTAAATGCAGCACTAACCTTTGATGATCTTCATCAGATGACACACCTAGGACATTATGTTATACAAAACATGCATTTTTTGTTCAATCAAGTTCATATTTATATCAATAACCAGCTTTTTACATTAGCATGTGACGTTCAGAAAAAGCATACCCCCCGCAAACTTCCGGGGAATTTACTAACAATTTACTAAATTACTCACGATAAACGTTCACAAAAAGCATAACAATTATTTTAAGAATTATAGATACATTACTCCTCTATGCACTCTATATGTCCGATTTTAAAATAGCTTTTCGGATGAAGCACATTTTGCAATATTCTGTGTAGATAGCCCGGCATCACAGGGCTAGCTATTTAGACACCCGGCAAGTTTAGCCTTCACCAAAATCCCATTTACTATAACAAAAATGGTCTTACCTTTCCTGTTCTTCGTCAGAATGCACTCCCAGGACTGCTACTTCAATAACAAATGTTGGTTTGGTCCAAAATAATCCATCGTTATATCCGAATAGCGGCGTTTTGTTCGTGCGTCCCAGACACTATCCGAAATGGTAAATAACGGTCGTGCGCATGGCGCATTTCGTGACAAAAGAATTCTAAATATTCCATTACCGTACTTCGAAGCATGTCAACCGCTGTTTAAAATCAATTTTTATGCCATTATTCTCGTAAAAAAGCGATAATATTCCGACCGGGAATCAGCAATTAGCTAAACAGCCGAAGGAAAATACTGCACGGGGTCGAATCGGGCACGCGCCTAATTCCATTGTCCTCTGATGGGCCACTTGGAAAAGGCGATAATGTGTTTCAGCCTGAGGCTGCCTCGTCATCGTTCAGGTTTTTCCCGGGCTCTGAGAGCCTATTGGAGCCCTAGGAAATGTCACGTTACAGCTAAGATCCTGACTCTTCAATACACAGAAGCAAGAACAACAACACCTTGTCAGACAGGCCACTTCCTGCATGAAACCTTCTCAGGTTTTTGGCTGCCATAGGAGTTCTGTTATACTCACAGACACCATTCAAACAGTTTTAGAAACTTTAGGGTGTTTTCTATCCAAAGCCAATAATTATATGCATAATCTAGTTACTGGGCAGGAGTCGTAACCAGATTAAATCAGGTACGTTTTTTATCCGGATGTGAAAATACTGCCCCCTAGCCCAAAGAAGTTAATGAGGACCTGGGTTCAATCTCCAGCATCTCCACGAAACCACCAAACTCAGCAAATTACATTTTTAACCGTAACATATGTGTCTGCAGCACTTCTGACCATCTAGGTGATGGCATTTGTCTTAGTTTGACAACCTTCGATAGCTCAGTTGGTAGAGCGGAGGACTGTAGGTGAAAGTGCAGCAATCCTTAGGTCGCTGGTTCAAATCCTGCTCGAAGGATTGTGTATTTTCTTCTGGCTTACGCCAACGTTTTGACAGCAGTGCACTTTGACATGTGCTTGACAAACAAATTAACCTGTTAGGGCTAGGGGGCAGTATTGACACGGCTGGATAAAAAACGTACCCGATTTAATCTGGTTACCACTCCTACCCAGTAACTAGAATATTCATATACTTATTACATATGCATAGAAAACACCCTAAAGTTTCTAAAACTGTTTGAATGGTGTCTGTGAGTATAACAGAACTCAAATGGCAGGTCAATACCTGAGAGATTCCTTTACAGGAAGTGGCCTGTCTGACCATTTCTGGAACTTCTTTGCCATCTCTATCTTTTACTAAGGATCTCTGCTCTAACGTGACACTTCCTACGTCGTCCATAGGCGCTCAGAGCCCGGGAAAAACCTGAATGTCGTCATCCCAGCCCTAGGCTGAAACACATTATCGCCTTTCTCAAGTGGCCGATCAAGGGACTCTGGGCTTAGGCGCGTAACCTGACCGCCCCCGTCTTTGTGATTTTTTCCTCTGTTTGCCGAAAAGGAGATTCCCGGTCGGAATATTATCGCTTTTCTACGAGAAAAATTGCATAAAAATTGATTTTAAACAGTGGTTGACATCCTTCGAAGTACGGTAATGGAATATTTATAATTTTTTTGTCACGAATTGCGCCATGCGCACGACCCTTCTTTACCATTTCGGATAGTGTCTGGAACGCACGAACAAAACGCCGCTATTCGGATATAACGATGGATTATTTTGGACCAAACCAACATTTGTTATTGAAGTAGCAGTCCTGGGAGTGCATTCTGACGAAGACAACAAAAGGTAATCAAACTTTTATAATAGTAAATATGATTATGGTGAGTGCTAAACTTGCCGGGTGTCTAAATAGCTAGCCCGTGATGCCTGGGCTATGTACTTAGAATATTGCAAAATGTGCTTTCACCAAAAAGCTATTTTAAAATCGGACATATCGAGTGCATAGAGGAGGTCTGTATCTATAATTCTTAAAATAATTGTTATGCTTTTTGTGAACGTTTATCGTGAGTAATTTAGTAAAATGTTAGCGAATTCCCCGGAAGTTTGCGGGGGGTATGCTAGTTCTGAACGTCACATGCTAATGTAAAAAGCTGGTTTTTGATATAAATATGAACTTGATTGAACAAAACATGCATGTATTGTATAACATAATGTCCTAGGGTTGTCATCTGATGAAGATCATCAAAGGTTAGTGTTGCATTTAGCTGTCTTCTGGGTTTTTGTGACATTATATGCTAGCTTGAAAAATGGGTGTCTGATTATTTCTGGCTTGGTACTCTGCTGACATAATCTAATGTTTTGCTTTCGTTGTAAAGCCTTTTTGAAATCGGACAGTGTGGTTAGATTAACGAGAGACTTGTCTTTAAATAGCTGTAAAATAGTCATATGTTTGAGAAATTGAAGTAATAGGATTTTAAAGGTTTTGAAAATCGCGCCACAGGCTTCAAGTGGCTGTTACGTAGGTGGGACGAATTCGTCCCGCCTAGCCTAGAGAGGTTAAAAATCCTTTTACTTCATTTTCTCAAACATATGACTATTTTACAGCTATTTAAAGACAAGACTCTCGTTAATCTAACCACACTGTCCGATTTCAAAAAGGCTTTACAACGAAAGCAAAACATTAGATTATGTCAGCAGAGTACCAAGCCAGAAATAATCAGACACCCATTTTTCAAGCTAGCATATAATGTCACCAAAACCCAGAAGACAGCTAAATGCAGCACTCACCTTTGATGATCTTCATCAGATGACAACCCTAGGACATTATGTTATACAATACATGCATGTTTTGTTCAATCAAGTTCATATTTATATCAAAAACCAGCTTTTTACATTAGCATGTGACGTTCAGAACTAGCATACCCCCCGCAAACTTCCGGTGAATTTACAAAAAATTTACTAAATTACTCACGATAAACGTTCACAAAAAAGCATAACAATTATTTTAAGAATTATAGATACAGAACTCCTCTATGCACTCGATATGTCCGATTTTAAAATAGCTTTTTGGTGAAAGCACATTTTGCAATATTCTAAGTACATAGCCCAGGCATCACGGGCTAGCTATTTAGACACCCGGCAAGTTTAGCACTCACCAATATCAGCTTTACTATTATAAAAGTTTGATTAGCTTTTGTTGTCTTCGTCAGAATGCACTCCCAGCACTGCTACTTCAATAACAAATGTTGGTTTGGACCAAAATAATCCATCGTTATATCCGAATAGCGGCGTTTTGTTCGTGCGTCCCAGACACTATCTGAAATGGTAAATCAGGGTCGCTCGCATGGCGCAATTCGTGACAAAAAAATCTAAATATTCCATTACCGTACTTCGAAGCATGTCAACCGCTGTTTAAAATCCATTTTTATGCCATTTTTCTCGTAGAAAAGCGATAATATTCCGACCGGGAATGTCCATTTAGCTAAACTGAGGAAAGTAAACAAAGCTTTCGGTCGACGCGGGCACGCGCCTGAGTCTCACAGTACTGTAACCAGCCACTACCCAAACGCGCTACTTTGTTTCAGCCAGAGCCTGCAAAGCCACGATTCAGCTTTTTGCCGCCTTCTGAGACCCTATGGCAGCCGTAGGAAGTGTCACGGGACAGCTAAGATCCTCACTCTTCAATAAACAGAGACAAGAAGAACGACACCTTGTCAGACAGGCCACTTCCTGCCTGAAACCTTGTCAGGTTTTTGCCTGCCAAATGAGTTCTGTTATACTCACAGACACCATTCAAACAGTTTTAGAAACTTTAGGGTGTTTTCTATCCATGTGTAATAAGTATATGCATATTCTAGTTACTGGGTAGGAGTGGTAACCAGATTAAATCGGGTACGTTTTTTATCCAGCCGTGTCAATACTGCCCCCTATCCTAAACAGGTTAACGGTAACATATGTGTCTGCAGCACTTCTGAACATCTAGGTGATGGCTATTGTGTAAATTCCGACAACCTTTGATAGCTCAGTTGGTAGAGCGGGCGACTGTAGGTGAAAGTGCAGCAATCCTTAGGTCGCTGGTTCAAATCCGGCTCGAAGGATTGTGTATTTTCTTGTGGCTTACGCCAACATTTTGACAGCAGTGCACTTTGACATGTGCTTGACAAACAAATTAACTTTCCCTGAGTGCTGAAATCTTCAATTGTTGACCTATGATAGGAATGTTGGTAGAGCAGCAGAGATTACTTAAAATTGCAAAAATCCTTCGGTCACTGGCTCACACGAGAATAACTTTTTCTGCAGTTGTGCCAAGATTTTGATATTTGCCTAGTGTTTCCCCAGAAGCAAATTATTCCCTGACCGGGAACAAACCCCGGGACGCGGCGATGTGAGCGCCGAATCCTAACCACTAGAACATCGTGAAGAATGCAAAAGCGATTTCGCAGTGAGGGGGCTAAACAGCATTCTTTACCGTCGGCTCACTTTTTCTCTATCCCCAAACGCAACTACTTGCAATCAAAGGGGATGTAGCTCAGCGGAAGAGAGTGTTGGTTGCTTGAATGCGGACCTGGGTTAAATCTCCAGCATCTCCACGAAACCACCAAACTCAGCAGATTACATTTTTAACGGGAACATATGTGTCTGCAGCACTTCTGACCATCTAGGTGATGGCATTTGTCTAATTTCGACAACCTTCGATAGCTCAGTTGGTAGAGCGGAGGACTGTAGGTGAAAGTGCAGCAATCCTTAGGTCATTGGTTCAAATCCGGCTCGAAGGATTGTGTATTTTCTTGTGGCTTACGCCAATGTTTTGACAGCAGTGCACTTTGACATGTGCTTGTGTTGATGATCAGTTACTTGAGAAGGATACCAAGTCAAGACGCTGGACCGGGTGGATTCAGTTTATAGTAAGGCAGTTTATTATGAGACAAAGATATTTGGCAAAGCGTGCACGGACTCCTTCGTTTAGCTCATAGGGAACTAGCGGAAGAGAGCCCCGAAAACATAGTGTGCGTTTTATTTATACAATGAAATAACAGTGTGTGGACGTAGGTTGAGTCTAGTGGGTCCGCTCTCCTGACTGGTCGATGAGTGGAGGAACGGTCCATTCTCCGGGAGTGTCGACTTCCCATTGGCCCTTGGCAGTGTCCTTTGTCCTCGGAGTCCAACACCCCCAAGTGTGTGTGTGTGTGTTAAGTCGTGTCTGGGTAGTTGCGATAGGTATGGGGTGTTGTTTTTTACACCATTGGTCAGTTTGTGTGGCTAGGGCGCTTCCTGTTTTGTCATGTTATGTGAGTGCTTAAGTCAGCCAATTGTCTCTGAGTGTGCTTGTGATTGGTGTCAGTTGGTTGCCCAATATGTCTCTGGAACCCTGCTGTGCGCCGCTGCAAAGCATGTCGTGCAAATGCCCTCCTTATACATCACTAGGTAAAACGTTAGATTATCTTTATTACACTTGACAAACAAATTAACTTTCCCTGAGTGCCGAAATCTTCAATTGTTGACCTTTGATAGGAATGTTGTTAGAGCAGCAGAGAGTACTTAAAATTGCAACAATCCTTCGGTCACTGGCTCACACGAGGATAACTTTTTCTGCAGTTGTGCCAAGTTTTTGATTTTTGCCTAGTGTTTCCCCAGAAGCAAATTATTCCCTGACTGGGAACAAACCCCGGGATGCGGCGATGAGAGCGCCGAATCCTAACCACTAGAACATCGTGAAGAAGGCAAAAGCGATTTCGCAGTGAGGGGGCTAAACAGCATTCTTTACCGTCGGCTCACTTTTTCTCTATCCCCAAACGCAACTACTTGCAATCAAAGGGGATGTAGCTCAGCGGAAGAGAGTGTTGGTTGCTTGAATGAGGACCTGGGTTCAATCTCCAGCATCTCCACAAAACCACCAAACTCAGCAGATTACATTTTTAACAGGAACATATGTGTCTGCAGCACTTCTGACCATCTAGGTGATGGCATTTGTCTAATTTTGACAACCTTCGATAGCTCAGTTGGTTGACGGGAGGACTGTAGGTGAAAGTGCAGCAATCCTTAGGTCTTTGGTTCAAATCCGGCTCGAAGGATTGTGTATTTTCTTGTGGCTTACGCCAACGTTTTGACAGCAGTGCACTTTGACATGTGCTTGACAAACAAATTAACTTTCCCTGAGTGCCGAAATCCTCAGTTGTTGACCTTTGATAGGAATGTTGGTAGAGCAGCAGAGACTACTTAAAATTGCAACAATCCTTCGGTCACTGGCTCACACGACGATAACTTTCTCTGCAGTTGTGCCAAGTTTTTGAATTTTGCTAGTGTTTCCCCAGAAGCAAATTATTCCCTGACCGTGAACAAACCCCGGGACGCGGCGGTGAGAGCGCCGAATCCTAACCACTAGAACATCGTGGAGAAGGCAAAAGAGATTTCGCAGTGAGGGGGCTATACAGCATTCTTTACCGTCGGCTCACTTTTTCTCTATCCCCAAACGCAACTACTTGCAATCAAAGGGGATGTAGCTCAGCGGAAGAGAGTGTTGATTGCTTGAATGAGGACCTGGGTTCAATCTCCAGCATCTCCACGAAACCACCAAACTCAGCAGATTACATTTTTAACGGGAACATATGTGTCTGCAGCACTTCTGACCATCTAGGTGATGGCTATTGTGTAAATTCCGACAACCTTTGATAGCTCAGTTGGTAGAGCGGACGACTGTAGGTGAAAGTGCAGCAATCCTTAGGTCGCTGGTTCAAATCCGGCTCGAAGGATTGTGTATTTTCTTGTGGCTTACGCCAACATTTTGACAGCAGTGCACTTTGACATGTGCTTGACAAACAAATTAACTTTCCCTGAGTGCTGAAATCTTCAATTGTTGACCTATGATAGGAATGTTGGTAGAGCAGCAGAGATTACTTAAAATTGCAAAAATCCTTCGGTCACTGGCTCACACGAGAATAACTTTTTCTGCAGTTGTGCCAAGATTTTGATATTTGCCTAGTGTTTCCCCAGAAGCAAATTATTCCCTGACCGGGAACAAACCCCGGGACGCGGCGGTGAGAGCGCCGAATCCTAACCACTAGAACACCGGGGAGATGGCAAAAGCGATTTCGCAGTGAGGGGGCTAAACAGCATTCTTTACCGTCGGCTCACTTTTGCTCTATCCGCAAACGCAACTACTTGCAATCAAAGGGGATGTAGCTCAGCGGAAGAGAGTGTTTGTTGGTTGTATGAGGACCTGGGTTCAATCTCCAGCATCTCCACGAAACCACCAAACTCAGCAGATTACATTTTTAACGGGAACATATGTGTCTGCAGCACTTCTGACCATCTAGGTGATGGCATTTGTCTAAAGTACATAACCTTCGATAGCTCAGTTGGTAGAGCGGAGGACTGTAGGTGAAAGTGCAGCAATCCTTAGGTCGCTGGTTCAAATCCGGCTCAAAGGATTGAGAATTTTCTTCTGGCTTACGCCAACGTTTTGACAGCAGTGCACTTTGACATGTGCTTGACAAACAAATTAACTTTCCCTGAGTGCCGAAATCTTCAATTGTTGACCTTTGATAGGAATGTTGGTAGAGCAGCAGAGAGTACTTAAAATTGCAACAATCCTTCGGTTACTGGCTCACACGAGGATAACTTTTTCTGCAGTTGTGCCAAGTTTTTGATTTTTGCCTAGTGTTTCCCCAGAAGCAAATTATTCGCTGACCGGGAACAAACCCCGGGACGCGGCGATGAGAGCGCCGAATCCTAACCACTAGAACATCGTGAAGAAGGCAAAAGCGATTTCGCAGTGAGGGGGCTAAACAGCATTCTTTACCGTCGGCTCACTTTTTCTCGATCCACAAACGCAACTCCTTGCAATCAAAGGGGATGTAGCTCAGCGGAAGAGAGTGTTGGTTGCTTGAATGAGGACCTGGGTTCAATCTCCAGCATGTCCACGAAACCACCAAACTCAGCAGATTACATTTTTAACGGGAACATATGTGTCTGCAGCACTTCTGACCATCTAGGTGATGGCATTTGTCTAAATTAGGAAACCTTTGATAGCTCAGTTGGTAGAGCGGAGGACTGTAGGTGAAAGTGCAGCAATCCTTAGGTCGCTGGTTCAAATCTGGCTCAAAGGATTGAGAATTTTCTTCTGGCTTACGCCAACGTTTTGACAGCAGTGCACTTTGACATGTGCTTGACAAACAAATTAACTTTCCCTGAGTGCCGAAATCTTCAATTGTTGACCTTTGATAGGAATGTTCGTAGAGCAGCAGAGAGTACTTAAAATTGCAACAATCCTTCGGTTACTGGCTCACACGAGGATAACTTTTTCTGCAGTTGTGCCAAGTTTTTTGATTTTTGCCTAGTGTTTCCCCAGAAGCAAATTATTCGCTGACCGGGAACAAACCCCGGGACACGGCAATGAGAGCGCCGAATCCTAACCACTAGAACATCGTGAAGAAGGCAAAAGCGATTTCGCAGTGAGGGGGCTAAACAGCATTCTTTACCGTCGGCTCACTTTTTCTCTATCCACAAACGCAACTACTTGCAATCAAAGGGGATGTAGCTCAGCGGAAGAGAGTGTTGGTTGCTTGAATGAGGACCTGGGTTCAATCTCCAGCATCTCCACGAAACCACCAAACTCAGCAGATTACATTTTTAACGGGAACATATGTGTCTGCAGCACTTCTGACCATCTAGGTGATGGCATTTGTCTAAAGTTGACAACCTTCGATAGCTCAGTTGGTAGAGTGGAGGACTGTAGGTGGAAGTGGTGTAATCCTTAGGTCGCTGGTTCAAATCCGTCTCGAAGGATTGTGTATTTTCTTGTGGCTTACGCCAACGTTTTGACAGCAGTGCACTTTGACATGTGCTTGACAAACAAATTAACTTTCCCTGAGTGCCGAAATCTTCAGTTGTTGACCTTTGATAGGAATGTTGGTAGAGCAGCAGAGAGTACTTAAAATTGCAACAATCCTTCAGTCACTGGCTCACACGAGGATAACTTTTTCTGCAGTTGTGCCAAGTTTTTGAATTTTGCTAGTGTTTCCCCAGAAGCAAATTATTCCCTGACCGGGAACAAACCCCGGGACGCGGTGGTGAGAGCTCCGAATCCTAACCACTAGAACATCGTGGAGAAGGCAAAAGCGATTTCGCAGTGAGGGGGCTAAACAGCATTCTTTACCGTCGGCTCACTTTTTCTCTATCCCCAAACGCAACTACTTGCAATCAAAGGGGATGTAGCTCAGCGGAAGAGAGTGTTGGTTGCTTGAATGAGGACCTGGGTTCAATCTCCAGCATCTCCACGAAACCACCAAACTCAGCAGATTACCTTTTTAACGGGAACATATGTGTCTGCAGCACTTCTGACCATCTAGGTGATGGCATTTGTCTAAAGTAGATAACCTTCGATAGCTCAGTTGGTAGAGCGGAGGACTGTAGGTGAAAGTGCAGCAATCCTTAGGTCGCTGGTTCAAATCCGGCTCAAAGGATTGTGTATTTTCTTCTGGCTTACGCCAACGTTTTGACAGCAGTGCACTTTGACATGTGCTTGACAAACAAATTAACTTTCCCTGAGTGCCGAAATCTTCAATTGTTGACCTTTGATAGGAATGTTGGTAGAGCAGCAGAGACTACTTAAAATTGCAACAATCCTTCGGTCACTGGCTCACACGACGATAACTTTCTCTGCAGTTGTGCCAAGTTTTTGAATTTTGCTAGTGTTTCCCCAGAAGCAAATTATTCCCTGACCGTGAACAAACCCCGGGACGCGGCGGTGAGAGCGCCGAATCCTAACCACTAGAACATCGTGGAGAAGGCAAAAGAGATTTCGCAGTGAGGGGGCTATACAGCATTCTTTACCGTCGGCTCACTTTTTCTCTATCCCCAAACGCAACTACTTGCAATCAAAGGGGATGTAGCTCAGCGGAAGAGAGTGTTGATTGCTTGAATGAGGACCTGGGTTCAATCTCCAGCATCTCCACGAAACCACCAAACTCAGCAGATTACATTTTTAACGGGAACATATGTGTCTGCAGCACTTCTGACCATCTAGGTGATGGCTATTGTGTAAATTCCGACAACCTTTGATAGCTCAGTTGGTAGAGCGGACGACTGTAGGTGAAAGTGCAGCAATCCTTAGGTCGCTGGTTCAAATCCGGCTCGAAGGATTGTGTATTTTCTTGTGGCTTACGCCAACATTTTGACAGCAGTGCACTTTGACATGTGCTTGACAAACAAATTAACTTTCCCTGAGTGCTGAAATCTTCAATTGTTGACCTATGATAGGAATGTTGGTAGAGCAGCAGAGATTACTTAAAATTGCAAAAATCCTTCGGTCACTGGCTCACACGAGAATAACTTTTTCTGCAGTTGTGCCAAGATTTTGATATTTGCCTAGTGTTTCCCCAGAAGCAAATTATTCCCTGACCGGGAACAAACCCCGGGACGCGGCGGTGAGAGCGCCGAATCCTAACCACTAGAACACCGGGGAGATGGCAAAAGCGATTTCGCAGTGAGGGGGCTAAACAGCATTCTTTACCGTCGGCTCACTTTTGCTCTATCCGCAAACGCAACTACTTGCAATCAAAGGGGATGTAGCTCAGCGGAAGAGAGTGTTTGTTGGTTGTATGAGGACCTGGGTTCAATCTCCAGCATCTCCACGAAACCACCAAACTCAGCAGATTACATTTTTAACGGGAACATATGTGTCTGCAGCACTTCTGACCATCTAGGTGATGGCATTTGTCTAAAGTACATAACCTTCGATAGCTCAGTTGGTAGAGCGGAGGACTGTAGGTGAAAGTGCAGCAATCCTTAGGTCGCTGGTTCAAATCCGGCTCAAAGGATTGAGAATTTTCTTCTGGCTTACGCCAACGTTTTGACAGCAGTGCACTTTGACATGTGCTTGACAAACAAATTAACTTTCCCTGAGTGCCGAAATCTTCAATTGTTGACCTTTGATAGGAATGTTGGTAGAGCAGCAGAGAGTACTTAAAATTGCAACAATCCTTCGGTTACTGGCTCACACGAGGATAACTTTTTCTGCAGTTGTGCCAAGTTTTTGATTTTTGCCTAGTGTTTCCCCAGAAGCAAATTATTCGCTGACCGGGAACAAACCCCGGGACGCGGCGATGAGAGCGCCGAATCCTAACCACTAGAACATCGTGAAGAAGGCAAAAGCGATTTCGCAGTGAGGGGGCTAAACAGCATTCTTTACCGTCGGCTCACTTTTTCTCGATCCACAAACGCAACTCCTTGCAATCAAAGGGGATGTAGCTCAGCGGAAGAGAGTGTTGGTTGCTTGAATGAGGACCTGGGTTCAATCTCCAGCATGTCCACGAAACCACCAAACTCAGCAGATTACATTTTTAACGGGAACATATGTGTCTGCAGCACTTCTGACCATCTAGGTGATGGCATTTGTCTAAATTAGGAAACCTTTGATAGCTCAGTTGGTAGAGCGGAGGACTGTAGGTGAAAGTGCAGCAATCCTTAGGTCGCTGGTTCAAATCTGGCTCAAAGGATTGAGAATTTTCTTCTGGCTTACGCCAACGTTTTGACAGCAGTGCACTTTGACATGTGCTTGACAAACAAATTAACTTTCCCTGAGTGCCGAAATCTTCAATTGTTGACCTTTGATAGGAATGTTCGTAGAGCAGCAGAGAGTACTTAAAATTGCAACAATCCTTCGGTTACTGGCTCACACGAGGATAACTTTTTCTGCAGTTGTGCCAAGTTTTTGATTTTTGCCTAGTGTTTCCCCAGAAGCAAATTATTCGCTGACCGGGAACAAACCCCGGGACACGGCAATGAGAGCGCCGAATCCTAACCACTAGAACATCGTGAAGAAGGCAAAAGCGATTTCGCAGTGAGGGGGCTAAACAGCATTCTTTACCGTCGGCTCACTTTTTCTCTATCCACAAACGCAACTACTTGCAATCAAAGGGGATGTAGCTCAGCGGAAGAGAGTGTTGGTTGCTTGAATGAGGACCTGGGTTCAATCTCCAGCATCTCCACGAAACCACCAAACTCAGCAGATTACATTTTTAACGGGAACATATGTGTCTGCAGCACTTCTGACCATCTAGGTGATGGCATTTGTCTAAAGTTGACAACCTTCGATAGCTCAGTTGGTAGAGTGGAGGACTGTAGGTGGAAGTGGTGTAATCCTTAGGTCGCTGGTTCAAATCCGTCTCGAAGGATTGTGTATTTTCTTGTGGCTTACGCCAACGTTTTGACAGCAGTGCACTTTGACATGTGCTTGACAAACAAATTAACTTTCCCTGAGTGCCGAAATCTTCAGTTGTTGACCTTTGATAGGAATGTTGGTAGAGCAGCAGAGAGTACTTAAAATTGCAACAATCCTTCAGTCACTGGCTCACACGAGGATAACTTTTTCTGCAGTTGTGCCAAGTTTTTGAATTTTGCTAGTGTTTCCCCAGAAGCAAATTATTCCCTGACCGGGAACAAACCCCGGGACGCGGTGGTGAGAGCTCCGAATCCTAACCACTAGAACATCGTGGAGAAGGCAAAAGCGATTTCGCAGTGAGGTGGCTAAACAGCATTCTTTACCGTCGGCTCACTTTTTCTCTATCCCCAAACGCAACTACTTGCAATCAAAGGGGATATAGCTCAGCGGAAGAGAGTGTTGGTTGCTTGAATGAGGACCTGGGTTCAATCTCCAGCATCTCCACGAAACCACCAAACTCAGCAGATTACCTTTTTAACGGGAACATATGTGTCTGCAGCACTTCTGACCATCTAGGTGATGGCTATTGTGTAAAATTGACAACGTTCGATAGCTCAGTTGGTAGAGCGGACGACTGTAGGTGAAAGTGCAGCAATCCTTAGGTCGCTGGTTCAAATCCGGCTCGAAGGATTGTGTATTTTCTTGTGGCTTACGCCAACATTTTGACAGCAGTGCACTTTGACATGTGCTTGACAAACAAATTAACTTTCCCTGAGTGCTGAAATCTTCAATTGTTGACCTATGATAGGAATGTTGGTAGAGCAGCAGAGATTACTTAAAATTGCAAAAATCCTTCGGTCACTGGCTCACACGAGAATAACTTTTTCTGCAGTTGTGCCAAGATTTTGATATTTGCCTAGTGTTTCCCCAGAAGCAAATTATTCCCTGACCGGGAACAAACCCCGGGACGCGGCGGTGAGAGCGCCGAATCCTAACCACTAGAACACCGGGGAGATGGCAAAAGCGATTTCGCAGTGAGGGGGCTAAACAGCATTCTTTACCGTCGGCTCACTTTTTCTCTATCCGCAAACGCAACTACTTGCAATCAAAGGGGATGTAGCTCAGCGGAAGAGAGTGTTTGTTGGTTGTATGAGGACCTGGGTTCAATCTCCAGCATCTCCACGAAACCACGAAACTCAGCAGATTACATTTTTAACGGGAACATATGTGTCTGCAGCACTTCTGACCATCTAGGTGATGGCATTTGTCTAAAGTAGATAACCTTCGATAGCTCAGTTGGTAGAGCGGAGGACTGTAGGTGAAAGTGCAGCAATCCTTAGGTCGCTGGTTCAAATCCGGCTCAAAGGATTGTGTATTTTCTTCTGGCTTACGCCAACGTTTTGACAGCAGTGCACTTTGACATGTGCTTGACAAACAAATTAACTTTCCCTGAGTGCCGAAATCTTCAATTGTTGACCTTTGATAGGAATGTTGGTAGAGCAGCAGAGAGTACTTAAAATTGCAACAATCCTTCGGTTACTGGCTCACACGAGGATAACTTTTTCTGCAGTTGTGCCAAGTTTTTGATTTTTGCCTAGTGTTTCCCCAGAAGCAAATTATTCGCTGACCGGGAACAAACCCCGGGACGCGGCGATGAGAGCGCCGAATCCTAACCACTAGAACATCGTGAAGAAGGCAAAAGCGATTTCGCAGTGAGGGGGCTAAACAGCATTCTTTACCGTCGGCTCACTTTTTCTCGATCCACAAACGCAACTCCTTGCAATCAAAGGGGATGTAGCTCAGCGGAAGAGAGTGTTGGTTGCTTGAATGAGGACCTGGGTTCAATCTCCAGCATGTCCACGAAACCACCAAACTCAGCAGATTACATTTTTAACGGGAACATATGTGTCTGCAGCACTTATGACCATCTAGGTGATGGCATTTGTCCAAATTAGGAAACCTTTGATAGCTCAGTTGGTAGAGCGGAGGACTGTAGGTGAAAGTGCAGCAATCCTTAGGTCGCTGGTTCAAATCTGGCTCAAAGGATTGAGAATTTTCTTCTGGCTTACGCCAACGTTTTGACAGCAGTGCACTTTGACATGTGCTTGACAAACAAATTAACTTTCCCTGAGTGCCGAAATCTTCAATTGTTGACCTTTGATAGGAATGTTCGTAGAGCAGCAGAGAGTACTTAAAATTGCAACAATCCTTCGGTTACTGGCTCACACGAGGATAACTTTTTCTGCAGTTGTGCCAAGTTTTTGATTTTTGCCTAGTGTTTCCCCAGAAGCAAATTATTCGCTGACCGGGAACAAACCCCGGGACACGGCAATGAGAGCGCCGAATCCTAACCACTAGAACATCGTGAAGAAGGCAAAAGCGATTTCGCAGTGAGGGGGCTAAACAGCATTCTTTACCGTCGGCTCACTTTTCTCTATCCACAAACGCAACTACTTGCAATCAAAGGGGATGTAGCTCAGCGGAAGAGAGTGTTGGTTGCTTGAATGAGGACCTGGGTTCAATCTCCAGCATCTCCACGAAACCACCAAACTCAGCAGATTACATTTTTAACGGGAACATATGTGTCTGCAGCACTTCTGACCATCTAGGTGATGGCATTTGTCTAAAGTTGACAACCTTCGATAGCTCAGTTGGTAGAGTGGAGGACTGTAGGTGAAAGTGGAGTAATCCTTAGGTCGCTGGTTCAAATCCGTCTCGAAGGATTGTGTATTTTCTTGTGGCTTACTCCAACGTTTTGACAGCAGTGCACTTTGACATGTGCTTGACAAACAAATTAACTTTCCCTGAGTGCCGAAATCTTCAGTTGTTGACCTTTGATAGGAATGTTGGTAGAGCAGCAGAGAGTACTTAAAATTGCAACAATCCTTCAGTCACTGGCTCACACGAGGATAACTTTTTCTGCAGTTGTGCCAAGTTTTTGAATTTTGCTAGTGTTTCCCCAGAAGCAAATTATTCCCTGACCGGGAACAAACCCCGGGACGCGGCGGTGAGAGCGCCGAATCCTAACCACTAGAACATTGTGGAGAAGGCAAAAGCGATTTCGCAGTGAGGGGGCAAAACAGCATTCTTTACCGTCGGCTCACTTTTTCTCTATCCCCAAACGCAACTACTTGCAATCAAAGGGGATGTAGCTCAGCGGAAGAGAGTGTTGGTTGCTTGAATGAGGACCTGGGTTCAATCTCCAGCATCTCCACGAAACCACCAAACTCAGCAGATTACCTTTTTAACGGGAACATATGTGTCTGCAGCACTTCTGACCATCTAGGTGATGGCATTTGTGTAAAATTGACAACGTTCGATAGCTCAGTTGGTAGAGCGGAGGACTGTAGGTGAAAGTGCAGCAATCCTTAGGTCGCTGGTTCAAATCCGGCTCGAAGGATTGTGTATTTTCTTGTGGCTTACGCCAACGTTTTGACAGCAGTGCACTTTGACATGTGCTTGACAAACAAATTAACTTTCCCTGAGTGCCGAAATCCTCAGTTGTTGACCTTTGATAGGAATGTTGGTAGAGCAGCAGAGAGTACTTAAAATTGCAACAATCCTTCGGTCACTGGCTCACACGACGATAACTTTCTCTGCAGTTGTGCCAAGTTTTTGAATTTTGCTAGTGTTTCCCCAGAAGCAAATTATTCCCTGACCGTGAACAAACCCCGGGACGCGGCGGTGAGAGCGCCGAATCCTAACCACTAGAACATCGTGGAGAAGGCAAAAGAGATTTCGCAGTGAGGGGGCTATACAGCATTCTTTACCGTCGGCTCACTTTTTCTCTATCCCCAAACGCAACTACTTGCAATCAAAGGGGATGTAGCTCAGCGGAAGAGAGTGTTGATTGCTTGAATGAGGACCTGGGTTCAATCTCCAGCATCTCCACGAAACCACCAAACTCAGCAGATTACATTTTTAACGGGAACATATGTGTCTGCAGCACTTCTGACCATCTAGGTGATGGCTATTGTGTAAATTCCGACAACCTTTGATAGCTCAGTTGGTAGAGCGGACGACTGTAGGTGAAAGTGCAGCAATCCTTAGGTCGCTGGTTCAAATCCGGCTCGAAGGATTGTGTATTTTCTTGTGGCTTACGCCAACATTTTGACAGCAGTGCACTTTGACATGTGCTTGACAAACAAATTAACTTTCCCTGAGTGCTGAAATCTTCAATTGTTGACCTATGATAGGAATGTTGGTAGAGCAGCAGAGATTACTTAAAATTGCAAAAATCCTTCGGTCACTGGCTCACACGAGAATAACTTTTTCTGCAGTTGTGCCAAGATTTTGATATTTGCCTAGTGTTTCCCCAGAAGCAAATTATTCCCTGACCGGGAACAAACCCCGGGACGCGGCGGTGAGAGCGCCGAATCCTAACCACTAGAACACCGGGGAGATGGCAAAAGCGATTTCGCAGTGAGGGGGCTAAACAGCATTCTTTACCGTCGGCTCACTTTTTCTCTATCCGCAAACGCAACTACTTGCAATCAAAGGGGATGTAGCTCAGCGGAAGAGAGTGTTTGTTGGTTGTATGAGGACCTGGGTTCAATCTCCAGCATGTCCACGAAACCACCAAACTCAGCAGATTACATTTTTAACGGGAACATATGTGTCTGCAGCACTTATGACCATCTAGGTGATGGCATTTGTCCAAATTAGGAAACCTTTGATAGCTCAGTTGGTAGAGCGGAGGACTGTAGGTGAAAGTGCAGCAATCCTTAGGTCGCTGGTTCAAATCTGGCTCAAAGGATTGAGAATTTTCTTCTGGCTTACGCCAACGTTTTGACAGCAGTGCACTTTGACATGTGCTTGACAAACAAATTAACTTTCCCTGAGTGCCGAAATCTTCAATTGTTGACCTTTGATAGGAATGTTCGTAGAGCAGCAGAGAGTACTTAAAATTGCAACAATCCTTCGGTTACTGGCTCACACGAGGATAACTTTTTCTGCAGTTGTGCCAAGTTTTTGATTTTTGCCTAGTGTTTCCCCAGAAGCAAATTATTCGCTGACCGGGAACAAACCCCGGGACACGGCAATGAGAGCGCCGAATCCTAACCACTAGAACATCGTGAAGAAGGCAAAAGCGATTTCGCAGTGAGGGGGCTAAACAGCATTCTTTACCGTCGGCTCACTTTTCTCTATCCACAAACGCAACTACTTGCAATCAAAGGGGATGTAGCTCAGCGGAAGAGAGTGTTGGTTGCTTGAATGAGGACCTGGGTTCAATCTCCAGCATCTCCACGAAACCACCAAACTCAGCAGATTACATTTTTAACGGGAACATATGTGTCTGCAGCACTTCTGACCATCTAGGTGATGGCATTTGTCTAAAGTTGACAACCTTCGATAGCTCAGTTGGTAGAGTGGAGGACTGTAGGTGAAAGTGGAGTAATCCTTAGGTTGCTGGTTCAAATCCGTCTCGAAGGATTGTGTATTTTCTTGTGGCTTACGCCAACGTTTTGACAGCAGTGCACTTTGACATGTGCTTGACAAACAAATTAACTTTCCCTGAGTGCCGAAATCTTCAGTTGTTGACCTTTGATAGGAATGTTGGTAGAGCAGCAGAGAGTACTTAAAATTGCAACAATCCTTCAGTCACTGGCTCACACGAGTAACTTTTTCTGCAGTTGTGCCAAGTTTTTGATTTTTGCCTAGTGTTTCCCCAGAAGCAAATTATTCACTGACCGGGAACAAACCCCGGGACGCGGCGGTGAGAGCGCCGAATCCTAACCACTAGAACATTGTGGAGAAGGCAAAAGCGATTTCGCAGTGAGGGGGTAAACAGCATTCTTTACCGTCGGCTCACTTTTTCTCTATCCCCAAACGCATCTACTTGCAACCAAAGGGGATGTAGCTCAGCGGAAGAGAGTGTTGGTTGCTTGAATGAGGACCTGGGTTCAATCTCCAGCATCTCCACGAAACCACCAAACTCAGCAGATTACATTTTCAACGGGAACATATGTGCCTGCAGCACTGCTGACCATCTAGGTGATGGCATTTGTATAAATCCGGCAACCTTCGATAGCTCAGTTGGTAGAGCGGAGGACTGTAGGTGAAAGTGCAGTAATCCTTAGGTTGCTGATTCAAATCCGGCTCGAAGGGTTGTGTATTTTCTTGTGGCATATGCCAACGTTTTGACAGCAGTGCACTTTGACATGTGCTTGACAAACAAATTAACTTTCCCTGAGTGCCGAAATCTTCAATTGTTGACCTTTGATAGGAATGATGGTAGAGCAGCAGAGAGTACTTAAAATTGCAAAAATCCTTCGGTCACTGGCTCACACGAGCATAACTCTTTCTGCAGTTGTGCCATGTTTTTGATTTTTCCCTAGTGTTTCCCCAGAAGCAAATTATTCCCTGACCGGGAACAAAACCCGGGCCCCGCGGTGAGAGCGCCGAATCCTAACCACATGAACATCGTGGAGAAGGCAAAAGCGATTTCGCAGTGAGGGGGCTAAACAGCATTCTTTACCGTCGGCTCACTTTTTCTCTATCCCCAAACGCATCTACTTGCAATCAAAGGGGATGTAGCTCAGCGGAAGAGAGTGTTGGTTGCTTGAATGAGGACCTGGGTTCAATCTCCAGCATCTCCACTAAACCACCAAACTCAGCAGATTACATTTTTAACGGGAACATATGTGTCTGCAGCACTTCTGACCATCTAGGTGATGGCATTTGTCTAAATCTGATAACCTTCGATAGCTCAGTTGGTAGAGCGGAGGACAGTAGGTGAAAGTGCAGCAATCCTTAGGTCGCTGGTTCAAATCCGTCTCGAAGGATTGCCTATTTCCTTGTGGCTGACGCCAACGTTTTGACAGCAGTGCACTTTGACATGTGATTGACAAACAAATTAACTTTCCCTGAGTGCCAAAATCTTCAATTGTTGACCTTTGATAGGAATGTTGGTAGAGCAGCAGAGAGTACTTAAAATTGCAAAACTCCTTCCGTCACTGGCTCACACGAGGATAACTTTTTCTGCAGTTGTGCCATGTTTTTGATTTTTCCCTAGTGTTTCCCCAGAAGAAAATTATTCCCTGACCGGGAACAAAACCCGGGACACGGCGGTGAGAGCGCCGAATCCTAACCACTAGAACATTGTGGAGAAGGCAAAAGCGATTTCGCAGTGAGGGGGCTAAACAGCATTCTTTACCGTCGGCTCACTTTTTCTCTATCCCCAAACGCAACTACTTTCAATCAAAGGGGATGTAGCTCAGCGGAAGAGAGTGTTGGTTGCTTGAATGAGGACCTGGGTTCAATCTCCAGCATCTCCACGAAACCACCAAACTCAGCAGATTACATTTTTAACGGGAACATATGTGCCTGCAGGACTTCTGACCATCTAGGTGATGGCATTTGTCTAAATCCGACAACCTTCGATAGCTCAGTTGGTAGAGCGGAGGACTGTAGGTAAAAGTGCAGCAATCCTTAGGTCGCCGGTTCAAATCCGGCTTGAAGGATTGTCTATTTTCTTGTGGCTTACGCCAACGTTTTGACAGCAGTGCACTTTGACATGTGCTTGACAAACAAATTAACTTTCCCTGAGTGCCGAAATCTTCAATTGTTGACCTTTGATAGGAATGTTGGTAGAGCAGCAGAGACTACTTAAAATTGCAAAAATCCTTCGGTCACTGGCTCACACGAGGATAACTTTTTCTGCAGTTGTGCCTAGTTTTTGATTTTTGCCTAGTGTTTCCCCAGAAGCAAATTATTCCCTGACCGGGAACAAAACCCGGGACGCGGCGGTGAGAGCGCTGAGTCCTAACCACATGAACATCGTAGAGAAGGCTAAAGCGATTTCGCAGTGAGGGGGCTAAACAGCATTCTTTACCGTCGGCTCACTTTTTCTCTATCCCCAAACGCAACTACTTTCAATCAAAGGGGATGTAGCTCAGCGGAAGAGAGTGTTGGTTGCTTGAATGAGGACCTGGGTTCAATCTCCAGCATCTCCACGAAACCACCAAACTCAGCAGATTACATTTTTAACGGGAACATATGTGCCTGCAGCACTTCTGACCATCTAGGTGATGGCATTTGTCTAAATCTGACAACCTTCGATAGCTCAGTTGGAGGCGCGGAGGACTGTAGGTGAAAGTGCAGCAATCCTTAGGCTGCTGGTTCAAATCCGGCTCGAAGGATTGTGTATTTTCTTGTGGCTTACGCCAACGTTTTGACAGCAGTGCACTTTGACATGTGCTTGACAAACAAATTAACTTTCCCTGAGTGCCGAAATCGTCAATTGTTGACCTTTGATAGGAATCTTGGTAGAGCAGCAGAGAGTACTTAAAATTGCAAAAATCCTTCGGTCACTGGCTCACACGAGGATAACTTTTTCTGCAGTTGTGCCAAGTTTTTGATTTTTTCCTAGTGTTTCCCCAGAAGCAAATTATTCCCTGACCGGGAACAAAACCCGGGACGCGGCGGTGAGAGCACCGAATCCTAACCACATGATCATCGTGGAGAAGGCAAAAGCGATTTCGCAGTGAGGGGGCTAAACAGCATTCTTTATCGTCGGCTCACTTTTTCTCTATCCCCTAACGCAACTACTTGCAATCAAAGGGGATGTAGCTCAGCGGAAGAGAGTGTTGGTTGCTTGAATGAGGACCTGGGTTCAATCTCCAGCATCTCCACGAAACCACCAAACTCAGCAGATTACATTTTTAACGGGAACATATGTGCCTGCAGCACTTCTGACCATCTAGGTGATGGCATTTGTCTAAATCCGACAACCTTCGATAGCTCAGTTGGTAGAGCGGAGGACTGTAGGTGAAAGTGCAGCAATCCTTAGGTCGCCGGTTCAAATCCGGCTCGAAGGATTGTCTATTTTCTTGTGGCTTACGCCAACGTTTTGACAGCAGTGCACTTTGACATGTGCTTGACAAACAAATTAACTTTCCCTGAGTGCCGAAATCTTCAATTGTTGACCTTTGATAGGAATGTTGGTAGAGCAGCAGAGAGTACTTAAAATTGCAAAAATCCTTCGGTCACTGGCTCACATGAGGATAACCTTTTCTGCAGTTGTGCCAAGTTTTTGATTTTTGCCTAGTGTTTCCCCAGAAGCAAATTATTCCCTGACCGGGAACAAACCCTGGGACACGGCGGTGAGAGCGCCGAATCCTAACCACTAGAACATTGTGGAGAAGGCAAAAGCAATTTTGCAGTGAGGGGGCTAAACAGCATTCTTTACCGTCGGCTCACTTTTTCTCTATCCCCAAACGCAACTACTTGCAATCAAAGGGGATGTAGCTCAGCGGAAGAGAGTGTTGGTTGCTTGAATGAGGACCTGGGTTGAATCTCCAGCATCTCCACGAAACTACCAAACTCAGCAGATTACATCTTTAACGGGAACATATGTGTCTGCAGCACTTCTGACCATCTAGGTGATGGCATTTGTCTATATCCGACAACCTTCGATAGCTCAGGTGGTAGAGCGGAGGACTGTAGGTGAAAGTGCACCAATCCTTAGGTCGCTGGTTCAAATCAGGATTGAAGGATTGTGTATTTTCTTGTGGCTTACGCCAACGTTTTGACAGCAGTGCACTTTGACATGTGCTTGACAAACAAATTAACTTTCCCTGAGTGCCGAAATCTTCAATTGTTGACCTTTAATAGGAATGTTGGTAGAGCAGCAGAGAGTACTTAAAATTGCAAAAATCCTTCGGTCACTGGCTCACACGAGGATAACGTTTTCTGCAGTTGTGCCAAGTTTTTGATTTTTGCCTAGTGTTTCCCCAGAAGCAAATTATTCCCTGACCGGGAACAAAACCCGGGACGCGGCGGTGAGAGCGCCGAATCCTAACCACATGAACATCGTGGAGAAGGCAAAAGCGATTTCGCAGTGAGGGGGCTAAACAGCATTCTTTACCGTCGGCTCACTTTTTCTCTATCCCCAAACGCAACTACTTGCAATCAAAGGGGATGTAGCTCAGCGGAAGAGAGTGTTGGTTGCTTGAATGAGGACCTGGGTTCAATCTCCAGCATCTCCACGAAACCACCAAACTCAGCAGATTAAATTTTTTCTGGGAACATATGTGCCTGCAGCACTTCTGACCATCTAGGTGATGGCATTTTTCTAAATCTGGCAACCTTCGATAGCTCAGTTGGTAGAGCGGAGGACTGTAGGTGAAAGTGCAGCAATCCTTAGGTCGCTGGTTCAAATCCGGCTCGAAGGATTGTGTATTTTCTTGTGGCTTACGCCAACGTTTTGACAGCAGTGCACTTTGACATGTGCTTGACAAACAAATTAACTTTCCCTGAGTGCTGAAATCTTCGATTGTTGACCTTTGATAGGAATGTTGGTAGAGCAGCAGAGAGTACTTAAAATTGCAACAATCCTTCGGTCACTGGCTCACACGAGGATAACTTTTTCTGCAGTTGTGCCAAGTTTTAGATTTTTGCCTAGTGTTTCCCCAGAAGCAAATTATTCCCTGACCGGGAACAAACCCCGGGACGCGGCGGTGAGAGCGACGAATCCTAACCACTAGAACATTGTGGAGAAGGCAAAAGCGATTTCGCAGTGAGGGGGCTAAACAGCATTCTTTACCGTCGGCTCACTTTTTCTCTATCCCCAAACGCAACTACTTGCAATCAAAGGGGATGTAGCTCAGCGGAAGAGAGTGTTGGTTGCTTGAATGAGGACCTGGGTTCAATCTCCAGCATCTCCACGAAACCACCAAACTCAGCAGATTACATTTTTAACGGGAACATATGTGTCTGCAGCCCTTCTGACCATCTAGGTGATGGCATTTGTCTAAATTCGACAACCTTCGATAGCTCAGTTGGTAGAGCGGAGGACTGTAGGTAAAAGTGCAGCAATCCTTAGGTCGTTGGTTCAAATCCGGCTCGAAGGTTTGTGTATTTTGTTGTGGCTTACGCCAACGTTTTGACAGCAGTGCACTTTGACATGTGCTTGACAAACAAATTAACTTTCCCTGAGTGCCAAAATCTTCGATTGTTGACCTTTGATAGGAATGTTGGTAGAGCAGCAGAGAGTACTTAAAATTGCAACAATCCTTCGGTCACTGGCTCACACGAGGATAACTTTTTCTGCAGTTGTGCCAAGTTTTAGATTTTTGCCTAGTGTTTCCCCAGAAGCAAATTATTCCCTGACCGGGAACAAACCCTGGGACACGGCGGTGAGAGCGCCGAATCCTAACCACTAGAACATTGTGGAGAAGGCAAAAGCAATTTTGCAGTGAGGGGGCTAAACACCATTCTTTACCGTCGGCTCACTTTTTCTCTATCCCCAAAGCCAACTACTTGCAATCAAAGGGGATGTAGCTCAGCGGAAGAGAGTGTTGGTTGCTTGAATGAGGACCTGGGTTGAATCTCCAGCATCTCCACGAAACTACCAAACTCAGCAGATTACATCTTTAACGGGAACATATGTGTCTGCAGCACTTCTGACCATCTAGGTGATGGCATTTGTCTATATCCGACAACCTTCGATAGCTCAGGAGGTAGAGCGGAGGACTGTAGGTGAAAGTGCACCAATCCTTAGGTCGCTGGTTCAAATCAGGATTGAAGGATTGTGTATTTTCTTGTGGCTTACGCCAACGTTTTGACAGCAGTGCACTTTGACATGTGCTTGACAAACAAATTAACTTTCCCTGAGTGCCGAAATCTTCAATTGTTGACCTTTAATAGGAATGTTGGTAGAGCAGCAGAGAGTACTTAAAATTGCAAAAATCCTTCGGTCACTGGCTCACACGAGGATAACGTTTTCTGCAGTTGTGCCAAGTTTTTGATTTTTGCCTAGTGTTTCCCCAGAAGCAAATTATTCCCTGACCGGGAACAAAACCCGGGACGCGGCGGTGAGAGCGCCGAATCCTAACCACATGAACATCGTGGAGAAGGCAAAAGCGATTTCGCAGTGAGGGGGCTAAACAGCATTCTTTACCGTCGGCTCACTTTTTCTCTATCCCCAAACGCAACTACTTGCAATCAAAGGGGATGTAGCTCAGCGGAAGAGAGTGTTGGTTGCTTGAATGAGGACCTGGGTTCAATCTCCAGCATCTCCACGAAACCACCAAACTCAGCAGATTACATTTTTTCTGGGAACATATGTGCCTGCAGCACTTCTGACCATCTAGGTGATGGCATTTTTCTAAATCTGGCAACCTTCGATAGCTCAGTTGGTAGAGCGGAGGACTGTAGGTGAAAGTGCAGCAATCCTTAGGTCGCTGGTTCAAATCCGGCTCGAAGGATTGTGTATTTTCTTGTGGCTTACGCCAACGTTTTGACAGCAGTGCACTTTGACATGTGCTTGACAAACAAATTAACTTTCCCTGAGTGCTGAAATCTTCGATTGTTGACCTTTGATAGGAATGTTGGTAGAGCAGCAGAGAGTACTTAAAATTGCAACAATCCTTCGGTCACTGGCTCACACGAGGATAACTTTTTCTGCAGTTGTGCCAAGTTTTAGATTTTTGCCTAGTGTTTCCCCAGAAGCAAATTATTCCCTGACCGGGAACAAACCCCGGGACGCGGCGGTGAGAGCGACGAATCCTAACCACTAGAACATTGTGGAGAAGGCAAAAGCTATTTCGCAGTGAGGGGGCTAAACAGCATTCTTTACCGTCGGCTCACTTTTTCTCTATCCCCAAATGCAACTACTTGCAATCAAAGGGGATGTAGCTCAGCGGAAGAGAGTGTTGGTTGCTTGAATGAGGACCTGGGTTCAATCTTCAGCATCTCCACGAAACTACCAAACTCAGCAGATTACATCTTAAACGGGAACATATGTGTCTGCAGCACTTCTGACAATCTAGGTGATGGCATTTGTCTTTATCCGACAACCTTCGATAGCTCAGTTGGTAGAGCGGAGGACTGTAGGTGAAAGTGCACCAATCCTTAGGTAGCTGGTTCAAATCAGGCTCGAAGGATTGTGTATTTTCTTGTAGCTTACGCCAACGTTTTGACAGCAGTGCACTTTGACATGTGCTTGACAAACAAATGAACTTTCCCTGAGTGCCGAAATCTTCAATTGTTGACCTTTGATAGGAATGTTGGTAGAGCAGCAGAGAGTACTTAAAATTGCAACAATCCTTCGGTCACTGGCTCACACGAGGATAACTTTTTCAGCAGTTGTGCCAAGTTTATGATTTTTGCCTAGTGTTTCCCCAGAAGCAAATTATTCCCTGACCGGGAACAAACCCCGGGATGCGGCGGTGAGAGCGCCGAATCCTAACCACTAGAACATCGTGGAGAAGGCAAAAGCGATTTCGCAGTGAGGGGGCTAAACAGCATTCTTTACCGTCGGCTCACTTTTTCTCTATCCCCAAACGCAACTACTTGCAATCAAAGGGGATGTAGTGTTGGTAAATGGAATGAGGAGAAGGGAGAGTCGGTCAAGGACTGATTCAGACAAGGCGCTAAATAATATGACAAGCGATAGTTTATTCAGAGTGAAGATATTTGGTACAGCGTGCACGGACTCGTTCCAGTAGCTCTGAGGGAGCCAGCGGAAGAGAGTCCCTAAAACAGTTTGTTTACATGTTTTATACAACACAGAAAGTAGGTTGAGTCTTGAAGTCCCGATCCTCTGGTTGGCTCAGGTCCAGGCGTTGTCACCGTCGATTGGCTCCATCTGTTCATGCGTCTTCCTGCGATCTTGCACAATGTTCTGATGATGTTAGGTTTCTATCAAAGCTCTAAATCTGGGTGTGAGTGCCTTGGATAAGCTATGGCATATGTGTGTGTGTGTGTTCCTGTTTTCACAGGGTCGAGCATGCCAGACACTGTTGCTGTTATCACGAGATGGGGCCCCCGCAGGCTTGTGGTTGGACCAGTTCCTGTTATGTGCTGCAAGTGGAAACATCAGTTTGCTTGTGTAAGCTGCATTGAGACATAACTAGTTGGTTAGTGGAAAACATGTGTAATAGCTATAATTCATGGTAATAACGTTTGTTAGCTTGGTGCATGTTAGAGGCACACTAAGTAGAAAATCTTACAAATTCTTACAAATCCCTCTCTTCACGTCTCCAAAGAGACGTGACATAAGCAGCTATAAGTAAAAACCCTCAGGCTCTTCCCAGTCTAAACTATTGTACCAGGTGGGCTCGTTATCACCCGGGAACTTAAAACCTTCACATTGAGGAGAGCCAACATTCATTTAATGCCCAGTATAAGGTAACTTTTCTGAGGCGTGACAGAAACAATGAAGCCCATGGCCAATATAAGGGAACTTTTTCTTAGGGAAAAAGTTTTAGATTCCCTCTCTTCACGTCTCAACCGAGACGTGACATAAAGTTAGATGTCTGAGTCCCCCACACCATGGTACGCAGATTCGTCCCCACTTCCCAGATCATCATAGTCCTCCCTCTCCCCTTCGGCTATCGCGTCGGGTTGCCTTCCCAGTTTCCTCAGCCAACAGGAGCCAGTTGTTAGAGGACCCGGAGATACCGGTAGCTATCTGGATGGTATCATCCACAGTTGGCGGGGAGGTATCTAAAGTAACTGGACCCCATGCTCCATCCTTCCTAGGCGCTGCCTCAGGAGATTAAATGTTGTCCTTCACCGTGATTGCTGTGTTGGAGTGCATGGTTTGTCAGTGTAGTCAGTGGAGCGTTTGTGGATCCTGTGGTTGGTGGGTTGTTGCACCAGCCATGTGAGAGTTCCTAAGGATACTCCAGTAATTATTATAAAAATAACAAACAGGGGAGCTGATATCCCCAGCCGCTCCCAGGGAGTAAGGTACCCCTTCCCTGGGCTAGACGCCTTAGGACGTGGAAAAGGGGGCTGTGGCCCCATTTCCCTCGTCTACTGGATCAGTGGTTGGGGTCGAATTAAGGGCGCTTAAGTCGGCCCTGGTTTCAGTCAAAGTTCTGGAAGGGGTTGGGGCTGGTGTGCAATGTGTCAGGTGGTGCCAAGGTGCGCCTGATTTACCTTTGACCTGGACTGAGTGTGAAGTAACCTCCTTCACTTCGTACGGTCCAGTCCACCTGGGATCCTGCCACTTTCTCTTGTGGACCTTGATCCTTACCCAGTCACCAACCTTTACCCTTGGTGGTTCCGGTTCTCCCGACAGCTCCCCCTCTTGGACACGGTGTATCTGTTTGGAGAGAGCTGCAGACAATTCCGTCAATTTCCTCACATAGTCTGTCATACCTATCTGGTGCACATCAAGAGGGGGCATATGACCTCCCTCTCTTGGTGGGCCTGGAATAACCCTTCCTTTTTAAACAAATGACTCTTGTTCTTCTCTACCTCCCCGTCTCTAGCTACCTGCACTGCCTCTCTCAACCCACTCTCCATCGTGCTCAACTGGACCCTAGTCGGTGGCCCCCCTCCTAGATAACCTGCCTGCGTCCACTTCAACTTCAACCCCTCCCAAACCTTCTTTATCGACTTCCACTGCTCTTTTCCCCCTGACCTGTCCTGCATTTTCTGATCCAGAAAATCATTGAATTTCAGTTTAGGAGTATTAGGGATCGCCATATTTATTTAATTTCGGTGTGGATGTGATATCAGTATATATGTTAGACTATCTGACTACACTTAGCCCGTCACTGGAAGTTATTTCAGCGATGTATCCTTGGAGACAATTACTCTGCCTTAGTTCAGAGTTCCTCCCTCGTGCATTCAGAGTTTATGTGGTGTTAATTGTTAGAGGCAGACGTTATGGAGCATGCAATTTACCCTCACTCTCATACATTTCCACAGTTATTCAACATATTACATCAATTTAACATTTTTACACATACATTTTATCAGTTACATCAGTTTAAACACTTCTTAACATGTATTTTGTCTATTCCTCATCGGTCACAGCCGAACTATATGGAAAGTAATTTTCGTCCAAATTGGGTCTATTCCTCATCGGTCTCCGCCGAACTATATGGAATAATTCCTCATCGGTCACAGCCGAACTATATGGAATAATTCCTCATCGGTCGCAGCCGAACTATATGGAATAATTCCTCATCGGTCGCACCCGAACTATATGGAATAATTCCTCATCGGTCACAGCCGAACTATATGGAATAATTCCTCATCGGTTACGGCCGAACTATATGGAATAATTTTTGTCCAAATTAAGTCTATTCCTCATCGGTCTCCGCCGAACTATATGGAATAATTCCTCATCGGTCACAGCCGAACTATATGGAATAATTCCTCATCGGTCGCAGCCGAACTATATGGAATAGTTTTTGTCCAAATTAAGTCTATTCCTCATCGGTCTCCGCCAAACTATATGGAATAATTCCTCATCGGTCACAGCCGAACTATATGGAATAATTCCTCATCGGTCGCAGCCGAACTATATGGAATAGTTTTTGTCCAAATTAAGTCTATTCCTCATCGGTCTCCGCCGAACTATATGGAATAATTCCTCATCGGTCACAGCCGAACTATATGGAATAATTCCTCATCGGTCGCAGCCGAACTATATGGAATAGTATATCCTAAACACTGGCGTATCTAAACCCAGGACGTATCTAACGTTCATACAAAATTTGACCCGATATCCTTACTTCACTATCACATTGTCATTTTATGCCTAAATTTAAACAAGAATTCTTACCCATACTCGGTACCACTGATCAGAATTTAGATATACCTATTCGACAATATGCAAAGTTTGATTTAACAGGTTTTGCTTACCTTTGTTTTAAGGCGCCTGGTGATCAGTTTCCCGAGTTGAGTAGAATGGTTGTCCTCCCCCGGAATTTCACCCGTCCTCCACGAACCGTCCTTGCCTCAATTCGCCCTCTCTCATCCACTCCAACCAGTCTGGTTCAATTATTTAGTGAACCATCCTCTGCTACCAAGTTTCTGTTGGTAAATGGAATGAGTAGAAGGGAGAGTCGGTCAAGGACTGATTCGGACAAGGCGCTAAATTATATGACAAGCGATAGTTTATTCAGAGTGAAGATATTTGGTACAGCGTGCACGGACTCGTTCCAGTAGCTCTGAGGGAGCCAGCGGAAGAGAGTCCCTAAAACAGTTTGTTTACATGTTTTATACAACACAGAAAGTAGGTTGAGTCTTGAAGTCCCGATCCTCTGGTTGGCTCAGGTCCAGGCGTTGTCACCGTCGATTGGCTCCATCTGTTCATGCGTCTTCCTGCGATCTTGCACAATGTTCTGATGATGTTAGGTTTCTATCAAAGCTCTAAATCTGGGTGTGAGTGCCTTGGATAAGCTATGGCATATGTGTGTGTGTGTGTTCCTGTTTTCACAGGGTCGAGCATGCCAGACACTGTTGCTGTTATCACGAGATGGGGCCCCCGCAGGCTTGTGGTTGGGCCAGTTCCTGTTATGTGCTGCAAGTGGAAACATCAGTTTGCTTGTGTAAGCTGCATTGAGACATAACTAGTTGGTTAGTGGAAAACATGTGTAATAGCTATAATTCATGGTAATAACGTTTGTTAGCTTGGTGCATGTTAGAGGCACACTAAGTAGAAAATCTTACAAATTCTTACAGTAGCTCAGCGGAAGAGAGTGTTGGTTGCTTGAATGAGGACCTGGGTTCAATCTCCAGCATCTCCACGAAACCACCAAACTCAGCAGATTACATTTTTAACAGGAACATATGTGTCTGCAGCACTTCTGACCATCTAGGTGATGGCATTTGTCTTAATTCGACAACCTTCGATAGCTCAGTTGGTAGAGCGGAGGACTGTAGGTGAAAGTGCAGCAATCCTTAGGTCCCTGGTTCAAATCCGGCTTGAAGGATTGTGTATTTTCTTGTGGCTTACGCCAACGTTTTGACAGCAGTGCACTTTGACATGTGCTTGACAAACAAATTAACTTTCCCTGAGTGCCGAAATCTTCAATTGTTGACCTTTGATAGGAATGTTGGTAGAGCAGCAGAGAGTATTTAAAATTGCAACAATCCTTCGGTCACTGGCTCACACGAGGATAACTTTTTCTGCAGTTGTGCCAAGTTTTTGATTTTTGCCTAGTGTTTCCCCAGAAGCAAATTATTCCCTGACCGGGAACAAACCCCGGGATGCGGCGGTGAGAGCGCCGAATCCTAACCACTAGAACATCGTGGAGAAGGCAAAAGCGATTTCGCAGTGAGGGGGCTAAACAGCATTCTTTACCGTCGGCTCACTTTTTCTCTATCCCCAAACGCAACTACTTGCAATCAAAGGGGATGTAGCTCAGCGGAAGAGAGTTTTGGTTGCTTGAATGAGGACCTGGGTTCAATCTCCAGCATCTCCACGAAACCACCAAACTCAGCAGATTACATTTTTAACGGGAACATATGTGTCTGCAGCACTTATGACCATCTAGGTGATGGCATTTCTCTAAAGCTGACAACCTTCGATAACTCAGTTGGTAGAGCGGAGGACTGTAGGTGAAAGTGCAGCAATCCTTAGGTCGCTGGTTCAAATCCGGCTCGAAGGATTGTGTATTTTCTTGTGGCTTACGCCAACGTTTTGACAGCAGTGCACTTTGACATGTGCTTGACAAACAAATTAACTTTCCCTGAGTGCCGAAATCTTCGATTGTTGACCTTTGATAGGAATGTTGGTAGAGCAGCAGAGAGTACTTAAAATTGCAACAGTCCTTCGGTCACTGGCTCACACGAGGATAACTTTTTCTGCAGTTGTGCCAAGTTTTTGATTTTTGCCTAGTGTTTCCCCAGAAGCAAATTATTCCCTGACCGGGAACAAACCCCGGGATGCGGCGGTGAGAGCGCCGAATCCTAACCACTAGAACATCGTGGAGAAGGCAAAAGCGATTTCGCAGTGTGGGGGCTAAACAGCATTCTTTACCGTCGGCTCACTTTTTCTCTATCCCCAAACGCAACTACTTGCAATCAAAGGGGATGTAGCTCAGCGGAAGAGAGTGTTGGTTGCTTGAATGAGGACCTGGGTTCAATCTCCAGCATCTCCACGAAACCACCAAACTCAGCAGATTACATTTTTAACGGGAACATATGTGTCTGCAGCACTTCAGACCATCTAGGTGATGGCATTTGTCTAAATTAGACAACCTTCGATAGCTCAGTTGGTAGAGCGGAGGACTGTAGGTGAAAGTGCAGCAATCCTTAGGTCGCTGGTTCAAATCCGGCTCGAAGGATTGTGTATTTTCTTGTGGCTTACGCCAATGTTTTGACAGCAGTGCACTTTGACATGTGCTTGACAAACAAATTAACTTTCCCTGAGTGCCGAAATCATCAATTGTTGACCTTTGATAGGAATGTTGCTAGAACAGCAGAGAGTACTTATAATTGCAACAATCCTTCGGTCACTGGCTCACACGAGGATAACTTTTTCTGCAGTTGTGCCAAGTTTTTGATTTTTGCCTAGTGTTTCCCCAGAAGCAAATTATTCCCTGACCGGGAACAAACCCCGGGATGCGGCGGTGAGAGCGCCGAATCCTAACCACTAGAACATCGTGGAGAAGGCAAAAGCGATTTCGCAGTGAGGGGGCTAAACAGCATTCTTTACCGTCGGCTCACTTTTTCTCTATCCCCAAACGCAACTACTTGCAATCAAAGGGGATGTAGCTCAGCGGAAGAGAGTGTTGGTTGCTTGAATGAGGACCTGGGTTGAATCTCCAGCATCTCCACGAAACTACCAAACTCAGCAGATTACATCTTTAACGGGAACATATGTGTCTGCCGTCCTTCTGACCATCTAGGTGATGGCATTTGTCTAAAGTCGACAACCTTCGATAGCTCAGTTGGTAGAGCGGAGGACTGTAGGTGAAAGTGCAGCAATCCTTAGGTCGCTGGTTCAAATCCGGCTCGAAGGGTTGTGTATTTTCTTGTGGCTTACGCCAACGTTTTGACAGCAGTGCACTTTGACATGCGCTTGACAAACAAATTAACTTTCCCTGAGTTCCGAAATCTTCAATTGTTGACCTTTGATAGGAATGTTGGTTGTGCAGCAGAGAGTACTTAAAATTGCAAAAATCCTTCGGTCACTGACTCACACGAGGATAACGTTTTCTGCAGTTGTGCCAAGTTTTTGATTTTTGCCTAGTGTTTCCCCAGAAGCAAATTATTCCCTGACCGGGAACAAAACCCGGGACGTGGCGGTGAGAGCGCCGAATCCTAACCACATGAACATCGTGGAGAAGGCAAAAGCGATTTCGCAGTGAGGGGGCTAAACAGCATTCTTTACCGTCGGCTCACTTTTTCTCTATCCCCAAACGCAACTACTTGCAATCAAAGGGGATGTAGCTCAGCGGAAGAGAGTGTTGGTTGCTTGAATGAGGACCTGGGTTCAATCTCCAGCATCTCCACGAAACCACCAAACTCAGCAGATTACATTTTTAACGGGAACATATGTGTCTGCCGTCCTTCTGACCATCTAGGTGATGGCATTTGTCTAAATTCGACAACCTTCGATAGTTCAGTTGGTAGAGCGGAGGACTGTAGGTGAAAGTGCAGCAATCCTTAGGTCGCTGGTTTAAATCCGGCTCGAAGGATTGGTTATTTTCTTGTGGCTTACGCCAACGTTTTGACAGCAGTGCACTTTGACATGCGCTTGACAAACAAATTAACTTTCCCTGAGTTCCGAAATCTTCAATTGTTGACCTTTGATAGGAATGTTGGTAGAGCAGCAGAGAGTACTTAAAATTGCAAAAATCCTTCGGTCAAAACCCGGGACTTGGCGGTGAGAGCGCCGAATCCTAACCACATGAACATCGTGGAGAAGGCAAAAGCGATTTCGCAGTGAGGGGGCTAAACAGCATTCTTTACCGTCGGCTCACTTTTTCTCTATCCCCAAACGCAACTACTTGCAATCAAAGGGGATGTAGCTCAGCGGAAGAGAGTGTTGGTTGCTTGAATGAGGACCTGGGTTCAATCTCCAGCATCTCCACGAAACCACCAAACTCAGCAGATTACATTTTTAACGGGAACATATGTGTCTGCCGTCCTTCTGACCATCTAGGTGATGGCATTTGTCTAAATTCGACAACATTCGATAGTTCAGTTGGTAGAGCGGAGGACTGTAGGTGAAAGTGCAGCAATCCTTAGGTCGCTGGTTCAAATCCGGCTCGAAGGATTGGTTATTTTCTTGTGGCTTACGCCAACGTTTTGACAGCAGTGCACTTTGACATGCGCTTGACAAACAAATTAACTTTCCCTGAGTTCCGAAATCTTCAATTGTTGACCTTTGATAGGAATGTTGGTAGAGCAGCAGAGAGTACTTAAAATTGCAAAAATCCTTCGGTCACTGGCTCACACGAGGATAACGTTTTCTGCAGTTGTGCCAAGTTTTTGATTTTTGCCTAGTGTTTCCCCAGAAGCAAATTATTCCCTGACCGGGAACAAAACCCGGGACTTGGCGGTGAGAGCGCCGAATCCTAACCACATGAACATCGTGGAGAAGGCAAAAGCGATTTCGCAGTGAGGGGGCTAAACAGCATTCTTTACCGTCGGCTCACTTTTTCTCTATCCCCAAACGCAACTACTTGCAATCAAAGGGGATGTAGCTCAGCGGAAGAGAGTGTTGGTTGCTTGAATGAGGACCTGGGTTCAATCTCCAGCATCTCCACGAAACCACCAAACTCAGCAGATTACATTTTTAACGGGAACATATGTGTCTGCCGTCCTTCTGACCATCTAGGTGATGGCATTTGTCTAAATTCGACAACCTTCGATAGTTCAGTTGGTAGAGCGGAGGACTGTAGGTGAAAGTGCAGCAATCCTTAGGTCGCTGGTTCAAATCCGGCTCGAAGGATTGGTTATTTTCTTGTGGCTTACGCCAACGTTTTGACAGCAGTGCACTTTGACATGCGCTTGACAAACAAATTAACTTTCCCTGAGTTCCGAAATCTTCAATTGTTGACCTTTGATAGGAATGTTGGTAGAGCAGCAGAGAGTACTTAAAATTGCAAAAATCCTTCGGTCACTGGCTCACACGAGGATAACGTTTTCTGCAGTTGTGCCAAGTCTTTGATTTTTGCCTAGTGTTTCCCCAGAAGCAAATTATTCCCTGACCGGGAACAAACCCCGGGATGCGGCGGTAAGAGCGCCGAATCCTAACCACTAGAACATCGTGGAGAAGGCAAAAGCGATTTCGCAGTGAGGGGGCTAAACAGCATTCTTTACCGTCGGCTCACTTTTTCTCTATCCCCAAACGCAACTACTTGCAATCAAAGGGGATGTAGCTCAGCGGAAGAGAGTGTTGGTTGCTTGAATGAGGACCTGGGTTCAATCTCCAGCATCTCCATGAAACCACCAAACTCAGCAGATTACATTTTTAACGGGAACATATGTGTCTGCAGCACTTCTGACCATCTAGGTGATGGCATTTGTCTAAATTCGACAACCTTCGATAGTTCAGTTGGTAGAGCGGAGGACTGTAGGTGAAAGTGCAGCAATCCTTAGGTCGCTGGTTGAAATCCGGCTCGAAGGATTGGTTATTTTCTTGTGGCTTACGCCAACGTTTTGACAGCAGTGCACTTTGACATGCGCTTGACAAACAAATTAACTTTCCCTGAGTTCCGAAATCTTCAATTGTTGACCTTTGATAGGAATGTTGGTAGAGCAGCAGAGAGTACTTAAAATTGCAAAAATCCTTCGGTCACTGGCTCACACGAGGATAACGTTTTCTGCAGTTGTGCCAAGTCTTTGATTTTTGCCTAGTGTTTCCCCAGAAGCAAATTATTCCCTGACCGGGAACAAACCCCGGGATGCGGCGGTAAGAGCGCCGAATCCTAACCACTAGAACATCGTGGAGAAGGCAAAAGCGATTTCGCAGTGAGGGGGCTAAACAGCATTCTTTACCGTCGGCTCACTTTTTCTCTATCCCCAAACGCAACTACTTGCAATCAAAGGGGATGTAGCTCAGCGGAAGAGAGTGTTGGTTGCTTGAATGAGGACCTGGGTTCAATCTCCAGCATCTCCATGAAACCACCAAACTCAGCAGATTACATTTTTAACGGGAACATATGTGTCTGCAGCACTTCTGACCATCTAGGTGATGGCATTTGTCTAAATCTGACAAACTTCGATAGCTCAGTTGGTAGAGCGGAGGACTGTAGGTGAAAGTGCAGCAATCCTTATGTCGCTGGTTCAAATCCGGCTCGAAGGACTGTGTATTTTCTTGTGGCTTACGCCAACGTTTTGACAGCAGTGCACTTTGACATGTGCTTGACAAACAAATTAAAACTTTTCCTGAGTGCCGAAATCTTCGATTGTTGACCTTTGATAGGAATGTTCGTAGAGCAGCAGAGAGTACTTAAAATTGCAACAATCCTTCGGTCACTGGCTCACACGAGGATAACTTTTTCTGCAGTTGTGCCAAGTTTTTGATTTTTGCCTAGTGTTTCCCCAGAAGCAAATTATTCCCTGACCGGGAACAAACCCCGGGATGCGGCGGTGAGAGCGCCGAATCCTAACCACTAGAACATCATGGAGAAGGCAAAAGCGATTTCGCAGTGAGGGGGCTAAACAGCATTCTTTACCGTCGGCTCACTTTTTCTCTATCCCCAAACGCAACAACTTGCAATCAAAGGGGATGTAGCTCAGCGGAAGAGAGTGTTGGTTGCTTGAATGAGGACCTGGGTTCAATCTCCAGCATCTCCACGAAACCACCAAACTCAGCAGATTACATTTTTAACGGGAACATATGTGCCTGCAGCACTTCTGACCATCTAGGTGATGGCATTTGTCTAAAACTGACAACCTTCAATAGCTCAGTTGGTAGAGCGGAGGACTGTAGGTGAAAGTGCAGCAATCCTTAGGTCGCTGGTTCAAATCCGGCTTGAAGGATTGTATATTTTCTTGTGGCTTACGCCAACGTTTTGACAGCAGTGCACTTTGACATGCGCTTGACAAACAAATTAACTTTCCCTGAGTTCCGAAATCTTCGATTGTTGACCTTTGATAGGAATGTTGGTAGAGCAGCAGAGAGTACTTAAAATTGCAACAATCCTTCGGTCACTGGCTCACACGAGGATAACTTTTTCTGCAGTTGTGCCAAGTTTTTGATTTTTGCCTAGTGTTTCCCCAGAAGCAAATTATTCCCTGACCGGGAACAAACCCCGGGACGCGGCGGTGAGAGCGCCGAATCCTAACCACTAGAACATTGTGGAGAAGGCAAAAGCGATTTCGCAGTGAGGGGGCTAAACAGCATTCTTTACCGTCGGCTCACTTTTTCTCTATCCCCAAACGCAACTATTTGCAATCAAAGGGGATGTAGCTCAGCGGAAGAGAGTGTTGGTTGATAGAATGAGGACCTGGGTTCCTACTACAGCATCTCCACGAAACCACCAAACTCAGCAGATTACATTTTTAACAGGAACATATGTGTCTGCAGCACTTCAGACCATCTAGGTGATGGCATTTGTCTAAATTTGACAACCTTCGATAGCTCAGTTGGTAGAGCGGAGTACTGTAGGTGAAAGTGCAGCAATCCTTAGGTCGCTGTTTCAAATCCGGCTTGAAGGATTGTGTATTTTCTTGTGGCTTACGCCAACGTTTTGACAGCAGTGCACTTTGACATGTGCTTGACAAACTAATTAACTTTCCCTGAGTGCCGAAATCTTCAATTGTTGACCTTTGATAGGAATGTTGGTAGAGCAGCAGAGAGTACTTAAAATTGCAAAAATCCTTCGGTCACTGGCTCACACGAGGATAACTTTTTCTGCAGTTGTGCCAAGTTTTTGATTTTTGCCTAGTGTTTCCCCAGAAGCAAATTATTCCCTGACCGCGAACAAATCCCGGGACGCGGCGGTGAGAGCGCCGAATCCTAACCACTAGAACATTGTGGAGAAGGCAAAAGCGATTTCGCAGTGAGGGGGCTAAACAGCATTCTTTACCGTCGGCTCACTTTTTCTCTATCCCCAAACGCAACTATTTGCAATCAAAGGGGATGTAGCTCAGCGGAAGAGAGTGTTGGTTGCTTGAATGAGGACCTGGGTTGAATCTCCAGCATCTCCACGAAACTACCAAACTCAGTAGATTACATCTTTAACGGGAACATATGTGTCTGCAGCACTTCTGACAATCTAGGTGATGGCATTTGTCTATATCTGACAACCTTCGATAGCTCAGTTGGTAGAGCGGAGGACTGTAGGTGAAAGTGCACCAATCCTTAGGTCGCTGGTTCAAATCAGGCTCGAAGGATTGTTTATTTTCTTGTGGCTTACGCCAACGTTTTGACAGCAGTGCACTTTGACATGTGCTTGACAAACAAATTAACTTTCCCTGAGTGCCGAAATCATCAATTGTTGACCTTTGATAGGAATGTTGCTAGAACAGCAGAGAGTACTTAAAATTGCAACAATCCTTCGGTCACTGGCTCACACGAGGATAACTTTTTCTGCAGTTGTGCCAAGTTTTTGATTTTTGCCTAGTGTTTCCCCAGAAGCAAATTATTCCCTGACCGGGAACAAACCCCGGGATGCGGCGGTGAGAGCGCCGAATCCTAACCACTAGAACATCGTGGAGAAGGCAAAAGCGATTTCGCAGTGAGGGGGCTAAACAGCATTCTTTACCGTCGGCTCACTTTTTCTCTATCCCCAAACGCAACTACTTGCAATCAAAGGGGATGTAGCTCAGCGGAAGAGAGTGTTGGTTGCTTGAATGAGGACCTGGGTTCAATCTCCAGCATCTCCACGAAACCACCAAACTCAGCAGATTACATCTTTAACGGGAACATATGTGTCTGCCGTCCTTCTGACCATCTAGGTGATGGCATTTGTCTAAAGTCGACAAACTTCGATAGCTCAGTTGGTAGAGCGGAGGACTGTAGGTGAAAGTGCAGCAATCCTTAGGTCGCTGGTTCAAATCCGGCTCGAAGGGTTGTGTATTTTCTTGTGGCTTACGCCAACGTTTTGACAGCAGTGCACTTTGACATGCGCTTGACAAACAAATTAACTTTCCCTGAGTTCCGAAATCTTCAATTGTTGACCTTTGATAGGAATGTTGGTAGAGCAGCAGAGAGTACTTAAAATTGCAAAAATCCTTCGGTCACTGGAGCACACGAGGATAACGTTTTCTGCAGTTGTGCCAAGTTTTTGATTTTTGCCTAGTGTTTCCCCAGAAGCAAATTATTCCCTGACCGGGAACAAAACCCGGGACTTGGCGGTGAGAGCGCCGAATCCTAACCACATGAACATCGTGGAGAAGGCAAAAGCGATTTCGCAGTGAGGGGGCTAAACAGCATTCTTTACCGTCGGCTCACTTTTTCTCTATCCCCAAACGCAACTACTTGCAATCAAAGGGGATGTAGCTCAGCGGAAGAGAGTGTTGGTTGCTTGAATGAGGACCTGGGTTCAATCTCCAGCATCTCCACGAAACCACCAAACTCAGCAGATTACATTTTTAACGGGAACATATGTGTCTGCCGTCCTTCTGACCATCTAGGTGATGGCATTTGTCTAAATTCGACAACATTCGATAGTTCAGTTGGTAGAGCGGAGGACTGTAGGTGAAAGTGCAGCAATCCTTAGGTCGCTGGTTCAAAAACCCGGCTCGAAGGATTGGTTATTTTCTTGTGGCTTACGCCAACGTTTTGACAGCAGTGCACTTTGACATGCGCTTGACAAACAAATTAACTTTCCCTGAGTTCCGAAATCTTCAATTGTTTACCTTTGATAGGAATGTTGGTAGAGCAGCAGAGAGTACTTAAAATTGCAAAAATCCTTCGGTCACTGGCTCACACGAGGATAACGTTTTCTGCAGTTGTGCCAAGTTTTTGATTTTTGCCTAGTGTTTCCCCAGAAGCAAATTATTCCCTGACCGGGAACAAAACCCGGGACTTGGCGGTGAGAGCGCCGAATCCTAACCACATGAACATCGTGGAGAAGGCAAAAGCGATTTCGCAGTGAGGGGGCTAAACAGCATTCTTTACCGTCGGCTCACTTTTTCTCTATCCCCAAACGCAACTACTTGCAATCAAAGGGGATGTAGCTCAGCGGAAGAGAGTGTTGGTTGCTTGAATGAGGACCTGGGTTCAATCTCCAGCATCTCCACGAAACCACCAAACTCAGCAGATTACATTTTTAACGGGAACATATGTGTCTGCCGTCCTTCTGACCATCTAGGTGATGGCATTTGTCTAAATTCGACAACCTTCGATAGTTCAGTTGGTAGAGCGGAGGACTGTAGGTGAAAGTGCAGCAATCCTTAGGTCGCTGGTTCAAATCCGGCTCGAAGGATTGGTTATTTTCTTGTGGCTTACGCCAACGTTTTGACAGCAGTGCACTTTGACATGCGCTTGACAAACAAATTAACTTTCCCTGAGTTCCGAAATCTTCAATTGTTGACCTTTGATAGGAATGTTGGTAGAGCAGCAGAGAGTACTTAAAATTGCAAAAATCCTTCGGTCACTGGCTCACACGAGGATAACGTTTTCTGCAGTTGTGCCAAGTCTTTGATTTTTGCCTAGTGTTTCCCCAGAAGCAAATTATTCCCTGACCGGGAACAAACCCCGGGATGCGGCGGTAAGAGCGCCGAATCCTAACCACTAGAACATCGTGGAGAAGGCAAAAGCGATTTCGCAGTGAGGGGGCTAAACAGCATTCTTTACCGTCGGCTCACTTTTTCTCTATCCCCAAACGCAACTACTTGCAATCAAAGGGGATGTAGCTCAGCGGAAGAGAGTGTTGGTTGCTTGAATGAGGACCTGGGTTCAATCTCCAGCATCTCCACGAAACCACCAAACTCAGCAGATTACATTTTTAACGGGAACATATGTGTCTGCAGCACTTCTGACCATCTAGGTGATGGCATTTGTCTAAATCTGACAACCTTCGATAGCTCAGTTGGTAGAGCGGAGGACTGTAGGTGAAAGTGCAGCAATCCTTATGTCGCTGGTTCAAATCCGGCTCGAAGGACTGTGTATTTTCTTGTGGCTTACGCCAACGTTTTGACAGCAGTGCACTTTGACATGTGCTTGACAAACAAATTAACTTTCCCTGAGTGCCGAAATCATCAATTGTTGACCTTTGATAGGAATGTTGCTAGAACAGCAGAGAGTACTTAAAATTGCAACAATCCTTCGGTCACTGGCTCACACGAGGATAACTTTTTCTGCAGTTGTGCCAAGTTTTTGATTTTTGCCTAGTGTTTCCCCAGAAGCAAATTATTCCCTGACCGGGAACAAACCCCGGGATGCGGCGGTGAGAGCGCCGAATCCTAACCACTAGAACATCGTGGAGAAGGCAAAAGCGATTTCGCAGTGAGGGGGCTAAACAGCATTCTTTACCGTCGGCTCACTTTTTCTCTATCCCCAAACGCAACTACTTGCAATCAAAGGGGATGTAGCTCAGCGGAAGAGAGTGTTGGTTGCTTGAATGAGGACCTGGGTTGAATCTCCAGCATCTCCACGAAACTACCAAACTCAGCAGATTACATCTTTAACGGGAACATATGTGTCTGCCGTCCTTCTGACCATCTAGGTGATGGCATTTGTCTAAAGTCGACAACCTTCGATAGCTCAGTTGGTAGAGCGGAGGACTGTAGGTAAAAGTGCAGCAATCCTTAGGTCGTTGGTTCAAATCCGGCTCGAAGGTTTGTCTATTTTGTTGTGGCTTACGCCAACGTTTTGACAGCAGTGCACTTTGACATGTGCTTGACAAACAAATTAACTTTCCCTGAGTGCCAAAATCTTCGATTGTTGACCTTTGATAGGAATGTTGGTAGAGCAGCAGAGAGTACTTAAAATTGCAACAATCCTTCGGTCACTGGCTCACACGAGGATAACGTTTTCTGCAGTTGTGCCAAGTTTTTGATTTTTGCCTAGTGTTTCCCCAGAAGCAAATTATTCCCTGACCGGGAACAAAACCCGGGACTTGGCGGTGAGAGCGCCGAATCCTAACCACATGAACATCGTGGAGAAGGCAAAAGCGATTTCGCAGTGAGGGGGCTAAACAGCATTCTTTACCGTCGGCTCACTTTTTCTCTATCCCCAAACGCAACTACTTGCAATCAAAGGGGATGTAGCTCAGCGGAAGAGAGTGTTGGTTGCTTGAATGAGGACCTGGGTTCAATCTCCAGCATCTCCACGAAACCACCAAACTCAGCAGATTACATTTTTAACGGGAACATATGTGTCTGCCGTCCTTCTGACCATCTAGGTGATGGCATTTGTCTAAATTCGACAACCTTCGATAGTTCAGTTGGTAGAGCGGAGGACTGTAGGTGAAAGTGCAGCAATCCTTAGGTCGCTGGTTCAAATCCGGCTCGAAGGATTGGTTATTTTCTTGTGGCTTACGCCAACGTTTTGACAGCAGTGCACTTTGACATGCGCTTGACAAACAAATTAACTTTCCCTGAGTTCCGAAATCTTCAATTGTTGACCTTTGATAGGAATGTTGGTAGAGCAGCAGAGAGTACTTAAAATTGCAAAAATCCTTCGGTCACTGGCTCACACGAGGATAACGTTTTCTGCAGTTGTGCCAAGTCTTTGATTTTTGCCTAGTGTTTCCCCAGAAGCAAATTATTCCCTGACCGGGAACAAACCCCGGGATGCGGCGGTAAGAGCGCCGAATCCTAACCACTAGAACATCGTGGAGAAGGCAAAAGCGATTTCGCAGTGAGGGGGCTAAACAGCATTCTTTACCGTCGGCTCACTTTTTCTCTATCCCCAAACGCAACTACTTGCAATCAAAGGGGATGTAGCTCAGCGGAAGAGAGTGTTGGTTGCTTGAATGAGGACCTGGGTTCAATCTCCAGCATCTCCACGAAACCACCAAACTCAGCAGATTACATTTTTAACGGGAACATATGTGTCTGCAGCACTTCTGACCATCTAGGTGATGGCATTTGTCTAAATCTGACAACCTTCGATAGCTCAGTTGGTAGAGCGGAGGACTGTAGGTGAAAGTGCAGCAATCCTTATGTCGCTGGTTCAAATCCGGCTCGAAGGACTGTGTATTTTCTTGTGGCTTACGCCAACGTTTTGACAGCAGTGCACTTTGACATGTGCTTGACAAACAAATTAACTTTCCCTGAGTGCCGAAATCATCAATTGTTGACCTTTGATAGGAATGTTGCTAGAACAGCAGAGAGTACTTAAAATTGCAACAATCCTTCGGTCACTGGCTCACACGAGGATAACTTTTTCTGCAGTTGTGCCAAGTTTTTGATTTTTGCCTAGTGTTTCCCCAGAAGCAAATTATTCCCTGACCGGGAACAAACCCCGGGATGCGGCGGTGAGAGCGCCGAATCCTAACCACTAGAACATCGTGGAGAAGGCAAAAGCGATTTCGCAGTGAGGGGGCTAAACAGCATTCTTTACCGTCGGCTCACTTTTTCTCTATCCCCAAACGCAACTACTTGCAATCAAAGGGGATGTAGCTCAGCGGAAGAGAGTGTTGGTTGCTTGAATGAGGACCTGGGTTGAATCTCCAGCATCTCCACGAAACTACCAAACTCAGCAGATTACATCTTTAACGGGAACATATGTGTCTGCCGTCCTTCTGACCATCTAGGTGATGGCATTTGTCTAAAGTCGACAACCTTCGATAGCTCAGTTGGTAGAGCGGAGGACTGTAGGTAAAAGTGCAGCAATCCTTAGGTCGTTGGTTCAAATCCGGCTCGAAGGTTTGTGTATTTTGTTGTGGCTTACGCCAACGTTTTGACAGCAGTGCACTTTGACATGTGCTTGACAAACAAATTAACTTTCCCTGAGTGCCAAAATCTTCGATTGTTGACCTTTGATAGGAATGTTGGTAGAGCAGCAGAGAGTACTTAAAATTGCAACAATCCTTCGGTCACTGGCTCACACGAGGATAACTTTTTCTGCAGTTGTGCCAAGTTTTAGATTTTTGCCTAGTGTTTCCCCAGAAGCAAATTATTCCCTGACCGGGAACAAACCCTGGGACACGGCGGTGAGAGCGCCGAATCCTAACCACTAGAACATTGTGGAGAAGGCAAAAGCAATTTTGCAGTGAGGGGGCTAAACAGCATTCTTTACCGTCGGCTCACTTTTTCTCTATCCCCAAACGCAACTACTTGCAATCAAAGGGGATGTAGCTCAGCGGAAGAGAGTGTTGGTTGCTTGAATGAGGACCTGGGTTGAATCTCCAGCATCTCCACGAAACTACCAAACTCAGCAGATTACATCTTTAACGGGAACATATGTGTCTGCAGCACTTCTGACCATCTAGGTGATGGCATTTGTCTATATCCGACAACCTTCGATAGCTCAGGTGGTAGAGCGGAGGACTGTAGGTGAAAGTGCACCAATCCTTAGGTCGCTGGTTCAAAGCAGGATTGAAGGATTGTGTATTTTCTTGTGGCTTACGCCAACGTTTTGACAGCAGTGCACTTTGACATGTGCTTGACAAACAAATTAACTTTCCCTGAGTGCCGAAATCTTCAATTGTTGACCTTTAATAGGAATGTTGGTAGAGCAGCAGAGAGTACTTAAAATTGCAAAAATCCTTCGGTCACTGGCTCACACGAGGATAACGTTTTCTGCAGTTGTGCCAAGTTTTTGATTTTTGCCTAGTGTTTCCCCAGAAGCAAATTATTCCCTGACCGGGAACAAAACCCGGGACGCGGCGGTGAGAGCGCCGAATCCTAACCACATGAACATCGTGGAGAAGGCAAAAGCGATTTCGCAGTGAGGGGGCTAAACAGCATTCTTTACCGTCGGCTCACTTTTTCTCTATCCCCAAACGCAACTACTTGCAATCAAAGGGGATGTAGCTCAGCGGAAGAGAGTGTTGGTTGCTTGAATGAGGACCTGGGTTCAATCTCCAGCATCTCCACGAAACCACCAAACTCAGCAGATTACATTTTTTCTGGGAACATATGTGCCTGCAGCACTTCTGACCATCTAGGTGATGGCATTTTTCTAAATCTGGCAACCTTCGATAGCTCAGTTGGTAGAGCGGAGGACTGTAGGTGAAAGTGCAGCAATCCTTAGGTCGCTGGTTCAAATCCGGCTCGAAGGATTGTGTATTTTCTTGTGGCTTACGCCAACGTTTTGACAGCAGTGCACTTTGACATGTGCTTGACAAACAAATTAACTTTCCCTGAGTGCTGAAATCTTCAATTGTTGACCTTTGATAGGAATGTTGGTAGAGCAGCAGAGAGTACTTAAAATTGCAACAATCCTTCGGTCACTGGCTCACACGAGGATAACTTTTTCTGCAGTTGTGCCAAGTTTTAGATTTTTGCCTAGTGTTTCCCCAGAAGCAAATTATTCCCTGACCGGGAACAAACCCCGGGACGCGGCGGTGAGAGCGACGAATCCTAACCACTAGAACATCGTGGAGAAGGCAAAAGCGATTTCGCAGTGAGGGGGCTAAACAGCATTCTTTACCGTCGGCTCACTTTTTCTCTATCCCCAAACGCAACTACTTGCAATCAAAGGGGATGTAGCTCAGCGGAAGAGAGTGTTGGTTGCTTGAATGAGGACCTGGGTTGAATCTCCAGCATCTCCACGAAACTACCAAACTCAGCAGATTACATCTTTAACGGGAACATATGTGTCTGCCGTCCTTCTGACCATCTAGGTGATGGCATTTGTCTAAAGTCGACAACCTTCGATAGCTCAGTTGGTAGAGCGGAGGACTGTAGGTAAAAGTGCAGCAATCCTTAGGTCGTTGGTTCAAATCCGGCTCGAAGGTTTGTGTATTTTGTTGTGGCTTACGCCAACGTTTTGACAGCAGTGCACTTTGACATGTGCTTGACAAACAAATTAACTTTCCCTGAGTGCCAAAATCTTCGATTGTTGACCTTTGATAGGAATGTTGGTAGAGCAGCAGAGAGTACTTAAAATTGCAACAATCCTTCGGTCACTGGCTCACACGAGGATAACGTTTTCTGCAGTTGTGCCAAGTTTTTGATTTTTGCCTAGTGTTTCCCCAGAAGCAAATTATTCCCTGACCGGGAACAAAACCCGGGACTTGGCGGTGAGAGCGCCGAATCCTAACCACATGAACATCGTGGAGAAGGCAAAAGCGATTTCGCAGTGAGGGGGCTAAACAGCATTCTTTACCGTCGGCTCACTTTTTCTCTATCCCCAAACGCAACTACTTGCAATCAAAGGGGATGTAGCTCAGCGGAAGAGAGTGTTGGTTGCTTGAATGAGGACCTGGGTTCAATCTCCAGCATCTCCACGAAACCACCAAACTCAGCAGATTACATTTTTAACGGGAACATATGTGTCTGCCGTCCTTCTGACCATCTAGGTGATGGCATTTGTCTAAATTCGACAACCTTCGATAGTTCAGTTGGTAGAGCGGAGGACTGTAGGTGAAAGTGCAGCAATCCTTAGGTCGCTGGTTCAAATCCGGCTCGAAGGATTGGTTATTTTCTTGTGGCTTACGCCAACGTTTTGACAGCAGTGCACTTTGACATGCGCTTGACAAACAAATTAACTTTCCCTGAGTTCCGAAATCTTCAATTGTTGACCTTTGATAGGAATGTTGGTAGAGCAGCAGAGAGTACTTAAAATTGCAAAAATCCTTCGGTCACTGGCTCACACGAGGATAACGTTTTCTGCAGTTGTGCCAAGTCTTTGATTTTTGCCTAGTGTTTCCCCAGAAGCAAATTATTCCCTGACCGGGAACAAACCCCGGGATGCGGCGGTAAGAGCGCCGAATCCTAACCACTAGAACATCGTGGAGAAGGCAAAAGCGATTTCGCAGTGAGGGGGCTAAACAGCATTCTTTACCGTCGGCTCACTTTTTCTCTATCCCCAAACGCAACTACTTGCAATCAAAGGGGATGTAGCTCAGCGGAAGAGAGTGTTGGTTGCTTGAATGAGGACCTGGGTTCAATCTCCAGCATCTCCACGAAACCACCAAACTCAGCAGATTACATTTTTAACGGGAACATATGTGTCTGCAGCACTTCTGACCATCTAGGTGATGGCATTTGTCTAAATCTGACAACCTTCGATAGCTCAGTTGGTAGAGCGGAGGACTGTAGGTGAAAGTGCAGCAATCCTTATGTCGCTGGTTCAAATCCGGCTCGAAGGACTGTGTATTTTCTTGTGGCTTACGCCAACGTTTTGACAGCAGTGCACTTTGACATGTGCTTGACAAACAAATTAACTTTCCCTGAGTGCCGAAATCATCAATTGTTGACCTTTGATAGGAATGTTGCTAGAACAGCAGAGAGTACTTAAAATTGCAACAATCCTTCGGTCACTGGCTCACACGAGGATAACTTTTTCTGCAGTTGTGCCAAGTTTTTGATTTTTGCCTAGTGTTTCCCCAGAAGCAAATTATTCCCTGACCGGGAACAAACCCCGGGATGCGGCGGTGAGAGCGCCGAATCCTAACCACTAGAACATCGTGGAGAAGGCAAAAGCGATTTCGCAGTGAGGGGGCTAAACAGCATTCTTTACCGTCGGCTCACTTTTTCTCTATCCCCAAACGCAACTACTTGCAATCAAAGGGGATGTAGCTCAGCGGAAGAGAGTGTTGGTTGCTTGAATGAGGACCTGGGTTGAATCTCCAGCATCTCCACGAAACTACCAAACTCAGCAGATTACATCTTTAACGGGAACATATGTGTCTGCCGTCCTTCTGACCATCTAGGTGATGGCATTTGTCTAAAGTCGACAACCTTCGATAGCTCAGTTGGTAGAGCGGAGGACTGTAGGTAAAAGTGCAGCAATCCTTAGGTCGTTGGTTCAAATCCGGCTCGAAGGTTTGTGTATTTTGTTGTGGCTTACGCCAACGTTTTGACAGCAGTGCACTTTGACATGTGCTTGACAAACAAATTAACTTTCCCTGAGTGCCAAAATCTTCGATTGTTGACCTTTGATAGGAATGTTGGTAGAGCAGCAGAGAGTACTTAAAATTGCAACAATCCTTCGGTCACTGGCTCACACGAGGATAACTTTTTCTGCAGTTGTGCCAAGTTTTAGATTTTTGCCTAGTGTTTCCCCAGAAGCAAATTATTCCCTGACCGGGAACAAACCCTGGGACACGGCGGTGAGAGCGCCGAATCCTAACCACTAGAACATTGTGGAGAAGGCAAAAGCAATTTTGCAGTGAGGGGGCTAAACAGCATTCTTTACCGTCGGCTCACTTTTTCTCTATCCCCAAACGCAACTACTTGCAATCAAAGGGGATGTAGCTCAGCGGAAGAGAGTGTTGGTTGCTTGAATGAGGACCTGGGTTGAATCTCCAGCATCTCCACGAAACTACCAAACTCAGCAGATTACATCTTTAACGGGAACATATGTGTCTGCAGCACTTCTGACCATCTAGGTGATGGCATTTGTCTATATCCGACAACCTTCGATAGCTCAGGTGGTAGAGCGGAGGACTGTAGGTGAAAGTGCACCAATCCTTAGGTCGCTGGTTCAAAGCAGGATTGAAGGATTGTGTATTTTCTTGTGGCTTACGCCAACGTTTTGACAGCAGTGCACTTTGACATGTGCTTGACAAACAAATTAACTTTCCCTGAGTGCCGAAATCTTCAATTGTTGACCTTTAATAGGAATGTTGGTAGAGCAGCAGAGAGTACTTAAAATTGCAAAAATCCTTCGGTCACTGGCTCACACGAGGATAACGTTTTCTGCAGTTGTGCCAAGTTTTTGATTTTTGCCTAGTGTTTCCCCAGAAGCAAATTATTCCCTGACCGGGAACAAAACCCGGGACGCGGCGGTGAGAGCGCCGAATCCTAACCACATGAACATCGTGGAGAAGGCAAAAGCGATTTCGCAGTGAGGGGGCTAAACAGCATTCTTTACCGTCGGCTCACTTTTTCTCTATCCCCAAACGCAACTACTTGCAATCAAAGGGGATGTAGCTCAGCGGAAGAGAGTGTTGGTTGCTTGAATGAGGACCTGGGTTCAATCTCCAGCATCTCCACGAAACCACCAAACTCAGCAGATTACATTTTTTCTGGGAACATATGTGCCTGCAGCACTTCTGACCATCTAGGTGATGGCATTTTTCTAAATCTGGCAACCTTCGATAGCTCAGTTGGTAGAGCGGAGGACTGTAGGTGAAAGTGCAGCAATCCTTAGGTCGCTGGTTCAAATCCGGCTCGAAGGATTGTGTATTTTCTTGTGGCTTACGCCAACGTTTTGACAGCAGTGCACTTTGACATGTGCTTGACAAACAAATTAACTTTCCCTGAGTGCTGAAATCTTCAATTGTTGACCTTTGATAGGAATGTTGGTAGAGCAGCAGAGAGTACTTAAAATTGCAACAATCCTTCGGTCACTGGCTCACACGAGGATAACTTTTTCTGCAGTTGTGCCAAGTTTTTGATTTTTGCCTAGTGTTTCCCCAGAAGCAAATTATTCCCTGACCGGGAACAAACCCCGGGACGCGGCGGTGAGAGCGACGAATCCTAACCACTAGAACATTGTGGAGAAGGCAAAAGCTATTTCGCAGTGAGGGGGCTAAACAGCATTCTTTACCGTCGGCTCACTTTTTCTCTATCCCCAAATGCAACTACTTGCAATCAAAGGGGATGTAGCTCAGCGGAAGAGAGTGTTGGTTGCTTGAATGAGGACCTGGGTTCAATCTTCAGCATCTCCACGAAACTACCAAACTCAGCAGATTACATCTTAAACGGGAACATATGTGTCTGCAGCACTTCTGACAATCTAGGTGATGGCATTTGTCTTTATCCGACAACCTTCGATAGCTCAGTTGGTAGAGCGGAGGACTGTAGGTGAAAGTGCACCAATCCTTAGGTAGCTGGTTCAAATCAGGCTCGAAGGATTGTGTATTTTCTTGTAGCTTACGCCAACGTTTTGACAGCAGTGCACTTTGACATGTGCTTGACAAACAAATGAACTTTCCCTGAGTGCCGAAATCTTCAATTGTTGACCTTTGATAGGAATGTTGGTAGAGCAGCAGAGAGTACTTAAAATTGCAACAATCCTTCGGTCACTGGCTCACACGAGGATAACTTTTTCAGCAGTTGTGCCAAGTTTATGATTTTTGCCTAGTGTTTCCCCAGAAGCAAATTATTCCCTGACCGGGAACAAACCCCGGGATGCGGCGGTGAGAGCGCCGAATCCTAACCACTAGAACATCGTGGAGAAGGCAAAAGCGATTTCGCAGTGAGGGGGCTAAACAGCATTCTTTACCGTCGGCTCACTTTTTCTCTATCCCCAAACGCAACTACTTGCAATCAAAGGGGATGTAGTGTTGGTAAATGGAATGAGGAGAAGGGAGAGTCGGTCAAGGACTGATTCAGACAAGGCGCTAAATAATATGACAAGCGATAGTTTATTCAGAGTGAAGATATTTGGTACAGCGTGCACGGACTCGTTCCAGTAGCTCTGAGGGAGCCAGCGGAAGAGAGTCCCTAAAACAGTTTGTTTACATGTTTTATACAACACAGAAAGTAGGTTGAGTCTTGAAGTCCCGATCCTCTGGTTGGCTCAGGTCCAGGCGTTGTCACCGTCGATTGGCTCCATCTGTTCATGCATCTTCCTGCGATCTTGCACAATGTTCTGATGATGTTAGGTTTCTATCAAAGCTCTAAATCTGGGTGTGAGTGCCTTGGATAAGCTATGGCATATGTGTGTGTGTGTGTTCCTGTTTTCACAGGGTCGAGCATGCCAGACACTGTTGCTGTTATCACGAGATGGGGCCCCCGCAGGCTTGTGGTTGGACCAGTTCCTGTTATGTGCTGCAAGTGGAAACATCAGTTTGCTTGTGTAAGCTGCATTGAGACATAACTAGTTGGTTAGTGGAAAACATGTGTAATAGCTATAATTCATGGTAATAACGTTTGTTAGCTTGGTGCATGTTAGAGGCACACTAAGTAGAAAATCTTACAAATTCTTACAAATCCCTCTCTTCACGTCTCCAAAGAGACGTGACATAAGCAGCTATAAGTAAAAACCCTCAGGCTCTTCCCAGTCTAAACTATTGTACCAGGTGGGCTCGTTATCACCCGGGAACTTAAAACCTTCACATTGAGGAGAGCCAACATTCATTTAATGCCCAGTATAAGGTAACTTTTCTGAGGCGTGACAGAAACAATGAAGCCCATGGCCAATATAAGGGAACTTTTTCTTAGGGAAAAAGTTTTAGATTCCCTCTCTTCACGTCTCAACCGAGACGTGACATAAAGTTAGATGTCTGAGTCCCCCACACCATGGTACGCAGATTCGTCCCCACTTCCCAGATCATCATAGTCCTCCCTCTCCCCTTCGGCTATCGCGTCGGGTTGCCTTCCCAGTTTCCTCAGCCAACAGGAGCCAGTTGTTAGAGGACCCGGAGATACCGGTAGCTATCTGGATGGTATCATCCACAGTTGGCGGGGAGGTATCTAAAGTAACTGGACCCCATGCTCCATCCTTCCTAGGCGCTGCCTCAGGAGATTAAATGTTGTCCTTCACCGTGATTGCTGTGTTGGAGTGCATGGTTTGTCAGTGTAGTCAGTGGAGCGTTTGTGGATCCTGTGGTTGGTGGGTTGTTGCACCAGCCATGTGAGAGTTCCTAAGGATACTCCAGTAATTATTATAAAAATAACAAACAGGGGAGCTGATATCCCCAGCCGCTCCCAGGGAGTAAGGTACCCCTTCCCTGGGCTAGACGCCTTAGGACGTGGAAAAGGGGGCTGTGGCCCCATTTCCCTCGTCTACTGGATCAGTGGTTGGGGTCGAATTAAGGGCGCTTAAGTCGGCCCTGGTTTCAGTCAAAGTTCTGGAAGGGGTTGGGGCTGGTGTGCAATGTGTCAGGTGGTGCCAAGGTGCGCCTGATTTACCTTTGACCTGGACTGAGTGTGAAGTAACCTCCTTCACTTCGTACGGTCCAGTCCACCTGGGATCCTGCCACTTTCTCTTGTGGACCTTGATCCTTACCCAGTCACCAACCTTTACCCTTGGTGGTTCCGGTTCTCCCGACAGCTCCCCCTCTTGGACACGGTGTATCTGTTTGGAGAGAGCTGCAGACAATTCCGTCAATTTCCTCACATAGTCTGTCATACCTATCTGGTGCACATCAAGAGGGGGCATATGACCTCCCTCTCTTGGTGGGCCTGGAATAACCCTTCCTTTTTAAACAAATGACTCTTGTTCTTCTCTACCTCCCCGTCTCTAGCTACCTGCACTGCCTCTCTCAACCCACTCTCCATCGTGCTCAACTGGACCCTAGTCGGTGGCCCCCCTCCTAGATAACCTGCCTGCGTCCACTTCAACTTCAACCCCTCCCAAACCTTCTTTATCGACTTCCACTGCTCTTTTCCCCCTGACCTGTCCTGCATTTTCTGATCCAGAAAATCATTGAATTTCAGTTTAGGAGTATTAGGGATCGCCATATTTATTTAATTTCGGTGTGGATGTGATATCAGTATATATGTTAGACTATCTGACTACACTTAGCCCGTCACTGGAAGTTATTTCAGCGATGTATCCTTGGAGACAATTACTCTGCCTTAGTTCAGAGTTCCTCCCTCGTGCATTCAGAGTTTATGTGGTGTTAATTGTTAGAGGCAGACGTTATGGAGCATGCAATTTACCCTCACTCTCATACATTTCCACAGTTATTCAACATATTACATCAATTTAACATTTTTACACATACATTTTATCAGTTACATCAGTTTAAACACTTCTTAACATGTATTTTGTCTATTCCTCATCGGTCACAGCCGAACTATATGGAAAGTAATTTTCGTCCAAATTGGGTCTATTCCTCATCGGTCTCCGCCGAACTATATGGAATAATTCCTCATCGGTCACAGCCGAACTATATGGAATAATTCCTCATCGGTCGCAGCCGAACTATATGGAATAATTCCTCATCGGTCGCACCCGAACTATATGGAATAATTCCTCATCGGTCACAGCCGAACTATATGGAATAATTCCTCATCGGTTACGGCCGAACTATATGGAATAATTTTTGTCCAAATTAAGTCTATTCCTCATCGGTCTCCGCCGAACTATATGGAATAATTCCTCATCGGTCACAGCCGAACTATATGGAATAATTCCTCATCGGTCGCAGCCGAACTATATGGAATAGTTTTTGTCCAAATTAAGTCTATTCCTCATCGGTCTCCGCCAAACTATATGGAATAATTCCTCATCGGTCACAGCCGAACTATATGGAATAATTCCTCATCGGTCGCAGCCGAACTATATGGAATAGTTTTTGTCCAAATTAAGTCTATTCCTCATCGGTCTCCGCCGAACTATATGGAATAATTCCTCATCGGTCACAGCCGAACTATATGGAATAATTCCTCATCGGTCGCAGCCGAACTATATGGAATAGTATATCCTAAACACTGGCGTATCTAAACCCAGGACGTATCTAACGTTCATACAAAATTTGACCCGATATCCTTACTTCACTATCACATTGTCATTTTATGCCTAAATTTAAACAAGAATTCTTACCCATACTCGGTACCACTGATCAGAATTTAGATATACCTATTCGACAATATGCAAAGTTTGATTTAACAGGTTTTGCTTACCTTTGTTTTAAGGCGCCTGGTGATCAGTTTCCCGAGTTGAGTAGAATGGTTGTCCTCCCCCGGAATTTCACCCGTCCTCCACGAACCGTCCTTGCCTCAATTCGCCCTCTCTCATCCACTCCAACCAGTCTGGTTCAATTATTTAGTGAACCATCCTCTGCTACCAAGTTTCTGTTGGTAAATGGAATGAGTAGAAGGGAGAGTCGGTCAAGGACTGATTCGGACAAGGCGCTAAATTATATGACAAGCGATAGTTTATTCAGAGTGAAGATATTTGGTACAGCGTGCACGGACTCGTTCCAGTAGCTCTGAGGGAGCCAGCGGAAGAGAGTCCCTAAAACAGTTTGTTTACATGTTTTATACAACACAGAAAGTAGGTTGAGTCTTGAAGTCCCGATCCTCTGGTTGGCTCAGGTCCAGGCGTTGTCACCGTCGATTGGCTCCATCTGTTCATGCGTCTTCCTGCGATCTTGCACAATGTTCTGATGATGTTAGGTTTCTATCAAAGCTCTAAATCTGGGTGTGAGTGCCTTGGATAAGCTATGGCATATGTGTGTGTGTGTGTTCCTGTTTTCACAGGGTCGAGCATGCCAGACACTGTTGCTGTTATCACGAGATGGGGCCCCCGCAGGCTTGTGGTTGGGCCAGTTCCTGTTATGTGCTGCAAGTGGAAACATCAGTTTGCTTGTGTAAGCTGCATTGAGACATAACTAGTTGGTTAGTGGAAAACATGTGTAATAGCTATAATTCATGGTAATAACGTTTGTTAGCTTGGTGCATGTTAGAGGCACACTAAGTAGAAAATCTTACAAATTCTTACAGTAGCTCAGCGGAAGAGAGTGTTGGTTGCTTGAATGAGGACCTGGGTTCAATCTCCAGCATCTCCACGAAACCACCAAACTCAGCAGATTACATTTTTAACAGGAACATATGTGTCTGCAGCACTTCTGACCATCTAGGTGATGGCATTTGTCTTAATTCGACAACCTTCGATAGCTCAGTTGGTAGAGCGGAGGACTGTAGGTGAAAGTGCAGCAATCCTTAGGTCCCTGGTTCAAATCCGGCTTGAAGGATTGTGTATTTTCTTGTGGCTTACGCCAACGTTTTGACAGCAGTGCACTTTGACATGTGCTTGACAAACAAATTAACTTTCCCTGAGTGCCGAAATCTTCAATTGTTGACCTTTGATAGGAATGTTGGTAGAGCAGCAGAGAGTATTTAAAATTGCAACAATCCTTCGGTCACTGGCTCACACGAGGATAACTTTTTCTGCAGTTGTGCCAAGTTTTTGATTTTTGCCTAGTGTTTCCCCAGAAGCAAATTATTCCCTGACCGGGAACAAACCCCGGGATGCGGCGGTGAGAGCGCCGAATCCTAACCACTAGAACATCGTGGAGAAGGCAAAAGCGATTTCGCAGTGAGGGGGCTAAACAGCATTCTTTACCGTCGGCTCACTTTTTCTCTATCCCCAAACGCAACTACTTGCAATCAAAGGGGATGTAGCTCAGCGGAAGAGAGTTTTGGTTGCTTGAATGAGGACCTGGGTTCAATCTCCAGCATCTCCACGAAACCACCAAACTCAGCAGATTACATTTTTAACGGGAACATATGTGTCTGCAGCACTTATGACCATCTAGGTGATGGCATTTCTCTAAAGCTGACAACCTTCGATAACTCAGTTGGTAGAGCGGAGGACTGTAGGTGAAAGTGCAGCAATCCTTAGGTCGCTGGTTCAAATCCGGCTCGAAGGATTGTGTATTTTCTTGTGGCTTACGCCAACGTTTTGACAGCAGTGCACTTTGACATGTGCTTGACAAACAAATTAACTTTCCCTGAGTGCCGAAATCTTCGATTGTTGACCTTTGATAGGAATGTTGGTAGAGCAGCAGAGAGTACTTAAAATTGCAACAGTCCTTCGGTCACTGGCTCACACGAGGATAACTTTTTCTGCAGTTGTGCCAAGTTTTTGATTTTTGCCTAGTGTTTCCCCAGAAGCAAATTATTCCCTGACCGGGAACAAACCCCGGGATGCGGCGGTGAGAGCGCCGAATCCTAACCACTAGAACATCGTGGAGAAGGCAAAAGCGATTTCGCAGTGTGGGGGCTAAACAGCATTCTTTACCGTCGGCTCACTTTTTCTCTATCCCCAAACGCAACTACTTGCAATCAAAGGGGATGTAGCTCAGCGGAAGAGAGTGTTGGTTGCTTGAATGAGGACCTGGGTTCAATCTCCAGCATCTCCACGAAACCACCAAACTCAGCAGATTACATTTTTAACGGGAACATATGTGTCTGCAGCACTTCAGACCATCTAGGTGATGGCATTTGTCTAAATTAGACAACCTTCGATAGCTCAGTTGGTAGAGCGGAGGACTGTAGGTGAAAGTGCAGCAATCCTTAGGTCGCTGGTTCAAATCCGGCTCGAAGGATTGTGTATTTTCTTGTGGCTTACGCCAATGTTTTGACAGCAGTGCACTTTGACATGTGCTTGACAAACAAATTAACTTTCCCTGAGTGCCGAAATCATCAATTGTTGACCTTTGATAGGAATGTTGCTAGAACAGCAGAGAGTACTTATAATTGCAACAATCCTTCGGTCACTGGCTCACACGAGGATAACTTTTTCTGCAGTTGTGCCAAGTTTTTGATTTTTGCCTAGTGTTTCCCCAGAAGCAAATTATTCCCTGACCGGGAACAAACCCCGGGATGCGGCGGTGAGAGCGCCGAATCCTAACCACTAGAACATCGTGGAGAAGGCAAAAGCGATTTCGCAGTGAGGGGGCTAAACAGCATTCTTTACCGTCGGCTCACTTTTTCTCTATCCCCAAACGCAACTACTTGCAATCAAAGGGGATGTAGCTCAGCGGAAGAGAGTGTTGGTTGCTTGAATGAGGACCTGGGTTGAATCTCCAGCATCTCCACGAAACTACCAAACTCAGCAGATTACATCTTTAACGGGAACATATGTGTCTGCCGTCCTTCTGACCATCTAGGTGATGGCATTTGTCTAAAGTCGACAACCTTCGATAGCTCAGTTGGTAGAGCGGAGGACTGTAGGTGAAAGTGCAGCAATCCTTAGGTCGCTGGTTCAAATCCGGCTCGAAGGGTTGTGTATTTTCTTGTGGCTTACGCCAACGTTTTGACAGCAGTGCACTTTGACATGCGCTTGACAAACAAATTAACTTTCCCTGAGTTCCGAAATCTTCAATTGTTGACCTTTGATAGGAATGTTGGTTGTGCAGCAGAGAGTACTTAAAATTGCAAAAATCCTTCGGTCACTGACTCACACGAGGATAACGTTTTCTGCAGTTGTGCCAAGTTTTTGATTTTTGCCTAGTGTTTCCCCAGAAGCAAATTATTCCCTGACCGGGAACAAAACCCGGGACGTGGCGGTGAGAGCGCCGAATCCTAACCACGTGAACATCGTGGAGAAGGCAAAAGCGATTTCGCAGTGAGGGGGCTAAACAGCATTCTTTACCGTCGGCTCACTTTTTCTCTATCCCCAAACGCAACTACTTGCAATCAAAGGGGATGTAGCTCAGCGGAAGAGAGTGTTGGTTGCTTGAATGAGGACCTGGGTTCAATCTCCAGCATCTCCACGAAACCACCAAACTCAGCAGATTACATTTTTAACGGGAACATATGTGTCTGCCGTCCTTCTGACCATCTAGGTGATGGCATTTGTCTAAATTCGACAACCTTCGATAGTTCAGTTGGTAGAGCGGAGGACTGTAGGTGAAAGTGCAGCAATCCTTAGGTCGCTGGTTTAAATCCGGCTCGAAGGATTGGTTATTTTCTTGTGGCTTACGCCAACGTTTTGACAGCAGTGCACTTTGACATGCGCTTGACAAACAAATTAACTTTCCCTGAGTTCCGAAATCTTCAATTGTTGACCTTTGATAGGAATGTTGGTAGAGCAGCAGAGAGTACTTAAAATTGCAAAAATCCTTCGGTCAAAACCCGGGACTTGGCGGTGAGAGCGCCGAATCCTAACCACATGAACATCGTGGAGAAGGGAAAAGCGATTTCGCAGTGAGGGGGCTAAACAGCATTCTTTACCGTCGGCTCACTTTTTCTCTATCCCCAAACGCAACTACTTGCAATCAAAGGGGATGTAGCTCAGCGGAAGAGAGTGTTGGTTGCTTGAATGAGGACCTGGGTTCAATCTCCAGCATCTCCACGAAACCACCAAACTCAGCAGATTACATTTTTAACGGGAACATATGTGTCTGCCGTCCTTCTGACCATCTAGGTGATGGCATTTGTCTAAATTCGACAACATTCGATAGTTCAGTTGGTAGAGCGGAGGACTGTAGGTGAAAGTGCAGCAATCCTTAGGTCGCTGGTTCAAATCCGGCTCGAAGGATTGGTTATTTTCTTGTGGCTTACGCCAACGTTTTGACAGCAGTGCACTTTGACATGCGCTTGACAAACAAATTAACTTTCCCTGAGTTCCGAAATCTTCAATTGTTGACCTTTGATAGGAATGTTGGTAGAGCAGCAGAGAGTACTTAAAATTGCAAAAATCCTTCGGTCACTGGCTCACACGAGGATAACGTTTTCTGCAGTTGTGCCAAGTTTTTGATTTTTGCCTAGTGTTTCCCCAGAAGCAAATTATTCCCTGACCGGGAACAAAACCCGGGACTTGGCGGTGAGAGCGCCGAATCCTAACCACATGAACATCGTGGAGAAGGCAAAAGCGATTTCGCAGTGAGGGGGCTAAACAGCATTCTTTACCGTCGGCTCACTTTTTCTCTATCCCCAAACGCAACTACTTGCAATCAAAGGGGATGTAGCTCAGCGGAAGAGAGTGTTGGTTGCTTGAATGAGGACCTGGGTTCAATCTCCAGCATCTCCACGAAACCACCAAACTCAGCAGATTACATTTTTAACGGGAACATATGTGTCTGCCGTCCTTCTGACCATCTAGGTGATGGCATTTGTCTAAATTCGACAACCTTCGATAGTTCAGTTGGTAGAGCGGAGGACTGTAGGTGAAAGTGCAGCAATCCTTAGGTCGCTGGTTCAAATCCGGCTCGAAGGATTGGTTATTTTCTTGTGGCTTACGCCAACGTTTTGACAGCAGTGCACTTTGACATGCGCTTGACAAACAAATTAACTTTCCCTGAGTTCCGAAATCTTCAATTGTTGACCTTTGATAGGAATGTTGGTAGAGCAGCAGAGAGTACTTAAAATTGCAAAAATCCTTCGGTCACTGGCTCACACGAGGATAACGTTTTCTGCAGTTGTGCCAAGTCTTTGATTTTTGCCTAGTGTTTCCCCAGAAGCAAATTATTCCCTGACCGGGAACAAACCCCGGGATGCGGCGGTAAGAGCGCCGAATCCTAACCACTAGAACATCGTGGAGAAGGCAAAAGCGATTTCGCAGTGAGGGGGCTAAACAGCATTCTTTACCGTCGGCTCACTTTTTCTCTATCCCCAAACGCAACTACTTGCAATCAAAGGGGATGTAGCTCAGCGGAAGAGAGTGTTGGTTGCTTGAATGAGGACCTGGGTTCAATCTCCAGCATCTCCACGAAACCACCAAACTCAGCAGATTACATTTTTAACGGGAACATATGTGTCTGCAGCACTTCTGACCATCTAGGTGATGGCATTTGTCTAAATCTGACAACCTTCGATAGCTCAGTTGGTAGAGCGGAGGACTGTAGGTGAAAGTGCAGCAATCCTTATGTCGCTGGTTCAAATCCGGCTCGAAGGACTGTGTATTTTCTTGTGGCTTACGCCAACGTTTTGACAGCAGTGCACTTTGACATGTGCTTGACAAACAAATTAAAACTTTTCCTGAGTGCCGAAATCTTCGATTGTTGACCTTTGATAGGAATGTTCGTAGAGCAGCAGAGAGTACTTAAAATTGCAACAATCCTTCGGTCACTGGCTCACACGAGGATAACTTTTTCTGCAGTTGTGCCAAGTTTTTGATTTTTGCCTAGTGTTTCCCCAGAAGCAAATTATTCCCTGACCGGGAACAAACCCCGGGATGCGGCGGTGAGAGCGCCGAATCCTAACCACTAGAACATCATGGAGAAGGCAAAAGCGATTTCGCAGTGAGGGGGCTAAACAGCATTCTTTACCGTCGGCTCACCTTTTCTCTATCCCCAAACGCAACTACTTGCAATCAAAGGGGATGTAGCTCAGCGGAAGAGAGTGTTGGTTGCTTGAATGAGGACCTGGGTTCAATCTCCAGCATCTCCACGAAACCACCAAACTCAGCAGATTACATTTTTTACGGGAACATATGTGCCTGCAGCATTTCTGACCATCTAGGTGATGGCATTTTTCCAAATCTGACAACCTTCGATAGCTCAGTTGGTAGAGTGGAGGGCTGTAGGTGAAAGTGCAGCAATCCTTAGGTCGCTGGTTCAAATCCGGCTCGAAGGGTTGTGTATTTTCTTGTGGCTTACGCCAACGTTTTGACAGCAGTGGACTTTGACATGTGCTTGACAAACAAATTAACTTTCCCTGAGTGCCGAAATCTTCGATTGTTGACCTTTGATAGGAATGTTGGTAGAGCAGCAGAGAGTACTTAAAATTGCAACAATCCTTCGGTCACTGGCTCACACGAGGATAACTTTTTCTGCAGTTGTGCCAAGTTTCTGATTTTTGCCTAGTGTTTCCCCAGAAGCAAATTATTCCCTGACCGGGAACAAACCCCGGGATGCGGCGGTGAGAGCGCCGAATCCTAACCACTAGAACATCGTGGAGAAGGCAAAAGCGATTTCGCAGTGAGGGGGCTAAACAGCATTCTTTACCGTCGGCTCACTTTTTCTCTATCCCCAAACGCAACTACTTGCAATCAAAGGGGATGTAGCTCAGCGGAAGAGAGTGTTGGTTGCTTGAATGAGGACCTGGGTTCAATCTCCAGCATCTCCACGAAACCACCAAACTCAGCAGATTACATTTTTAACGGGAACATATGTGTCTGCAGCACTTCAGACCATCTAGGTGATGGCATTTGTCTAAATTAGACAACCTTCGATAGCTCAGTTGGTAGAGAGGAGGACTGTAGGTGAAAGTGCAGCAATCCTTAGGTCGCTGGTTCAAATCAGGCTCGAAGGATTGTGTATTTTCTTGTGGCTTTCGCCAACGTTTTGACAGCAGTGCACTTTGACATGTGCTTGACAAACAAATTAACTTTCCCTGAGTGCCGAAATCTTCAATTGTTGACCTTTGATAGGAATGTTGGTAGAGCAGCAGAGAGTACTTAAAATTGCAACAATCCTTCGGTCACTGGCTCACACGAGGATAACTTTTTCTGCAGTTGTGCCAAGTTTTTGATTTTTGCCTAGTGTTTCCCCAGAAGCAAATTATTCCCTGACCGGGAACAAACCCCGGGACGCGGCGGTAAGAGCGCAGAATCCTAACCACTAGAACATTGTGGAGAAGGCAAAAGCGATTTCGCAGTGAGGGGGCTAAACAGCATTCTTTACCGTCGGCTCACTTTTTCTCTATCCCCAAACGCAACAACTTGCAATCAAAGGGGATGTAGCTCAGCGGAAGAGAGTGTTGGTTGCTTGAATGAGGACCTGGGTTCAATCTCCAGCATCTCCACGAAACCACCAAACTCAGCAGATTACATTTTTAACGGGAACATATGTGCCTGCAGCACTTCTGACCATCTAGGTGATGGCATTTGTCTAAAACTGACAACCTTCAATAGCTCAGTTGGTAGAGCGGAGGACTGTAGGTGAAAGTGCAGCAATCCTTAGGTCGCTGGTTCAAATCCGGCTTGAAGGATTGTATATTTTCTTGTGGCTTACGCCAACGTTTTGACAGCAGTGCACTTTGACATGCGCTTGACAAACAAATTAACTTTCCCTGAGTTCCGAAATCTTCGATTGTTGACCTTTGATAGGAATGTTGGTAGAGCAGCAGAGAGTACTTAAAATTGCAACAATCCTTCGGTCACTGGCTCACACGAGGATAACTTTTTCTGCAGTTGTGCCAAGTTTTTGATTTTTGCCTAGTGTTTCCCCAGAAGCAAATTATTCCCTGACCGGGAACAAACCCCGGGACGCGGCGGTGAGAGCGCCGAATCCTAACCACTAGAACATTGTGGAGAAGGCAAAAGCGATTTCGCAGTGAGGGGGCTAAACAGCATTCTTTACCGTCGGCTCACTTTTTCTCTATCCCCAAACGCAACTATTTGCAATCAAAGGGGATGTAGCTCAGCGGAAGAGAGTGTTGGTTGCTTGAATGAGGACCTGGGTTGAATCTCCAGCATCTCCACGAAACTACCAAACTCAGCAGATTACATCTTTAACGGGAACATATGTGTCTGCAGCACTTCTGACAATCTAGGTGATGGCATTTGTCTATATCTGACAACCTTCGATAGCTCAGTTGGTAGAGCGGAGGACTGTAGGTGAAAGTGCACCAATCCTTAGGTCGCTGGTTCAAATCAGGCTCGAAGGATTGTTTATTTTCTTGTGGCTTACGCCAACGTTTTGACAGCAGTGCACTTTGACATGTGCTTGACAAACAAATTAACTTTCCCTGAGTGCCGAAATCATCAATTGTTGACCTTTGATAGGAATGTTGCTAGAACAGCAGAGAGTACTTAAAATTGCAACAATCCTTCGGTCACTGGCTCACACGAGGATAACTTTTTCTGCAGTTGTGCCAAGTTTTTGATTTTTGCCTAGTGTTTCCCCAGAAGCAAATTATTCCCTGACCGGGAACAAACCCCGGGATGCGGCGGTGAGAGCGCCGAATCCTAACCACTAGAACATCGTGGAGAAGGCAAAAGCGATTTCGCAGTGAGGGGGCTAAACAGCATTCTTTACCGTCGGCTCACTTTTTCTCTATCCCCAAACGCAACTACTTGCAATCAAAGGGGATGTAGCTCAGCGGAAGAGAGTGTTGGTTGCTTGAATGAGGACCTGGGTTGAATCTCCAGCATCTCCACGAAACTACCAAACTCAGCAGATTACATCTTTAACGGGAACATATGTGTCTGCCGTCCTTCTGACCATCTAGGTGATGGCATTTGTCTAAAGTCGACAAACTTCGATAGCTCAGTTGGTAGAGCGGAGGACTGTAGGTGAAAGTGCAGCAATCCTTAGGTCGCTGGTTCAAATCCGGCTCGAAGGGTTGTGTATTTTCTTGTGGCTTACGCCAACGTTTTGACAGCAGTGCACTTTGACATGCGCTTGACAAACAAATTAACTTTCCCTGAGTTCCGAAATCTTCAATTGTTGACCTTTGATAGGAATGTTGGTAGAGCAGCAGAGAGTACTTAAAATTGCAAAAATCCTTCGGTCACTGGAGCACACGAGGATAACGTTTTCTGCAGTTGTGCCAAGTTTTTGATTTTTGCCTAGTGTTTCCCCAGAAGCAAATTATTCCCTGACCGGGAACAAAACCCGGGACTTGGCGGTGAGAGCGCCGAATCCTAACCACATGAACATCGTGGAGAAGGCAAAAGCGATTTCGCAGTGAGGGGGCTAAACAGCATTCTTTACCGTCGGCTCACTTTTTCTCTATCCCCAAACGCAACTACTTGCAATCAAAGGGGATGTAGCTCAGCGGAAGAGAGTGTTGGTTGCTTGAATGAGGACCTGGGTTCAATCTCCAGCATCTCCACGAAACCACCAAACTCAGCAGATTACATTTTTAACGGGAACATATGTGTCTGCCGTCCTTCTGACCATCTAGGTGATGGCATTTGTCTAAATTCGACAACATTCGATAGTTCAGTTGGTAGAGCGGAGGACTGTAGGTGAAAGTGCAGCAATCCTTAGGTCGCTGGTTCAAAAACCCGGCTCGAAGGATTGGTTATTTTCTTGTGGCTTACGCCAACGTTTTGACAGCAGTGCACTTTGACATGCGCTTGACAAACAAATTAACTTTCCCTGAGTTCCGAAATCTTCAATTGTTGACCTTTGATAGGAATGTTGGTAGAGCAGCAGAGAGTACTTAAAATTGCAAAAATCCTTCGGTCACTGGCTCACACGAGGATAACGTTTTCTGCAGTTGTGCCAAGTTTTTGATTTTTGCCTAGTGTTTCCCCAGAAGCAAATTATTCCCTGACCGGGAACAAACCCCGGGATGCGGCGGTGAGAGCGCCGAATCCTAACCACTAGAACATCGTGGAGAAGGCAAAAGCGATTTCGCAGTGAGGGGGCTAAACAGCATTCTTTACCGTCGGCTCACTTTTTCTCTATCCCCAAACGCAACTACTTGCAATCAAAGGGGATGTAGCTCAGCGGAAGAGAGTGTTGGTTGCTTGAATGAGGACCTGGGTTGAATCTCCAGCATCTCCACGAAACTACCAAACTCAGCAGATTACATCTTTAACGGGAACATATGTGTCTGCCGTCCTTCTGACCATCTAGGTGATGGCATTTGTCTAAAGTCGACAACCTTCGATAGCTCAGTTGGTAGAGCGGAGGACTGTAGGTGAAAGTGCAGCAATCCTTAGGTCGCTGGTTCAAATCCGGCTCGAAGGGTTGTGTATTTTCTTGTGGCTTACGCCAACGTTTTGACAGCAGTGCACTTTGACATGCGCTTGACAAACAAATTAACTTTCCCTGAGTTCCGAAATCTTCAATTGTTGACCTTTGATAGGAATGTTGGTTGTGCAGCAGAGAGTACTTAAAATTGCAAAAATCCTTCGGTCACTGACTCACACGAGGATAACGTTTTCTGCAGTTGTGCCAAGTTTTTGATTTTTGCCTAGTGTTTCCCCAGAAGCAAATTATTCCCTGACCGGGAACAAAACCCGGGACGCGGCGGTGAGAGCGCCGAATCCTAACCACATGAACATCGTGGAGAAGGCAAAAGCGATTTCGCAGTGAGGGGGCTAAACAGCATTCTTTACCGTCGGCTCACTTTTTCTCTATCCCCAAACGCAACTACTTGCAATCAAAGGGGATGTAGCTCAGCGGAAGAGAGTGTTGGTTGCTTGAATGAGGACCTGGGTTGAATCTCCAGCATCTCCACGAAACTACCAAACTCAGCAGATTACATCTTTAACGGGAACATATGTGTCTGCCGTCCTTCTGACCATCTAGGTGATGGCATTTGTCTAAAGTCGACAACCTTCGATAGCTCAGTTGGTAGAGCGGAGGACTGTAGGTGAAAGTGCAGCAATCCTTAGGTCGCTGGTTCAAATCCGGCTCGAAGGGTTGTGTATTTTCTTGTGGCTTACGCCAACGTTTTGACAGCAGTGCACTTTGACATGCGCTTGACAAACAAATTAACTTTCCCTGAGTTCCGAAATCTTCAATTGTTGACCTTTGATAGGAATGTTGGTTGTGCAGCAGAGAGTACTTAAAATTGCAAAAATCCTTCGGTCACTGACTCACACGAGGATAACGTTTTCTGCAGTTGTGCCAAGTTTTTGATTTTTGCCTAGTGTTTCCCCAGAAGCAAATTATTCCCTGACCGGGAACAAAACCCGGGACGTGGCGGTGAGAGCGCCGAATCCTAACTACATGAACATCGTGGAGAAGGCAAAAGCGATTTCGCAGTGAGGGGGCTAAACAGCATTCTTTACCGTCGGCTCACTTTTTCTCTATCCCCAAACGCAACTACTTGCAATCAAAGGGGATGTAGCTCAGCGGAAGAGAGTGTTGGTTGCTTGAATGAGGACCTGGGTTCAATCTCCAGCATCTCCACGAAACCACCAAACTCAGCAGATTACATTTTTAACGGGAACATATGTGTCTGCCGTCCTTCTGACCATCTAGGTGATGGCATTTGTCTAAATTCGACAACCTTCGATAGTTCAGTTGGTAGAGCGGAGGACTGTAGGTGAAAGTGCAGCAATCCTTAGGTCGCTGGTTTAAATCCGGCTCGAAGGATTGGTTATTTTCTTGTGGCTTACGCCAACGTTTTGACAGCAGTGCACTTTGACATGCGCTTGACAAACAAATTAACCTGTTGGGTCTAGGGGGCAGCATTTGCACGTCTGGATAAAAAAAATGTACCCGATTTAATCTGGTTACTAATCCTACCCAGTAACTAGAATATGCATATACTTATTATATATGGATAGAAAACACTCTAAAGTTTCCAAAACTGTTTGAATGGTGTATGTGAGTATCACAGAACTCATTTGGCAGGCAAAACCCTGAGACATTTTCTGACAGGACGTGGATACCTGATGTGTTGTATTGACTTTAAACCTATCCCATTGAAAAACACAGGGGTTTAGGAATATTTTGGCACTTCCTATTGCTTCCACTAGATGTCACCAGCCTTTACAAAGTGTTTTGAGTCTTCTGGAGGGAGATCTGACCGAACAAGAGCCATGGAACGGTGATGTCCCATTAGACACCTGGCGCGCTACTTCATGTTGGGTACCCTCGTTCCAATACGTTATAAAAGACTATGCATTCGTCCACCTTGAATATTATTCATGTTCTGGTTAAAAAAGGCCCTAATGATTTATGCTATACAACGTTTGACATGTTTGAACGAACGGAAATATATTTTTTCCCCTCGTTCATGACGAGAAGTCCGGCTGGCTTACATCATGTGCTAACGAGACGGAGATTTTTGGACATAAATGATGAGCTTTTTTGAACAAAACTACATTCGTTATGGACCTGTGATACCTGGAAGTGACATCTGATGAAGAGAATCAAAGGTAATGGATTATTTACATAGTATTTTCGATTTTAGATCTCCCCAACATGACGTCTAGTCTGTATCGCAACGCGTATTTTTCTGGGCACAGTGCTCAGATTATTGCAAAGTGTGATTTCCCAGTAAGGTTATTTTTAAATCTGGCAAGTTGATTGCGTACAAAAGATGTAAATCTATAATTCTTTAAATGACAATATAATATTTTACCAATGTTTTCTAATTTTAATTATTTAATTTGTGACGCTGACTTGACTGCCGGTTATTGGAGGGAAACGATTTCCTCAACATCAATGCCATAGTAAAACGCTGTTTTTGTATATAAATATGAACTTGATAGAACTAAAAATGCATGCATTGTCTAACATAATGTCCTAGGAGTGTCATCTGATGGAGATTGTAAAAGGTTAGTGTATCATTTTAGCTGGTTTTATGGTTTTGGTGACCCTGTCTTTGACTTGACAAAACATTACACACAACTCTTGTAAATGTACTGTCCTAACATACTCTAAATTTATGCTTTCGCCGTAAAACCTTTTTGAAATCGTAAAACGTGGTTAGATTAAGGAGATGTTTATCTTTCAAATGGTGTAACATAGTTGTATTTTTGAAAAATTTGAATTTTGACATTTATTTGGATTCAAATTTGCCGCTCTTGAAATGCACCTGCTGTTGATGGAGTGCACCACGGGTGGCACGCTAGCGTCCCACCTAGCCCCAAGAGGTTAACTTTCCCTGAGTTCCGAAATCTTCAATTGTTGACCTTTGATAGGAATGTTGGTAGAGCAGCAGAGAGTACTTAAAATTGCAAAAATCCTTCGGTCACTGGCTCACACGAGGATAACGTTTTCTGCAGTTGTGCCAAGTCTTTGATTTTTGCCTAGTGTTTCCCCAGAAGCAAATTATTCCCTGACCGAGAACAAACCCCGGGATGCGGCGGTAAGAGCGCCGAATCCTAACCACTAGAACATCGTGGAGAAGGCAAAAGCGATTTCGCAGTGAGGGGGCTAAACAGCATTCTTTACCGTCGGCTCACTTTTTCTCTATCCCCAAACGCAACTACTTGCAATCAAAGGGGATGTAGCTCAGCGGAAGAGAGTGTTGGTTGCTTGAATGAGGACCTGGGTTCAATCTCCAGCATCTCCACGAAACCACCAAACTCAGCAGATTACATTTTTAACGGGAACATATGTGTCTGCAGCACTTCTGACCATCTAGGTGATGGCATTTGTCTAAATCTGACAACCTTCGATAGCTCAGTTGGTAGAGCGGAGGACTGTAGGTGAAAGTGCAGCAATCCTTATGTCGCTGGTTCAAATCCGGCTCGAAGGACTGTGTATTTTCTTGTGGCTTACGCCAACGTTTTGACAGCAGTGCACTTTGACATGTGCTTGACAAACAAATTAAAACTTTTCCTGAGTGCCGAAATCTTCGATTGTTGACCTTTGATAGGAATGTTCGTAGAGCAGCAGAGAGTACTTAAAATTGCAACAATCCTTCGGTCACTGGCTCACACGAGGATAACTTTTTCTGCAGTTGTGCCAAGTTTTTGATTTTTGCCTAGTGTTTTCCCAGAAGCAAATTATTCCCTGACCGGGAACAAACCCCGGGATGCGGCGGTGAGAGCGCCGAATCCTAACCACTAGAACATCATGGAGAAGGCAAAAGCGATTTCGCAGTGAGGGGGCTAAACAGCATTCTTTACCGTCGGCTCACCTTTTCTCTATCCCCAAACGCAACTACTTGCAATCAAAGGGGATGTAGCTCAGCGGAAGAGAGTGTTGGTTGCTTGAATGAGGACCTGGGTTCAATCTCCAGCATCTCCACGAAACCACCAAACTCAGCAGATTACATTTTTTACGGGAACATATGTGCCTGCAGCATTTCTGACCATCTAGGTGATGGCATTTTTCCAAATCTGACAACCTTAGATAGCTCAGTTGGTAGAGCGGAGGACTGTAGGTGAAAGTGCAGCAATCCTTAGGTCGCTGGTTCAAATCCGGCTCGAAGGATTGTATATTTTCTTGTGGCTTACGCCAACATTTTGACAGCAGTGCACTTTGACATGTGCTTGACAAACAAATTAACTTTCCCTGAGTTCCGAAATCTTCGATTGTTGACCTTTGATAGGAATGTTGGTAGAGCAGCAGAGAGTACTTAAAATTGCAACAATCCTTCGGTCACTGGCTCACACGAGGATAACTTTTTCTGCAGTTGTGCCAAGTTTTTGATTTTTGCCTAGTGTTTCCCCAGAAGCAAATTATTCCCTGACCGGGAACAAACCCCGGGACGCGGCGGTGAGAGCGCCGAATCCTAACCACTAGAACATTGTGGAGAAGGCAAAAGCGATTTCGCAGTGAGGGGGCTAAACAGCATTCTTTACCGTCGGCTCACTTTTTCTCTATCCCCAAACGCAACTACTTGCAATCAAAGGGGATGTAGCTCAGCGGAAGAGAGTGTTGGTTGCTTGAATGAGGACCTGGGTTGAATCTCCAGCATCTCCACGAAACTACCAAACTCAGCAGATTACATCTTTAACGGGAACATATGTGTCTGCCGTCCTTCTGACCATCTAGGTGATGGCATTTGTCTATAGTCGACAACCTTCGATAGCTCAGTTGGTAGAGCGGAGGGCTGTAGGTGAAAGTGCAGCAATCCTTAGGTCGCTGGTTCAAATCCGGCTCGAAGGGTTGTGTATTTTCTTGTGGCTTACGCCAACGTTTTGACAGCAGTGGACTTTGACATGTGCTTGACAAACAAATTAACTTTCCCTGAGTGCCGAAATCTTCGATTGTTGACCTTTGATAGGAATGTTGGTAGAGCAGCAGAGAGTACTTAAAATTGCAACAATCCTTCGGTCACTGGCTCACACGAGGATAACTTTTTCTGCAGTTGTGCCAAGTTTCTGATTTTTGCCTAGTGTTTCCCCAGAAGCAAATTATTCCCTGACCGGGAACAAACCCCGGGATGCGGCGGTGAGAGCGCCGAATCCTAACCACTAGAACATCGTGGAGAAGGCAAAAGCGATTTCGCAGTGAGGGGGCTAAACAGCATTCTTTACCGTCGGCTCACTTTTTCTCTATCCCCAAACGCAACTACTTGCAATCAAAGGGGATGTAGCTCAGCGGAAGAGAGTGTTGGTTGCTTGAATGAGGACCTGGGTTCAATCTCCAGCATCTCCACGAAACCACCAAACTCAGCAGATTACATTTTTAACGGGAACATATGTGTCTGCAGCACTTCAGACCATCTAGGTGATGGCATTTGTCTAAATTAGACAACCTTCCATAGCTCAGTTGGTAGAGAGGAGGACTGTAGGTGAAAGTGCAGCAATCCTTAGGTCGCTGGTTCAAATCCGGCTCGAAGGGTTGTGTATTTTCTTGTGGCTTACGCCAACGTTTTGACAGCAGTGCACTTTGACATGCGCTTGACAAACAAATTAACTTTCCCTGAGTTCCGAAATCTTCAATTGTTGACCTTTGATAGGAATGTTGGTTGTGCAGCAGAGAGTACTTAAAATTGCAAAAATCCTTCGGTCACTGACTCACACGAGGATAACGTTTTCTGCAGTTGTGCCAAGTTTTTGATTTTTGCCTAGTGTTTCCCCAGAAGCAAATTATTCCCTGACCGGGAACAAAACCCGGGACGTGGCGGTGAGAGCGCCGAATCCTAACCACATGAACATCGTGGAGAAGGCAAAAGCGATTTCGCAGTGAGGGGGCTAAACAGCATTCTTTACCGTCGGCTCACTTTTTCTCTATCCCCAAACGCAACTACTTGCAATCAAAGGGGATGTAGCTCAGCGGAAGAGAGTGTTGGTTGCTTGAATGAGGACCTGGGTTGAATCTCCAGCATCTCCACGAAACTACCAAACTCAGCAGATTACATCTTTAACGGGAACATATGTGTCTGCCGTCCTTCTGACCATCTAGGTGATGGCATTTGTCTAAAGTCGACAACCTTCGATAGCTCAGTTGGTAGAGCGGAGGACTGTAGGTGAAAGTGCAGCAATCCTTAGGTCGCTGGTTCAAATCCGGCTCGAAGGGTTGTGTATTTTCTTGTGGCTTACGCCAACGTTTTGACAGCAGTGCACTTTGACATGCGCTTGACAAACAAATTAACTTTCCCTGAGTTCCGAAATCTTCAATTGTTGACCTTTGATAGGAATGTTGGTTGTGCAGCAGAGAGTACTTAAAATTGCAAAAATCCTTCGGTCACTGACTCACACGAGGATAACGTTTTCTGCAGTTGTGCCAAGTTTTTGATTTTTGCCTAGTGTTTCCCCAGAAGCAAATTATTCCCTGACCGGGAACAAAACCCGGGACGTGGCGGTGAGAGCGCCGAATCCTAACTACATGAACATCGTGGAGAAGGCAAAAGCGATTTCGCAGTGAGGGGGCTAAACAGCATTCTTTACCGTCGGCTCACTTTTTCTCTATCCCCAAACGCAACTACTTGCAATCAAAGGGGATGTAGCTCAGCGGAAGAGAGTGTTGGTTGCTTGAATGAGGACCTGGGTTCAATCTCCAGCATCTCCACGAAACCACCAAACTCAGCAGATTACATTTTTAACGGGAACATATGTGTCTGCCGTCCTTCTGACCATCTAGGTGATGGCATTTGTCTAAATTCGACAACCTTCGATAGTTCAGTTGGTAGAGCGGAGGACTGTAGGTGAAAGTGCAGCAATCCTTAGGTCGCTGGTTTAAATCCGGCTCGAAGGATTGGTTATTTTCTTGTGGCTTACGCCAACGTTTTGACAGCAGTGCACTTTGACATGCGCTTGACAAACAAATTAACCTGTTGGGTCTAGGGGGCAGCATTTGCACGTCTGGATAAAAAAAATGTACCCGATTTAATCTGGTTACTAATCCTACCCAGTAACTAGAATATGCATATACTTATTATATATGGATAGAAAACACTCTAAAGTTTCCAAAACTGTTTGAATGGTGTATGTGAGTATCACAGAACTCATTTGGCAGGCAAAACCCTGAGACATTTTCTGACAGGACGTGGATACCTGATGTGTTGTATTGACTTTAAACCTATCCCATTGAAAAACACAGGGGTTTAGGAATATTTTGGCACTTCCTATTGCTTCCACTAGATGTCACCAGCCTTTACAAAGTGTTTTGAGTCTTCTGGAGGGAGATCTGACCGAACAAGAGCCATGGAACGGTGATGTCCCATTAGACACCTGGCGCGCTACTTCATGTTGGGTACCCTCGTTCCAATACGTTATAAAAGACTATGCATTCGTCCACCTTGAATATTATTCATGTTCTGGTTAAAAAAGGCCCTAATGATTTATGCTATACAACGTTTGACATGTTTGAACGAACGGAAATATATTTTTTCCCCTCGTTCATGACGAGAAGTCCGGCTGGCTTACATCATGTGCTAACGAGACGGAGATTTTTGGACATAAATGATGAGCTTTTTTGAACAAAACTACATTCGTTATGGACCTGTGATACCTGGAAGTGACATCTGATGAAGAGAATCAAAGGTAATGGATTATTTACATAGTATTTTCGATTTTAGATCTCCCCAACATGACGTCTAGTCTGTATCGCAACGCGTATTTTTCTGGGCACAGTGCTCAGATTATTGCAAAGTGTGATTTCCCAGTAAGGTTATTTTTAAATCTGGCAAGTTGATTGCGTACAAAAGATGTAAATCTATAATTCTTTAAATGACAATATAATATTTTACCAATGTTTTCTAATTTTAATTATTTAATTTGTGACGCTGACTTGACTGCCGGTTATTGGAGGGAAACGATTTCCTCAACATCAATGCCATAGTAAAACGCTGTTTTTGTATATAAATATGAACTTGATAGAACTAAAAATGCATGCATTGTCTAACATAATGTCCTAGGAGTGTCATCTGATGGAGATTGTAAAAGGTTAGTGTATCATTTTAGCTGGTTTTATGGTTTTGGTGACCCTGTCTTTGACTTGACAAAACATTACACACAACTCTTGTAAATGTACTGTCCTAACATACTCTAAATTTATGCTTTCGCCGTAAAACCTTTTTGAAATCGTAAAACGTGGTTAGATTAAGGAGATGTTTATCTTTCAAATGGTGTAACATAGTTGTATTTTTGAAAAATTTGAATTTTGACATTTATTTGGATTCAAATTTGCCGCTCTTGAAATGCACCTGCTGTTGATGGAGTGCACCACGGGTGGCACGCTAGCGTCCCACCTAGCCCCAAGAGGTTAACTTTCCCTGAGTTCCGAAATCTTCAATTGTTGACCTTTGATAGGAATGTTGGTAGAGCAGCAGAGAGTACTTAAAATTGCAAAAATCCTTCGGTCACTGGCTCACACGAGGATAACGTTTTCTGCAGTTGTGCCAAGTCTTTGATTTTTGCCTAGTGTTTCCCCAGAAGCAAATTATTCCCTGACCGAGAACAAACCCCGGGATGCGGCGGTAAGAGCGCCGAATCCTAACCACTAGAACATCGTGGAGAAGGCAAAAGCGATTTCGCAGTGAGGGGGCTAAACAGCATTCTTTACCGTCGGCTCACTTTTTCTCTATCCCCAAACGCAACTACTTGCAATCAAAGGGGATGTAGCTCAGCGGAAGAGAGTGTTGGTTGCTTGAATGAGGACCTGGGTTCAATCTCCAGCATCTCCACGAAACCACCAAACTCAGCAGATTACATTTTTAACGGGAACATATGTGTCTGCAGCACTTCTGACCATCTAGGTGATGGCATTTGTCTAAATCTGACAACCTTCGATAGCTCAGTTGGTAGAGCGGAGGACTGTAGGTGAAAGTGCAGCAATCCTTATGTCGCTGGTTCAAATCCGGCTCGAAGGACTGTGTATTTTCTTGTGGCTTACGCCAACGTTTTGACAGCAGTGCACTTTGACATGTGCTTGACAAACAAATTAAAACTTTTCCTGAGTGCCGAAATCTTCGATTGTTGACCTTTGATAGGAATGTTCGTAGAGCAGCAGAGAGTACTTAAAATTGCAACAATCCTTCGGTCACTGGCTCACACGAGGATAACTTTTTCTGCAGTTGTGCCAAGTTTTTGATTTTTGCCTAGTGTTTTCCCAGAAGCAAATTATTCCCTGACCGGGAACAAACCCCGGGATGCGGCGGTGAGAGCGCCGAATCCTAACCACTAGAACATCATGGAGAAGGCAAAAGCGATTTCGCAGTGAGGGGGCTAAACAGCATTCTTTACCGTCGGCTCACCTTTTCTCTATCCCCAAACGCAACTACTTGCAATCAAAGGGGATGTAGCTCAGCGGAAGAGAGTGTTGGTTGCTTGAATGAGGACCTGGGTTCAATCTCCAGCATCTCCACGAAACCACCAAACTCAGCAGATTACATTTTTTACGGGAACATATGTGCCTGCAGCATTTCTGACCATCTAGGTGATGGCATTTTTCCAAATCTGACAACCTTAGATAGCTCAGTTGGTAGAGCGGAGGACTGTAGGTGAAAGTGCAGCAATCCTTAGGTCGCTGGTTCAAATCCGGCTCGAAGGATTGTATATTTTCTTGTGGCTTACGCCAACATTTTGACAGCAGTGCACTTTGACATGTGCTTGACAAACAAATTAACTTTCCCTGAGTTCCGAAATCTTCGATTGTTGACCTTTGATAGGAATGTTGGTAGAGCAGCAGAGAGTACTTAAAATTGCAACAATCCTTCGGTCACTGGCTCACACGAGGATAACTTTTTCTGCAGTTGTGCCAAGTTTTTGATTTTTGCCTAGTGTTTCCCCAGAAGCAAATTATTCCCTGACCGGGAACAAACCCCGGGACGCGGCGGTGAGAGCGCCGAATCCTAACCACTAGAACATTGTGGAGAAGGCAAAAGCGATTTCGCAGTGAGGGGGCTAAACAGCATTCTTTACCGTCGGCTCACTTTTTCTCTATCCCCAAACGCAACTACTTGCAATCAAAGGGGATGTAGCTCAGCGGAAGAGAGTGTTGGTTGCTTGAATGAGGACCTGGGTTGAATCTCCAGCATCTCCACGAAACTACCAAACTCAGCAGATTACATCTTTAACGGGAACATATGTGTCTGCCGTCCTTCTGACCATCTAGGTGATGGCATTTGTCTATAGTCGACAACCTTCGATAGCTCAGTTGGTAGAGCGGAGGGCTGTAGGTGAAAGTGCAGCAATCCTTAGGTCGCTGGTTCAAATCCGGCTCGAAGGGTTGTGTATTTTCTTGTGGCTTACGCCAACGTTTTGACAGCAGTGGACTTTGACATGTGCTTGACAAACAAATTAACTTTCCCTGAGTGCCGAAATCTTCGATTGTTGACCTTTGATAGGAATGTTGGTAGAGCAGCAGAGAGTACTTAAAATTGCAACAATCCTTCGGTCACTGGCTCACACGAGGATAACTTTTTCTGCAGTTGTGCCAAGTTTCTGATTTTTGCCTAGTGTTTCCCCAGAAGCAAATTATTCCCTGACCGGGAACAAACCCCGGGATGCGGCGGTGAGAGCGCCGAATCCTAACCACTAGAACATCGTGGAGAAGGCAAAAGCGATTTCGCAGTGAGGGGGCTAAACAGCATTCTTTACCGTCGGCTCACTTTTTCTCTATCCCCAAACGCAACTACTTGCAATCAAAGGGGATGTAGCTCAGCGGAAGAGAGTGTTGGTTGCTTGAATGAGGACCTGGGTTCAATCTCCAGCATCTCCACGAAACCACCAAACTCAGCAGATTACATTTTTAACGGGAACATATGTGTCTGCAGCACTTCAGACCATCTAGGTGATGGCATTTGTCTAAATTAGACAACCTTCCATAGCTCAGTTGGTAGAGAGGAGGACTGTAGGTGAAAGTGCAGCAATCCTTAGGTCGCTGGTTCAAATCAGGCTCGAAGGATTGTGTATTTTCTTGTGGCTTACGCCAACGTTTTGACAGCAGTGCACTTTGACATGTGCTTGACAAACAAATTAACTTTCCCTGAGTGCCGAAATCTTCAATTGTTGACCTTTGATAGGAATGTTGGTAGAGCAACAGAGAGTACTTAAAATTGCAACAATCCTTCGGTCACTGGCTCACACGAGGATAACTTTTTCTGCAGTTGTGCCAAGTTTTTGATTTTTGCCTAGTGTTTCCCCAGAAGCAAATTATTCCCTGACCGGGAACAAATCCCGGGACGCGGCGGTAAGAGCGCAGAATCCTAACCACTAGAACATTGTGGAGAAGGCAAAAGCGATTTCGCAGTGAGGGGGCTAAACAGCATTCTTTACCGTCGGCTCACTTTTTCTCTATCCCCAAACGCAACAACTTGCAATCAAAGGGGATGTAGCTCAGCGGAAGAGAGTGTTGGTTGCTTGAATGAGGACCTGGGTTCAATCTCCTGCATCTCCACGAAACCACCAAACTCAGCAGATTACATTTTTAACGGGAACATATGTGCCTGCAGCACTTCTGACCATCTAGGTGATGGCATTTGTCTAAAACTGACAACCTTCAATAGCTCAGTTGGTAGAGCGGAGGACTGTAGGTGAAAGTGCAGCAATCCTTAGGTCGCTGGTTCAAATCCGGCTTGAAGGATTGTATATTTTCTTGTGGCTTACGCCAACGTTTTGACAGCAGTGCACTTTGACATGCGCTTGACAAACAAATTAACTTTCCCTGAGTTCCGAAATCTTCGATTGTTGACCTTTGATAGGAATGTTGGTAGAGCAGCAGAGAGTACTTAAAATTGCAACAATCCTTCGGTCACTGGCTCACACGAGGATAACTTTTTCTGCAGTTGTGCCAAGTTTTTGATTTTTGCCTAGTGTTTCCCCAGAAGCAAATTATTCCCTGACCGGGAACAAACCCCGGGACGCGGCGGTGAGAGCGCCGAATCCTAACCACTAGAACATTGTGGAGAAGGCAAAAGCGATTTCGCAGTGAGGGGGCTAAACAGCATTCTTTACCGTCGGCTCACTTTTTCTCTATCCCCAAACGCAACTATTTGCAATCAAAGGGGATGTAGCTCAGCGGAAGAGAGTGTTGGTTGATAGAATGAGGACCTGGGTTCCTACTACAGCATCTCCACGAAACCACCAAACTCAGCAGATTACATTTTTAACAGGAACATATGTGTCTGCAGCACTTCAGACCATCTAGGTGATGGCATTTGTCTAAATTTGACAACCTTCGATAGCTCAGTTGGTAGAGCGGAGTACTGTAGGTGAAAGTGCAGCAATCCTTAGGTCGCTGTTTCAAATCCGGCTTGAAGGATTGTGTATTTTCTTGTGGCTTACGCCAACGTTTTGACAGCAGTGCACTTTGACATGTGCTTGACAAACAAATTAACTTTCCCTGAGTGCCGAAATCTTCAATTGTTGACCTTTGATAGGAATGTTGGTAGAGCAGCAGAGAGTACTTAAAATTGCAAAAATCCTTCGGTCACTGGCTCACACGAGGATAACTTTTTCTGCAGTTGTGCCAAGTTTTTGATTTTTGCCTAGTGTTTCCCCAGAAGCAAATTATTCCCTGACCGCGAACAAATCCCGGGACGCGGCGGTGAGAGCGCCGAATCCTAACCACTAGAACATTGTGGAGAAGGCAAAAGCGATTTCGCAGTGAGGGGGCTAAACAGCATTCTTTACCGTCGGCTCACTTTTTCTCTATCCCCAAACGCAACTATTTGCAATCAAAGGGGATGTAGCTCAGCGGAAGAGAGTGTTGGTTGCTTGAATGAGGACCTGGGTTGAATCTCCAGCATCTCCACGAAACTACCAAACTCAGCAGATTACATCTTTAACGGGAACATATGTGTCTGCAGCACTTCTGACAATCTAGGTGATGGCATTTGTCTATATCTGACAACCTTCGATAGCTCAGTTGGTAGAGCGGAGGACTGTAGGTGAAAGTGCACCAATCCTTAGGTCGCTGGTTCAAATCAGGCTCGAAGGATTGTTTATTTTCTTGTGGCTTACGCCAACGTTTTGACAGCAGTGCACTTTGACATGTGCTTGACAAACAAATTAACTTTCCCTGAGTGCCGAAATCTTCGATTGTTGACCTTTGATAGGAATGTTGGTAGAGCAGCAGAGAGTACTTAAAATTGCAACAGTCCTTCGGTCACTGGCTCACACGAGGATAACTTTTTCTGCAGTTGTGCCAAGTTTTAGATTTTTGCCTAGTGTTTCCCCAGAAGCAAATTATTCCCTGACCGGGAACAAACCCCGGGATGCGGCGGTGAGAGCGCCGAATCCTAACCACTAGAACATCGTGGAGAAGGCAAAAGCGATTTCGCAGTGTGGGGGCTAAACAGCATTCTTTACCGTCGGCTCACTTTTTCTCTATCCCCAAACGCAACTACTTGATATCAAAGGGGATGTAGCTCAGCGGAAGAGAGTGTTGGTTGCTTGAATGAGGACCTGGGTTCAATCTCCAGCATCTCCACGAAACCACCAAACTCAGCAGATTACATTTTTAACGGGAACATATGTGTCTGCAGCACTTCTAAACATCTATGTGATGGCATTTGTCTAAAACTGACAACCTTCAATAGCTCAGTTGGTAGAGCGGAGGACTGTAGGTGAAAGTGCAGCAATCCTTGGGTCGCTGGTTCAAATCTGGCTCGAAGGATTGTGTATTTTTTTGTGGCTTACGCCAACGTTTTGACAGCAGTGCACTTTGACATGTGCTTGACAAACAAATTAACTTTCCCTGAGTGCCGAAATCTTCAATTGTTGACCTTTGATAGGAATGTTGGTAGAGCAGCAGAGAGTACTTAAAATTGCAACAATCCTTCGGTCACTGCCTCACACGAGGATAACTTTTTCTGCAGTTGTGCCAAGTTTTTGATTTTTGCCTAGTGTTTCCCCAGAAGCAAATTATTCCCTGACCGGGAACAAACCCCGGGACGCGGCGGTGAGAGCGCAGAATCCTAACCACGAGAACATCGTGGAGAAGGCAAAAGCGATTTTGCAGTGAGGGGGCTAAACAGCATTCTTTACCGTCGGCTCACTTTTTCTCTATCCCCAAACGCAACTACTTGCAATCAAAGGGGATGTAGCTCAGCGGAAGAGAGTGTTGGTTGCTTGAATGAGGACCTGGGTTCAATCTCCAGCATCTCCACGAAACCACCAAACTCAGCAGATTACATTTTTAACGGGAACATATGTGTCTGCAGCACTTCTGACCATCTAGGTGATGGCATTTGTCAAAATCTGACAACCTTCGATAGCTCAGTTGGTAGAGCGGAGGACTGTAGGTGAAAGTGCAGCAATCCTTAGGTCGCTGGTTCAAATCCGGCTCGAAGGATTGTGTATTTTCTTGTGGCTTACGCCAACGTTTTGACAGCAGTGCACTTTGACATGTGCTTGACAAACAAATTAACTTTCCCTGAGTGCCGAAATCTTCAATTGTTGACCTTTGATAGGAATGTTGGTAGAGCAGCAGAGAGTACTTAAAATTGCAACAATCCTTCGGTCACTGGCTCACACGAGGATAACTTTTTCTGCAGTTGTGCCAAGTTTTTGATTTTTGCCTAGTGTTTCCCCAGAAGCAAATTATTCCCTGACCGGGAACAAACCCCGGGACGCGGCGGTGAGAGCGCAGAATCCTAACCACGAGAACATCGTGGAGAAGGCAAAAGCGATTTCGCAGTGAGGGGGCTAAACAGCATTCTTTACCGTCGGCTCACTTTTTCTCTATCCCCAAACGCAACTACTTGCAATCAAAGGGGATGTAGCTCAGCGGAAGAGAGTGTTGGTTGCTTGAATGAGGACCTGGGTTCAATCTCCAGCATCTCCACGAAACCACCAAACTCAGCAGATTACATTTTTAACGGGAACATATGTGTCTGCAGCACTTCAGACCATCTAGGTGATGGCATTTGTCTAAATTAGACAACCTCCGATAGCTCAGTTGGTAGAGCGGAGGACTGTAGGTGAAAGTGCAGCAATCCTTAGGTCGCTGGTTCAAATCCGGCTCGAAGGATTGTGTATTTTCTTGTGGCTTACGCCAATGTTTTGACAGCAGTGCACTTTGACATGTGCTTGACAAACAAATTAACTTTCCCTGAGTGCCGAAATCATCAATTGTTGACCTTTGATAGGAATGTTGCTAGAACAGCAGAGAGTACTTAAAATTGCAACAATCCTTCGGTCACTGGCTCACACGAGGATAACATTTTCTGCAGTTGTGCCAAGTTTTTGATTTTTGCCTAGTGTTTCCCCAGAAGCAAATTATTCCCTGACCGGGAACAAACCCCGGGACGCGGCGGTGAGAGCGCAGAATCCTAACCACGAGAACATCGTGGAGAAGGCAAAAGCGATTTCGCAGTGAGGGGGCTAAACAGCATTCTTTACCGTCGGCTCACTTTTTCTCTATCCCCAAACGCAACTACTTGCAATCAAAGGGGATGTAGCTCAGCGGAAGAGAGTGTTGGTTGCTTGAATGAGGACCTGGGTTCAATCTCCAGCATCTCCACGAAACCACCAAACTCAGCAGATTACATTTTTAACGGGAACATATGTGTCTGCAGCACTTCAGACCATCTAGGTGATGGCATTTGTCTAAATTAGACAACCTTCGATAGCTCAGTTGGTAGAGCGGAGGACTGTAGGTGAAAGTGCAGCAATCCTTAGGTCGCTGGTTCAAATCCGGCTCGAAGGATTGTGTATTTTCTTGTGGCTTACGCCAACGTTTTGACAGCAGTGCACTTTGACATGTGCTTGACAAACAAATTAACTTTCCCTGAGTGCCGAAATCTTCAATTGTTGACCTTTGATAGGAATGTTGGTAGAGCAGCAGAGAGTACTTAAAATTGCAACAATCCTTCGGTCATTGCCTCACACGAGGATAACTTTTTCTGCAGTTGTGCCAAGTTTTTGATTTTCGCCTAGTGTTTCCCCAGAAGCAAATTATTCCCTGACCGGGAACAAACCCCGGGACGCGGCGGTGAGAGCGCAGAATCCTAACCACGAGAACATCGTGGAGAAGGCAAAAGCGATTTCGCAGTGAGGGGGCTAAACAGCATTCTTTACCGTCGGCTCACTTTTTCTCTATCCCCAAACGCAACTACTTGCAATCAAAGGGGATGTAGCTCAGCGGAAGAGAGTGTTGGTTGCTTGAATGAGGACCTGGGTTCAATCTCCAGCATCTCCACGAAACCACCAAACTCAGCAGATTACATTTTTAACGGGAACATATGTGTCTGCAGCACTTCAGACCATCTAGGTGATGGCATTTGTCTAAATTAGACAACCTTCGATAGCTCAGTTGGTAGAGCGGAGGACTGTAGGTGAAAGTGCAGCAATCCTTAGGTCGCTGGTTCAAATCCGGCTCGAAGGATTGTGTATTTTCTTGTGGCTTACGCCAACGTTTTGACAGCAGTGCACTTTGACATGTGCTTGACAAACAAATTAACTTTCCCTGAGTGCCGAAATCTTCAATTGTTGACCTTTGATAGGAATGTTGGTAGAGCAGCAGAGAGTACTTAAAATTGCAACAATCCTTCGGTCATTGCCTCACACGAGGATAACTTTTTCTGCAGTTGTGCCAAGTTTTTGATTTTTGCCTAGTGTTTCCCCAGAAGCAAATTATTCCCTGACCGGTAAACAAACCCCGGGACGCGGCGGTGAGAGCGCAGAATCCTAACCACGAGAACATCGTGGAGAAGGCAAAAGCGATTTCGCAGTGAGGGGGCTAAACAGCATTCTTTACCGTCGGCTCACTTTTTCTCTATCCCCAAACGCAACTACTTGCAATCAAAGGGGATGTAGCTCAGCGGAAGAGAGTGTTGGTTGCTTGAATGAGGACCTGGGTTCAATCTCCAGCATCTCCACGAAACCACCAAACTCAGCAGATTACATTTTTAACCTGTTAGGGCTAGGGGGCAGTATTGACACGGCTGGATAAAAAAACATACCCGATTTAATCTGGTTACCACTCCTACCCAGTAACTAGAATATGCATATACTTATTACATATGGATAGAAAACACCCTACATTTTCTAAAACTGTTTGAATGGTGTCTGTGAGTATAACAGAACTCATTTGGCAGGCAAAACCCTGAGACATTTTCTGACAGGAAGTGGATACCTGATGTGTTGTATTGCCTTTAAACCTATCCCATTGAAAAACACAGGGGCTGAGGAATATTTTGGCACTTCCTATTGCTTCCACTAGATGTCACCAGCCTTTACAAAGTGTTTTGAGTCTTCTGGAGGGAGATCTGACCGAACAAGAGCCATGGAACGATGATGTCCCATTAGACACCTGGCGCGCGAGTTCATGTTGGGTACCCTCGTTCCACTACGTTATAAAAGAGTATGCATTCGTCCACCTTGAATATTATTCATGTTCTGGTTAAAAAAGGCCCTAATGATTTATGCTATACAACGTTTGACATGTTTGAACGAACGTAAATATATTTTTTCCCCTCGTTCATGACGAGAAGTCCGGCTGGCTTAGATCATGTGCTAACAAGACGGAGATTTTTGGACATAAATGATGAGCTTTTTTGAACAAAACTACATTCGTTATGGACCTGTGATACCTGGAAGTGACATCTGATGAAGAGAATCAAAGGTAATGGATTATTTACATAGTATTTTCGATTTTAGATCTCCCCAACATGACGTCTAGTCTGTATCGCAACGCGTATTTTTCTGGGCGCAGTGCTCAGATTATTGCAAAGTGTGATTTCCCAGTAAGGTTATTTTTAAATCTGGCAAGTTGATTGCGTTCAAGAGATGTAAATCTATAATTCTTTAAATGACAATATAATATTTTACCAATGTTTTCTAATTTTAATTATTTAATTTGTGACGCTGACTTGACTGCCGGTTATTGGAGGGAAACGATTTCCTCAACATCAATGCCATAGTAAAACGCTGTTTTTGGATATAAATATGAACTTGATAGAACTAAAAATGCATGCATTGTCTAACATAATGTCCTAGGAGTGTCATCTGATGGAGATTGTAAAAGGTTAGTGCATCATTTTAGCTGGTTTTATGGTTTTGGTGACCCAGTCTTTGAATTGACAAAACATTACACACAACTCTTGTAAATGTACTGTCCTAACATACTCTAAATTTATGCTTTCGCCATAAAACCTTTTTGAAATCGTAAAACGTGGTTAGATTAAGGAGATGTTTATCTTTCAAAGGGTGTAAAATAGTTGTATGTTTGAAAAATTTGAATTTTGACATTTATTTGGATTCAAATTTGCCGCTCTTGAAATGCACCTGCTGTTGATGGAGTGCACCACGGGTGGCACGCTAGCGTCCCACCTAGCCCATAGAGGTTAACGGGAACATATGTGTCTGCAGCACTTCTGACCATCTAGGTGATGGCATTTGTCTAAATCTGACAACCTTCGATAGCTCAGTTGGTAGAGCGGAGGACTGTAGGTGAAAATGCAGCAATCCTTAGGTCGCTGGTTCAAATCCGGCTCGAAGGATCGTGTATTTTCTTGTGGCTTACGCCAACGTTTTGACAGCAGTGCACTTTGACATGTGCTTGACAAACAAATTAACTTTCCCTGAGTGCCGAAATCATCAATTGTTGACCTTTGATAGGAATGTTGGTAGAGCAGCAGAGAGTACTTAAAATTGCAACAATCCTTCGGTCACTGCCTCACACGAGGATAACTTTTTCTGCAGTTGTGCCAAGTTTTTGATTTTTGCCTAGTGTTTCCCCAGAAGCAAATTATTCCCTGACCGGGAACAAACCCCGGGACGCGGCGGTGAGAGCGCAGAATCCTAACCACGAGAACATCGTGGAGAAGGCAAAAGCGATTTCGCAGTGAGGGGGCTAAACAGCATTCTTTACCGTCGGCTCACTTTTTCTCTATCCCCAAACGCAACTACTTGCAATCAAAGGGGATGTAGCTCAGCGGAAGAGAGTGTTGGTTGCTTGAATGAGGACCTGGGTTCAATCTCCAGCATCTCCACGAAACCACCAAACTCAGCAGATTACATTTTTAACGGGAACATATGTGTCTGCAGTACTTCTGACCATCTAGGTGATGGCATTTGTCTAAATCTGACAACCTTCAATAGCTCAGTTGGTAGAGCGGTGGACTGTAGGTGAAAGTGCAGCAATCCTTAGTTCCCTGGTTCAAATCCGGTTTGAAGGATTGAGTATTTTCTTGTGGCTTACGCCAACGTTTTGACAGCAGTGCACTTTGACATGCGCTTGACAAACAAATTAACTTTCCCTGAGTTCCGAAATCTTCGATTGTTGACCTTTGATAGGAATGTTGGTAGAGCAGCAGAGAGTACTTAAAATTGCAACAATCCTTCGGTCACTGGCTCACACGAGGATAACTTTTTCTGCAGTTGTGCCAAGTTTTTGATTTTTGCCTAGTGTTTCCCCAGAAGCAAATTATTCCCTGACCGGGAACAAACCCCGGGATGCGGCGGTGAGAGCGCCGAATCCTAACCACTAGAACATCGTGGAGAAGGCAAAAGCGATTTCGCAGTGATGGGGCTAAACAGCATTCTTTACCGTCGGCTCACTTTTTCTCTATCCCCAAACGCAACCACTTGCAATCAAAGGGGATGTAGCTCAGCGGAAGAGAGTGTTGGTTGCTTGAATGAGGACCTGGATTCAATCTCCAGCATCTCCACGAAACCACCAAACTCAGCAGATTACATTTTTAACGGGAACATATGTGTCTGCAGCACTTCAGACCATCTAGGTGATGGCATTTGTCTAAATTAGACAACCTTCGATAGCTCAGTTGGTAGAGCGGAGGACTGTAGGTGAAAGCGCAGCAATCCTTAGGTCGCTGGTTCAAATCCGGCTCGAAGGATTGTGTATTTTCTTGTGGCTTACGCCAACGTTTTGACAGCAGTGCACTTTGACATGTGCTTGACAAACAAATTAACTTTCCCTGAGTGCCGAAATCTTCAATTGTTGACCTTTGATAGGAATGTTGGTAGAGCAGCAGAGAGTACTTAAAATTGCAACAATCCTTCGGTCACTGGCTCACACGAGGATAACTTTTTCTGCAGTTGTGCCAAGTTTTTGATTTTTGCCTAGTGTTTCCCCAGAAGCAAATTATTCCCTGACCGGGAACAAACCCCGGGACGCGGCGGTGAGAGCGCAGAATCCTAACCACGAGAACATCGTGGAGAAGGCAAAAGCGATTTCGCAGTGAGGGGGCTAAACAGCATTCTTTACCGTCGGCTCACTTTTTCTCTATCCCCAAACGCAACTACTTGCAATCAAAGGGGATGTAGCTCAGCGGAAGAGAGTGTTGGTTGCTTGAATGAGGACCTGGGTTCAATCTCCAGCATCTCCACGAAACCACCAAACTCAGCAGATTACATTTTTAACGGGAACATATGTGTCTGCAGCACTTCAGACCATCTAGGTGATGGCATTTGTCTAAATTAGACAACCTTCGATAGCTCAGTTGGTAGAGCGGAGGACTGTAGGTGAAAGTGCAGCAATCCTTAGGTCGCTGGTTCAAATCCGGCTCGAAGGATTGTGTATTTTCTTGTGGCTTACGCCAACGTTTTGACAGCAGTGCACTTTGACATGTGCTTGACAAACAAATTAACTTTCCCTGAGTGCCGAAATCTTCAATTGTTGACCTTTGATAGGAATGTTGGTAGAGCAGCAGAGAGTACTTAAAATTGCAACAATCCTTCGGTCATTGCCTCACACGAGGATAACTTTTTCTGCAGTTGTGCCAAGTTTTTGATTTTTGCCTAGTGTTTCCCCAGAAGCAAATTATTCCCTGACCGGGAACAAACCCCGGGACGCGGCGGTGAGAGCGCAGAATCCTAACCACGAGAACATCGTGGAGAAGGCAAAAGCGATTTCGCAGTGAGGGGGCTAAACAGCATTCTTTACCGTCGGCTCACTTTTTCTCTATCCCCAAACGCAACTACTTGCAATCAAAGGGGATGTAGCTCAGCGGAAGAGAGTGTTGGTTGCTTGAATGAGGACCTGGGTTCAATCTCCAGCATCTCCACGAAACCACCAAACTCAGCAGATTACATTTTTAATGGGAACATATGTGTCTGCAGCACTTCTGACCATCTAGGTGATGGCATTTGTCTAAATCTGACAACCTTCGATAGCTCAGTTGGTAGAGCGGAGGACTGTAGGTGAAAGTGCAGCAATCCTTAGGTCGCTGGTTCAAATCCGGCTCGAAGGATTGTGTATTTTCTTGTGGCTTACGCAAACGTTTTGACAGCAGTGCACTTTGACATGTGCTTGACAAACAAATTAACTTTCCCTGAGTGCCGAAATCATCAATTGTTGATCTTTGATAGGAATGTTGCTAGAACAGCAGAGAGTACTTAAAATTGCAACAATCCTTCGGTCACTGGCTCACACGAGGATAACTTTTTCTGCAGTTGTGCCAAGTTTTTGATTTTTGCCTAGTGTTTCCCCAGAAGCAAATTATTCCCTGACCGGGAACAAACCCCGGGACGCGGCGGTGAGAGCGCAGAATCCTAACCACGAGAACATCGTGGAGAAGGCAAAAGCGATTTCGCAGTGAGGGGGCTAAACAGCATTCTTTACCGTCGGCTCACTTTTTCTCTATCCCCAAACGCAACTACTTGCAATCAAAGGGGATGTAGCTCAGCGGAAGAGAGTGTTGGTTGCTTGAATGAGGACCTGGGTTCAATCTCCAGCATCTCCACGAAACCACCAAACTCAGCAGATTACATTTTTAACGGGAACATATGTGTCTGCAGCACTTCTGACCATCTAGGTGATGGCATTTGTCTAAATCCGACAACCTTCGATAGCTCAGTTGGTAGAGCGGAGGACTGTAGGTGAAAGTGCAGCAATCCTTAGGTCGCTGGTTCAAATCCGGCTCGAAGGATTGTGTATTTTCTTGTGGCTTACGCCAACGTTTTGACAGCAGTGCACTTTGACATGTGCTTGACAAACAAATTAACTTTCCCTGAGTGCCGAAATCATCAATTGTTGACCTTTGATAGGAATGTTGGTAGAGCAGCAGAGAGTACTTAAAATTGCAACAATCCTTCGGTCACTGCCTCACACGAGGATAACTTTTTCTGCAGTTGTGCCAAGTTTTTGATTTTTGCCTAGTGTTTCCCCAGAAGCAAATTATTCCCTGACCGGGAACAAACCCCGGGATGCGGCGGTGAGAGCGCCGAATCCTAACCACTAGAACATCGTGGAGAAGGCAAAAGCGATTTCGCAGTGATGGGGCTAAACAGCATTCTTTACCGTCGGCTCACTTTTTCTCTATCCCCAAACGCAACCACTTGCAATCAAAGGGGATGTAGCTCAGCGGAAGAGAGTGTTGGTTGCTTGAATGAGGACCTGGATTCAATCTCCAGCATCTCCACGAAACCACCAAACTCAGCAGATTACATTTTTAACGGGAACATATGTGTCTGCAGCACTTCAGACCATCTAGGTGATGGCATTTGTCTAAATTAGACAACCTTCGATAGCTCAGTTGGTAGAGCGGAGGACTGTAGGTGAAAGCGCAGCAATCCTTAGGTCGCTGGTTCAAATCCGGCTCGAAGGATTGTGTATTTTCTTGTGGCTTACGCCAACGTTTTGACAGCAGTGCACTTTGACATGTGCTTGACAAACAAATTAACTTTCCCTGAGTGCCGAAATCTTCAATTGTTGACCTTTGATAGGAATGTTGGTAGAGCAGCAGAGAGTACTTAAAATTGCAACAATCCTTCGGTCACTGGCTCACACGAGGATAACTTTTTCTGCAGTTGTGCCAAGTTTTTGATTTTTGCCTAGTGTTTCCCCAGAAGCAAATTATTCCCTGACCGGGAACAAACCCCGGGATGCGGCGGTGAGAGCGCCGAATCCTAACCACTAGAACATCGTGGAGAAGGCAAAAGCGATTTCGCAGTGATGGGGCTAAACAGCATTCTTTACCGTCGGCTCACTTTTTCTCTATCCCCAAACGCAACCACTTGCAATCAAAGGGGATGTAGCTCAGCGGAAGAGAGTGTTGGTTGCTTGAATGAGGACCTGGATTCAATCTCCAGCATCTCCACGAAACCACCAAACTCAGCAGATTACATTTTTAACGGGAACATATGTGTCTGCAGCACTTCAGACCATCTAGGTGATGGCATTTGTCTAAATTAGACAACCTTCGATAGCTCAGTTGGTAGAGCGGAGGACTGTAGGTGAAAGCGCAGCAATCCTTAGGTCGCTGGTTCAAATCCGGCTCGAAGGATTGTGTATTTTCTTGTGGCTTACGCCAACGTTTTGACAGCAGTGCACTTTGACATGTGCTTGACAAACAAATTAACTTTCCCTGAGTGCCGAAATCTTCAATTGTTGACCTTTGATAGGAATGTTGGTAGAGCAGCAGAGAGTACTTAAAATTGCAACAATCCTTCGGTCACTGGCTCACACGAGGATAACTTTTTCTGCAGTTGTGCCAAGTTTTTGATTTTTGCCTAGTGTTTCCCCAGAAGCAAATTATTCCCTGACCGGGAACAAACCCCGGGACGCGGCGGTAAGAGCGCAGAATCCTAACCACTAGAACATCGTGGAGAAGTCAAAAGCGATTTCGCAGTGAGGGGGCTAAACAGCATTCTTTACCGTCGGCTCACTTTTTCTCTTTCCCCAAACGCAACTACTTGCAATCAAAGGGGATGTAGCTCAGCGGAAGAGAGTGTTGGTTGCTTGAATGAGGACCTGGGTTCAATCTCCAGCATCTCCACGAAACCACCAAACTCAGCAGATTACATTTTTAACGGGAACATACGTGTCTGCAGCAATTCTGACAATCTAGGTGATGGCATTTGTCTCTATCAGACAACCTTCGATAGCTCAGTTGGTAGAGCGGAGGACTGTAGGTGAAAGTGCACCAATCCTTAGGTCGCTGGTTCAAATCAGGCTCGAAGGATTGTGTATTTTCTTGTGGCTTACGCCAACGTTTTGACAGCAGTGCACTTTGACATGTACTTGACAAACAAATTAACTTTCCCTCAGTGCCGAAATCTTCGATTGTTGACCTTTGATAGGAATGTTGGTAGAGCAGCAGAGAGTACTTAAAATTGCAACAATCCTTCGGTCACTGGCTCACACGAGGATAACTTTTTCTGCAGTTGTGCCAAGTTTTTGATTTTTGCCTAGTGTTTCCCCAGAAGCAAATTATTCCCTGACCGGGAACAAACCCCGGGATGCGGCGGTGAGAGCGCCGAATCCTAACCACTAGAACATCGTGGAGAAGGCAAAAGCGATTTCGCAGTGAGGGGGCTAAACAGCATTCTTTACCGTTGGCTCACTTTTTCTCTATCCCCAAACGCAACTACTTGCAATCAAAGGGGATGTAGCTCAGCGGAAGAGAGTGTTGGTTGCTTGAATGAGGACCTGGGTTCAATCTCCAGCATCTCCACGAAACCACCAAACTCAGCAGATTACATTTTTAACGGGAACATATGTGTCTGCAGCACTTCAGACCATCTAGGTGATGGCATTTGTCTAAATTAGACAACCTTCGATAGCTCAGTTGGTAGAGCGGAGGACTGTAGGTGAAAGCGCAGCAATCCTTAGGTCGCTGGTTCAAATCCGGCTCGAAGGATTGTGTATTTTCTTGTGGCTTACGCCAACGTTTTGACAGCAGTGCACTTTGACATGTGCTTGACAAACAAATTAACTTTCCCTGAGTGCCCGAAATCATCAATTGTTTACCTTTGATAGGAATGTTGCTAGAACAGCAGAGAGTACTTAAAATTGCAACAATCCTTCGGTCACTGGCTCACACGAGGATAACTTTTTCTGCAGTTGTGCCAAGTTTTAGATTTTTGCCTAGTGTTTCCCCAGAAGCAAATTATTCCCTGACCGGGAACAAACCCCGGGACGCGGCGGTAAGAGCGCAGAATCCTAACCACTAGAACATCGTGGAGAAGGCAAAAGCGATTTCGCAGTGAGGGGACTAAACAGCATTCTTTACCGTCGGCTCACTTTTTCTCTATCCCCAAACGCAACTACTTGCAATCAAAGGGGATGTAGCTCATCGGAAGAGAGTGTTGGTTGCTTGAATGAGGACCTGGGTTCAATCTCCAGCATCTCCACGAAACCACCAAACTCAGCAGATTACATTTTTAACGGGAACATATGTGCCTGAAGCACTTATGACCATCTAGGTGATGGCATTTGTCTAAATCTGACAACCTTCAATAGCTCAGTTGGTAGAGCGGAGGACTGTAGGTGAAAGTGCAGCAATCCTTAGGTCGCTGGTTCAAATCCGGCTTGAATGATTGAGTATTTTCTTGTGGCTTATGCCAACGTTTTGACAGCGGTGCACTTTGACATGCGCTTGACAAACAAATTAACTTTCCCTGAGTTCCAAAATCTTCGATTGTTGACCTTTGATAGGAATGTTGGTAGAGCAGCAGAGAGTACTTAAAATTGCAACAATCCTTCGGTCACTGGCTCACACGAGGATAACTTTTTCTGCAGTTGTGCCAAGTTTTTGATTTTTGCCTAGTGTTTCCCCAGAAGCAAATTATTCCCTGACCGGGAACAAACCCCGGGACGCGGCGGTGAGAGCGCAGAATCCTAACCACGAGAACATCGTGGAGAAGGCAAAAGCGATTTCGCAGTGAGGGGGCTAAACAGCATTCTTTACCGTCGGCTCACTTTTTCTCTATCCCCAAACGGAACTACTTGCAATCAAAGGGGATGTAGCTCAGCCGAAGAGAGTGTTGGTTGCTTGAATGAGGACCTGGGTTCAATCTCCAGCATCTCCACGAAACCACCAAACTCAGCAGATTACATTTTTAACGGGAACATATGTGTCTGCAGCACTTCTGACCATCTAGGTGATGGCATTTGTCTAAATCTGACAACCTTCGATAGCTCAGTTGGTAGAGCGGAGGACTGTAGGTGAAAGTGCAGCAATCCTTAGGTCGCTGGTTCAAATCCGGCTCGAAGGATTGTGTATTTTCTTGTGGCTTACGCCAACGTTTTGACAGCAGTGCACTTTGACATGTGCTTGACAAACAAATTAACTTTCCCTGAGTGCCGAAATCATCAATTGTTGACCTTTGATAGGAATGTTGCTAGAACAGCAGAGAGTACTTAAACTTGCAACAATCCTTCGGTCACCGGCTCACACGAGGATAACTTTTTCTGCAGTTGTGCCAAGTTTTTGATTTTTGCCTAGTGTTTCCCCAGAAGCAAATTATTCCCTGACCGGGACCAAACTCCGGGACGCGGCAGTAAGAGCGCAGAATCCTAACCACTAGAACATCGTGGAGAAGGCAAAAGCGATTTCGCAGTGAGGGGGCTAAAAAGCATTCTTTACCGTCGGCTCACTTTTTCTCTATCCCCAAAGCCAACTACTTGCAATCAAAGGGGATGTAGCTCAGCGGAAGAGAGTGTTGGTTGCTTGAATGAGGACCTGGGTTCAATCTCCAGCATCTCCACGAAACCACCAAACTCAGCAGATTACATTTTTAACGGGAACATATGTGTCTGCCGTCCTTCTGACCATCTAGGTGATGGCATTTGTCTAAATTAGACAACCTTCGATAGCTCAGTTGGTAGAGCGGAGGACTGTAGGTGAAAGTGCAGCAATCCTTAGGTCGCTGTTTCAAATCCGGCTCGAAGGATTGTGTATTTTCTTGTGGCTTACGCCAACGTTTTGACAGCAGTGCTCTTTGACATGTGCTTGACAAACAAATTAACTTTCCCTGAGTGCCGAAATCTTCAATTGTTGACCTTTGATAGGAAGGTTGGTAGAGCAGCAGAGAGTACTTAAAATTGCAAAAATCCTTCGGTCACTGGCTCACACGAGGATAACTTTTTCTGCAGTTGTGCCAAGTTTTTGATTTTTGCCTAGTGTTTCCCCAGAAGCAAATTATTCCCTGACGGGAAACAAACCCCGGGACGCGGCGGTAAGAGCGCAGAATCCTAACCACTAGAACATCGTGGAGAAGGCAAAAGCGATTTCGCAGTGAGGGGGCTAAACAGCATTCTTTACCGTCGGCTCACTTTTTCTCTATCCCCAAACGCAACTACTTGCAATCAAAGGGGATGTAGCTCAGCGGAAGAGAGTGTTGGTTGCTTGAATGAGGACCTGGGTTCAATCTCCAGCATCTCCACGAAACCACCAAACTCAGCAGATTACATTTTTAACGGGAACATATGTGTCTGCAGCACTTCTGACCATCTAGGTGATGGCATTTGTCTAAATCTGACAACCTTCGATAGCTCAGTTGGTAGAGCGGAGGACTGTAGGTGAAAGTGCAGCAATCCTTAGGTCGCTGGTTCAAATCCGGCTCGAAGGATTGTGTATTTTCTTGTGGCTTACGCCAACGTTTTGACAGCAGTGCACTTTGACATGTGCTTGACAAACAAATTAACTTTCCCTGAGTGCCGAAATCATCAATTGTTGACCTTTGATAGGAATGTTGCTAGAACAGCAGAGAGTACTTAAACTTGCAACAATCCTTCGGTCACCGGCTCACACGAGGATAACTTTTTCTGCAGTTGTGCCAAGTTTTTGATTTTTGCCTAGTGTTTCCCCAGAAGCAAATTATTCCCTGACCGGGAACAAACCCCGGGACGCGGCGGTGAGAGCGCAGAATCCTAACCACGAGAACATCGTGGAGATGGCAAAAGCGATTTCGCAGTGAGGGGGCTAAACAGCATTCTTTACCGTCGGCTCACTTTTTCTCTATCCCCAAACGCAACTACTTGCAATCAAAGGGGATGTAGCTCAGCGGAAGAGAGTGTTGGTTGCTTGAATGAGGACCTGGGTTCAATCTCCAGCATCTCCACGAAACCACCAAACTCAGCAGATTACATTTTTAACGGGAACATATGTGCCTGCAGCACTTATGACCATCTAGGTGATGGCATTTGTCTAAATCTGACAACCTTCGATAGCTCAGTTGGTAGAGCGGAGGACTGTAGGTGAAAGTGCAGCAATCCTTAGGTCGCTGGTTCAAATCCGGCTCGAAGGATTGTGTATTTTCTTGTGGCTTAAGCCAACGTTTTGACAGCAGTGCACTTTGACATGTGCTTGACAAACAAATTAACTTTCCCTGAGTGCTGAAATCTTCAATTGTTGACCTTTGATAGGAATGTTGGTAGAGCAGCAGAGAGTACTTAAATTTGCAACAATCCTTCGGTCACTGGCTCACACGAGGATAACTTTTTCTGCAGTTGTGCCAAGTTTTTGATTTTTGCCTAGTGTTTCCCCAGAAGCAAATTATTCCCTGACCGGGAACAAACCCCGGGACGCGGCGGTAAGAGCGCAGAATCCTAACCACTAGAACATCGTGGAGAAGGCAAAAGCGATTTCGCAGTGAGGGGGCTAAACAGCATTCTTTACCGTCGGCTCACTTTTTCTCTATCCCCAAACGCAACTACTTGCAATCAAAGGGGATGTAGCTCATCGGAAGAGAGTGTTGGTTGCTTGAATGAGGACCTGGTTTCAATCTCCAGCATCTCCACGAAACCACCAAACTCAGCAGATTACATTTTTAACGGGAACATATGTGTCTGCCGTCCTTCTGACCATCTAGGTGATGGCATTTGTCTAAATTAGACAACCTTCGATAGCTCAGTTGGTAGAGCGGAGGACTGTAGGTGAAAGTGCAGCAATCCTTAGGTCGCTGTTTCAAATCCGGCTCGAAGGATTGTGTATTTTCTTGTGGCTTACGCCAACGTTTTGACAGCAGTGCTCTTTGACATGTGCTTGACAAAGAAATTAACTTTCCCTGAGTGCCGAAATCTTCAATTGTTGACCTTTGATAGGAAGGTTGGTAGAGCAGCAGAGAGTACTTAAAATTGCAAAAATCCTTCGGTCACTGGCTCACACGAGGATAACTTTTTCTGCAGTTGTGCCAAGTTTTTGATTTTTGCCTAGTGTTTCCCCAGAAGCAAATTATTCCCTGACGGGAAACAAACCCCGGGACGCGGCGGTAAGAGCGCAGAATCCTAACCACTAGAACATCGTGGAGAAGGCAAAAGCGATTTCGCAGTGAGGGGGCTAAACAGCATTCTTTACCGTCGGCTCACTTTTTCTCTATCCCCAAACGCAACTACTTGCAATCAAAGGGGATGTAGCTCAGCGGAAGAGAGTGTTGGTTGCTTGAATGAGGACCTGGGTTCAATCTCCAGCATCTCCACGAAACCACCAAACTCAGCAGATTACATTTTTAACGGGAACATATGTGTCTGCAGCACTTCTGACCATCTAGGTGATGGCATTTGTCTAAATCTGACAACCTTCGATAGCTCAGTTGGTAGAGCGGAGGACTGTAGGTGAAAGTGCAGCAATCCTTAGGTCGCTGGTTCAAATCCGGCTCGAAGGATTGTGTATTTTCTTGTGGCTTACGCCAACGTTTTGACAGCAGTGCACTTTGACATGTGCTTGACAAACAAATTAACTTTCCCTGAGTGCCGAAATCATCAATTGTTGACCTTTGATAGGAATGTTGCTAGAACAGCAGAGAGTACTTAAACTTGCAACAATCCTTCGGTCACCGGCTCACACGAGGATAACTTTTTCTGCAGTTGTGCCAAGTTTTTGATTTTTGCCTAGTGTTTCCCCAGAAGCAAATTATTCCCTGACCGGGAACAAACCCCGGGACGCGGCGGTGAGAGCGCAGAATCCTAACCACGAGAACATCGTGGAGATGGCAAAAGCGATTTCGCAGTGAGGGGGCTAAACAGCATTCTTTACCGTCGGCTCACTTTTTCTCTATCCCCAAACGCAACTACTTGCAATCAAAGGGGATGTAGCTCAGCGGAAGAGAGTGTTGGTTGCTTGAATGAGGACCTGGGTTCAATCTCCAGCATCTCCACGAAACCACCAAACTCAGCAGATTACATTTTTAACGGGAACATATGTGCCTGCAGCACTTATGACCATCTAGGTGATGGCATTTGTCTAAATCTGACAACCTTCGATAGCTCAGTTGGTAGAGCGGAGGACTGTAGGTGAAAGTGCAGCAATCCTTAGGTCGCTGGTTCAAATCCGGCTCGAAGGATTGTGTATTTTCTTGTGGCTTAAGCCAACGTTTTGACAGCAGTGCACTTTGACATGTGCTTGACAAACAAATTAACTTTCCCTGAGTGCTGAAATCTTCAATTGTTGACCTTTGATAGGAATGTTGGTAGAGCAGCAGAGAGTACTTAAATTTGCAACAATCCTTCGGTCACTGGCTCACACGAGGATAACTTTTTCTGCAGTTGTGCCAAGTTTTTGATTTTTGCCTAGTGTTTCCCCAGAAGCAAATTATTCCCTGACCGGGAACAAACCCCGGGACGCGGCGGTAAGAGCGCAGAATCCTAACCACTAGAACATCGTGGAGAAGGCAAAAGCGATTTCGCAGTGAGGGGGCTAAACAGCATTCTTTACCGTCGGCTCACTTTTTCTCTATCCCCAAAGCCAACTACTTGCAATAGAAGGGGATGTAGCTCAGCGGAAGAGAGTGTTGGTTGCTTGAATGAGGACCTGGGTTCAATCTCCAGCATCTCCACGAAACCACCAAACTCAGCAGATTACATTTTTAACAGGAACATATGTGCCTGCAGCACTTATGACCATCTAGGTGATGGCATTTGTCTAAATCTGACAACCTTCAATAGCTCAGTTGGTAGAGCGGAGGACTGTAGGTGAAAGTGCAGCAATCCTTAGGTCTCTGGTTCAAATCCGGCTTGAAGGATTGAGTATTTTCTTGTGGCTTACGCCAACGTTTTGACAGCGGTGCACTTTGACATGCGCTTGACAAACAAATTAACTTTCCCTGAGTTCCAAAATCTTCGATTGTTGACCTTTGATAGGAATGTTGGTAGAGCAGCAGAGAGTACTTAAAATTGCAACAATCCTTCGGTCACTGGCTCACACGAGGATAACTTTTTCTGCAGTTGTGCCAAGTTTTAGATTTTTGCCTAGTGTTTCCCCAGAAGCAAATTATTCCCTGACCGGGAACAAACCCCGGGACGCGGCGGTGAGAGCGCAGAATCCTAACCACGAGAACATCGTGGAGAAGGCAAAAGCGATTTCGCAGTGAGGGGGCTAAACAGCATTCTTTACCGTCGGCTCACTTTTTCTCTATCCCCAAACGCAACTACTTGCAATCAAAGGGGATGTAGCTCAGCGGAAGAGAGTGTTGGTTGCTTGAATGAGGACCTGGGTTCAATCTCCAGCATCTCCACGAAACCACCAAACTCAGCAGATTACATTTTTAACGGGAACATATGTGCCTGCAGCACTTATGACCATCTAGGTGATGGCATTTGTCTAAATCTGACAACCTTCGATAGCTCAGTTGGTAGAGCGGAGGACTGTAGGTGAAAGTGCAGCAATCCTTAGGTCGCTGGTTCAAATCCGTCTCGAAGGATTGTGTGTTTTCTTGTGGCTTAAGCCAACGTTTTGACAGCAGTGCACTTTGACATGTGCTTGACAAACAAATTAACTTTCCCTGAGTGCTGAAATCTTCAATTGTTGACCTTTGATAGGAATGTTGGTAGAGCAGCAGAGAGTACTTAAATTTGCAACAATCCTTCGGTCACTGGCTCACACGAGGATAACTTTTTCTGCAGTTGTGCCAAGTTTTTGATTTTTGCCTAGTGTTTCCCCAGAAGCAAATTATTCCCTGACCGGGAACAAACCCCGGGACGCGGCGGTAAGAGCGCAGAATCCTAACCACTAGAACATCGTGGAGAAGGCAAAAGCGATTTCGCAGTGAGGGGGCTAAACAGCATTCTTTACCGTCGGCTCACTTTTTCTCTATCCCCAAAGCCAACTACTTGCAATCAAAGGGGATGTAGCTCAGCGGAAGAGAGTGTTGGTTGCTTGAATGAGGACCTGGGTTCAATCTCCAGCATCTCCACGAAACCACCAAACTCAGCAGATTACTTTTTTAACGGGAACATATGTGTCTGCAGCACTTCTGACCATCTAGTTGATGGCATTTGTCTAAATCTGACAACCTTCGATAGCTCAGTTGGTAGAGCCGAGGACTGTAGGTGAAAGTGCAGCAATCCTTAGGTCGCTGGTTCAAATCCGGCTCGAAGGATTGTGTATTTTCTTGTGGCTTACGCCAACGTTTTGACAGCAGTGCACTTTGACATGTGCTTGACAAACAAATTAACTTTCCCTGAGTGCCCGAAATCATCAATTGTTTACCTTTGATAGGAATGTTGCTAGAACAGCAGAGAGTACTTAAAATTGCAACAATCCTTCGGTCACTGGCTCACACGAGGATAACTTTTTCTGCAGTTGTGCCAAGTTTTTGATTTTTGCCTAGTGTTTCCCCAGAAGCAAATTATTCCCTGACCGGGAACAAACCCCGGGACGCGGCGGTAAGAGCGCAGAATCCTAACCACTAGAACATCGTGGAGAAGGCAAAAGCGATTTCGCAGTGAGGGGGCTAAACAGCATTCTTTACCGTCGGCTCACTTTTTCTCTATCCCCAAACGCAACTACTTGCAATCAAAGGGGATGTAGCTCATCGGAAGAGAGTGTTGGTTGCTTGAATGAGGACCTGGGTTCAATCTCCAGCATCTCCACGAAACCACCAAACTCAGCAGATTACATTTTTAACAGGAACATATGTGCCTGCAGCACTTATGACCATCTAGGTGATGGCATTTGTCTAAATCTGACAACCTTCAATAGCTCAGTTGGTAGAGCGGAGGACTGTAGGTGAAAGTGCAGCAATCCTTAGGTCGCTGGTTCAAATCCGGCTTGAAGGATTGAGTATTTTCTTGTGGCTTACGCCAACGTTTTGACAGCGGTGCACTTTGACATGCGCTTGACAAACAAATTAACTTTCCCTGAGTTCCAAAATCTTCGATTGTTGACCTTTGATAGGAATGTTGGTAGAGCAGCAGAGAGTACTTAAAATTGCAACAATCCTTCGGTCACTGGCTCACACGAGGATAACTTTTTCTGCAGTTGTGCCAAGTTTTTGATTTTTGCCTAGTGTTTCCCCAGAAGCAAATTATTCCCTGACCGGGAACAAACCCCGGGATGCGGCGGTGAGAGCGCCGAATCCTAACCACTAGAACATCGTGGAGAAGGCAAAAGCGATTTCGCAGTGATGGGGCTAAACAGCATTCTTTACCGTCGGCTCACTTTTTCTCTATCCCCAAACGCAACCACTTGCAATCAAAGGGGATGTAGCTCAGCGGAAGAGAGTGTTGGTTGCTTGAATGAGGACCTGGATTCAATCTCCAGCATCTCCACGAAACCACCAAACTCAGCAGATTACATTTTTAACGGGAACATATGTGTCTGCAGCACTTCAGACCATCTAGGTGATGGCATTTGTCTAAATTAGACAACCTTCGATAGCTCATTTGGTAGAGCGGAGGACTGTAGGTGAAAGCGCAGCAATCCTTAGGTCGCTGGTTCAAATCCGGCTCGAAGGATTGTGTATTTTCTTGTGGCTTACGCCAACGTTTTGACAGCAGTGCACTTTGACATGTGCTTGACAAACAAATTAACTTTCCCTGAGTGCCGAAATCTTCAATTGTTGACCTTTGATAGGAATGTTGGTAGAGCAGCAGAGAGTACTTAAAATTGCAACAATCCTTCGGTCACTGGCTCACACGAGGATAACTTTTTCTGCAGTTGTGCCAAGTTTTTGATTTTTGCCTAGTGTTTCCCCAGAAGCAAATTATTCCCTGACCGGGAACAAACCCCGGGACGCGGCGGTAAGAGCGCAGAATCCTAACCACTAGAACATCGTGGAGAAGTCAAAAGCGATTTCGCAGTGAGGGGGCTAAACAGCATTCTTTACCGTCGGCTCACTTTTTCTCTTTCCCCAAACGCAACTACTTGCAATCAAAGGGGATGTAGCTCAGCGGAAGAGAGTGTTGGTTGCTTGAATGAGGACCTGGGTTCAATCTCCAGCATCTCCACGAAACCACCAAACTCAGCAGATTACATTTTTAACGGGAACATACGTGTCTGCAGCAATTCTGACAATCTAGGTGATGGCATTTGTCTCTATCAGACAACCTTCGATAGCTCAGTTGGTAGAGCGGAGGACTGTAGGTGAAAGTGCAGCAATCCTTAGGTCGCTGGTTCAAATCCGGCTCGAAGGATTGTGTATTTTCTTGTGGCTTAAGCCAACGTTTTGACAGCAGTGCACTTTGACATGTGCTTGACAAACAAATTAACTTTCCCTGAGTGCTGAAATCTTCAATTGTTGACCTTTGATAGGAATGTTGGTAGAGCAGCAGAGAGTACTTAAATTTGCAACAATCCTTCGGTCACTGGCTCACACGAGGATAACTTTTTCTGCAGTTGTGCCAAGTTTTTGATTTTTGCCTAGTGTTTCCCCAGAAGCAAATTATTCCCTGACCGGGAACAAACCCCGGGACGCGGCGGTAAGAGCGCAGAATCCTAACCACTAGAACATCGTGGAGAAGGCAAAAGCGATTTCGCAGTGAGGGGGCTAAACAGCATTCTTTACCGTCGGCTCACTTTTTCTCTATCCCCAAACGCAACTACTTGCAATCAAAGGGGATGTAGCTCAGCGGAAGAGAGTGTTGGTTGCTTGAATGAGGACCTGGGTTCAATCTCCAGCATCTCCACGAAACCACCAAACTCAGCAGATTACATTTTTAACGGGAACATATGTGTCTGCCGTCCTTCTGACCATCTAGGTGATGGCATTTGTCTAAATTAGACAACCTTCGATAGCTCAGTTGGTAGAGCGGAGGACTGTAGGTGAAAGTGCAGCAATCCTTAGGTCGCTGTTTCAAATCCGGCTCGAAGGATTGTGTATTTTCTTGTGGCTTACGCCAACGTTTTGACAGCAGTGCTCTTTGACATGTGCTTGACAAACAAATTAACTTTCCCTGAGTGCCGAAATCTTCAATTGTTGACCTTTGATAGGAAGGTTGGTAGAGCAGCAGAGAGTACTTAAAATTGCAAAAATCCTTCGGTCACTGGCTCACACGAGGATAACTTTTTCTGCAGTTGTGCCAAGTTTTTGATTTTTGCCTAGTGTTTCCCCAGAAGCAAATTATTCCCTGACGGGAAACAAACCCCGGGACGCGGCGGTAAGAGCGCAGAATCCTAACCACTAGAACATCGTGGAGAAGGCAAAAGCGATTTCGCAGTGAGGGGGCTAAACAGCATTCTTTACCGTCGGCTCACTTTTTCTCTATCCCCAAACGCAACTACTTGCAATCAAAGGGGATGTAGCTCAGCGGAAGAGAGTGTTGGTTGCTTGAATGAGGACCTGGGTTCAATCTCCAGCATCTCCACGAAACCACCAAACTCAGCAGATTACATTTTTAACGGGAACATATGTGTCTGCAGCACTTCTGACCATCTAGGTGATGGCATTTGTCTAAATCTGACAACCTTCGATAGCTCAGTTGGTAGAGTGGAGGACTGTAGGTGAAAGTCCAGCAATCCTTAGGTCGCTGGTTCAAATCCGGCTCGAAGGATTGTGTATTTTCTTGTGGCTTACGCCAACGTTTTGACAGCAGTGCACTTTGACATGTGCTTGACAAACAAATTAACTTTCCCTGAGTGCCGAAATCATCAATTGTTGACCTTTGATAGGAATGTTGCTAGAACAGCAGAGAGTACTTAAACTTGCAACAATCCTTCGGTCACCGGCTCACACGAGGATAACTTTTTCTGCAGTTGTGCCAAGTTTTTGATTTTTGCCTAGTGTTTCCCCAGAAGCAAATTATTCCCTGACCGGGAACAAACCCCGGGACGCGGCGGTAAGAGCGCAGAATCCTAACCACTAGAACATCGTGGAGAAGGCAAAAGCGATTTCGCAGTGAGGGGGCTAAACAGCATTCTTTACCGTCGGCTCACTTTTTCTCTATCCCCAAAGCCAACTACTTGCAATCAAAGGGGATGTAGCTCAGCGGAAGAGAGTGTTGGTTGCTTGAATGAGGACCTGGGTTCAATCTCCAGCATCTCCACGAAACCACCAAACTCAGCAGATTACATTTTTAACAGGAACATATGTGCCTGCAGCACTTATGACCATCTAGGTGATGGCATTTGTCTAAATCTGACAACCTTCAATAGCTCAGTTGGTAGAGCGGAGGACTGTAGGTGAAAGTGCAGCAATCCTTAGGTCGCTGGTTCAAATCCGGCTTGAAGGATTGAGTATTTTCTTGTGGCTTACGCCAACGTTTTGACAGCGGTGCACTTTGACATGCGCTTGACAAACAAATTAACTTTCCCTGAGTTCCAAAATCTTCGATTGTTGACCTTTGATAGGAATGTTGGTAGAGCAGCAGAGAGTACTTAAAATTGCAACAATCCTTCGGTCACTGGCTCACACGAGGATAACTTTTTCTGCAGTTGTGCCAAGTTTTAGATTTTTGCCTAGTGTTTCCCCAGAAGCAAATTATTCCCTGACCGGGAACAAACCCCGGGACGCGGCGGTGAGAGCGCAGAATCCTAACCACGAGAACATCGTGGAGAAGGCAAAAGCGATTTCGCAGTGAGGGGGCTAAACAGCATTCTTTACCGTCGGCTCACTTTTTCTCTATCCCCAAACGCAACTACTTGCAATCAAAGGGGATGTAGCTCAGCGGAAGAGAGTGTTGGTTGCTTGAATGAGGACCTGGGTTCAATCTCCAGCATCTCCACGAAACCACCAAACTCAGCAGATTACATTTTTAACGGGAACATATGTGCCTGCAGCACTTATGACCATCTAGGTGATGGCATTTGTCTAAATCTGACAACCTTCGATAGCTCAGTTGGTAGAGCGGAGGACTGTAGGTGAAAGTGCAGCAATCCTTAGGTCGCTGGTTCAAATCCGGCTCGAAGGATTGTGTATTTTCTTGTGGCTTAAGCCAACGTTTTGACAGCAGTGCACTTTGACATGTGCTTGACAAACAAATTAACTTTCCCTGAGTGCTGAAATCTTCAATTGTTGACCTTTGATAGGAATGTTGGTAGAGCAGCAGAGAGTACTTAAATTTGCAACAATCCTTCGGTCACTGGCTCACACGAGGATAACTTTTTCTGCAGTTGTGCCAAGTTTTTGATTTTTGCCTAGTGTTTCCCCAGAAGCAAATTATTCCCTGACCGGGAACAAACCCCGGGACGCGGCGGTAAGAGCGCAGAATCCTAACCACTAGAACATCGTGGAGAAGGCAAAAGCGATTTCGCAGTGAGGGGGCTAAACAGCATTCTTTACCGTCGGCTCACTTTTTCTCTATCCCCAAAGCCAACTACTTGCAATCAAAGGGGATGTAGCTCAGCGGAAGAGAGTGTTGGTTGCTTGAATGAGGACCTGGGTTCAATCTCCAGCATCTCCACGAAACCACCAAACTCAGCAGATTACTTTTTTAACGGGAACATATGTGTCTGCAGCACTTCTGACCATCTAGTTGATGGCATTTGTCTAAATCTGACAACCTTCGATAGCTCAGTTGGTAGAGCGGAGGACTGTAGGTGAAAGTGCAGCAATCCTTAGGTCGCTGGTTCAAATCCGGCTCGAAGGATTGTGTATTTTCTTGTGGCTTACGCCAACGTTTTGACAGCAGTGCACTTTGACATGTGCTTGACAAACAAATTAACTTTCCCTGAGTGCCCGAAATCATCAATTGTTTACCTTTGATAGGAATGTTGCTAGAACAGCAGAGAGTACTTAAAATTGCAACAATCCTTCGGTCACTGGCTCACACGAGGATAACTTTTTCTGCAGTTGTGCCAAGTTTTTGATTTTTGCCTAGTGTTTCCCCAGAAGCAAATTATTCCCTGACCGGGAACAAACCCCGGGACGCGGCGGTAAGAGCGCAGAATCCTAACCACTAGAACATCGTGGAGAAGGCAAAAGCGATTTCACAGTGAGGGGGCTAAACAACATTCTTTACCGTCGGCTCACTTTTTCTCTATCCCCAAACGCAACTACTTGCAATCAAAGGGGATGTAGCTCATCGGAAGAGAGTGTTGGTTGCTTGAATGAGGACCTGGGTTCAATCTCCAGCATCTCCACGAAACCACCAAACTCAGCAGATTACATTTTTAACAGGAACATATGTGCCTGCAGCACTTATGACCATCTAGGTGATGGCATTTGTCTAAATCTGACAACCTTCAATAGCTCAGTTGGTAGAGCGGAGGACTGTAGGTGAAAGTGCAGCAATCCTTAGGTCGCTGGTTCAAATCCGGCTTGAAGGATTGAGTATTTTCTTGTGGCTTACGCCAACGTTTTGACAGCGGTGCACTTTGACATGCGCTTGACAAACAAATTAACTTTCCCTGAGTTCCAAAATCTTCGATTGTTGACCTTTGATAGGAATGTTGGTAGAGCAGCAGAGAGTACTTAAAATTGCAACAATCCTTCGGTCACTGGCTCACACGAGGATAACTTTTTCTGCAGTTGTGCCAAGTTTTAGATTTTTGCCTAGTGTTTCCCCAGAAGCAAATTATTCCCTGACCGGGAACAAACCCCGGGACGCGGCGGTGAGAGCGCAGAATCCTAACCACGAGAACATCGTGGAGAAGGCAAAAGCGATTTCGCAGTGAGGGGGCTAAACAGCATTCTTTACCGTCGGCTCACTTTTTCTCTATCCCCAAACGCAACTACTTGCAATCAAAGGGGATGTAGCTCAGCGGAAGAGAGTGTTGGTTGCTTGAATGAGGACCTGGGTTCAATCTCCAGCATCTCCACGAAACCACCAAACTCAGCAGATTACATTTTTAACGGGAACATATGTGCCTGCAGCACTTATGACCATCTAGGTGATGGCATTTGTCTAAATCTGACAACCTTCGATAGCTCAGTTGGTAGAGCGGAGGACTGTAGGTGAAAGTGCAGCAATCCTTAGGTCGCTGGTTCAAATCCGTCTCGAAGGATTGTGTATTTTCTTGTGGCTTAAGCCAACGTTTTGACAGCAGTGCACTTTGACATGTGCTTGACAAACAAATTAACTTTCCCTGAGTGCTGAAATCTTCAATTGTTGACCTTTGATAGGAATGTTGGTAGAGCAGCAGAGAGTACTTAAATTTGCAACAATCCTTCGGTCACTGGCTCACACGAGGATAACTTTTTCTGCAGTTGTGCCAAGTTTTTGATTTTTGCCTAGTGTTTCCCCAGAAGCAAATTATTCCCTGACCGGGAACAAACCCCGGGACGCGGCGGTAAGAGCGCAGAATCCTAACCACTAGAACATCGTGGAGAAGGCAAAAGCGATTTCGCAGTGAGGGGGCTAAACAGCATTCTTTACCGTCGGCTCACTTTTTCTCTATCCCCAAAGCCAACTACTTGCAATCAAAGGGGATGTAGCTCAGCGGAAGAGAGTGTTGGTTGCTTGAATGAGGACCTGGGTTCAATCTCCAGCATCTCCACGAAACCACCAAACTCAGCAGATTACTTTTTTAACGGGAACATATGTGTCTGCAGCACTTCTGACCATCTAGTTGATGGCATTTGTCTAAATCTGACAACCTTCGATAGCTCAGTTGGTAGAGCCGAGGACTGTAGGTGAAAGTGCAGCAATCCTTAGGTCGCTGGTTCAAATCCGGCTCGAAGGATTGTGTATTTTCTTGTGGCTTACGCCAACGTTTTGACAGCAGTGCACTTTGACATGTGCTTGACAAACAAATTAACTTTCCCTGAGTGCCCGAAATCATCAATTGTTTACCTTTGATAGGAATGTTGCTAGAACAGCAGAGAGTACTTAAAATTGCAACAATCCTTCGGTCACTGGCTCACACGAGGATAACTTTTTCTGCAGTTGTGCCAAGTTTTTGATTTTTGCCTAGTGTTTCCCCAGAAGCAAATTATTCCCTGACCGGGAACAAACCCCGGGACGCGGCGGTAAGAGCGCAGAATCCTAACCACTAGAACATCGTGGAGAAGGCAAAAGCGATTTCGCAGTGAGGGGGCTAAACAGCATTCTTTACCGTCGGCTCACTTTTTCTCTATCCCCAAACGCAACTACTTGCAATCAAAGGGGATGTAGCTCATCGGAAGAGAGTGTTGGTTGCTTGAATGAGGACCTGGGTTCAATCTCCAGCATCTCCACGAAACCACCAAACTCAGCAGATTACATTTTTAACAGGAACATATGTGCCTGCAGCACTTATGACCATCTAGGTGATGGCATTTGTCTAAATCCGACAACCTTCAATAGCTCAGTTGGTAGAGCGGAGGACTGTAGGTGAAAGTGCAGCAATCCTTAGGTCGCTGGTTCAAATCCGGCTTGAAAGATTGAGTATTTTCTTGTGGCTTACGCCAACGTTTTGACAGCGGTGCACTTTGACATGCGCTTGACAAACAAATTAACTTTCCCTGAGTTCCAAAATCTTCGATTGTTGACCTTTGATAGGAATGTTGGTAGAGCAGCAGAGAGTACTTAAAATTGCAACAATCCTTCGGTCACTGGCTCACACGAGGATAACTTTTTCTGCAGTTGTGCCAAGTTTTTGATTTTTGCCTAGTGTTTCCCCAGAAGCAAATTATTCCCTGACCGGGAAACAAACCCCGGGACGCGGCGGTAAGAGCGCAGAATCCTAACCACTAGAACATCGTGGAGAAGGCAAAAGCGATTTCGCAGTGAGGGGGCTAAACAGCATTCTTTACCGTCGGCTCACTTTTTCTCTATCCCCAAACGCAACTACTTGCAATCAAAGGGGATGTAGCTCAGCGGAAGAGATTGTTGGTTGCTTGAATGAGGACCTGGGTTCAATCTCCAGCATCTCCACGAAACCACCAAACTCAGCAGATTACATTTTTAACGGGAACATATGTGTCTGCAGCACTTCTGACCATCTAGGTGATGGCATTTGTCTAAATCTAGCCAACCTTCGATAGCTCAGTTGGTAGAGCGGAGGACTGTAGGTGAAAGCGCAGCAATCCTTAGGTCGCTGGTTCAAATCCGGCTCGAAGGATTGTGTATTTTCTTGTGGCTTACGCCAACGTTTTGACAGCAGTGCACTTTGACATGTGCTTGACAAACAAATTAACTTTCCCTGAGTGCCGAAATCATCAATTGTTGACCTTTGATAGGAATGTTGCTAGAACAGCAGAGAGTACTTAAACTTGCAACAATCCTTCGGTCACCGGCTCACACGAGGATAACTTTTTCTGCAGTTGTGCCAAGTTTTTGATTTTTGCCTAGTGTTTCCCCAGAAGCAAATTATTCCCTGACCGGGAACAAACCCCGGGACGCGGCGGTAAGAGCGCAGAATCCTAACCACTAGAACATCGTGGAGAAGGCAAAAGCGATTTCGCAGTGAGGGGGCTAAACAGCATTCTTTACCGTCGGCTCACTTTTTCTCTATCCCCAAAGCCAACTACTTGCAATCAAAGGGGATGTAGCTCAGCGGAAGAGAGTGTTGGTTGCTTGAATGAGGACCTGGGTTCAATCTCCAGCATCTCCACGAAACCACCAAACTCAGCAGATTACTTTTTTAACGGGAACATATGTGTCTGCAGCACTTCTGACCATCTAGTTGATGGCATTTGTCTAAATCTGACAACCTTCGATAGCTCAGTTGGTAGAGCCGAGGACTGTAGGTGAAAGTGCAGCAATCCTTAGGTCGCTGGTTCAAATCCGGCTCGAAGGATTGTGTATTTTCTTGTGGCTTACGCCAACGTTTTGACAGCAGTGCACTTTGACATGTGCTTGACAAACAAATTAACTTTCCCTGAGTGCCCGAAATCATCAATTGTTTACCTTTGATAGGAATGTTGCTAGAACAGCAGAGAGTACTTAAAATTGCAACAATCCTTCGGTCACTGGCTCACACGAGGATAACTTTTTCTGCAGTTGTGCCAAGTTTTTGATTTTTGCCTAGTGTTTCCCCAGAAGCAAATTATTCCCTGACCGGGAACAAACCCCGGGACGCGGCGGTAAGAGCGCAGAATCCTAACCACTAGAACATCGTGGAGAAGGCAAAAGCGATTTCGCAGTGAGGGGGCTAAACAGCATTCTTTACCGTCGGCTCACTTTTTCTCTATCCCCAAACGCAACTACTTGCAATCAAAGGGGATGTAGCTCATCGGAAGAGAGTGTTGGTTGCTTGAATGAGGACCTGGGTTCAATCTCCAGCATCTCCACGAAACCACCAAACTCAGCAGATTACATTTTTAACAGGAACATATGTGCCTGCAGCACTTATGACCATCTAGGTGATGGCATTTGTCTAAATCTGACAACCTTCAATAGCTCAGTTGGTAGACCGGAGGACTGTAGGTGAAAGTGCAGCAATCCTTAGGTCGCTGGTTCAAATCCGGCTTGAAGGATTGAGTATTTTCTTGTGGCTTACGCCAACGTTTTGACAGCGGTGCACTTTGACATGCGCTTGACAAACAAATTAACTTTCCCTGAGTTCCAAAATCTTCGATTGTTGACCTTTGATAGGAATGTTGGTAGAGCAGCAGAGAGTACTTAAAATTGCAACAATCCTTCGGTCACTGGCTCACACGAGGATAACTTTTTCTGCAGTTGTGCCAAGTTTTTGATTTTTGCCTAGTGTTTCCCCAGAAGCAAATTATTCCCTGACCGGGAACAAACCCCGGGACGCGGCGGTGAGAGCGCAGAATCCTAACCACGAGAACATCGTGGAGAAGGCAAAAGCGATTTCGCAGTGAGGGGGCTAAACAGCATTCTTTACCGTCGGCTCACTTTTTCTCTATCCCCAAAGCCAACTACTTGCAATCAAAGGGGATGTAGCTCAGCGGAAGAGAGTGTTGGTTGCTTGAATGAGGACCTGGGTTCAATCTCCAGCATCTCCACGAAACCACCAAACTCAGCAGATTACTTTTTTAACGGGAACATATGTGTCTGCAGCACTTCTGACCATCTAGGTGATGGCATTTGTCTAAATCTGACAACCTTCGATAGCTCAGTTGGTAGAGCGGAGGACTGTAGGTGAAAGTGCAGCAATCCTTAGGTCGCTGGTTCAAATCCGGCTCGAAGGATTGTGTATTTTCTTGTGGCTTACGCCAACGTTTTGACAGCAGTGCACTTTGACATGTGCTTGACAAACAAATTAACTTTCCCTGAGTGCCCGAAATCATCAATTGTTTACCTTTGATAGGAATGTTGCTAGAACAGCAGAGAGTACTTAAAATTGCAACAATCCTTCGGTCACTGGCTCACACGAGGATAACTTTTTCTGCAGTTGTGCCAAGTTTTTGATTTTTGCCTAGTGTTTCCCCAGAAGCAAATTATTCCCTGACCGGGAACAAACCCCGGGACGCGGCGGTAAGAGCGCAGAATCCTAACCACTAGAACATCGTGGAGAAGGCAAAAGCGATTTCGCAGTGAGGGGGCTAAACAGCATTCTTTACCGTCGGCTCACTTTTTCTCTATCCCCAAACGCAACTACTTGCAATCAAAGGGGATGTAGCTCATCGGAAGAGAGTGTTGGTTGCTTGAATGAGGACCTGGGTTCAATCTCCAGCATCTCCACGAAACCACCAAACTCAGCAGATTACATTTTTAACAGGAACATATGTGCCTGCAGCACTTATGACCATCTAGGTGATGGCATTTGTCTAAATCTGACAACCTTCAATAGCTCAGTTGGTAGAGCGGAGGACTGTAGGTGAAAGTGCAGAAATCCTTAGGTCGCTGGTTCAAATCCGGCTTGAAGGATTGTGTATTTTCTTGTGGCTTACGCCAACGTTTTGACAGCGGTGCACTTTGACATGCGCTTGACAAACAAATTAACTTTCCCTGAGTTCCAAAATCTTCGATTGTTGACCTTTGATAGGAATGTTGGTAGAGCAGCAGAGAGTACTTAAAATTGCAACAATCCTTCGGTCACTGGCTCACACGAGGATAACTTTTTCTGCAGTTGTGCCAAGTTTTTGATTTTTGCCTAGTGTTTCCCCAGAAGCAAATTATTCCCTGACCGGGAACAAACCCCGGGAACAAACGCGGCGGTGAGAGCGCAGAATCCTAACCACGAGAACATCGTGGAGAAGGCAAAAGCGATTTCGCAGTGAGGGGGCTAAACAGCATTCTTTACCGTCGGCTCACTTTTTCTCTATCCCCAAACGCAACTACTTGCAATCAAAGGGGATGTAGCTCAGCGGAAGAGAGTGTTGGTTGCTTGAATGAGGACCTGGGTTCAATCTCCAGCATCTCCACGAAACCACCAAACTCAGCAGATTACATTTTTAACGGGAACATATGTGTCTGCCGTCCTTCTGACCATCTAGGTGATGGCATTTGTCTAAATTAGACAACCTTCGATAGCTCAGTTGGTAGAGCGGAGGACTGTAGGTGAAAGTGCAGCAATCCTTAGGTCGCTGTTTCAAATCCGGCTCGAAGGATTGTGTATTTTCTTGTGGCTTACGCCAACGTTTTGACAGCAGTGCTCTTTGACATGTGCTTGACAAACAAATTAACTTTCCCTGAGTGCCGAAATCTTCAATTGTTGACCTTTGATAGGAAGGTTGGTAGAGCAGCAGAGAGTACTTAAAATTGCAAAAATCCTTCGGTCACTGGCTCACACGAGGATAACTTTTTCTGCAGTTGTGCCAAGTTTTTGATTTTTGCCTAGTGTTTCCCCAGAAGCAAATTATTCCCTGACGGGAAACAAACCCCGGGACGCGGCGGTAAGAGCGCAGAATCCTAACCACTAGAACATCGTGGAGAAGGCAAAAGCGATTTCGCAGTGAGGGGGCTAAACAGCATTCTTTACCGTCGGCTCACTTTTTCTCTATCCCCAAACGCAACTACTTGCAATCAAAGGGGATGTAGCTCAGCGGAAGAGAGTGTTGGTTGCTTGAATGAGGACCTGGGTTCAATCTCCAGCATCTCCACGAAACCACCAAACTCAGCAGATTACATTTTTAACGGGAACATATGTGTCTGCAGCACTTCTGACCATCTAGGTGATGGCATTTGTCTAAATCTGACAACCTTCGATAGCTCAGTTGGTAGAGTGGAGGACTGTAGGTGAAAGTCCAGCAATCCTTAGGTCGCTGGTTCAAATCCGGCTCGAAGGATTGTGTATTTTCTTGTGGCTTACGCCAACGTTTTGACAGCAGTGCACTTTGACATGTGCTTGACAAACAAATTAACTTTCCCTGAGTGCCGAAATCATCAATTGTTGACCTTTGATAGGAATGTTGCTAGAACAGCAGAGAGTACTTAAACTTGCAACAATCCTTCGGTCACCGGCTCACACGAGGATAACTTTTTCTGCAGTTGTGCCAAGTTTTTGATTTTTGCCTAGTGTTTCCCCAGAAGCAAATTATTCCCTGACCGGGAACAAACCCCGGGACGCGGCGGTAAGAGCGCAGAATCCTAACCACTAGAACATCGTGGAGAAGGCAAAAGCGATTTCGCAGTGAGGGGGCTAAACAGCATTCTTTACCGTCGGCTCACTTTTTCTCTATCCCCAAAGCCAACTACTTGCAATCAAAGGGGATGTAGCTCAGCGGAAGAGAGTGTTGGTTGCTTGAATGAGGACCTGGGTTCAATCTCCAGCATCTCCACGAAACCACCAAACTCAGCAGATTACATTTTTAACAGGAACATATGTGCCTGCAGCACTTATGACCATCTAGGTGATGGCATTTGTCTAAATCTGACAACCTTCAATAGCTCAGTTGGTAGAGCGGAGGACTGTAGGTGAAAGTGCAGCAATCCTTAGGTCGCTGGTTCAAATCCGGCTTGAAGGATTGAGTAATTTCTTGTGGCTTACGCCAACGTTTTGACAGCGGTGCACTTTGACATGCGCTTGACAAACAAATTAACTTTCCCTGAGTTCCAAAATCTTCGATTGTTGACCTTTGATAGGAATGTTGGTAGAGCAGCAGAGAGTACTTAAAATTGCAACAATCCTTCGGTCACTGGCTCACACGAGGATAACTTTTTCTGCAGTTGTGCCAAGTTTTAGATTTTTGCCTAGTGTTTCCCCAGAAGCAAATTATTCCCTGACCGGGAACAAACCCCGGGACGCGGCGGTGAGAGCGCAGAATCCTAACCACGAGAACATCGTGGAGAAGGCAAAAGCGATTTCGCAGTGAGGGGGCTAAACAGCATTCTTTACCGTCGGCTCACTTTTTCTCTATCCCCAAACGCAACTACTTGCAATCAAAGGGGATGTAGCTCAGCGGAAGAGAGTGTTGGTTGCTTGAATGAGGACCTGGGTTCAATCTCCAGCATCTCCACGAAACCACCAAACTCAGCAGATTACATTTTTAACGGGAACATATGTGCCTGCAGCACTTATGACCATCTAGGTGATGGCATTTGTCTAAATCCGACAACCTTCGATAGCTCAGTTGGTAGAGCGGAGGACTGTAGGTGAAAGTGCAGCAATCCTTAGGTCGCTGGTTCAAATCCGGCTCGAAGGATTGTGTATTTTCTTGTGGCTTAAGCCAACGTTTTGACAGCAGTGCACTTTGACATGTGCTTGACAAACAAATTAACTTTCCCTGAGTGCTGAAATCTTCAATTGTTGACCTTTGATAGGAATGTTGGTAGAGCAGCAGAGAGTACTTAAATTTGCAACAATCCTTCGGTCACTGGCTCACACGAGGATAACTTTTTCTGCAGTTGTGCCAAGTTTTTGATTTTTGCCTAGTGTTTCCCCAGAAGCAAATGATTCCCTGACCGGGAACAAACCCCGAGACGCGGCGGTAAGAGCGCAGAATCCTAACCACTAGAACATCGTGGAGAAGGCAAAAGCGATTTCGCAGTGAGGGGGCTAAACAGCATTCTTTACCGTCGGCTCACTTTTTCTCTATCCCCAAAGCCAACTACTTGCAATCAAAGGGGATGTAGCTCAGCGGAAGAGAGTGTTGGTTGCTTGAATGAGGACCTGGGTTCAATCTCCAGCATCTCCACGAAACCACCAAACTCAGCAGATTACTTTTTTAAACGGGAACATATGTGTCTGCAGCACTTCTGACCATCTAGTTGATGGCATTTGTCTAAATCTGACAACTTTCGATAGCTCAGTTGGTAGAGCGGAGGACTGTAGGTGAAAGTGCAGCAATCCTTAGGTCGCTGGTTCAAATCCGGCTCGAAGGATTGTGTATTTTCTTGTGGCTTACGCCAACGTTTTGACAGCAGTACACTTTGACATGTGCTTGACAAACAAATTAACTTTCCCTGAGTTCCAAAATCTTCGATTGTTGACCTTTGATAGGAATGTTGGTAGAGCAGCAGAGAGTACTTAAAATTGCAACAATCCTTCGGTCACTGGCTCACACGAGGATAACTTTTTCTGCAGTTGTGCCAAGTTTTTGATTTTTGCCTAGTGTTTCCCCAGAAGCAAATTATTCCCTGACCGGGAACAAACCCCGGGACGCGGCGGTGAGAGCGCAGAATCCTAACCACGAGAACATCGTGGAGAAGGCAAAAGCGATTTCGCAGTGAGGGGGCTAAACAGCATTCTTTACCGTCGGCTCACTTTTTCTCTATCCCCAAACGCAACTACTTGCAATCAAAGGGGATGTAGCTCAGCGGAAGAGAGTGTTGGTTGCTTGAATGAGGACCTGGGTTCAATCTCCAGCATCTCCACGAAACCTCCAAACTCAGCAGATTACATTTTTAACGGGAACATATGTGCCTGCAGCACTTATGACCATCTAGGTGATGGCATTTGTCTAAATCTGACAACCTTCAATAGCTCAGTTGGTAGAGCGGAGGACTGTAGGTGAAAGTGCAGCAATCCTTAGGTCGCTGGTTCAAATCCGGCTAGAAGGATGGAGTATATTCTTGTGGCTTACGCCAACGTTTTGACAGCGGTGCACTTTGACATGCGCTTGACAAACAAATTAACTTTCCCTGAGTTCCAAAATCTTCGATTGTTGACCTTTGATAGGAATGTTGGTAGAGCAGCAGAGAGTACTTAAAATTGCAACAATCCTTCGGTCACTGGCTCACACGAGGATAACTTTTTCTGCAGTTGTGCCAAGTTTTTGATTTTTGCCTAGTGTTTCCCCAGAAGCAAATTATTCCCTGACCGGGAACAAACCCTGGGACGCGGCGGTGAGAGCGCCGAATCCTAACCACTAGAACATTGTGGAGAAGGCAAAAGCGATTTCGCAGTGAGGGGGCTAAACAGCATTCTTTACCGTCGGCTCACTTTTTCTCTATCCCCAAAGCCAACTACTTGCAATCAAAGGGGATGTAGCTCAGCGGAAGAGAGTGTTGGTTGCTTGAATGAGGACCTGGGTTCAATCTCCAGCATCTCCACGAAACCACCAAACTCAGCAGATTACTTTTTTAACGGGAACATATGTGTCTGCAGCACTTCTGACCATCTAGTTGATGGCATTTGTCTAAATCTGACAACCTTCGATAGCTCAGTTGGTAGAGCGGAGGACTGTAGGTGAAAGTGCAGCAATCCTTAGGTCGCTGGTTCAAATCCGGCTCGAAGGATTGTGTATTTTCTTGTGGCTTACGCCAACGTTTTGACAGCAGTGCACTTTGACATGTGCTTGACAAACAAATTAACTTTCCCTGAGTGCCCGAAATCATCAATTGTTTACCTTTGATAGGAATGTTGCTAGAACAGCAGAGAGTACTTAAAATTGCAACAATCCTTCGGTCACTGGCTCACACGAGGATAACTTTTTCTGCAGTTGTGCCAAGTTTTTGATTTTTGCCTAGTGTTTCCCCAGAAGCAAATTATTCCCTGACCGGGAACAAACCCCGGGACGCGGCGGTAAGAGCGCAGAATCCTAACCACTAGAACATCGTGGAGAAGGCAAAAGCGATTTCGCAGTGAGGGGGCTAAACAGCATTCTTTACCGTCGGCTCACTTTTTCTCTATCCCCAAACGCAACTACTTGCAATCAAAGGGGATGTAGCTCATCGGAAGAGAGTGTTGGTTGCTTGAATGAGGACCTGGGTTCAATCTCCAGCATCTCCACGAAACCACCAAACTCAGCAGATTACATTTTTAACAGGAACATATGTGCCTGCAGCACTTATGACCATCTAGGTGATGGCATTTGTCTAAATCTGACAACCTTCAATAGCTCAGTTGGTAGAGCGGAGGACTGTAGGTGAAAGTGCAGCAATCCTTAGGTCGCTGGTTCAAATCCGGCTTGAAGGATTGAGTAATTTCTTGTGGCTTACGCCAACGTTTTGACAGCGGTGCACTTTGACATGCGCTTGACAAACAAATTAACTTTCCCTGAGTTCCAAAATCTTCGATTGTTGACCTTTGATAGGAATGTTGGTAGAGCAGCAGAGAGTACTTAAAATTGCAACAATCCTTCGGTCACTGGCTCACACGAGGATAACTTTTTCTGCAGTTGTGCCAAGTTTTAGATTTTTGCCTAGTGTTTCCCCAGAAGCAAATTATTCCCTGACCGGGAACAAACCCCGGGACGCGGCGGTGAGAGCGCAGAATCCTAACCACGAGAACATCGTGGAGAAGGCAAAAGCGATTTCGCAGTGAGGGGGCTAAACAGCATTCTTTACCGTCGGCTCACTTTTTCTCTATCCCCAAACGCAACTACTTGCAATCAAAGGGGATGTAGCTCAGCGGAAGAGAGTGTTGGTTGCTTGAATGAGGACCTGGGTTCAATCTCCAGCATCTCCACGAAACCACCAAACTCAGCAGATTACATTTTTAACGGGAACATATGTGCCTGCAGCACTTATGACCATCTAGGTGATGGCATTTGTCTAAATCTGACAACCTTCGATAGCTCAGTTGGTAGAGCGGAGGACTGTAGGTGAAAGTGCAGCAATCCTTAGGTCGCTGGTTCAAATCCGGCTTGAAGGATTGAGTATTTTCTTGTGGCTTACGCCAACGTTTTGACAGCGGTGCACTTTGACATGTGCTTGACAAACAAATTAACTTTCCCTGAGTTCCAAAATCTTCGATTGTTGACCTTTGATAGGAATGTTGGTAGAGCAGCAGAGAGTACTTAAAATTGCAACAATCCTTCGGTCACTGGCTCACACGAGGATAACTTTTTCTGCAGTTGTGCCATGTTTTTGATTTTTGCCTAGTGTTTCCCCAGAAGCAAATTATTCCCTGACCGGGAACAAACCCTGGGACGCGGCGGTGAGAGCGCCGAATCCTAACCACTAGAACATTGTGGAGAAGGCAAAAGCGATTTCGCAGTGAGGGGGCTAAACAGCATTCTTTACCGTCGGCTCACTTTTTCTCTATCCCCAAACGCAACTACTTGCAATCAAAGGGGATGTAGCTCAGCGGAAGAGAGTGTTGGTTGCTTGAATGAGGACCTGGGTTCAATCTCCAGCATCTCCACGAAACCACCAAACTCAGCAGATTACATTTTTAACGGGAACATATGTGTCTGCCGTCCTTCTGACCATCTAGGTGATGGCATTTGTCTAAATTAGACAACCTTCGATAGCTCAGTTGGTAGAGCGGAGGACTGTAGGTGAAAGTGCAGCAATCCTTAGGTCGCTGTTTCAAATCCGGCTCGAAGGATGGAGTATTTTCTTGTGGCTTACGCCAACGTTTTGACAGCGGTGCACTTTGACATGCGCTTGACAAACAAATTAACTTTCCCTGAGTTCCAAATTCTTCGATTGTTGACCTTTGATAGGAATGTTGGTAGAGCAGCAGAGAGTACTTAAAATTGCAACAATCCTTCGGTCACTGGCTCACACGAGGATAACTTTTTCTGCAGTTGTGCCAAGTTTTTGATTTTTGCCTAGTGTTTCCCCAGAAGCAAATTATTCCCTGACCGGGAACAAACCCCGGGACGCGGCGGTGAGAGCGCAGAATCCTAACCACGAGAACATCGTGGAGAAGGCAAAAGCGATTTCGCAGTGAGGGGGCTAAACAGCATTCTTTACCGTCGGCTCACTTTTTCTCTATCCCCAAACGCAACTACTTGCAATCAAAGGGGATGTAGCTCAGCGGAAGAGAGTGTTGGTTGCTTGAATGAGGACCTGGGTTCAATCTCCAGCATCTCCACGAAACCACCAAACTCAGCAGATTACATTTTTAACGGGAACATATGTGCCTGCAGCACTTATGACCATCTAGGTGATGGCATTTGTCTAAATCTGACAACCTTCGATAGCTCAGTTGGTAGAGCGGAGGACTGTAGGTGAAAGTGCAGCAATCCTTAGGTCGCTGGTTCAAATCTGGCTCGAAGGATTGTGTATTTTCTTGTGGCTTAAGCCAACGTTTTGACAGCAGTGCACTTTGACATGTGCTTGACAAACAAATTAACTTTCCCTGAGTGCTGAAATCTTCAATTGTTGACCTTTGATAGGAATGTTGCTAGAACAGCAGAGAGTACTTAAACTTGCAACAATCCTTCGGTCACCGTCTCACACGAGGATAACTTTTTCTGCAGTTGTGCCAAGTTTTTGATTTTTGCCTAGTGTTTCCCCAGAAGCAAATTATTCCCTGACCGGGAACAAACCCCGGGACGCGGCGGTAAGAGCGCAGAATCCTAACCACTAGAACATCGTGGAGAAGGCAAAGGCGATTTCGCAGTGAGGGGGCTAAACAGCATTCTTTACCGTCGGCTCACTTTTTCTCTATCCCCAAAGCCAACTACTTGCAATCAAAGGGGATGTAGCTCAGCGGAAGAGAGTGTTGGTTGCTTGAATGAGGACCTGGGTTCAATCTCCAGCATCTCCACGAAACCACCAAACTCAGCAGATTACTTTTTTAACGGGAACATATGTGTCTGCAGCACTTCTGACCATCTAGGTGATGGCATTTGTCTAAATCTGACAACCTTCGATAGCTCAGTTGGTAGAGCGGAGGACTGTAGGTGAAAGTGCAGCAATCCTTAGGTCGCTGGTTCAAATCCGGCTTGAAGGATTGAGTATTTTCTTGTGGCTTACGCCAACGTTTTGACAGCGGTGCACTTTGACATGCGCTTGACAAACAAATTAACTTTCCCTGAGTTCCAAAATCTTCGATTGTTGACCTTTGATAGGAATGTTGGTAGAGCAGCAGAGAGTACTTAAAATTGCAACAATCCTTCGGTCACTGGCTCACACGAGGATAACTTTTTCTGCAGTTGTGCCAAGTTTTTGATTTTTGCCTAGTGTTTCCCCAGAAGCAAATTATTCCCTGACCGGGAACAAACCCCGGGACGCGGCGGTGAGAGCGCAGAATCCTAACCACGAGAACATCGTGGAGAAGGCAAAAGCGATTTCGCAGTGAGGGGGCTAAACAGCATTCTTTACCGTCGGCTCACTTTTTCTCTATCCCCAAACGCAACTACTTGCAATCAAAGGGGATGTAGCTCAGCGGAAGAGAGTGTTGGTTGCTTGAATGAGGACCTGGGTTCAATCTCCAGCATCTCCACGAAACCACCAAACTCAGCAGATTACATTTTTAACGGGAACATATGTGCCTGCAGCACTTATGACCATCTAGGTGATGGCATTCGTCTAAATCTGACAACCTTCGATAGCTCAGTTGGTAGAGCGGAGGACTGTAGGTGAAAGTGCAGCAATCCTTAGGTCGCTGGTTCAAATCCGGCTCGAAGGATTGTGTATTTCCTTGTGGCTTAAGCCAACGTTTTGACAGCAGTGCACTTTGACATGTGCTTGACAAACAAATTAACTTTCCCTGAGTGCTGAAATCTTCAATTGTTGACCTTTGATAGGAATGTTGGTAGAGCAGCAGAGAGTACTTAAATTTCCAACAATCCTTCGGTCACTGGCTCACACGAGGATACCTTTTTCTGCAGTTGTGCCAAGTTTTTGATTTTTGCCTAGTGTTTCCCCAGAAGCAAATTATTCCCTGACCGGGAACAAATCCCGGGACGCGGCGGTAAGAGCGCAGAATCCTAACCACTAGAACATCGTGGAGAAGGCAAAAGCGATTTCGCAGTGAGGGGGCTAAACAGCATTCTTTACCGTCGGCTCACTTTTTCTCTATCCCCAAACGCAACTACTTGCAATCAAAGGGGATGTAGCTCAGCGGAAGAGAGTGTTGGTTGCTTGAATGAGGACCTGGGTTCAATCTCCAGCATCTCCACGAAACCACCAAACTCAGCAGATTACTTTTTTAACGGGAACATATGTGCCTGCAGCACTTATGACCATCTAGGTGATGGCATTTGTCTAAATCTGACAACCTTCGATAGCTCAGTTGGTAGAGCGGAGGACTGTAGGTGAAAGTGCAGCAATCCTTAGGTCGCTGGTTCAAATCCGGCTCGAAGGATTGTGTATTTTCTTGTGGCTTAAGCCAACGTTTTGACAGCAGTGCACTTTGACATGTGCTTGACAAACAAATTAACTTTCCCTGAGTGCTGAAATCTTCAATTGTTGACCTTTGATAGGAATGTTGCTAGAACAGCAGAGAGTACTTAAACTTGCAACAATCCTTCGGTCACCGTCTCACACGAGGATAACTTTTTCTGCAGTTGTGCCAAGTTTTTGATTTTTGCCTAGTGTTTCCCCAGAAGCAAATTATTCCCTGACCGGGAACAAACCCCGGGACGCGGCGGTAAGAGCGCAGAATCCTAACCACTAGAACATCGTGGAGAAGGCAAAGGCGATTTCGCAGTGAGGGGGCTAAACAGCATTCTTTACCGTCGGCTCACTTTTTCTCTATCCCCAAAGCCAACTACTTGCAATCAAAGGGGATGTAGCTCAGCGGAAGAGAGTGTTGGTTGCTTGAATGAGGACCTGGGTTCAATCTCCAGCATCTCCACGAAACCACCAAACTCAGCAGATTACTTTTTTAACGGGAACATATGTGTCTGCAGCACTTCTGACCATCTAGGTGATGGCATTTGTCTAAATCTGACAACCTTCGATAGCTCAGTTGGTAGAGCGGAGGACTGTAGGTGAAAGTGCAGCAATCCTTAGGTCGCTGGTTCAAATCCGGCTTGAAGGATTGAGTATTTTCTTGTGGCTTACGCCAACGTTTTGACAGCAGCGCACTTTGACATGTGCTTGACAAACAAATTAACTTTCCCTGAGTGCTGAAATCTTCAATTGTTGACCTTTGATAGGAATGTTGGTAGAGCAGCAGAGAGTACTTAAATTTCCAACAATCCTTCGGTCACTGGCTCACACGAGGATACCTTTTTCTGCAGTTGTGCCAAGTTTTTGATTTTTGCCTAGTGTTTCCCCAGAAGCAAATTATTCCCTGACCGGGAACAAATCCCGGGACGCGGCGGTAAGAGCGCAGAATCCTAACCACTAGAACATCGTGGAGAAGGCAAAAGCGATTTCGCAGTGAGGGGGCTAAACAGCATTCTTTACCGTCGGCTCACTTTTTCTCTATCCCCAAAGCCAACTACTTGCAATCAAAGGGGATGTAGCTCAGCGGAAGAGAGTGTTGGTTGCTTGAATGAGGACCTGGGTTCAATCTCCAGCATCTCCACGAAACCACCAAACTCAGCAGATTACTTTTTTAACGGGAACATATGTGTCTGCAGCACTTCTGACCATCTAGTTGATGGCATTTGTAGAAATCTGACAACCTTCGATAGCTCAGTTGGTAGAGCGGAGGACTGTAGGTGAAAGTGCAGCAATCCTTAGGTCGCTGGTTCAAATCCGGCTCGAAGGATTGTGTATTTTCTTGTGGCTTACGCCAACGTTTTGACAGCAGTGCACTTTGACATGTGCTTGACAAACAAATTAACTTTCCCTGAGTGCCGAAATCATCAATTGTTGACCTTTGATAGGAATGTTGCTAGAACAGCAGAGAGTACTTAAACTTGCAACAATCCTTCGGTCACCGGCTCACACGAGGATAACTTTTTCTGCAGTTGTGCCAAGTTTTTGATTTTTGCCTAGTGTTTCCCCAGAAGCAAATTATTCCCTGACCGGGAACAAACCCCGGGACGCGGCGGTAAGAGCGCAGAATCCTAACCACTAGAACATCGTGGAGAAGGCAAAAGCGATTTCGCAGTGAGGGGGCTAAACAGCATTCTTTACCGTCGGCTCACTTTTTCTCTATCCCCAAAGCCAACTACTTGCAATCAAAGGGGATGTAGCTCATCGGAAGAGAGTGTTGGTTGCTTGAATGAGGACCTGGGTTCAATCTCCAGCATCTCCACGAAACCACCAAACTCAGCAGATTACATTTTTAACAGGAACATATGTGCCTGCAGCACTTATGACCATCTAGGTGATGGCATTTGTCTAAATCTGACAACCTTCAATAGCTCAGTTGGTAGAGCGGAGGACTGTAGGTGAAAGTGCAGCAATCCTTAGGTCGCTGGTTCAAATCCGGCTTGAAGGATTGAGTATTTTCTTGTGGCTTACGCCAACGTTTTGACAGCGGTGCACTTTGACATGCGCTTGACAAACAAATTAACTTTCCCTGAGTTCCAAAATCTTCGATTGTTGACCTTTGATAGGAATGTTGGTAGAGCAGCAGAGAGTACTTAAAATTGCAACAATCCTTCGGTCACTGGCTCACACGAGGATAACTTTTTCTGCAGTTGTGCCAAGTTTTTGATTTTTGCCTAGTGTTTCCCCAGAAGCAAATTATTCCCTGACCGGGAACAAACCCCGGGACGCGGCGGTGAGAGCGCAGAATCCTAACCACGAGAACATCGTGGAGAAGGCAAAAGCGATTTCGCAGTGAGGGGGCTAAACAGCATTCTTTACCGTCGGCTCACTTTTTCTCTATCCCCAAACGCAACTACTTGCAATCAAAGGGGATGTAGCTCAGCGGAAGAGAGTGTTGGTTGCTTGAATGAGGACCTGGGTTCAATCTCCAGCATCTCCACGAAACCACCAAACTCAGCAGATTACATTTTTAACGGGAACATATGTGCCTGCAGCACTTATGACCATCTAGGTGATGGCATTTGTCTAAATCTGACAACCTTCGATAGCTCAGTTGGTAGAGCGGAGGACTGTAGGTGAAAGTGCAGCAATCCTTAGGTCCCTGGTTCAAATCTGGCTCGAAGGATTGTGTATTTTCTTGTGGCTTAAGCCAACGTTTTGACAGCAGTGCACTTTGACATGTGCTTGACAAACAAATTAACTTTCCCTGAGTGCTGAAATCTTCAATTGTTGACCTTTGATAGGAATGTTGGTAGAGCAGCAGAGAGTACTTAAATTTCCAACAATCCTTCGGTCACTGGCTCACACGAGGATAACTTTTTCTGCAGTTGTGCCAAGTTTTTGATTTTTGCCTAGTGTTTCCCCAGAAGCAAATTATTCCCTGACCGGGAACAAATCCCGGGACGCGGCGGTAAGAGCGCAGAATCCTAACCACTAGAACATCGTGGAGAAGGCAAAAGCGATTTCGCAGTGAGGGGGCTAAACAGCATTCTTTACCGTCGGCTCACTTTTTCTCTATCCCCAAACGCAACTACTTGCAATCAAAGGGGATGTAGCTCAGCGGAAGAGAGTGTTGGTTGCTTGAATGAGGACCTGGGTTCAATCTCCAGCATCTCCACGAAACCACCAAACTCAGCAGATTACATTTTTAACGGGAACATATGTGTCTGCCGTCCTTCTGACCATCTAGGTGATGGCATTTGTCTAAATTTGACAACCTTCGATAGCTCAGTTGGTAGAGCGGAGGACTGTAGGTGAAAGTGCAGCAATCCTTAGGTCGCTGGTTCAAATCCGGCTCGAAGGATTGTATATTTTCTTGTGGCTTACGCCAACGTTTTGATAGCAGTGCATTTTGACATGTGCTTGACAAACAAATTAACTTTCCCTGAGTTCCGAAATCTTTGATTGTTGACCTTTGATAGGAATGTTGGTAGAGCAGCAGAGAGTACTTCAAATTGCAACAATCCTTCGGTCACTGGCTCACACGAGGATAACTTTTTCTGCAGTTGTGCCAAGTTTTTGATTTTTGCCTAGTGTTTCCCCAGAAACAAATTATTCCCTGACCGGGAAAAAACCCCGGGACGCGGCGGTGAGAGCGCCGAATCCTAACCACTAGAACATTGTGGAGAAGGCAAAAGCGATTTCGCGGTGAGGGGGCTAAACAGCATTCTTTACCGTCGGCTCACTTTTTCTCTATCCCCAAACGCAACTATTTGCAATCAAAGGGGATGTAGCTCAGCGGAAGAGAGTGTTTGTTGCTTGAATGAGGACCTGGGTTCAATCTCCAGCATCTCCACGAAACTACCAAACTCAGCAGATTACATTTTTAACAGGAACATATGTGCCTGCAGCACTTATGACCATCTAGGTGATGGCATTTGTCTAAATCTGACAACCTTCAATAGCTCAGTTGGTAGAGCGGAGGACTGTAGGTGAAAGTGCAGCAATCCTTAGGTCGCTGGTTCAAATCCGGCTTGAAGGATTGAGTATTTTCTTGTGGCTTACGCCAACGTTTTGACAGCGGTGCACTTTGACATGCGCTTGACAAACAAATTAACTTTCCCTGAGTTCCAAAATCTTCGATTGTTGACCTTTGATAGGAATGTTGGTAGAGCAGCAGAGAGTACTTAAAATTGCAACAATCCTTCGGTCACTGGCTCACACGAGGATAACTTTTTCTGCAGTTGTGCCAAGTTTTTGATTTTTGCCTAGTGTTTCCCCAGAAGCAAATTATTCCCTGACCGGGAACAAACCCCGGGACGCGGCGGTGAGAGCGCAGAATCCTAACCACGAGAACATCGTGGAGAAGGCAAAAGCGATTTCGCAGTGAGGGGGCTAAACAGCATTCTTTACCGTCGGCTCACTTTTTCTCTATCCCCAAACGCAACTACTTGCAATCAAAGGGGATGTAGCTCAGCGGAAGAGAGTGTTGGTTGCTTGAATGAGGACCTGGGTTCAATCTCCAGCATCTCCACGAAACCACCAAACTCAGCAGATTACATTTTTAACGGGAACATATGTGCCTGCAGCACTTATGACCATCTAGGTGATGGCATTTGTCTAAATCTGACAACCTTCAATAGCTCAGTTGGTAGAGCGGAGGACTGTAGGTGAAAGTGCAGCAATCCTTAGGTCGCTGGTTCAAATCCGGCTTGAAGGATTGAGTATTTTCTTGTGGCTTACGCCAACGTTTTGACAGCGGTGCACTTTGACATGCGCTTGACAAACAAATTAACTTTCCCTGAGTTCCAAAATCTTCGATTGTTGACCTTTGATAGGAATGTTGGTAGAGCAGCAGAGAGTACTTAAAATTGCAACAATCCTTCGGTCACTGGCTCACACGAGGATAACTTTTTCTGCAGTTGTGCCAAGTTTTTGATTTTTGCCTAGTGTTTCCCCAGAAGCAAATTATTCCCTGACCGGGAACAAACCCCGGGACGCGGCGGTGAGAGCGCAGAATCCTAACCACGAGAACATCGTGGAGAAGGCAAAAGCGATTTCGCAGTGAGGGGGCTAAACAGCATTCTTTACCGTCGGCTCACTTTTTCTCTATCCCCAAACGCAACTACTTGCAATCAAAGGGGATGTAGCTCAGCGGAAGAGAGTGTTGGTTGCTTGAATGAGGACCTGGGTTCAATCTCCAGCATCTCCACGAAACCACCAAACTCAGCAGATTACATTTTTAACGGGAACATATGTGCCTGCAGCACTTATGACCATCTAGGTGATGGCATTTGTCTAAATCTGACAACCTTCGATAGCTCAGTTGGTAGAGCGGAGGACTGTAGGTGAAAGTGCAGCAATCCTTAGGTCCCTGGTTCAAATCTGGCTCGAAGGATTGTGTATTTTCTTGTGGCTTAAGCCAACGTTTTGACAGCAGTGCACTTTGACATGTGCTTGACAAACAAATTAACTTTCCCTGAGTGCTGAAATCTTCAATTGTTGACCTTTGATAGGAATGTTGGTAGAGCAGCAGAGAGTACTTAAATTTCCAACAATCCTTCGGTCACTGGCTCACACGAGGATAACTTTTTCTGCAGTTGTGCCAAGTTTTTGATTTTTGCCTAGTGTTTCCCCAGAAGCAAATTATTCCCTGACCGGGAACAAATCCCGGGACGCGGCGGTAAGAGCGCAGAATCCTAACCACTAGAACATCGTGGAGAAGGCAAAAGCGATTTCGCAGTGAGGGGGCTAAACAGCATTCTTTACCGTCGGCTCACTTTTTCTCTATCCCCAAACGCAACTACTTGCAATCAAAGGGGATGTAGCTCAGCGGAAGAGAGTGTTGGTTGCTTGAATGAGGACCTGGGTTCAATCTCCAGCATCTCCACGAAACCACCAAACTCAGCAGATTACATTTTTAACGGGAACATATGTGTCTGCCGTCCTTCTGACCATCTAGGTGATGGCATTTGTCTAAATTTGACAACCTTCGATAGCTCAGTTGGTAGAGCGGAGGACTGTAGGTGAAAGTGCAGCAATCCTTAGGTCGCTGGTTCAAATCCGGCTCGAAGGATTGTATATTTTCTTGTGGCTTACGCCAACGTTTTGATAGCAGTGCATTTTGACATGTGCTTGACAAACAAATTAACTTTCCCTGAGTTCCGAAATCTTTGATTGTTGACCTTTGATAGGAATGTTGGTAGAGCAGCAGAGAGTACTTCAAATTGCAACAATCCTTCGGTCACTGGCTCACACGAGGATAACTTTTTCTGCAGTTGTGCCAAGTTTTTGATTTTTGCCTAGTGTTTCCCCAGAAACAAATTATTCCCTGACCGGGAAAAAACCCCGGGACGCGGCGGTGAGAGCGCCGAATCCTAACCACTAGAACATTGTGGAGAAGGCAAAAGCGATTTCGCGGTGAGGGGGCTAAACAGCATTCTTTACCGTCGGCTCACTTTTTCTCTATCCCCAAACGCAACTATTTGCAATCAAAGGGGATGTAGCTCAGCGGAAGAGAGTGTTTGTTGCTTGAATGAGGACCTGGGTTCAATCTCCAGCATCTCCACGAAACTACCAAACTCAGCAGATTACATTTTTAACAGGAACATATGTGCCTGCAGCACTTATGACCATCTAGGTGATGGCATTTGTCTAAATCTGACAACCTTCAATAGCTCAGTTGGTAGAGCGGAGGACTGTAGGTGAAAGTGCAGCAATCCTTAGGTCGCTGGTTCAAATCCGGCTTGAAGGATTGAGTATTTTCTTGTGGCTTACGCCAACGTTTTGACAGCGGTGCACTTTGACATGCGCTTGACAAACAAATTAACTTTCCCTGAGTTCCAAAATCTTCGATTGTTGACCTTTGATAGGAATGTTGGTAGAGCAGCAGAGAGTACTTAAAATTGCAACAATCCTTCGGTCACTGGCTCACACGAGGATAACTTTTTCTGCAGTTGTGCCAAGTTTTTGATTTTTGCCTAGTGTTTCCCCAGAAGCAAATTATTCCCTGACCGGGAACAAACCCCGGGACGCGGCGGTGAGAGCGCAGAATCCTAACCACGAGAACATCGTGGAGAAGGCAAAAGCGATTTCGCAGTGAGGGGGCTAAACAGCATTCTTTACCGTCGGCTCACTTTTTCTCTATCCCCAAACGCAACTACTTGCAATCAAAGGGGATGTAGCTCAGCGGAAGAGAGTGTTGGTTGCTTGAATGAGGACCTGGGTTCAATCTCCAGCATCTCCACGAAACCACCAAACTCAGCAGATTACATTTTTAACGGGAACATATGTGCCTGCAGCACTTATGACCATCTAGGTGATGGCATTTGTCTAAATCTGACAACCTTCGATAGCTCAGTTGGTAGAGCGGAGGACTGTAGGTGAAAGTGCAGCAATCCTTAGGTCGCTGGTTCAAATCTGGCTCGAAGGATTGTGTATTTTCTTGTGGCTTAAGCCAACGTTTTGACAGCAGTGCACTTTGACATGTGCTTGACAAACAAATTAACTTTCCCTGAGTGCTGAAATCTTCAATTGTTGACCTTTGATAGGAATGTTGGTAGAGCAGCAGAGAGTACTTAAATTTCCAACAATCCTTCGGTCACTGGCTCACACGAGGATAACTTTTTCTGCAGTTGTGCCAAGTTTTTGATTTTTGCCTAGTGTTTCCCCAGAAGCAAATTATTCCCTGACCGGGAACAAATCCCGGGACGCGGCGGTAAGAGCGCAGAATCCTAACCACTAGAACATCGTGGAGAAGGCAAAAGCGATTTCGCAGTGAGGGGGCTAAACAGCATTCTTTACCGTCGGCTCACTTTTTCTCTATCCCCAAACGCAACTACTTGCAATCAAAGGGGATGTAGCTCATCGGAAGAGAGTGTTGGTTGCTTGAATGAGGACCTGGGTTCAATCTCCAGCATCTCCACGAAACCACCAAACTCAGCAGATTACATTTTTAACAGGAACATATGTGCCTGCAGCACTTATGACCATCTAGGTGATGGCATTTGTCTAAATCTGACAACCTTCAATAGCTCAGTTGGTAGAGCGGAGGACTGTAGGTGAAAGTGCAGCAATCCTTAGGTCGCTGGTTCAAATCCGGCTTGAAGGATTGACTATTTTCTTGTGGCTTACGCCAACGTTTTGACAGCGGTGCACTTTGACATGCGCTTGACAAACAAATTAACTTTCCCTGAGTTCCAAAATCTTCGATTGTTGACCTTTGATAGGAATGTTGGTAGAGCAGCAGAGAGTACTTAAAATTGCAACAATCCTTCGGTCACTGGCTCACACGAGGATAACTTTTTCTGCAGTTGTGCCAAGTTTTTGATTTTTGCCTAGTGTTTCCCCAGAAGCAAATTATTCCCTGACCGGGAACAAACCCCGGGACGCGGCGGTGAGAGCGCAGAATCCTAACCACGAGAACATCGTGGAGAAGGCAAAAGCGATTTCGCAGTGAGGGGGCTAAACAGCATTCTTTACCGTCGGCTCACTTTTTCTCTATCCCCAAACGCAACTACTTGCAATCAAAGGGGATGTAGCTCAGCGGAAGAGAGTGTTGGTTGCTTGAATGAGGACCTGGGTTCAATCTCCAGCATCTCCACGAAACCACCAAACTCAGCAGATTACATTTTTAACGGGAACATATGTGCCTGCAGCACTTATGACCATCTAGGTGATGGCATTTGTCTAAATCTGACAACCTTCGATAGCTCAGTTGGTAGAGCGGAGGACTGTAGGTGAAAGTGCAGCAATCCTTAGGTCGCTGGTTCAAATCCGGCTCGAAGGATTGTGTATTTTCTTGTGGCTTAAGCCAACGTTTTGACAGCAGTGCACTTTGACATGTGCTTGACAAACAAATTAACTTTCCCTGAGTGCTGAAATCTTCATTTGTTGACCTTTGATAGGAATGTTGGTAGAGCAGCAGAGAGTACTTAAATTTGCAACAATCCTTCGGTCACTGGCTCACACGAGGATAACTTTTTCTGCAGTTGTGCCAAGTTTTTGATTTTTGCCTAGTGTTTCCCCAGAAGCAAATTATTCCCTGACCGGGAACAAACCCCGGGACGCGGCGGTAAGAGCGCAGAATCCTAACCACTAGAACATCGTGGAGAAGGCAAAAGCGATTTCGCAGTGAGGGGGCTAAACAGCATTCTTTACCGTCGGCTCACTTTTTCTCTATCCCCAAACGCAACTACTTGCAATCAAAGGGGATGTAGCTCAGCGGAAGAGAGTGTTGGTTGCTTGAATGAGGACCTGGGTTCAATCTCCAGCATCTCCACGAAACCACCAAACTCAGCAGATTACATTTTTAACGGGAACATATGTGTCTGCCGTCCTTCTGACCATCTAGGTGATGGCATTTGTCTAAATTAGACAACCTTCGATAGCTCAGTTGGTAGAGCGGAGGACTGTAGGTGAAAGTGCAGCAATCCTTAGGTCGCTGTTTCAAATCCGGCTCGAAGGATTGAGTATTTTCTTGTGGCTTACGCCAACGTTTTGACAGCGGTGCACTTTGACATGCGCTTGACAAACAAATTAACTTTCCCTGAGTTCCAAAATCTTCGATTGTTGACCTTTGATAGGAATGTTGGTAGAGCAGCAGAGAGTACTTAAATTTCCAACAATCCTTCGGTCACTGGCTCACACGAGGATAACTTTTTCTGCAGTTGTGCCAAGTTTTTGATTTTTGCCTAGTGTTTCCCCAGAAGCAAATTATTCCCTGACCGGGAACAAATCCCGGGACGCGGCGGTAAGAGCACAGAATCCTAACCACTAGAACATCGTGGAGAAGGCAAAAGCGATTTCGCAGTGAGGGGGCTAAACAGCATTCTTTACCGTCGGCTCACTTTTTCTCTATCCCCAAAGCCAACTACTTGCAATCAAAGGGGATGTAGCTCAGCGGAAGAGAGTGTTGGTTGCTTGAATGAGGACCTGGGTTCAATCTCCAGCATCTCCACGAAACCACCAAACTCAGCAGATTACTTTTTTAACGGGAACATATGTGTCTGCAGCACTTCTGACCATCTAGTTGATGGCATTTGTCTAAATCTGACAACCTTCGATAGCTCAGTTGGTAGAGCGGAGGACTGTAGGTGAAAGTGCAGCAATCTTTAGGTCGCTGGTTCAAATCCGGCTCGAAGGATTGTGTATTTTCTTGTGGCTTACGCCAACGTTTTGACAGCAGTGCACTTTGACATGTGCTTGACAAACAAATTAACTTTCCCTGAGTGCCGAAATCATCAATTGTTGACCTTTGATAGGAATGTTGCTAGAACAGCAGAGAGTACTTAAACTTGCAACAATCCTTCGCTCACCGGCTCACACGAGGATAACTTTTTCTGCAGTTGTGCCAAGTTTTTGATTTTTGCCTAGTGTTTCCCCAGAAGCAAATTATTCCCTGACCGGGAACAAACCCCGGGACGCGGCGGTAAGAGCGCAGAATCCTAACCACTAGAACATCGTGGAGAAGGCAAAAGCGATTTCGCAGTGAGGGGGCTAAACAGCATTCTTTACCGTCGGCTCACTTTTTCTCTATCCCCAAAGCCAACTACTTGCAATCAAAGGGGATGTAGCTCAGCGGAAGAGAGTGTTGGTTGCTTGAATGAGGACCTGGGTTCAATCTCCAGCATCTCCACGAAACCACCAAACTCAGCAGATTACTTTTTTAACGGGAACATATGTGTCTGCAGCACTTCTGACCATCTAGGTGATGGCATTTGTCTAAATCCGGCAACCTTCGATAGCTCAGTTGGTAGAGCGGAGGACTGTAGGTGAAAGTGCAGCAATCCTTAGGTCGCTGGTTCAAATCCGGCTCGAAGGATTGTGTATTTTCTTGTGGCTTACGCCAACGTTTTGACAGCAGTGCACTTTGACATGTGCTTGACAAACAAATTAACTTTCCCTGAGTGCCCGAAATCATCAATTGTTTACCTTTGATAGGAATGTTGCTAGAACAGCAGAGAGTACTTAAAATTGCAACAATCCTTCGGTCACTGGCTCACACGAGGATAACTTTTTCTGCAGTTGTGCCAAGTTTTTGATTTTTGCCTAGTGTTTCCCCAGAAGCAAATTATTCCCTGACCGGGAACAAACCCCGGGACGCGGCGGTGAGAGCGCAGAATCCTAACCACTAGAACATCGTGGAGAAGGCAAAAGCGATTTCGCAGTGAGGGGGCTAAACAGCATTCTTTACCGTCGGCTCACTTTTTCTCTATCCCCAAACGCAACTACTTGCAATCAAAGGGGATGTAGCTCATCGGAAGAGAGTGTTGGTTGCTTGAATGAGGACCTGGGTTCAATCTCCAGCATCTCCACGAAACCACCAAACTCAGCAGATTACATTTTTAACAGGAACATATGTGCCTGCAGCACTTATTACCATCTAGGTGATGGCATTTGTCTAAATCTGACAACCTTCAATAGCTCAGTTGGTAGAGCGGAGGACTGTAGGTGAAAGTGCAGCAATCCTTAGGTCGCTGGTTCAAATCCGGCTTGAAGGATTGAGTATTTTCTTGTGGCTTACGCCAACGTTTTGACAGCGGTGCACTTTGACATGCGCTTGACAAACAAATTAACTTTCCCTGAGTTCCAAAATCTTCGATTGTTGACCTTTGATAGGAATGTTGGTAGAGCAGCAGAGAGTACTTAAAATTGCAACAATCCTTCGGTCACTGGCTCACACGAGGATAACTTTTTCTGCAGTTGTGCCAAGTTTTTGATTTTTGCCTAGTGTTTCCCCAGAAGCAAATTATTCCCTGACCGGGAACAAACCCCGGGACGCGGCGGTGAGAGCGCAGAATCCTAACCACGAGAACATCGTGGAGAAGGCAAAAGCGATTTCGCAGTGAGGGGGCTAAACAGCATTCTTTACCGTCGGCTCACTTTTTCTCTATCCCCAAACGCAACTACTTGCAATCAAAGGGGATGTAGCTCAGCGGAAGAGAGTGTTGGTTGCTTGAATGAGGACCTGGGTTCAATCTCCAGCATCTCCACGAAACCACCAAACTCAGCAGATTACATTTTTAACGGGAACATATGTGCCTGCAGCACTTATAACCATCTAGGTGATGGCATTTGTCTAAATCCGACAACCTTCGATAGCTCAGTTGGTAGAGCGGAGGACTGTAGGTGAAAGTGCAGCAATCCTTAGGTCGCTGGTTCAAATCCGGCTCGAAGGATTGTGTATTTTCTTGTGGCTTAAGCCAACGTTTTGACAGCAGTGCACTTTGACATGTGCTTGACAAACAAATTAACTTTCCCTGAGTGCTGAAATCTTCATTTGTTGACCTTTGATAGGAATGTTGGTAGAGCAGCAGAGAGTACTTAAATTTGCAACAATCCTTCGGTCACTGGCTCACACGAGGATAACTTTTTCTGCAGTTGTGCCAAGTTTTTGATTTTTGCCTAGTGTTTCCCCAGAAGCAAATTATTCCCTGACCGGGAACAAACCCCGGGACGCGGCGGTAAGAGCGCAGAATCCTAACCACTAGAACATCGTGGAGAAGGCAAAAGCGATTTCGCAGTGAGGGGGCTAAACAGCATTCTTTACCGTCGGCTCACTTTTTCTCTATCCCCAAACGCAACTACTTGCAATCAAAGGGGATGTAGCTCAGCGGAAGAGAGTGTTGGTTGCTTGAATGAGGACCTGGGTTCAATCTCCAGCATCTCCACGAAACCACCAAACTCAGCAGATTACATTTTTAACGGGAACATATGTGTCTGCCGTCCTTCTGACCATCTAGGTGATGGCATTTGTCTAAATTAGACAACCTTCGATAGCTCAGTTGGTAGAGCGGAGGACTGTAGGTGAAAGTGCAGCAATCCTTAGGTCGCTGTTTCAAATCCGGCTCGAAGGATTGAGTATTTTCTTGTGGCTTACGCCAACGTTTTGACAGCGGTGCACTTTGACATGCGCTTGACAAACAAATTAACTTTCCCTGAGTTCCAAAATCTTCGATTGTTGACCTTTGATAGGAATGTTGGTAGAGCAGCAGAGAGTACTTAAAATTGCAACAATCCTTCGGTCACTGGCTCACACGAGGATAACTTTTTCTGCAGTTGTGCCAAGTTTTTGATTTTTGCCTAGTGTTTCCCCAGAAGCAAATTATTCCCTGACCGGGAACAAACCCCGGGACGCGGCGGTGAGAGCGCAGAATCCTAACCACGAGAACATCGTGGAGAAGGCAAAAGCGATTTCGCAGTGAGGGGGCTAAACAGCATTCTTTACCGTCGGCTCACTTTTTCTCTATCCCCAAACGCAACTACTTGCAATCAAAGGGGATGTAGCTCAGCGGAAGAGAGTGTTGGTTGCTTGAATGAGGACCTGGGTTCAATCTCCAGCATCTCCACGAAACCACCAAACTCAGCAGATTACATTTTTAACGGGAACATATGTGCCTGCAGCACTTATGACCATCTAGGTGATGGCATTTGTCTAAATCTGACAACCTTCGATAGCTCAGTTGGTAGAGCGGAGGACTGTAGGTGAAAGTGCAGCAATCCTTAGGTCGCTGGTTCAAATCTGGCTCGAAGGATTGTGTATTTTCTTGTGGCTTAAGCCAACGTTTTGACAGCAGTGCACTTTGACATGTGCTTGACAAACAAATTAACTTTCCCTGAGTGCTGAAATCTTCAATTGTTGACCTTTGATAGGAATGTTGGTAGAGCAGCAGAGAGTACTTAAATTTCCAACAATCCTTCGGTCACTGGCTCACACGAGGATAACTTTTTCTGCAGTTGTGCCAAGTTTTTGATTTTTGCCTAGTGTTTCCCCAGAAGCAAATTATTCCCTGACCGGGAACAAATCCCGGGACGCGGCGGTAAGAGCGCAGAATCCTAACCACTAGAACATCGTGGAGAAGGCAAAAGCGATTTCGCAGTGAGGGGGCTAAACAGCATTCTTTACCGTCGGCTCACTTTTTCTCTATCCCCAAACGCAACTACTTGCAATCAAAGGGGATGTAGCTCAGCGGAAGAGAGTGTTGGTTGCTTGAATGAGGACCTGGGTTCAATCTCCAGCATCTCCACGAAACCACCAAACTCAGCAGATTACTTTTTTAACGGGAACATATGTGCCTGCAGCACTTATGACCATCTAGGTGATGGCATTTGTCTAAATCTGACAACCTTCGATAGCTCAGTTGGTAGAGCGGAGGACTGTAGGTGAAAGTGCAGCAATCCTTAGGTCGCTGGTTCAAATCCGGCTCGAAGGATTGTGTATTTTCTTGTGGCTTAAGCCAACGTTTTGACAGCAGTGCACTTTGACATGTGCTTGACAAACAAATTAACTTTCCCTGAGTGCTGAAATCTTCAATTGTTGACCTTTGATAGGAATGTTGCTAGAACAGCAGAGAGTACTTAAACTTGCAACAATCCTTCGGTCACCGTCTCACACGAGGATAACTTTTTCTGCAGTTGTGCCAAGTTTTTGATTTTTGCCTAGTGTTTCCCCAGAAGCAAATTATTCCCTGACCGGGAACAAACCCCGGGACGCGGCGGTAAGAGCGCAGAATCCTAACCACTAGAACATCGTGGAGAAGGCAAAGGCGATTTCGCAGTGAGGGGGCTAAACAGCATTCTTTACCGTCGGCTCACTTTTTCTCTATCCCCAAAGCCAACTACTTGCAATCAAAGGGGATGTAGCTCAGCGGAAGAGAGTGTTGGTTGCTTGAATGAGGACCTGGGTTCAATCTCCAGCATCTCCACGAAACCACCAAACTCAGCAGATTACTTTTTTAACGGGAACATATGTGTCTGCAGCACTTCTGACCATCTAGGTGATGGCATTTGTCTAAATCTGACAACCTTCGATAGCTCAGTTGGTAGAGTGGAGGACTGTAGGTGAAAGTGCAGCAATCCTTAGGTCGCTGGTTCAAATCCGGCTCGAAGGATTGTGTATTTTCTTGTGGCTTACGCCAACGTTTTGACAGCAGTGCACTTTGACATGTGCTTGACAAACAAATTAACTTTCCCTGAGTGCCCGAAATCATCAATTGTTTACCTTTGATAGGAATGTTGCTAGAACAGCAGAGAGTACTTAAAATTGCAACAATCCTTCGGTCACTGGCTCACACGAGGATAACTTTTTCTGCAGTTGTGCCAAGTTTTTGATTTTTGCCTAGTGTTTCCCCAGAAGCAAATTATTCCCTGACCGGGAACAAACCCCGGGACGCGGCGGTGAGAGCGCAGAATCCTAACCACTAGAACATCGTGGAGAAGGCAAAAGCGATTTCGCAGTGAGGGGGCTAAACAGCATTCTTTACCGTCGGCTCACTTTTTCTCTATCCCCAAACGCAACTACTTGCAATCAAAGGGGATGTAGCTCATCGGAAGAGAGTGTTGGTTGCTTGAATGAGGACCTGGGTTCAATCTCCAGCATCTCCACGAAACCACCAAACTCAGCAGATTACATTTTTAACAGGAACATATGTGCCTGCAGCACTTATGACCATCTAGGTGATGGCATTTGTCTAAATCTGACAACCTTCAATAGCTCAGTTGGTAGAGCGGAGGACTGTAGGTGAAAGTGCAGCAATCCTTAGGTCGCTGGTTCAAATCCGGCTTGAAGGATTGAGTATTTTCTTGTGGCTTACGCCAACGTTTTGACAGCGGTGCACTTTGACATGCGCTTGACAAACAAATTAACTTTCCCTGAGTTCCAAAATCTTCGATTGTTGACCTTTGATAGGAATGTTGGTAGAGCAGCAGAGAGTACTTAAAATTGCAACAATCCTTCGGTCACTGGCTCACACGAGGATAACTTTTTCTGCAGTTGTGCCAAGTTTTTGATTTTTGCCTAGTGTTTCCCCAGAAGCAAATTATTCCCTGACCGGGAACAAACCCCGGGACGCGGCGGTGAGAGCGCAGAATCCTAACCACGAGAACATCGTGGAGAAGGCAAAAGCGATTTCGCAGTGAGGGGGCTAAACAGCATTCTTTACCGTCGGCTCACTTTTTCTCTATCCCCAAACGCAACTACTTGCAATCAAAGGGGATGTAGCTCAGCGGAAGAGAGTGTTGGTTGCTTGAATGAGGACCTGGGTTCAATCTCCAGCATCTCCACGAAACCACCAAACTCAGCAGATTACATTTTTAACGGGAACATATGTGCCTGCAGCACTTATGACCATCTAGGTGATGGCATTTGTCTAAATCTGACAACCTTCGATAGCTCAGTTGGTAGAGCGGAGGACTGTAGGTGAAAGTGCAGCAATCCTTAGGTCGCTGGTTCAAATCCGGCTCGAAGGATTGTGTATTTCCTTGTGGCTTAAGCCAACGTTTTGACAGCAGTGCACTTTGACATGTGCTTGACAAACAAATTAACTTTCCCTGAGTGCTGAAATCTTCAATTGTTGACCTTTGATAGGAATGTTGGTAGAGCAGCAGAGAGTACTTAGAATTTCCAACAATCCTTCGGTCACTGGCTCACACGAGGATAACTTTTTCTGCAGTTGTGCCAAGTTTTTGATTTTTGCCTAGTGTTTCCCCAGAAGCAAATTATTCCCTGACCGGGAACAAATCCCGGGACGCGGCGGTAAGAGCGCAGAATCCTAACCACTAGAACATCGTGGAGAAGGCAAAAGCGATTTCGCAGTGAGGGGGCTAAACAGCATTCTTTACCGTCGGCTCACTTTTTCTCTATCCCCAAAGCCAACTACTTGCAATCAAAGGGGATGTAGCTCAGCGGAAGAGAGTGTTGGTTGCTTGAATGAGGACCTGGGTTCAATCTCCAGCATCTCCACGAAACCACCAAACTCAGCAGATTACTTTTTTAACGGGAACATATGTGTCTGCAGCACTTCTGACCATCTAGTTGATGGCATTTGTCTAAATCTGACAACCTTCGATAGCTCAGTTGGTAGAGCGGAGGACTGTAGGTGAAAGTGCAGCAATCCTTAGGTCGCTGGTTCAAATCCGGCTCGAAGGATTGTGTATTTTCTTGTGGCTTACGCCAACGTTTTGACAGCAGTGCACTTTGACATGTGCTTGACAAACAAATTAACTTTCCCTGAGTGCCGAAATCATCAATTGTTGACCTTTGATAGGAATGTTGCTAGAACAGCAGAGAGTACTTAAACTTGCAACAATCCTTCGGTCACCGGCTCACACGAGGATAACTTTTTCTGCAGTTGTGCCAAGTTTTTGATTTTTGCCTAGTGTTTCCCCAGAAGCAAATTATTCCCTGACCGGGAACAAACCCCGGGACGCGGCGGTAAGAGCGCAGAATCCTAACCACTAGAACATCGTGGAGAAGGCAAAAGCGATTTCGCAGTGAGGGGGCTAAACAGCATTCTTTACCGTCGGCTCACTTTTTCTCTATCCCCAAAGCCAACTACTTTCAATCAAAGGGGATGTAGCTCATCGGAAGAGAGTGTTGGTTGCTTGAATGAGGACCTGGGTTCAATCTCCAGCATCTCCACGAAACCACCAAACTCAGCAGATTACATTTTTAACAGGAACATATGTGCCTGCAGCACTTATGACCATCTAGGTGATGGCATTTGTCTAAATCTGACAACCTTCGATAGCTCAGTTGGTAGAGCGGAGGACTGTAGGTGAAAGTGCAGCAATCCTTAGGTCGCTGGTTCAAATCCGGCTCGAAGGATTGTGTATTTTCTTGTGGCTTACGCCAACGTTTTGACAGCAGTGCACTTTGACATGTGCTTGACAAACAAATTAACTTTCCCTGAGTGCTGAAATCTTCAATTGTTGACCTTTGATAGGAATGTTGGTAGAGCAGCAGAGAGTACTTAAATTTCCAACAATCCTTCGGTCACTGGCTCACACGAGGATAACTTTTTCTGCAGTTGTGCCAAGTTTTTGATTTTTGCCTAGTGTTTCCCCAGAAGCAAATTATTCCCTGACCGGGAACAAATCCCGGGACGCGGCGGTAAGAGCACAGAATCCTAACCACTAGAACATCGTGGAGAAGGCAAAAGCGATTTCGCAGTGAGGGGGCTAAACAGCATTCTTTACCGTCGGCTCACTTTTTCTCTATCCCCAAAGCCAACTACTTGCAATCAAAGGGGATGTAGCTCAGCGGAAGAGAGTGTTGGTTGCTTGAATGAGGACCTGGGTTCAATCTCCAGCATCTCCACGAAACCACCAAACTCAGCAGATTACTTTTTTAACGGGAACATATGTGTCTGCAGCACTTCTGACCATCTAGTTGATGGCATTTGTCTAAATCTGACAACCTTCGATAGCTCAGTTGGTAGAGCGGAGGACTGTAGGTGAAAGTGCAGCAATCCTTAGGTCGCTGGTTCAAATCCGGCTCGAAGGATTGTGTATTTTCTTGTGGCTTACGCCAACGTTTTGACAGCAGTGCACTTTGACATGTGCTTGACAAACAAATTAACTTTCCCTGAGTGCCGAAATCATCAATTGTTGACCTTTGATAGGAATGTTGCTAGAACAGCAGAGAGTACTTAAACTTGCAACAATCCTTCGGTCACCGGCTCACACGAGGATAACTTTTTCTGCAGTTGTGCCAAGTTTTTGATTTTTGCCTAGTGTTTCCCCAGAAGCAAATTATTCCCTGACCGGGAACAAACCCCGGGACGCGGCGGTAAGAGCGCAGAATCCTAACCACTAGAACATCGTGGAGAAGGCAAAAGCGATTTCGCAGTGAGGGGGCTAAACAGCATTCTTTACCGTCGGCTCACTTTTTCTCTATCCCCAAAGCCAACTACTTGCAATCAAAGGGGATGTAGCTCAGCGGAAGAGAGTGTTGGTTGCTTGAATGAGGACCTGGGTTCAATCTCCAGCATCTCCACGAAACCACCAAACTCAGCAGATTACTTTTTTAACGGGAACATATGTGTCTGCAGCACTTCTGACCATCTAGGTGATGGCATTTGTCTAAATCTGGCAACCTTCGATAGCTCAGTTGGTAGAGCGGAGGACTGTAGGTGAAAGTGCAGCAATCCTTAGGTCGCTGGTTCAAATCCGGCTCGAAGGATTGTGTATTTTCTTGTGGCTTACGCCAACGTTTTGACAGCAGTGCACTTTGACATGTGCTTGACAAACAAATTAACTTTCCCTGAGTGCCCGAAATCATCAATTGTTTACCTTTGATAGGAATGTTGCTAGAACAGCAGAGAGTACTTAAAATTGCAACAATCCTTCGGTCACTGGCTCACACGAGGATAACTTTTTCTGCAGTTGTGCCAAGTTTTTGATTTTTGCCTAGTGTTTCCCCAGAAGCAAATTATTCCCTGACCGGGAACAAACCCCGGGACGCGGCGGTGAGAGCGCAGAATCCTAACCACTAGAACATCGTGGAGAAGGCAAAAGCGATTTCGCAGTGAGGGGGCTAAACAGCATTCTTTACCGTCGGCTCACTTTTTCTCTATCCCCAAACGCAACTACTTGCAATCAAAGGGGATGTAGCTCATCGGAAGAGAGTGTTGGTTGCTTGAATGAGGACCTGGGTTCAATCTCCAGCATCTCCACGAAACCACCAAACTCAGCAGATTACATTTTTAACAGGAACATATGTGCCTGCAGCACTTATGACCATCTAGGTGATGGCATTTGTCTAAATCTGACAACCTTCAATAGCTCAGTTGGTAGAGCGGAGGACTGTAGGTGAAAGTGCAGCAATCCTTAGGTCGCTGGTTCAAATCCGGCTTGAAGGATTGAGTATTTTCTTGTGGCTTACGCCAACGTTTTGACAGCGGTGCACTTTGACATGCGCTTGACAAACAAATTAACTTTCCCTGAGTTCCAAAATCTTCGATTGTTGACCTTTGATAGGAATGTTGGTAGAGCAGCAGAGAGTACTTAAAATTGCAACAATCCTTCGGTCACTGGCTCACACGAGGATAACTTTTTCTGCAGTTGTGCCAAGTTTTTGATTTTTGCCTAGTGTTTCCCCAGAAGCAAATTATTCCCTGACCGGGAACAAACCCCGGGACGCGGCGGTGAGAGCGCAGAATCCTAACCACGAGAACATCGTGGAGAAGGCAAAAGCGATTTCGCAGTGAGGGGGCTAAACAGCATTCTTTACCGTCGGCTCACTTTTTCTCTATCCCCAAACGCAACTACTTGCAATCAAAGGGGATGTAGCTCAGCGGAAGAGAGTGTTGGTTGCTTGAATGAGGACCTGGGTTCAATCTCCAGCATCTCCACGAAACCACCAAACTCAGCAGATTACATTTTTAACGGGAACATATGTGCCTGCAGCACTTATGACCATCTAGGTGATGGCATTTGTCTAAATCTGACAACCTTCGATAGCTCAGTTGGTAGAGCGGAGGACTGTAGGTGAAAGTGCAGCAATCCTTAGGTCGCTGGTTCAAATCCGGCTCGAAGGATTGTGTATTTTCTTGTGGCTTACGCCAACGTTTTGACAGCAGTGCACTTTGACATGTGCTTGACAAACAAATTAACTTTCCCTGAGTGCCCGAAATCATCAATTGTTTACCTTTGATAGGAATGTTGCTAGAACAGCAGAGAGTACTTAAAATTGCAACAATCCTTCGGTCACTGGCTCACACGAGGATAACTTTTTCTGCAGTTGTGCCAAGTTTTTGATTTTTGCCTAGTGTTTCCCCAGAAGCAAATTATTCCCTGACCGGGAACAAACCCCGGGACGCGGCGGTGAGAGCGCAGAATCCTAACCACTAGAACATCGTGGAGAAGGCAAAAGCGATTTCGCAGTGAGGGGGCTAAACAGCATTCTTTACCGTCGGCTCACTTTTTCTCTATCCCCAAACGCAACTACTTGCAATCAAAGGGGATGTAGCTCATCGGAAGAGAGTGTTGGTTGCTTGAATGAGGACCTGGGTTCAATCTCCAGCATCTCCACGAAACCACCAAACTCAGCAGATTACATTTTTAACAGGAACATATGTGCCTGCAGCACTTATGACCATCTAGGTGATGGCATTTGTCTAAATCTGACAACCTTCAATAGCTCAGTTGGTAGAGCGGAGGACTGTAGGTGAAAGTGCAGCAATCCTTAGGTCGCTGGTTCAAATCCGGCTTGAAGGATTGAGTATTTTCTTGTGGCTTACGCCAACGTTTTGACAGCGGTGCACTTTGACATGCGCTTGACAAACAAATTAACTTTCCCTGAGTTCCAAAATCTTCGATTGTTGACCTTTGATAGGAATGTTGGTAGAGCAGCAGAGAGTACTTAAAATTGCAACAATCCTTCGGTCACTGGCTCACACGAGGATAACTTTTTCTGCAGTTGTGCCAAGTTTTTGATTTTTGCCTAGTGTTTCCCCAGAAGCAAATTATTCCCTGACCGGGAACAAACCCCGGGACGCGGCGGTGAGAGCGCAGAATCCTAACCACGAGAACATCGTGGAGAAGGCAAAAGCGATTTCGCAGTGAGGGGGCTAAACAGCATTCTTTACCGTCGGCTCACTTTTTCTCTATCCCCAAACGCAACTACTTGCAATCAAAGGGGATGTAGCTCAGCGGAAGAGAGTGTTGGTTGCTTGAATGAGGACCTGGGTTCAATCTCCAGCATCTCCACGAAACCACCAAACTCAGCAGATTACATTTTTAACGGGAACATATGTGCCTGCAGCACTTATGACCATCTAGGTGATGGCATTTGTCTAAATCTGACAACCTTCGATAGCTCAGTTGGTAGAGCGGAGGACTGTAGGTGAAAGTGCAGCAATCCTTAGGTCGCTGGTTCAAATCCGGCTCGAAGGATTGTGTATTTTCTTGTGGCTTAAGCCAACGTTTTGACAGCAGTGCACTTTGACATGTGCTTGACAAACAAATTAACTTTCCCTGAGTGCTGAAATCTTCATTTGTTGACCTTTGATAGGAATGTTGGTAGAGCAGCAGAGAGTACTTACATTTGCAACAATCCTTCGGTCACTGGCTCACACGAGGATAACTTTTTCTGCAGTTGTGCCAAGTTTTTGATTTTTGCCTAGTGTTTCCCCAGAAGCAAATTATTCCCTAACCGGGAACAAACCCCGGGACGCGGCGGTAAGAGCGCAGAATCCTAACCACTAGAACATCGTGGAGAAGGCAAAAGCGATTTCGCAGTGAGGGGGCTAAACAGCATTCTTTACCGTCGGCTCACTTTTTCTCTATCCCCAAACGCAACTACTTGCAATCAAAGGGGATGTAGCTCAGCGGAAGAGAGTGTTGGTTGCTTGAATGAGGACCTGGGTTCAATCTCCAGCATCTCCACGAAACCACCAAACTCAGCAGATTACTTTTTTAACGGGAACATATGTGTCTGCAGCACTTCTGACCATCTAGGTGATGGCATTTGTCTAAATCTGACAACCTTCGATAGCTCAGTTGGTAGAGTGGAGGACTGTAGGTGAAAGTGCAGCAATCCTTAGGTCGCTGGTTCAAATCCGGCTCGAAGGATTGTGTATTTTCTTGTGGCTTACGCCAACGTTTTGACAGCAGTGCACTTTGACATGTGCTTGACAAACAAATTAACTTTCCCTGAGTGCCCGAAATCATCAATTGTTTACCTTTGATAGGAATGTTGCTAGAACAGCAGAGAGTACTTAAAATTGCAACAATCCTTCGGTCACTGGCTCACACGAGGATAACTTTTTCTGCAGTTGTGCCAAGTTTTTGATTTTTGCCTAGTGTTTCCCCAGAAGCAAATTATTCCCTGACCGGGAACAAACCCCGGGACGCGGCGGTGAGAGCGCAGAATCCTAACCACTAGAACATCGTGGAGAAGGCAAAAGCGATTTCGCAGTGAGGGGGCTAAACAGCATTCTTTACCGTCGGCTCACTTTTTCTCTATCCCCAAACGCAACTACTTGCAATCAAAGGGGATGTAGCTCATCGGAAGAGAGTGTTGGTTGCTTGAATGAGGACCTGGGTTCAATCTCCAGCATCTCCACGAAACCACCAAACTCAGCAGATTACATTTTTAACAGGAACATATGTGCCTGCAGCACTTATGACCATCTAGGTGATGGCATTTGTCTAAATCTGACAACCTTCAATAGCTCAGTTGGTAGAGCGGAGGACTGTAGGTGAAAGTGCAGCAATCCTTAGGTCGCTGGTTCAAATCCGGCTTGAAGGATTGAGTATTTTCTTGTGGCTTACGCCAACGTTTTGACAGCGGTGCACTTTGACATGCGCTTGACAAACAAATTAACTTTCCCTGAGTTCCAAAATCTTCGATTGTTGACCTTTGATAGGAATGTTGGTAGAGCAGCAGAGAGTACTTAAAATTGCAACAATCCTTCGGTCACTGGCTCACACGAGGATAACTTTTTCTGCAGTTGTGCCAAGTTTTTGATTTTTGCCTAGTGTTTCCCCAGAAGCAAATTATTCCCTGACCGGGAACAAACCCCGGGACGCGGCGGTGAGAGCGCAGAATCCTAACCACGAGAACATCGTGGAGAAGGCAAAAGCGATTTCGCAGTGAGGGGGCTAAACAGCATTCTTTACCGTCGGCTCACTTTTTCTCTATCCCCAAACGCAACTACTTGCAATCAAAGGGGATGTAGCTCAGCGGAAGAGAGTGTTGGTTGCTTGAATGAGGACCTGGGTTCAATCTCCAGCATCTCCACGAAACCACCAAACTCAGCAGATTACATTTTTAACGGGAACATATGTGCCTGCAGCACTTATGACCATCTAGGTGATGGCATTTGTCTAAATCTGACAACCTTCGATAGCTCAGTTGGTAGAGCGGAGGACTGTAGGTGAAAGTGCAGCAATCCTTAGGTCGCTGGTTCAAATCCGGCTCGAAGGATTGTGTATTTCCTTGTGGCTTAAGCCAACGTTTTGACAGCAGTGCACTTTGACATGTGCTTGACAAACAAATTAACTTTCCCTGAGTGCTGAAATCTTCAATTGTTGACCTTTGATAGGAATGTTGGTAGAGCAGCAGAGAGTACTTAGAATTTCCAACAATCCTTCGGTCACTGGCTCACACGAGGATAACTTTTTCTGCAGTTGTGCCAAGTTTTTGATTTTTGCCTAGTGTTTCCCCAGAAGCAAATTATTCCCTGACCGGGAACAAATCCCGGGACGCGGCGGTAAGAGCGCAGAATCCTAACCACTAGAACATCGTGGAGAAGGCAAAAGCGATTTCGCAGTGAGGGGGCTAAACAGCATTCTTTACCGTCGGCTCACTTTTTCTCTATCCCCAAAGCCAACTACTTGCAATCAAAGGGGATGTAGCTCAGCGGAAGAGAGTGTTGGTTGCTTGAATGAGGACCTGGGTTCAATCTCCAGCATCTCCACGAAACCACCAAACTCAGCAGATTACTTTTTTAACGGGAACATATGTGTCTGCAGCACTTCTGACCATCTAGTTGATGGCATTTGTCTAAATCTGACAACCTTCGATAGCTCAGTTGGTAGAGCGGAGGACTGTAGGTGAAAGTGCAGCAATCCTTAGGTCGCTGGTTCAAATCCGGCTCGAAGGATTGTGTATTTTCTTGTGGCTTACGCCAACGTTTTGACAGCAGTGCACTTTGACATGTGCTTGACAAACAAATTAACTTTCCCTGAGTGCCGAAATCATCAATTGTTGACCTTTGATAGGAATGTTGCTAGAACAGCAGAGAGTACTTAAACTTGCAACAATCCTTCGGTCACCGGCTCACACGAGGATAACTTTTTCTGCAGTTGTGCCAAGTTTTTGATTTTTGCCTAGTGTTTCCCCAGAAGCAAATTATTCCCTGACCGGGAACAAACCCCGGGACGCGGCGGTAAGAGCGCAGAATCCTAACCACTAGAACATCGTGGAGAAGGCAAAAGCGATTTCGCAGTGAGGGGGCTAAACAGCATTCTTTACCGTCGGCTCACTTTTTCTCTATCCCCAAAGCCAACTACTTTCAATCAAAGGGGATGTAGCTCATCGGAAGAGAGTGTTGGTTGCTTGAATGAGGACCTGGGTTCAATCTCCAGCATCTCCACGAAACCACCAAACTCAGCAGATTACATTTTTAACAGGAACATATGTGCCTGCAGCACTTATGACCATCTAGGTGATGGCATTTGTCTAAATCTGACAACCTTCGATAGCTCAGTTGGTAGAGCGGAGGACTGTAGGTGAAAGTGCAGCAATCCTTAGGTCGCTGGTTCAAATCCGGCTCGAAGGATTGTGTATTTTCTTGTGGCTTACGCCAACGTTTTGACAGCAGTGCACTTTGACATGTGCTTGACAAACAAATTAACTTTCCCTGAGTGCTGAAATCTTCAATTGTTGACCTTTGATAGGAATGTTGGTAGAGCAGCAGAGAGTACTTAAATTTCCAACAATCCTTCGGTCACTGGCTCACACGAGGATAACTTTTTCTGCAGTTGTGCCAAGTTTTTGATTTTTGCCTAGTGTTTCCCCAGAAGCAAATTATTCCCTGACCGGGAACAAATCCCGGGACGCGGCGGTAAGAGCACAGAATCCTAACCACTAGAACATCGTGGAGAAGGCAAAAGCGATTTCGCAGTGAGGGGGCTAAACAGCATTCTTTACCGTCGGCTCACTTTTTCTCTATCCCCAAAGCCAACTACTTGCAATCAAAGGGGATGTAGCTCAGCGGAAGAGAGTGTTGGTTGCTTGAATGAGGACCTGGGTTCAATCTCCAGCATCTCCACGAAACCACCAAACTCAGCAGATTACTTTTTTAACGGGAACATATGTGTCTGCAGCACTTCTGACCATCTAGTTGATGGCATTTGTCTAAATCTGACAACCTTCGATAGCTCAGTTGGTAGAGCGGAGGACTGTAGGTGAAAGTGCAGCAATCCTTAGGTCGCTGGTTCAAATCCGGCTCGAAGGATTGTGTATTTTCTTGTGGCTTACGCCAACGTTTTGACAGCAGTGCACTTTGACATGTGCTTGACAAACAAATTAACTTTCCCTGAGTGCCGAAATCATCAATTGTTGACCTTTGATAGGAATGTTGCTAGAACAGCAGAGAGTACTTAAACTTGCAACAATCCTTCGGTCACCGGCTCACACGAGGATAACTTTTTCTGCAGTTGTGCCAAGTTTTTGATTTTTGCCTAGTGTTTCCCCAGAAGCAAATTATTCCCTGACCGGGAACAAACCCCGGGACGCGGCGGTAAGAGCGCAGAATCCTAACCACTAGAACATCGTGGAGAAGGCAAAAGCGATTTCGCAGTGAGGGGGCTAAACAGCATTCTTTACCGTCGGCTCACTTTTTCTCTATCCCCAAAGCCAACTACTTGCAATCAAAGGGGATGTAGCTCAGCGGAAGAGAGTGTTGGTTGCTTGAATGAGGACCTGGGTTCAATCTCCAGCATCTCCACGAAACCACCAAACTCAGCAGATTACTTTTTTAACGGGAACATATGTGTCTGCAGCACTTCTGACCATCTAGGTGATGGCATTTGTCTAAATCTGGCAACCTTCGATAGCTCAGTTGGTAGAGCGGAGGACTGTAGGTGAAAGTGCAGCAATCCTTAGGTCGCTGGTTCAAATCCGGCTCGAAGGATTGTGTATTTTCTTGTGGCTTACGCCAACGTTTTGACAGCAGTGCACTTTGACATGTGCTTGACAAACAAATTAACTTTCCCTGAGTGCCCGAAATCATCAATTGTTTACCTTTGATAGGAATGTTGCTAGAACAGCAGAGAGTACTTAAAATTGCAACAATCCTTCGGTCACTGGCTCACACGAGGATAACTTTTTCTGCAGTTGTGCCAAGTTTTTGATTTTTGCCTAGTGTTTCCCCAGAAGCAAATTATTCCCTGACCGGGAACAAACCCCGGGACGCGGCGGTGAGAGCGCAGAATCCTAACCACTAGAACATCGTGGAGAAGGCAAAAGCGATTTCGCAGTGAGGGGGCTAAACAGCATTCTTTACCGTCGGCTCACTTTTTCTCTATCCCCAAACGCAACTACTTGCAATCAAAGGGGATGTAGCTCATCGGAAGAGAGTGTTGGTTGCTTGAATGAGGACCTGGGTTCAATCTCCAGCATCTCCACGAAACCACCAAACTCAGCAGATTACATTTTTAACAGGAACATATGTGCCTGCAGCACTTATGACCATCTAGGTGATGGCATTTGTCTAAATCTGACAACCTTCAATAGCTCAGTTGGTAGAGCGGAGGACTGTAGGTGAAAGTGCAGCAATCCTTAGGTCGCTGGTTCAAATCCGGCTTGAAGGATTGAGTATTTTCTTGTGGCTTACGCCAACGTTTTGACAGCGGTGCACTTTGACATGCGCTTGACAAACAAATTAACTTTCCCTGAGTTCCAAAATCTTCGATTGTTGACCTTTGATAGGAATGTTGGTAGAGCAGCAGAGAGTACTTAAAATTGCAACAATCCTTCGGTCACTGGCTCACACGAGGATAACTTTTTCTGCAGTTGTGCCAAGTTTTTGATTTTTGCCTAGTGTTTCCCCAGAAGCAAATTATTCCCTGACCGGGAACAAACCCCGGGACGCGGCGGTGAGAGCGCAGAATCCTAACCACGAGAACATCGTGGAGAAGGCAAAAGCGATTTCGCAGTGAGGGGGCTAAACAGCATTCTTTACCGTCGGCTCACTTTTTCTCTATCCCCAAACGCAACTACTTGCAATCAAAGGGGATGTAGCTCAGCGGAAGAGAGTGTTGGTTGCTTGAATGAGGACCTGGGTTCAATCTCCAGCATCTCCACGAAACCACCAAACTCAGCAGATTACATTTTTAACGGGAACATATGTGCCTGCAGCACTTATGACCATCTAGGTGATGGCATTTGTCTAAATCTGACAACCTTCGATAGCTCAGTTGGTAGAGCGGAGGACTGTAGGTGAAAGTGCAGCAATCCTTAGGTCGCTGGTTCAAATCCGGCTCGAAGGATTGTGTATTTTCTTGTGGCTTAAGCCAACGTTTTGACAGCAGTGCACTTTGACATGTGCTTGACAAACAAATTAACTTTCCCTGAGTGCTGAAATCTTCATTTGTTGACCTTTGATAGGAATGTTGGTAGAGCAGCAGAGAGTACTTACATTTGCAACAATCCTTCGGTCACTGGCTCACACGAGGATAACTTTTTCTGCAGTTGTGCCAAGTTTTTGATTTTTGCCTAGTGTTTCCCCAGAAGCAAATTATTCCCTAACCGGGAACAAACCCCGGGACGCGGCGGTAAGAGCGCAGAATCCTAACCACTAGAACATCGTGGAGAAGGCAAAAGCGATTTCGCAGTGAGGGGGCTAAACAGCATTCTTTACCGTCGGCTCACTTTTTCTCTATCCCCAAACGCAACTACTTGCAATCAAAGGGGATGTAGCTCAGCGGAAGAGAGTGTTGGTTGCTTGAATGAGGACCTGGGTTCAATCTCCAGCATCTCCACGAAACCACCAAACTCAGCAGATTACTTTTTTAACGGGAACATATGTGTCTGCAGCACTTCTGACCATCTAGGTGATGGCATTTGTCTAAATCTGACAACCTTCGATAGCTCAGTTGGTAGAGTGGAGGACTGTAGGTGAAAGTGCAGCAATCCTTAGGTCGCTGGTTCAAATCCGGCTCGAAGGATTGTGTATTTTCTTGTGGCTTACGCCAACGTTTTGACAGCAGTGCACTTTGACATGTGCTTGACAAACAAATTAACTTTCCCTGAGTGCCCGAAATCATCAATTGTTTACCTTTGATAGGAATGTTGCTAGAACAGCAGAGAGTACTTAAAATTGCAACAATCCTTCGGTCACTGGCTCACACGAGGATAACTTTTTCTGCAGTTGTGCCAAGTTTTTGATTTTTGCCTAGTGTTTCCCCAGAAGCAAATTATTCCCTGACCGGGAACAAACCCCGGGACGCGGCGGTGAGAGCGCAGAATCCTAACCACTAGAACATCGTGGAGAAGGCAAAAGCGATTTCGCAGTGAGGGGGCTAAACAGCATTCTTTACCGTCGGCTCACTTTTTCTCTATCCCCAAACGCAACTACTTGCAATCAAAGGGGATGTAGCTCATCGGAAGAGAGTGTTGGTTGCTTGAATGAGGACCTGGGTTCAATCTCCAGCATCTCCACGAAACCACCAAACTCAGCAGATTACATTTTTAACAGGAACATATGTGCCTGCAGCACTTATGACCATCTAGGTGATGGCATTTGTCTAAATCTGACAACCTTCAATAGCTCAGTTGGTAGAGCGGAGGACTGTAGGTGAAAGTGCAGCAATCCTTAGGTCGCTGGTTCAAATCCGGCTTGAAGGATTGAGTATTTTCTTGTGGCTTACGCCAACGTTTTGACAGCGGTGCACTTTGACATGCGCTTGACAAACAAATTAACTTTCCCTGAGTTCCAAAATCTTCGATTGTTGACCTTTGATAGGAATGTTGGTAGAGCAGCAGAGAGTACTTAAAATTGCAACAATCCTTCGGTCACTGGCTCACACGAGGATAACTTTTTCTGCAGTTGTGCCAAGTTTTTGATTTTTGCCTAGTGTTTCCCCAGAAGCAAATTATTCCCTGACCGGGAACAAACCCCGGGACGCGGCGGTGAGAGCGCAGAATCCTAACCACGAGAACATCGTGGAGAAGGCAAAAGCGATTTCGCAGTGAGGGGGCTAAACAGCATTCTTTACCGTCGGCTCACTTTTTCTCTATCCCCAAACGCAACTACTTGCAATCAAAGGGGATGTAGCTCAGCGGAAGAGAGTGTTGGTTGCTTGAATGAGGACCTGGGTTCAATCTCCAGCATCTCCACGAAACCACCAAACTCAGCAGATTACATTTTTAACGGGAACATATGTGCCTGCAGCACTTATGACCATCTAGGTGATGGCATTTGTCTAAATCTGACAACCTTCGATAGCTCAGTTGGTAGAGCGGAGGACTGTAGGTGAAAGTGCAGCAATCCTTAGGTCGCTGGTTCAAATCCGGCTCGAAGGATTGTGTATTTCCTTGTGGCTTAAGCCAACGTTTTGACAGCAGTGCACTTTGACATGTGCTTGACAAACAAATTAACTTTCCCTGAGTGCTGAAATCTTCAATTGTTGACCTTTGATAGGAATGTTGGTAGAGCAGCAGAGAGTACTTAGAATTTCCAACAATCCTTCGGTCACTGGCTCACACGAGGATAACTTTTTCTGCAGTTGTGCCAAGTTTTTGATTTTTGCCTAGTGTTTCCCCAGAAGCAAATTATTCCCTGACCGGGAACAAATCCCGGGACGCGGCGGTAAGAGCGCAGAATCCTAACCACTAGAACATCGTGGAGAAGGCAAAAGCGATTTCGCAGTGAGGGGGCTAAACAGCATTCTTTACCGTCGGCTCACTTTTTCTCTATCCCCAAAGCCAACTACTTGCAATCAAAGGGGATGTAGCTCAGCGGAAGAGAGTGTTGGTTGCTTGAATGAGGACCTGGGTTCAATCTCCAGCATCTCCACGAAACCACCAAACTCAGCAGATTACTTTTTTAACGGGAACATATGTGTCTGCAGCACTTCTGACCATCTAGTTGATGGCATTTGTCTAAATCTGACAACCTTCGATAGCTCAGTTGGTAGAGCGGAGGACTGTAGGTGAAAGTGCAGCAATCCTTAGGTCGCTGGTTCAAATCCGGCTCGAAGGATTGTGTATTTTCTTGTGGCTTACGCCAACGTTTTGACAGCAGTGCACTTTGACATGTGCTTGACAAACAAATTAACTTTCCCTGAGTGCCGAAATCATCAATTGTTGACCTTTGATAGGAATGTTGCTAGAACAGCAGAGAGTACTTAAACTTGCAACAATCCTTCGGTCACCGGCTCACACGAGGATAACTTTTTCTGCAGTTGTGCCAAGTTTTTGATTTTTGCCTAGTGTTTCCCCAGAAGCAAATTATTCCCTGACCGGGAACAAACCCCGGGACGCGGCGGTAAGAGCGCAGAATCCTAACCACTAGAACATCGTGGAGAAGGCAAAAGCGATTTCGCAGTGAGGGGGCTAAACAGCATTCTTTACCGTCGGCTCACTTTTTCTCTATCCCCAAAGCCAACTACTTTCAATCAAAGGGGATGTAGCTCATCGGAAGAGAGTGTTGGTTGCTTGAATGAGGACCTGGGTTCAATCTCCAGCATCTCCACGAAACCACCAAACTCAGCAGATTACATTTTTAACAGGAACATATGTGCCTGCAGCACTTATGACCATCTAGGTGATGGCATTTGTCTAAATCTGACAACCTTCGATAGCTCAGTTGGTAGAGCGGAGGACTGTAGGTGAAAGTGCAGCAATCCTTAGGTCGCTGGTTCAAATCCGGCTCGAAGGATTGTGTATTTTCTTGTGGCTTACGCCAACGTTTTGACAGCAGTGCACTTTGACATGTGCTTGACAAACAAATTAACTTTCCCTGAGTGCTGAAATCTTCAATTGTTGACCTTTGATAGGAATGTTGGTAGAGCAGCAGAGAGTACTTAAATTTCCAACAATCCTTCGGTCACTGGCTCACACGAGGATAACTTTTTCTGCAGTTGTGCCAAGTTTTTGATTTTTGCCTAGTGTTTCCCCAGAAGCAAATTATTCCCTGACCGGGAACAAATCCCGGGACGCGGCGGTAAGAGCACAGAATCCTAACCACTAGAACATCGTGGAGAAGGCAAAAGCGATTTCGCAGTGAGGGGGCTAAACAGCATTCTTTACCGTCGGCTCACTTTTTCTCTATCCCCAAAGCCAACTACTTGCAATCAAAGGGGATGTAGCTCAGCGGAAGAGAGTGTTGGTTGCTTGAATGAGGACCTGGGTTCAATCTCCAGCATCTCCACGAAACCACCAAACTCAGCAGATTACTTTTTTAACGGGAACATATGTGTCTGCAGCACTTCTGACCATCTAGTTGATGGCATTTGTCTAAATCTGACAACCTTCGATAGCTCAGTTGGTAGAGCGGAGGACTGTAGGTGAAAGTGCAGCAATCCTTAGGTCGCTGGTTCAAATCCGGCTCGAAGGATTGTGTATTTTCTTGTGGCTTACGCCAACGTTTTGACAGCAGTGCACTTTGACATGTGCTTGACAAACAAATTAACTTTCCCTGAGTGCCGAAATCATCAATTGTTGACCTTTGATAGGAATGTTGCTAGAACAGCAGAGAGTACTTAAACTTGCAACAATCCTTCGGTCACCGGCTCACACGAGGATAACTTTTTCTGCAGTTGTGCCAAGTTTTTGATTTTTGCCTAGTGTTTCCCCAGAAGCAAATTATTCCCTGACCGGGAACAAACCCCGGGACGCGGCGGTAAGAGCGCAGAATCCTAACCACTAGAACATCGTGGAGAAGGCAAAAGCGATTTCGCAGTGAGGGGGCTAAACAGCATTCTTTACCGTCGGCTCACTTTTTCTCTATCCCCAAAGCCAACTACTTGCAATCAAAGGGGATGTAGCTCAGCGGAAGAGAGTGTTGGTTGCTTGAATGAGGACCTGGGTTCAATCTCCAGCATCTCCACGAAACCACCAAACTCAGCAGATTACTTTTTTAACGGGAACATATGTGTCTGCAGCACTTCTGACCATCTAGGTGATGGCATTTGTCTAAATCTGGCAACCTTCGATAGCTCAGTTGGTAGAGCGGAGGACTGTAGGTGAAAGTGCAGCAATCCTTAGGTCGCTGGTTCAAATCCGGCTCGAAGGATTGTGTATTTTCTTGTGGCTTACGCCAACGTTTTGACAGCAGTGCACTTTGACATGTGCTTGACAAACAAATTAACTTTCCCTGAGTGCCCGAAATCATCAATTGTTTACCTTTGATAGGAATGTTGCTAGAACAGCAGAGAGTACTTAAAATTGCAACAATCCTTCGGTCACTGGCTCACACGAGGATAACTTTTTCTGCAGTTGTGCCAAGTTTTTGATTTTTGCCTAGTGTTTCCCCAGAAGCAAATTATTCCCTGACCGGGAACAAACCCCGGGACGCGGCGGTGAGAGCGCAGAATCCTAACCACTAGAACATCGTGGAGAAGGCAAAAGCGATTTCGCAGTGAGGGGGCTAAACAGCATTCTTTACCGTCGGCTCACTTTTTCTCTATCCCCAAACGCAACTACTTGCAATCAAAGGGGATGTAGCTCATCGGAAGAGAGTGTTGGTTGCTTGAATGAGGACCTGGGTTCAATCTCCAGCATCTCCACGAAACCACCAAACTCAGCAGATTACATTTTTAACAGGAACATATGTGCCTGCAGCACTTATGACCATCTAGGTGATGGCATTTGTCTAAATCTGACAACCTTCAATAGCTCAGTTGGTAGAGCGGAGGACTGTAGGTGAAAGTGCAGCAATCCTTAGGTCGCTGGTTCAAATCCGGCTTGAAGGATTGAGTATTTTCTTGTGGCTTACGCCAACGTTTTGACAGCGGTGCACTTTGACATGCGCTTGACAAACAAATTAACTTTCCCTGAGTTCCAAAATCTTCGATTGTTGACCTTTGATAGGAATGTTGGTAGAGCAGCAGAGAGTACTTAAAATTGCAACAATCCTTCGGTCACTGGCTCACACGAGGATAACTTTTTCTGCAGTTGTGCCAAGTTTTTGATTTTTGCCTAGTGTTTCCCCAGAAGCAAATTATTCCCTGACCGGGAACAAACCCCGGGACGCGGCGGTGAGAGCGCAGAATCCTAACCACGAGAACATCGTGGAGAAGGCAAAAGCGATTTCGCAGTGAGGGGGCTAAACAGCATTCTTTACCGTCGGCTCACTTTTTCTCTATCCCCAAACGCAACTACTTGCAATCAAAGGGGATGTAGCTCAGCGGAAGAGAGTGTTGGTTGCTTGAATGAGGACCTGGGTTCAATCTCCAGCATCTCCACGAAACCACCAAACTCAGCAGATTACATTTTTAACGGGAACATATGTGCCTGCAGCACTTATGACCATCTAGGTGATGGCATTTGTCTAAATCTGACAACCTTCGATAGCTCAGTTGGTAGAGCGGAGGACTGTAGGTGAAAGTGCAGCAATCCTTAGGTCGCTGGTTCAAATCCGGCTCGAAGGATTGTGTATTTTCTTGTGGCTTAAGCCAACGTTTTGACAGCAGTGCACTTTGACATGTGCTTGACAAACAAATTAACTTTCCCTGAGTGCTGAAATCTTCATTTGTTGACCTTTGATAGGAATGTTGGTAGAGCAGCAGAGAGTACTTACATTTGCAACAATCCTTCGGTCACTGGCTCACACGAGGATAACTTTTTCTGCAGTTGTGCCAAGTTTTTGATTTTTGCCTAGTGTTTCCCCAGAAGCAAATTATTCCCTAACCGGGAACAAACCCCGGGACGCGGCGGTAAGAGCGCAGAATCCTAACCACTAGAACATCGTGGAGAAGGCAAAAGCGATTTCGCAGTGAGGGGGCTAAACAGCATTCTTTACCGTCGGCTCACTTTTTCTCTATCCCCAAACGCAACTACTTGCAATCAAAGGGGATGTAGCTCATCGGAAGAGAGTGTTGGTTGCTTGAATGAGGACCTGGGTTCAATCTCCAGCATCTCCACGAAACCACCAAACTCAGCAGATTACATTTTTAACAGGAACATATGTGCCTGCAGCACTTATGACCATCTAGGTGATGGCATTTGTCTAAATCTTACAACCTTCAATAGCTCAGTTGGTAGAGCGGAGGACTGTAGGTGAAAGTGCAGCAATCCTTAGGTCGCTGGTTCAAATCCGGCTTGAAGGATTGTGTATTTTCTTGTGGCTTACGCCAACGTTTTGACAGCGGTGCACTTTGACATGCGCTTGACAAACAAATTAACTTTCCCTGAGTTCCAAAATCTTCGATTGTTGACCTTTGATAGGAATGTTGGTAGAGCAGCAGAGAGTACTTAAAATTGCAACAATCCTTCGGTCACTGGCTCACACGAGGATAACTTTTTCTGCAGTTGTGCCAAGTTTTTGATTTTTGCCTAGTGTTTCCCCAGAAGCAAATTATTCCCTGACCGGGAACAAACCCCGGGACGCGGCGGTGAGAGCGCAGAATCCTAACCACGAGAACATCGTGGAGAAGGCAAAAGCGATTTCGCAGTGAGGGGGCTAAACAGCATTCTTTACCGTCGGCTCACTTTTTCTCTATCCCCAAACGCAACTACTTGCAATCAAAGGGGATGTAGCTCAGCGGAAGAGAGTGTTGGTTGCTTGAATGAGGACCTGGGTTCAATCTCCAGCATCTCCACGAAACCACCAAACTCAGCAGATTACATTTTTAACGGGAACATATGTGCCTGCAGCACTTATGACCATCTAGGTGATGGCATTTGTCTAAATCTGACAACCTTCGATAGCTCAGTTGGTAGAGCGGAGGACTGTAGGTGAAAGTGCAGCAATCCTTAGGTCGCTGGTTCAAATCCGGCTCGAAGGATTGTGTATTTTCTTGTGGCTTAAGCCAACGTTTTGACAGCAGTGCACTTTGACATGTGCTTGACAAACAAATTAACTTTCCCTGAGTGCTGAAATCTTCATTTGTTGACCTTTGATAGGAATGTTGGTAGAGCAGCAGAGAGTACTTAAATTTGCAACAATCCTTCGGTCACTGGCTCACACGAGGATAACTTTTTCTGCAGTTGTGCCAAGTTTTTGATTTTTGCCTAGTGTTTCCCCAGAAGCAAATTATTCCCTGACCGGGAACAAACCCCGGGACGCGGCGGTAAGAGCGCAGAATCCTAACCACTAGAACATCGTGGAGAAGGCAAAAGCGATTTCGCAGTGAGGGGGCTAAACAGCATTCTTTACCGTCGGCTCACTTTTTCTCTATCCCCAAACGCAACTACTTGCAATCAAAGGGGATGTAGCTCAGCGGAAGAGAGTGTTGGTTGCTTGAATGAGGACCTGGGTTCAATCTCCAGCATCTCCACGAAACCACCAAACTCAGCAGATTACATTTTTAACGGGAACATATGTGTCTGCCGTCCTTCTGACCATCTAGGTGATGGCATTTGTCTAAATTAGACAACCTTCGATAGCTCAGTTGGTAGAGCGGAGGACAGTAGGTGAAAGTGCAGCAATCCTTAGGTCGCTGTTTCAAATCCGGCTCGAAGGATTGAGTATTTTCTTGTGGCTTACGCCAACGTTTTGACAGCGGTGCACTTTGACATGCGCTTGACAAACAAATTAACTTTCCCTGAGTTCCAAAATCTTCGATTGTTGACCTTTGATAGGAATGTTGGTAGAGCAGCAGAGAGTACTTAAAATTGCAACAATCCTTCGGTCACTGGCTCACACGAGGATAACTTTTTCTGCAGTTGTGCCAAGTTTTTGATTTTTGCCTAGTGTTTCCCCAGAAGCAAATTATTCCCTGACCGGGAACAAACCCCGGGACGCGGCGGTGAGAGCGCAGAATCCTAACCACGAGAACATCGTGGAGAAGGCTAAAGCGATTTCGCAGTGAGGGGGCTAAACAGCATTCTTTACCGTCGGCTCACTTTTTCTCTATCCCCAAACGCAACTACTTGCAATCAAAGGGGATGTAGCTCAGCGGAAGAGAGTGTTGGTTGCTTGAATGAGGACCTGGGTTCAATCTCCAGCATCTCCACGAAACCACCAAACTCAGCAGATTACTTTTTTAACGGGAACATATGTGTCTGCAGCACTTCTGACCATCTAGTTGATTGCATTTGTCTAAATCTGACAACCTTCGATAGCTCAGTTGGTAGAGCGGAGGACTGTAGGTGAAAGTGCAGCAGTCCTTAGGTCGCTGGTTCAAATCCGGCTCGAAGGATTGTGTTTTTTCTTGTGGCTTACGCCAACGTTTTGACAGCAGTGCACTTTGACATGTGCTTGACAAACAAATTAACTTTCCCTGAGTGCTGAAATCTTCAATTGTTGACCTTTGATAGGAATGTTGGTAGAGCAGCAGAGAGTACTTAAATTTCCAACAATCCTTCGGTCACTGGCTCACACGAGGATAACTTTTTCTGCAGTTGTGCCAAGTTTTTGATTTTTGCCTAGTGTTTCCCCAGAAGCAAATTATTCCCTGACCGGGAACAAATCCCGGGACGCGGCGGTAAGAGCACAGAATCCTAACCACTAGAACATCGTGGAGAAGGCAAAAGCGATTTCGCAGTGAGGGGGCTAAACAGCATTCTTTACCGTCGGCTCACTTTTTCTCTATCCCCAAAGCCAACTACTTGCAATCAAAGGGGATGTAGCTCAGCGGAAGAGAGTGTTGGTTGCTTGAATGAGGACCTGGGTTCAATCTCCAGCATCTCCACGAAACCACCAAACTCAGCAGATTACTTTTTTAACGGGAACATATGTGTCTGCAGCACTTCTGACCATCTAGTTGATGGCATTTGTCTAAATCTGACAACCTTCGATAGCTCAGTTGGTAGAGCGGAGGACTGTAGGTGAAAGTGCAGCAATCCTTAGGTCGCTGGTTCAAATCCGGCTCGAAGGATTGTGTATTTTCTTGTGGCTTACGCCAACGTTTTGACAGCAGTGCACTTTGACATGTGCTTGACAAACAAATTAACTTTCCCTGAGTGCCGAAATCATCAATTGTTGACCTTTGATAGGAATGTTGCTAGAACAGCAGAGAGTACTTAAACTTGCAACAATCCTTCGGTCACCGGCTCACACGAGGATAACTTTTTCTGCAGTTGTGCCAAGTTTTTGATTTTTGCCTAGTGTTTCCCCAGAAGCAAATTATTCCCTGACCGGGAACAAACCCCGGGACGCGGCGGTAAGAGCGCAGAATCCTAACCACTAGAACATCGTGGAGAAGGCAAAAGCGATTTCGCAGTGAGGGGGCTAAACAGCATTCTTTACCGTCGGCTCACTTTTTCTCTATCCCCAAAGCCAACTACTTGCAATCAAAGGGGATGTAGCTCAGCGGAAGAGAGTGTTGGTTGCTTGAATGAGGACCTGGGTTCAATCTCCAGCATCTCCACGAAACCACCAAACTCAGCAGATTACTTTTTTAACGGGAACATATGTGTCTGCAGCACTTCTGACCATCTAGGTGATGGCATTTGTCTAAATCTGGCAACCTTCGATAGCTCAGTTGGTAGAGCGGAGGACTGTAGGTGAAAGTGCAGCAATCCTTAGGTCGCTGGTTCAAATCCGGCTCGAAGGATTGTGTATTTTCTTGTGGCTTACGCCAACGTTTTGACAGCAGTGCACTTTGACATGTGCTTGACAAACAAATTAACTTTCCCTGAGTGCCCGAAATCATCAATTGTTTACCTTTGATAGGAATGTTGCTAGAACAGCAGAGAGTACTTAAAATTGCAACAATCCTTCGGTCACTGGCTCACACGAGGATAACTTTTTCTGCAGTTGTGCCAAGTTTTTGATTTTTGCCTAGTGTTTCCCCAGAAGCAAATTATTCCCTGACCGGGAACAAACCCCGGGACGCGGCGGTGAGAGCGCAGAATCCTAACCACTAGAACATCGTGGAGAAGGCAAAAGCGATTTCGCAGTGAGGGGGCTAAACAGCATTCTTTACCGTCGGCTCACTTTTTCTCTATCCCCAAACGCAACTACTTGCAATCAAAGGGGATGTAGCTCATCGGAAGAGAGTGTTGGTTGCTTGAATGAGGACCTGGGTTCAATCTCCAGCATCTCCACGAAACCACCAAACTCAGCAGATTACATTTTTAACAGGAACATATGTGCCTGCAGCACTTATGACCATCTAGGTGATGGCATTTGTCTAAATCTGACAACCTTCAATAGCTCAGTTGGTAGAGCGGAGGACTGTAGGTGAAAGTGCAGCAATCCTTAGGTCGCTGGTTCAAATCCGGCTTGAAGGATTGAGTATTTTCTTGTGGCTTACGCCAACGTTTTGACAGCGGTGCACTTTGACATGCGCTTGACAAACAAATTAACTTTCCCTGAGTTCCAAAATCTTCGATTGTTGACCTTTGATAGGAATGTTGGTAGAGCAGCAGAGAGTACTTAAAATTGCAACAATCCTTCGGTCACTGGCTCACACGAGGATAACTTTTTCTGCAGTTGTGCCAAGTTTTTGATTTTTGCCTAGTGTTTCCCCAGAAGCAAATTATTCCCTGACCGGGAACAAACCCCGGGACGCGGCGGTGAGAGCGCAGAATCCTAACCACGAGAACATCGTGGAGAAGGCAAAAGCGATTTCGCAGTGAGGGGGCTAAACAGCATTCTTTACCGTCGGCTCACTTTTTCTCTATCCCCAAACGCAACTACTTGCAATCAAAGGGGATGTAGCTCAGCGGAAGAGAGTGTTGGTTGCTTGAATGAGGACCTGGGTTCAATCTCCAGCATCTCCACGAAACCACCAAACTCAGCAGATTACATTTTTAACGGGAACATATGTGCCTGCAGCACTTATGACCATCTAGGTGATGGCATTTTTCTAAATCTGACAACCTTCGATAGCTCAGTTGGTAGAGCGGAGGACTGTAGGTGAAAGTGCAGCAATCCTTAGGTCGCTGGTTCAAATCCGGCTCGAAGGATTGTGTATTTTCTTGTGGCTTAAGCCAACGTTTTGACAGCAGTGCACTTTGACATGTGCTTGACAAACAAATTAACTTTCCCTGAGTGCTGAAATCTTCATTTGTTGACCTTTTATAGGAATGTTGGTAGAGCAGCAGAGAGTACTTAAATTTGCAACAATCCTTCGGTCACTGGCTCACACGAGGATAACTTTTTCTGCAGTTGTGCCAAGTTTTTGATTTTTGCCTAGTGTTTCCCCAGAAGCAAATTATTCCCTGACCGGGAACAAACCCCGGGACGCGGCGGTAAGAGCGCAGAATCCTAACCACTAGAACATCGTGGAGAAGGCAAAAGCGATTTCGCAGTGAGGGGGCTAAACAGCATTCTTTACCGTCGGCTCACTTTTTCTCTATCCCCAAACGCAACTACTTGCAATCAAAGGGGATGTAGCTCAGCGGAAGAGAGTGTTGGTTGCTTGAATGAGGACCTGGGTTCAATCTCCAGCATCTCCACGAAACCACCAAACTCAGCAGATTACATTTTTAACGGGAACATATGTGTCTGCCGTCCTTCTGACCATCTAGGTGATGGCATTTGTCTAAATTAGACAACCTTCGATAGCTCAGTTGGTAGAGCGGAGGACTGTAGGTGAAAGTGCAGCAATCCTTAGGTCGCTGTTTCAAATCCGGCTCGAAGGATTGAGTATTTTCTTGTGGCTTACGCCAACGTTTTGACAGCGGTGCACTTTGACATGCGCTTGACAAACAAATTAACTTTCCCTGAGTTCCAAAATCTTCGATTGTTGACCTTTGATAGGAATGTTGGTAGAGCAGCAGAGAGTACTTAAAATTGCAACAATCCTTCGGTCACTGGCTCACACGAGGATAACTTTTTCTGCAGTTGTGCCAAGTTTTTGATTTTTGCCTAGTGTTTCCCCAGAAGCAAATTATTCCCTGACCGGGAACAAACCCCGGGACGCGGCGGTGAGAGCGCAGAATCCTAACCACGAGAACATCGTGGAGAAGGCAAAAGTGATTTCGCAGTGAGGGGGCTAAACAGCATTCTTTACCGTCGGCTCACTTTTTCTCTATCCCCAAACGCAACTACTTGCAATCAAAGGGGATGTAGCTCAGCGGAAGAGAGTGTTGGTTGCTTGAATGAGGACCTGGGTTCAATCTCCAGCATCTCCACGAAACCACCAAACTCAGCAGATTACATTTTTAACGGGAACATATGTGCCTGCAGCACTTATGACCATCTAGGTGATGGCATTTGTCTAAATCTGACAACCTTCGATAGCTCAGTTGGTAGAGCGGAGGACTGTAGGTGAAAGTGCAGCAATCCTTAGGTCGCTGGTTCAAATTTGGCTCGAAGGATTGTGTATTTTCTTGTGGCTTAAGCCAACGTTTTGACAGCAGTGCACTTTGACATGTGCTTGACAAACAAATTAACTTTCCCTGAGTGCTGAAATCTTCAATTGTTGACCTTTGATAGGAATGTTGGTAGAGCAGCAGAGAGTACTTAAATTTCCAACAATCCTTCGGTCACTGGCTCACACGAGGATAACTTTTTCTGCAGTTGTGCCAAGTTTTTGATTTTTGCCTAGTGTTTCCCCAGAAGCAAATTATTCCCTGACCGGGAACAAATCCCGGGACGCGGCGGTAAGAGCGCAGAATCCTAACCACTAGAACATCGTGGAGAAGGCAAAAGCGATTTCGCAGTGAGGGGGCTAAACAGCATTCTTTACCGTCGGCTCACTTTTTCTCTATCCCCAAACGCAACTACTTGCAATCAAAGGGGATGTAGCTCAGCGGAAGAGAGTGTTGGTTGCTTGAATGAGGACCTGGGTTCAATCTCCAGCATCTCCACGAAACCACCAAACTCAGCAGATTACTTTTTTAACGGGAACATATGTGCCTGCAGCACTTATGACCATCTAGGTGATGGCATTTGTCTAAATCTGACAACCTTCGATAGCTCAGTTGGTAGAGCGGAGGACTGTAGGTGAAAGTGCAGCAATCCTTAGGTCGCTGGTTCAAATCCGGCTCGAAGGATTGTGTATTTTCTTGTGGCTTAAGCCAACGTTTTGACAGCAGTGCACTTTGACATGTGCTTGACAAACAAATTAACTTTCCCTGAGTGCTGAAATCTTCAATTGTTGACCTTTGATAGGAATGTTGCTAGAACAGCAGAGAGTACTTAAACTTGCAACAATCCTTCGGTCACCGTCTCACACGAGGATAACTTTTTCTGCAGTTGTGCCAAGTTTTTGATTTTTGCCTAGTGTTTCCCCAGAAGCAAATTATTCCCTGACCGGGAACAAACCCCGGGACGCGGCGGTAAGAGCGCAGAATCCTAACCACTAGAACATCGTGGAGAAGGCAAAGGCGATTTCGCAGTGAGGGGGCTAAACAACATTCTTTACCGTCGGCTCACTTTTTCTCTATCCCCAAAGCCAACTACTTGCAATCAAAGGGGATGTAGCTCAGCGGGAGAGAGTTTTGGTTGCTTGAATGAGGAGCTGGGTTCAATCTCCAGCATCTCCACGAAACCACCAAACTCAGCAGATTACTTTTTTAACGGGAACATATGTGTCTGCAGCACTTCTGACCATCTAGGTGATGGCATTTGTCTAAATCTGACAACCTTCGATAGCTCAGTTGGTAGAGCGGAGGACTGTAGGTGAAAGTGCAGCAATCCTTAGGTCGCTGGTTCAAATCCGGCTCGAAGGATTGTGTATTTTCTTGTGGCTTACGCCAACGTTTTGACAGCAGTGCACTTTGACATGTGCTTGACAAACAAATTAACTTTCCCTGAGTGCCCGAAATCATCAATTGTTTACCTTTGATAGGAATGTTGCTAGAACAGCAGAGAGTACTTAAAATTGCAACAATCCTTCGGTCACTGGCTCACACGAGGATAACTTTTTCTGCAGTTGTGCCAAGTTTTTGATTTTTGCCTAGTGTTTCCCCAGAAGCAAATTATTCCCTGACCGGGAACAAACCCCGGGACGCGGCGGTGAGAGCGCAGAATCCTAACCACTAGAACATCGTGGAGAAGGCAAAAGCGATTTCGCAGTGAGGGGGCTAAACAGCATTCTTTACCGTCGGCTCACTTTTTCTCTATCCCCAAACGCAACTACTTGCAATCAAAGGGGATGTAGCTCATCGGAAGAGAGTGTTGGTTGCTTGAATGAGGACCTGGGTTCAATCTCCAGCATCTCCACGAAACCACCAAACTCAGCAGATTACATTTTTAACAGGAACATATGTGCCTGCAGCACTTATGACCATCTAGGTGATGGCATTTGTCTAAATCTGACAACCTTCAATAGCTCAGTTGGTAGAGCGGAGGACTGTAGGTGAAAGTGCAGCAATCCTTAGGTCGCTGGTTCAAATCCGGCTTGAAGGATTGAGTATTTTCTTGTGGCTTACGCCAACGTTTTGACAGCGGTGCACTTTGACATGCGCTTGACAAACAAATTAACTTTCCCTGAGTTCCAAAATCTTCGATTGTTGACCGTTGATAGGAATGTTGGTAGAGCAGCAGAGAGTACTTAAAATTGCAACAATCCTTCGGTCACTGGCTCACACGAGGATAACTTTTTCTGCAGTTGTGCCAAGTTTTTGATTTTTGCCTAGTGTTTCCCCAGAAGCAAATTATTCCCTGACCGGGAACAAACCCCGGGACGCGGCGGTGAGAGCGCAGAATCCTAACCACGAGAACATCGTGGAGAAGGCAAAAGCGATTTCGCAGTGAGGGGGCTAAACAGCATTCTTTACCGTCGGCTCACTTTTTCTCTATCCCCAAACGCAACTACTTGCAATCAAAGGGGATGTAGCTCAGCGGAAGAGAGTGTTGGTTGCTTGAATGAGGACCTGGGTTCAATCTCCAGCATCTCCACGAAACCACCAAACTCAGCAGATTACATTTTTAACGGGAACATATGTGCCTGCAGCACTTATGACCATCTAGGTGATGGCATTTGTCTAAATCTGACAACCTTCGATAGCTCAGTTGGTAGAGCGGAGGACTGTAGGTGAAAGTGCAGCAATCCTTAGGTCGCTGGTTCAAATCCGGCTCGAAGGATTGTGTATTTCCTTGTGGCTTAAGCCAACATTTTGACAGCAGTGCACTTTGACATGTGCTTGACAAACAAATTAACTTTCCCTGAGTGCTGAAATCTTCAATTGTTGACCTTTGATAGGAATGTTGGTAGAGCAGCAGAGAGTACTTAAATTTCCAACAATCCTTCGGTCACTGGCTCACACGAGGATAACTTTTTCTGCAGTTGTGCCAAGTTTTTGATTTTTGCCTAGTGTTTCCCCAGAAGCAAATTATTCCCTGACCGGGAACAAATCCCGGGACGCGGCGGTAAGAGCGCAGAATCCTAACCACTAGAACATCGTGGAGAAGGCAAAAGCGATTTTGCAGTGAGGGGGCTAAACAGCATTCTTTACCGTCGGCTCACTTTTTCTCTATCCCCAAACGCAACTACTTGCAATCAAAGGGGATGTAGCTCAGCGGAAGAGAGTGTTGGTTGCTTGAATGAGGACCTGGGTTCAATCTCCAGCATCTCCACGAAACCACCAAACTCAGCAGATTACTTTTTTAACGGGAACATATGTGTCTGCAGCACTTCTGACCATCTAGTTGATGGCATTTGTCTAAATCTGACAACCTTCGATAGCTCAGTTGGTAGAGCGGAGGACTGTAGGTGAAAGTGCAGCAATCCTTAGGTCGCTGGTTCAAATCCGGCTCGAAGGATTGTGTATTTTCTTGTGGCTTACGCCAACGTTTTGACAGCAGTGCACTTTGACATGTGCTTGACAAACAAATTAACTTTCCCTGAGTGCCGAAATCATCAATTGTTGACCTTTGATAGGAATGTTGCTAGAACAGCAGAGAGTACTTAAACTTGCAACAATCCTTCGGTCACCGGCTCACACGAGGATAACTTTTTCTGCAGTTGTGCCAAGTTTTTGATTTTTGCCTAGTGTTTCCCCAGAAGCAAATTATTCCCTGACCGGGAACAAACCCCGGGACGCGGCGGTGAGAGCGCAGAATCCTAACCACTAGAACATCGTGGAGAAGGCAAAAGCGATTTCGCAGTGAGGGGGCTAAACAGCATTCTTTACCGTCGGCTCACTTTTTCTCTATCCCCAAAGCCAACTACTTGCAATCAAAGGGGATGTAGCTCATCGGAAGAGAGTGTTGGTTGCTTGAATGAGGACCTGGGTTCAATCTCCAGCATCTCCACGAAACCACCAAACTCAGCAGATTACATTTTTAACAGGAACATATGTGCCTGCAGCACTTATGACCATCTAGGTGATGGCATTTGTCTAAATCTGACAACCTTCAATAGCTCAGTTGGTAGAGCGGAGGACTGTAGGTGAAAGTGCAGCAATCCTTAGGTCGCTGGTTCAAATCCGGCTTGAAGGATTGAGTATTTTCTTGTGGCTTACGCCAACGTTTTGACAGCGGTGCACTTTGACATGCGCTTGACAAACAAATTAACTTTCCCTGAGTTCCAAAATCTTCGATTGTTGACCTTTGATAGGAATGTTGGTAGAGCAGCAGAGAGTACTTAAAATTGCAACAATCCTTCGGTCACTGGCTCACACGAGGATAACTTTTTCTGCAGTTGTGCCAAGTTTTTGATTTTTGCCTAGTGTTTCCCCAGAAGCAAATTATTCCCTGACCGGGAACAAACCCCGGGACGCGGCGGTGAGAGCGCAGAATCCTAACCACGAGAACATCGTGGAGAAGGCAAAAGCGATTTCGCAGTGAGGGGGCTAAACAGCATTCTTTACCGTCGGCTCACTTTTTCTCTATCCCCAAACGCAACTACTTGCAATCAAAGGGGATGTAGCTCAGCGGAAGAGAGTGTTGGTTGCTTGAATGAGGACCTGGGTTCAATCTCCAGCATCTCCACGAAACCACCAAACTCAGCAGATTACATTTTTAACGGGAACATATGTGCCTGCAGCACTTATGACCATCTAGGTGATGGCATTTGTCTAAATCTGACAACCTTCGATAGCTCAGTTGGTAGAGCGGAGGACTGTAGGTGAAAGTGCAGCAATCCTTAGGTCGCTGGTTCAAATCCGGCTCGAAGGATTGTGTATTTTCTTGTGGCTTAAGCCAACGTTTTGACAGCAGTGCACTTTGACATGTGCTTGACAAACAAATTAACTTTCCCTGAGTGCTGAAATCTTCAATTGTTGACCTTTGATAGGAATGTTGGTAGAGCAGCAGAGAGTACTTAAATTTGCAACAATCCTTCGGTCACTGGCTCACACGAGGATAACTTTTTCTGCAGTTGTGCCAAGTTTTTGATTTTTGCCTAGTGTTTCCCCAGAAGCAAATTATTCCCTGACCGGGAACAAACCCCGGGACGCGGCGGTAAGAGCGCAGAATCCTAACCACTAGAACATCGTGGAGAAGGCAAAAGCGATTTCGCAGTGAGGGGGCTAAACAGCATTCTTTACCGTCGGCTCACTTTTTCTCTATCCCCAAAGCCAACTACTTGCAATCAAAGGGGATGTAGCTCAGCGGAAGAGAGTGTTGGTTGCTTGAATGAGGACCTGGGTTCAATCTCCAGCATCTCCACGAAACCACCAAACTCAGCAGATTACTTTTTTAACGGGAACATATGTGTCTGCAGCACTTCTGACCATCTAGTTGATGGCATTTGTCTAAATCTGACAACCTTCGATAGCTCAGTTGGTAGAGCGGAGGACTGTAGGTGAAAGTGCAGCAATCCTTAGGTCGCTGGTTCAAATCCGGCTCGAAGGATTGTGTATTTTCTTGTGGCTTACGCCAACGTTTTGACAGCAGTGCACTTTGACATGTGCTTGACAAACAAATTAACTTTCCCTGAGTGCTGAAATCTTCAATTGTTGACCTTTGATAGGAATGTTGGTAGAGCAGCAGAGAGTACTTAAATTTGCAACAATCCTTCGGTCACTGGCTCACACGAGGATAACTTTTTCTGCAGTTGTGCCAAGTTTTTGATTTTTGCCTAGTGTTTCCCCAGAAGCAAATTATTCCCTGACCGGGAACAAACCCCGGGACGCGGCGGTAAGAGCGCAGAATCCTAACCACTAGAACATCGTGGAGAAGGCAAAAGCGATTTCGCAGTGAGGGGGCTAAACAGCATTCTTTACCGTCGGCTCACTTTTTCTCTATCCCCAAAGCCAACTACTTGCAATCAAAGGGGATGTAGCTCAGCGGAAGAGAGTGTTGGTTGCTTGAATGAGGACCTGGGTTCAATCTCCAGCATCTCCACGAAACCACCAAACTCAGCAGATTACTTTTTTAACGGGAACATATGTGTCTGCAGCACTTCTGACCATCTAGTTGATGGCATTTGTCTAAATCTGACAACCTTCGATAGCTCAGTTGGTAGAGCGGAGGACTGTAGGTGAAAGTGCAGCAATCCTTAGGTCGCTGGTTCAAATCCGGCTCGAAGGATTGTGTATTTTCTTGTGGCTTACGCCAACGTTTTGACAGCAGTGCACTTTGACATGTGCTTGACAAACAAATTAACTTTCCCTGAGTGCCGAAATCATCAATTGTTGACCTTTGATAGGAATGTTGCTAGAACAGCAGAGAGTACTTAAACTTGCAACAATCCTTCGGTCACCGGCTCACACGAGGATAACTTTTTCTGCAGTTGTGCCAAGTTTTTGATTTTTGCCTAGTGTTTCCCCAGAAGCAAATTATTCCCTGACCGGGAACAAACCCCGGGACGCGGCGGTAAGAGCGCAGAATCCTAACCACTAGAACATCGTGGAGAAGGCAAAAGCGATTTCGCAGTGAGGGGGCTAAACAGCATTCTTTACCGTCGGCTCACTTTTTCTCTATCCCCAAAGCCAACTACTTGCAATCAAAGGGGATGTAGCTCAGCGGAAGAGAGTGTTGGTTGCTTGAATGAGGACCTGGGTTCAATCTCCAGCATCTCCACGAAACCACCAAACTCAGCAGATTACTTTTTTAACGGGAACATATGTGTCTGCAGCACTTCTGACCATCTAGGTGATGGCATTTGTCTAAATCTGGCAACCTTCGATAGCTCAGTTGGTAGAGCGGAGGACTGTAGGTGAAAGTGCAGCAATCCTTAGGTCGCTGGTTCAAATCCGGCTCGAAGGATTGTGTATTTTCTTGTGGCTTACGCCAACGTTTTGACAGCAGTGCACTTTGACATGTGCTTGACAAACAAATTAACTTTCCCTGAGTGCCCGAAATCATCAATTGTTTACCTTTGATAGGAATGTTGCTAGAACAGCAGAGAGTACTTAAAATTGCAACAATCCTTCGGTCACTGGCTCACACGAGGATAACTTTTTCTGCAGTTGTGCCAAGTTTTTGATTTTTGCCTAGTGTTTCCCCAGAAGCAAATTATTCCCTGACCGGGAACAAACCCCGGGACGCGGCGGTGAGAGCGCAGAATCCTAACCACTAGAACATCGTGGAGAAGGCAAAAGCGATTTCGCAGTGAGGGGGCTAAACAGCATTCTTTACCGTCGGCTCACTTTTTCTCTATCCCCAAACGCAACTACTTGCAATCAAAGGGGATGTAGCTCATCGGAAGAGAGTGTTGGTTGCTTGAATGAGGACCTGGGTTCAATCTCCAGCATCTCCACGAAACCACCAAACTCAGCAGATTACATTTTTAACAGGAACATATGTGCCTGCAGCACTTATGACCATCTAGGTGATGGCATTTGTCTAAATCTGACAACCTTCAATAGCTCAGTTGGTAGAGCGGAGGACTGTAGGTGAAAGTGCAGCAATCCTTAGGTCGCTGGTTCAAATCCGGCTTGAAGGATTGAGTATTTTCTTGTGGCTTACGCCAACGTTTTGACAGCGGTGCACTTTGACATGCGCTTGACAAACAAATTAACTTTCCCTGAGTTCCAAAATCTTCGATTGTTGACCTTTGATAGGAATGTTGGTAGAGCAGCAGAGAGTACTTAAAATTGCAACAATCCTTCGGTCACTTGCTCACACGAGGATAACTTTTTCTGCAGTTGTGCCAAGTTTTTGATTTTTGCCTAGTGTTTCCCCAGAAGCAAATTATTCCCTGACCGGGAACAAACCCCGGGACGCGGCGGTGAGAGCGCAGAATCCTAACCACAAGAACATCGTGGAGAAGGCAAAAGCGATTTCGCAGTGAGGGGGCTAAACAGCATTCTTTACCGTCGGCTCACTTTTTCTCTATCCCCAAACGCAACTACTTGCAATCAAAGGGGATGTAGCTCAGCGGAAGAGAGTGTTGGTTGCTTGAATGAGGACCTGGGTTCAATCTCCAGCATCTCCACGAAACCACCAAACTCAGCAGATTACATTTTTAACGGGAACATATGTGCCTGCAGCACTTATGACCATCTAGGTGATGGCATTTGTCTAAATCTGACAACCTTCGATAGCTCAGTTGGTAGAGCGGAGGACTGTAGGTGAAAGTGCAGCAATCCTTAGGTCGCTGGTTCAAATCCGGCTCGAAGGATTGTGTATTTTCTTGTGGCTTAAGCCAACGTTTTGACAGCAGTGCACTTTGACATGTGCTTGACAAACAAATTAACTTTCCCTGAGTGCTGAAATCTTCATTTGTTGACCTTTGATAGGAATGTTGGTAGAGCAGCAGAGAGTACTTAAATTTGCAACAATCCTTCGGTCACTGGCTCACACGAGGATAACTTTTTCTGCAGTTGTGCCAAGTTTTTGATTTTTGCCTAGTGTTTCCCCAGAAGCAAATTATTCCCTGACCGGGAACAAACCCCGGGACGCGGCGGTAAGAGCGCAGAATCCTAACCACTAGAACATCGTGGAGAAGGCAAAAGCGATTTCGCAGTGAGGGGGCTAAACAGCATTCTTTACCGTCGGCTCACTTTTTCTCTATCCCCAAAGCCAACTACTTGCAATCAAAGGGGATGTAGCTCAGCGGAAGAGAGTGTTGGTTGCTTGAATGAGGACCTGGGTTCAATCTCCAGCATCTCCACGAAACCACCAAACTCAGCAGATTACTTTTTTAACGGGAACATATGTGTCTGCAGCACTTCTGACCATCTAGTTGATGGCATTTGTCTAAATCTGACAACCTTCGATAGCTCAGTTGGTAGAGCGGAGGACTGTAGGTGAAAGAGCAGCAATCCTTAGGTCGCTGGTTCAAATCCGGCTCGAAGGATTGTGTATTTTCTTGTGGCTTACGCCAACGTTTTGACAGCAGTGCACTTTGACATGTGCTTGACAAACAAATTAACTTTCCCTGAGTGCCGAAATCATCAATTGTTGACCTTTGATAGGAATGTTGCTAGAACAGCAGAGAGTACTTAAACTTGCAACAATCCTTCGGTCACCGGCTCACACGAGGATAACTTTTTCTGCAGTTGTGCCAAGTTTTTGATTTTTGCCTAGTGTTTCCCCAGAAGCAAATTATTCCCTGACCGGGAACAAACCCCGGGACGCGGCGGTAAGAGCGCAGAATCCTAACCACTAGAACATCGTGGAGAAGGCAAAAGCGATTTCGCAGTGAGGGGGCTAAACAGCATTCTTTACCGTCGGCTCACTTTTTCTCTATCCCCAAAGCCAACTACTTGCAATCAAAGGGGATGTAGCTCAGCGGAAGAGAGTGTTGGTTGCTTGAATGAGGACCTGGGTTCAATCTCCAGCATCTCCACGAAACCACCAAACTCAGCAGATTACTTTTTTAACGGGAACATATGTGTCTGCAGCACTTCTGACCATCTAGGTGATGGCATTTGTCTAAATCTGACAACCTTCGATAGCTCAGTTGGTAGAGCGGAGGACTGTAGGTGAAAGTGCAGCAATCCTTAGGTCGCTGGTTCAAATCCGGCTCGAAGGATTGTGGATTTTCTTGTGGCTTACGCCAACGTTTTGACAGCAGTGCACTTTGACATGTGCTTGACAAACAAATTAACTTTCCCTGAGTGCCCGAAATCATCAATTGTTTACCTTTGATAGGAATGTTGCTAGAACAGCAGAGAGTACTTAAAATTGCAACAATCCTTCGGTCACTGGCTCACACGAGGATAACTTTTTCTGCAGTTGTGCCAAGTTTTTGATTTTTGCCTAGTGTTTCCCCAGAAGCAAATTATTCCCTGACCGGGAACAAACCCCGGGACGCGGCGGTAAGAGCGCAGAATCCTAACCACTAGAACATCGTGGAGAAGGCAAAAGCGATTTCGCAGTGAGGGGGCTAAACAGCATTCTTTACCGTCGGCTCACTTTTTCTCTATCCCCAAAGCCAACTACTTGCAATCAAAGGGGATGTAGCTCAGCGGAAGAGAGTGTTGGTTGCTTGAATGAGGACCTGGGTTCAATCTCCAGCATCTCCACGAAACCACCAAACTCAGCAGATTACTTTTTTAACGGGAACATATGTGTCTGCAGCACTTCTGACCATCTAGTTGATGGCATTTGTCTAAATCTGACAACCTTCGATAGCTCAGTTGGTAGAGCGGAGGACTGTAGGTGAAAGAGCAGCAATCCTTAGGTCGCTGGTTCAAATCCGGCTCGAAGGATTGTGTATTTTCTTGTGGCTTACGCCAACGTTTTGACAGCAGTGCACTTTGACATGTGCTTGACAAACAAATTAACTTTCCCTGAGTGCCGAAATCATCAATTGTTGACCTTTGATAGGAATGTTGCTAGAACAGCAGAGAGTACTTAAACTTGCAACAATCCTTCGGTCACCGGCTCACACGAGGATAACTTTTTCTGCAGTTGTGCCAAGTTTTTGATTTTTGCCTAGTGTTTCCCCAGAAGCAAATTATTCCCTGACCGGGAACAAACCCCGGGACGCGGCGGTAAGAGCGCAGAATCCTAACCACTAGAACATCGTGGAGAAGGCAAAAGCGATTTCGCAGTGAGGGGGCTAAACAGCATTCTTTACCGTCGGCTCACTTTTTCTCTATCCCCAAAGCCAACTACTTGCAATCAAAGGGGATGTAGCTCAGCGGAAGAGAGTGTTGGTTGCTTGAATGAGGACCTGGGTTCAATCTCCAGCATCTCCACGAAACCACCAAACTCAGCAGATTACTTTTTTAACGGGAACATATGTGTCTGCAGCACTTCTGACCATCTAGGTGATGGCATTTGTCTAAATCTGACAACCTTCGATAGCTCAGTTGGTAGAGCGGAGGACTGTAGGTGAAAGTGCAGCAATCCTTAGGTCGCTGGTTCAAATCCGGCTCGAAGGATTGTGGATTTTCTTGTGGCTTACGCCAACGTTTTGACAGCAGTGCACTTTGACATGTGCTTGACAAACAAATTAACTTTCCCTGAGTGCCTGAAATCATCAATTGTTTACCTTTGATAGGAATGTTGCTGGAACAGCAGAGAGTACTTAAAATTGCAACAATCCTTCGGTCACTGGCTCACACGAGGATAACTTTTTCTGCAGTTGTGCCAAGTTTTTGATTTTTGCCTAGTGTTTCCCCAGAAGCAAATTATTCCCTGACCGGGAACAAACCCCGGGACGCGGCGGTGAGAGCGCAGAATCCTAACCACTAGAACATCGTGGAGAAGGCAAAAGCGATTTCGCAGTGAGGGGGCTAAACAGCATTCTTTACCGTCGGCTCACTTTTTCTCTATCCCCAAACGCAACTACTTGCAATCAAAGGGGATGTAGCTCATCGGAAGAGAGTGTTGGTTGCTTGAATGAGGACCTGGGTTCAATCTCCAGCATCTCCACGAAACCACCAAACTCAGCAGATTACATTTTTAACAGGAACATATGTGCCTGCAGCACTTATGACCATCTAGGTGATGGCATTTGTCTAAATCTGACAACCTTCAATAGCTCAGTTGGTAGAGCGGAGGACTGTAGGTGAAAGTGCAGCAATCCTTAGGTCACTGGTTCAAATCCGGCTCGAAGGATTGTGTATTTTCTTGTGGCTTAAGCCAACGTTTTGACAGCAGTGCACTTTGACATGTGCTTGACAAACAAATTAACTTTCCCTGAGTGCTGAAATCTTCAATTGTTGACCTTTGATAGGAATGTTGGTAGAGCAGCAGAGAGTACTTAAATTTGCAACAATCCTTCGGTCACTGGCTCACACGAGGATAACTTTTTCTGCAGTTGTGCCAAGTTTTTGATTTTTGCCTAGTGTTTCCCCAGAAGCAAATTATTCCCTGACCGGGAACAAACCCCGGGACGCGGCGGTAAGAGCGCAGAATCCTAACCACTAGAACATCTTGGAGAAGGCAAAAGCGATTTCGCAGTGAGGGGGCTAAACAGCATTCTTTACCGTCGGCTCACTTTTTCTCTATCCCCAAAGCCAACTACTTGCAATCAAAGGGGATGTAGCTCAGCGGAAGAGAGTGTTGGTTGCTTGAATGAGGACCTGGGTTCAATCTCCAGCATCTCCACGAAACCACCAAACTCAGCAGATTACTTTTTTAACGGGAACATATGTGTCTGCAGCACTTCTGACCATCTAGTTGATGGCATTTGTCTAAATCTGACAACCTTCGATAGCTCAGTTGGTAGAGCGGAGGACTGTAGGTGAAAGTGCAGCAATCCTTAGGTCGCTGGTTCAAATCCGGCTCGAAGGATTGTGTATTTTCTTGTGGCTTACGCCAACGTTTTGACAGCAGTGCACTTTGACATGTGCTTGACAAACAAATTAACTTTCCCTGAGTGCCCGAAATCATCAGTTGTTTACCTTTGATAGGAATGTTGCTAGAACAGCAGAGAGTACTTAAAATTGCAACAATCCTTCGGTCACTGGCTCACACGAGGATAACTTTTTCTGCAGTTGTGCCAAGTTTTTGATTTTTGCCTAGTGTTTCCCCAGAAGCAAATTATTCCCTGACCGGGAACAAACCCCGGGACGCGGCGGTAAGAGCGCAGAATCCTAACCACTAGAACATCGTGGAGAAGGCAAAAGCGATTTCGCAGTGAGGGGGCTAAACAGCATTCTTTACCGTCGGTTCACTTTTTCTCTATCCCCAAACGCAACTACTTGCAATCAAAGGGGATGTAGCTCATCGGAAGAGAGTGTTGGTTGCTTGAATGAGGACCTGGGTTCAATCTCCAGCATCTCCACGAAACCACCAAACTCAGCAGATTACATTTTTAACAGGAACATATGTGCCTGCAGCACTTATGACCATCTAGGTGATGGCATTTGTCTAAATCTGACAACCTTCAATAGCTCAGTTGGTAGAGCGGAGGACTGTAGGTGAAAGTGCCGCAATCCTTAGGTCGCTGGTTCAAATCCGGCTTGAAGGATTGAGTATTTTCTTGTGGCTTACGCCAACGTTTTGACAGCGGTGCACTTTGACATGCGCTTGACAAACAAATTAACTTTCCCTGAGTTCCAAAATCTTCGATTGTTGACCTTTGATAGGAATGTTGGTAGAGCAGCAGAGAGTACTTAAAATTGCAACAATCCTTCGGTCACTGGCTCACACGAGGATAACTTTTTCTGCAGTTGTGCCAAGTTTTTGATTTTTGCCTAGTGTTTCCCCAGAAGCAAATTATTCCCTGACCGGGAACAAACCCCGGGACGCATCGGTGAGAGCGCAGAATCCTAACCACGAGAACATCGTGGAGAAGGCAAAAGCGATTTCGCAGTGAGGGGGCTAAACAGCATTCTTTACCGTCGGCTCACTTTTTCTCTATCCCCAAACGCAACTACTTGCAATCAAAGGGGATGTAGCTCAGCGGAAGAGAGTGTTGGTTGCTTGAATGAGGACCTGGGTTCAATCTCCAGCATCTCCACGAAACCTCCAAACTCAGCAGATTACATTTTTAACGGGAACATATGTGCCTGCAGCACTTATGACCATCTAGGTGATGGCATTTGTCTAAATCTGACAACCTTCAATAGCTCAGTTGGTAGAGCGGAGGACTGTAGGTGAAAGTGCAGCAATCCTTAGGTCGCTGGTTCAAATCCGGCTAGAAGGATTGAGTATTTTCTTGTGGCTTACGCCAACGTTTTGACAGCGGTGCACTTTGACATGCGCTTGACAAACAAATTAACTTTCCCTGAGTTCCAAAATCTTCGATTGTTGACCTTTGATAGGAATGTTGGTAGAGCAGCAGAGAGTACTTAAAATTGCAACAATCCTTCGGTCACTGGCTCACACGAGGATAACTTTTTCTGCAGTTGTGCCAAGTTTTTGATTTTTGCCTAGTGTTTCCCCAGAAGCAAATTATTCCCTGACCGGGAACAAACCCTGGGACGCGGCGGTGAGAGCGCCGAATCCTAACCACTAGAACATTGTGGAGAAGGCAAAAGCGATTTCGCAGTGAGGGGGCTAAACAGCATTCTTTACCGTCGGCTCACTTTTTCTCTATCCCCAAACGCAACTATTTGCAATCAAAGGGGATGTAGCTCAGCGGAAGAGAGTGTTGGTTGCTTGAATGAGGACCTGGGTTGGACCTCCAGCATCTCCACGAAACTACCAAACTCAGCAGATTACATCTTTAACGGGAACATATGTGTCTGCAGCACTTCTGACAATCTAGTTGATGGCATTTGTCTATATTTGACAACCTTCGATAGCTCAGTTGGTAGAGCGGAGGACTGTAGGTGAAAGTGCACCAATCTTTAGGTCGCTGGTTCAAATCAGGCTCGAAGGATTGTGTATTTTCTTGTGGCTTACGCCAACGTTTTGACAGCAGTGCACTTTGACATGTGCTTGACAAACAAATTAACTTTCCCTGAGTGCCGAAATCTTCGATTGTTGACCTTTGATAGGAATGTTGGTAGAGCAGCAGAGAGTACTTAAAATTGCAACAATCCTTCGGTCACCGGCTCACACGAGGATAACTTTTTCTGCAGTTATGCCAAGTTTTTGATTTTTGCCTAGTGTTTCCCCAGAAGCAAATTATTCCCTGACCGGGAACAAACTCCGGGACGCGGCGGTAAGAGCGCAGAATCCTAACCACTAGAACATTGTGGAGAAGGCAAAAGCGATTTCGCAGTGAGGGGGCTAAACAGCATTCTTTACCGTCGGCTCACTTTTTCTCCATCCCCAAACGCAACTACTTGCAATCAAAGGGGATGTAGCTCAGCGGAAGAGAGTGTTGGTTGCTTGAATGTGGACCTGGGATCAATCTCCAGCATCTCCACGAAACCACCAAACTCAGCAGATTACATTTTTAACGGGAACATATGTGTCTGCCGTCCTTCTGACCATCTAGGTGATGGCATTTGTCTAAATTTGACAACCTTCGATAGCTCAGTTGGTAGAGCGGAGGACTGTAGGTGAAAGAGCAGCAATCCTTAGGTCGCTGGTTCAAATCCGGCTCGAAGGATTGTGTATTTTCTTGTGGCTTACGCCAACGTTTTGACAGCAGTGCATTTGACATGTGCTTGACAAACAAATTAACTTTCCCTGAGTGCCGAAATCATCAATTGTTGACCTTTGATAGGAATGTTGCTAGAACAGCAGAGAGTACTTAAACTTGCAACAATCCTTCGGTCACCGGCTCACACGAGGATAACTTTTTCTGCAGTTGTGCCAAGTTTTTGATTTTTGCCTAGTGTTTCCCCAGAAGCAAATTATTCCCTGACCGGGAACAAACCCCGGGACGCGGCGGTAAGAGCGCAGAATCCTAACCACTAGAACATCGTGGAGAAGGCAAAAGCGATTTCGCAGTGAGGGGGCTAAACAGCATTCTTTACCGTCGGCTCACTTTTTCTCTATCCCCAAAGCCAACTACTTGCAATCAAAGGGGATGTAGCTCAGCGGAAGAGAGTGTTGGTTGCTTGAATGAGGACCTGGGTTCAATCTCCAGCATCTCCACGAAACCACCAAACTCAGCAGATTACTTTTTTAACGGGAACATATGTGTCTGCAGCACTTCTGACCATCTAGGTGATGGCATTTGTCTAAATCCGACAACCTTCGATAGCTCAGTTGGTAGAGCGGAGGACTGTAGGTGAAAGTGCAGCAATCCTTAGGTCGCTGGTTCAAATCCGGCTCGAAGGATTGTGTATTTTCTTGTGGCTTACGCCAACGTTTTGACAGCAGTGCACTTTGACATGTGCTTGACAAACAAATTAACTTTCCCTGAGTGCCCGAAATCATCAATTGTTTACCTTTGATAGGAATGTTGCTAGAACAGCAGAGAGTACTTAAAATTGCAACAATCCTTCGGTCACTGGCTCACACGAGGATAACTTTTTCTGCAGTTGTGCCAAGTTTTTGATTTTTGCCTAGTGTTTCCCCAGAAGCAAATTATTCCCTGACCGGGAACAAACCCCGGGACGCGGCGGTGAGAGCGCAGAATCCTAACCACTAGAACATCGTGGAGAAGGCAAAAGCGATTTCGCAGTGAGGGGGCTAAACAGCATTCTTTACCGTCGGCTCACTTTTTCTCTATCCCCAAACGCAACTACTTGCAATCAAAGGGGATGTAGCTCAGCGGAAGAGAGTGTTGGTTGCTTGAATGAGGACCTGGGTTCAATCTCCAGCATCTCCACGAAACCACCAAACTCAGCAGATTACATTTTTAACGGGAACATATGTGCCTGCAGCACTTATGACCATCTAGGTGATGGCATTTGTCTAAATCTGACAACCTTCGATAGCTCAGTTGGTAGAGCGGAGGACTGTAGGTGAAAGTGCAGCAATCCTTAGGTCGCTGGTTCAAATCCGGCTCGAAGGATTGTGTATTTTCTTGTGGCTTAAGCCAACGTTTTGACAGCAGTGCACTTTGACATGTGCTTGACAAACAAATTAACTTTCCCTGAGTGCTGAAATCTTCAATTGTTGACCTTTGTTAGGAATGTTGGTAGAGCAGCAGAGAGTACTTAAATTTGCAACAATCCTTCTTTCACTGGCTCACACGAGGATAACTTTTTCTGCAGTTGTGCCAAGTTTTTGATTTTTGCCTAGTGTTTCCCCAGAAGCAAATTATTCCCTGACCGGGAACAAACCCCGGGACGCGGCGGTAAGAGCGCAGAATCCTAACCACTAGAACATCGTGGAGAAGGCAAAAGCGATTTCGCAGTGAGGGGGCTAAACATCATTCTTTACCGTCGGCTCACTTTTTCTCTATCCCCAAAGCCAACTACTTGCAATCAAAGGGGATGTAGCTCAGCGGAAGAGAGTGTTGGTTGCTTGAATGAGGACCTGGGTTCAATCTCCAGCATCTCCACGAAACCACCAAACTCAGCAGATTACTTTTTTAACGGGAACATATGTGTCTGCAGCACTTCTGACCATCTAGTTGATGGCATTTGTCTAAATCTGACAACCTTCGATAGCTCAGTTGGTAGAGCGGAGGACTGTAGGTGAAAGTGCAGCAATCCTTAGGTCGCTGTTTCAAATCCGGCTCGAAGGATTCTGTATTTTCTTGTGGCTTACGCCAACGTTTTGACAGCAGTGCACTTTGACATGTGCTTGACAAACAAATTAACTTTCCCTGAGTGCCCGAAATCATCAGTTGTTTACCTTTGATAGGAATGTTGCTAGAACAGCAGAGAGTACTTAAAATTGCAACAATCCTTCGGTCACTGGCTCACACGAGGATAACTTTTTCTGCAGTTGTGCCAAGTTTTTGATTTTTGCCTAGTGTTTCCCCAGAAGCAAATTATTCCCTGACCGGGAACAAACCCCGGGACGCGGCGGTAAGAGCGCAGAATCCTAACCACTAGAACATCGTGGAGAAGGCAAAAGCGATTTCGCAGTGAGGGGGCTAAACAGCATTCTTTACCGTCGGCTCACTTTTTCTCTATCCCCAAACGCAACTACTTGTAATCAAAGGGGATGTAGCTCATCGGAAGAGAGTGTTGGTTGCTTGAATGAGGACCTGGGTTCAATCTCCAGCATCTCCACCAAACTCAGCAGATTACATTTTTAACAGGAACATATGTGCCTGCAGCACTTATGACCATCTAGGTGATGGCATTTGTCTAAATCTGACAACCTTCAATAGCTCAGTTGGTAGAGCGGAGGACTGTAGGTGAAAGTGCAGTAATCCTTAGGTCGCTGGTTCAAATCCGGCTAGAAGGATTGAGTATTTTCTTGTGGCTTACGCCAACGTTTTGACAGCAGTGCACTTTGACATGTGCTTGACAAACAAATTAACTTTCCCTGAGTGCCGAAATCTTCGATTGTTGACCTTTGATAGGAATGTTGGTAGAGCAGCAGAGAGTACTTAAAATTGCAACAATCCTTCGGTCACTGGCTCACACGAGGATAACTTTTTCTGCAGTTGTGCCAAGTTTTTGATTTTTGCCTAGTGTTTCCCCAGAAGCAAATTATTCCCTGACCGGGAACAAACCCCGGGATGCGGCGGTGAGAGCGCCGAATCCTAACCACTAGAACATCGTGGAGAAGGCAAAAGCGATTTCGCAGTGAGGGGGCTAAACAGCATTCTTTACCGTCGGCTCACTTTTTCTCTATCCCCAAACGCAACTACTTGCAATCAAACGGGATGTAGCTCAGCGGAAGAGAGTGTTGGTTGCTTGAATGAGGACCTGGGTTCAATCTCCAGCATCTCCACGAAACCACCAAACTCAGCAGATTACATTTTTAACGGGAACATATGTGCCTGCAGCACTTCTGACCATCTAGGTGATGGCATTGGTCTAAATCTGACAACCTTCAATAGCTCAGTTGGTAGAGCGGAGGACTGTAGGTGAAAGTGCAGCAATCCTTAGGTCGCTGGTTCAAATCCGGCTTGAAGTATTGTGTATTTTCTTGTGGCTTACGCCAACGTTTTGACAGCAGTGCACTTTGACATGTGCTTGACAAACAAATTAACTTTCCCTGAGTGCCGAAGTCATCAATTGTTGACCTTTGATAGGAATGTTGCTAGAACAGCAGAGAGTACTTAAACTTGCAACAATCCTTCGGTCACCGGCTCACACGAGGATAACTTTTTCTGCAGTTATGCCAAGTTTTTGATTTTTGCCTAGTGTTTCCCCAGAAGCAAATTATTCCCTGACCGGGAACAAACTCCGGGACGCGGCGGTAAGAGCGCAGAATCCTAACCACTAGAACATTGTGGAGAAGGCAAAAGCGATTTCGCAGTGAGGGGGCTAAACAGCATTCTTTACCGTCGGCTCACTTTTTCTCCATCCCCAAACGCAACTACTTGCAATCAAAGGGGATGTAGCTCAGCGGAAGAGAGTGTTGGTTGCTTGAATGTGGACCTGGGATCAATCTCCAGCATCTCCACGAAACCACCAAACTCAGCAGATTACATTTTTAACGGGAACATATGTGTCTGCCGTCCTTCTGACCATCTAGGTGATGGCATTTGTCTAAATTTGACAACCTTCGATAGCTCAGTTGGTAGAGCGGAGGACTGTAGGTGAAAGAGCAGCAATCCTTAGGTCGCTGGTTCAAATCCGGCTCGAAGGATTGTGTATTTTCTTGTGGCTTACGCCAACGTTTTGACAGCAGTGCATTTGACATGTGCTTGACAAACAAATTAACTTTCCCTGAGTGCCGAAATCATCAATTGTTGACCTTTGATAGGAATGTTGCTAGAACAGCAGAGAGTACTTAAACTTGCAACAATCCTTCGGTCACCGGCTCACACGAGGATAACTTTTTCTGCAGTTGTGCCAAGTTTTTGATTTTTGCCTAGTGTTTCCCCAGAAGCAAATTATTCCCTGACCGGGAACAAACCCCGGGACGCGGCGGTAAGAGCGCAGAATCCTAACCACTAGAACATCGTGGAGAAGGCAAAAGCGATTTCGCAGTGAGGGGGCTAAACAGCATTCTTTACCGTCGGCTCACTTTTTCTCTATCCCCAAAGCCAACTACTTGCAATCAAAGGGGATGTAGCTCAGCGGAAGAGAGTGTTGGTTGCTTGAATGAGGACCTGGGTTCAATCTCCAGCATCTCCACGAAACCACCAAACTCAGCAGATTACTTTTTTAACGGGAACATATGTGTCTGCAGCACTTCTGACCATCTAGGTGATGGCATTTGTCTGAATCCGACAACCTTCGATAGCTCAGTTGGTAGAGCGGAGGACTGTAGGTGAAAGTGCAGCAATCCTTAGGTCGCTGGTTCAAATCCGGCTCGAAGGATTGTGTATTTTCTTGTGGCTTACGCCAACGTTTTGACAGCAGTGCACTTTGACATGTGCTTGACAAACAAATTAACTTTCCCTGAGTGCCCGAAATCATCAATTGTTTACCTTTGATAGGAATGTTGCTAGAACAGCAGAGAGTACTTAAAATTGCAACAATCCTTCGGTCACTGGCTCACACGAGGATAACTTTTTCTGCAGTTGTGCCAAGTTTTTGATTTTTGCCTAGTGTTTCCCCAGAAGCAAATTATTCCCTGACCGGGAACAAACCCCGGGACGCGGCGGTGAGAGCGCAGAATCCTAACCACTAGAACATCGTGGAGAAGGCAAAAGCGATTTCGCAGTGAGGGGGCTAAACAGCATTCTTTACCGTCGGCTCACTTTTTCTCTATCCCCAAACGCAACTACTTGCAATCAAAGGGGATGTAGCTCAGCGGAAGAGAGTGTTGGTTGCTTGAATGAGGACCTGGGTTCAATCTCCAGCATCTCCACGAAACCACCAAACTCAGCAGATTACATTTTTAACGGGAACATATGTGCCTGCAGCACTTATGACCATCTAGGTGATGGCATTTGTCTAAATCTGACAACCTTCGATAGCTCAGTTGGTAGAGCGGAGGACTGTAGGTGAAAGTGCAGCAATCCTTAGGTCGCTGGTTCAAATCCGGCTCGAAGGATTGTGTATTTTCTTGTGGCTTAAGCCAACGTTTTGACAGCAGTGCACTTTGACATGTGCTTGACAAACAAATTAACTTTCCCTGAGTGCTGAAATCTTCAATTGTTGACCTTTGTTAGGAATGTTGGTAGAGCAGCAGAGAGTACTTAAATTTGCAACAATCCTTCTTTCACTGGCTCACACGAGGATAACTTTTTCTGCAGTTGTGCCAAGTTTTTGATTTTTGCCTAGTGTTTCCCCAGAAGCAAATTATTCCCTGACCGGGAACAAACCCCGGGACGCGGCGGTAAGAGCGCAGAATCCTAACCACTAGAACATCGTGGAGAAGGCAAAAGCGATTTCGCAGTGAGGGGGCTAAACAGCATTCTTTACCGTCGGCTCACTTTTTCTCTATCCCCAAAGCCAACTACTTGCAATCAAAGGGGATGTAGCTCAGCGGAAGAGAGTGTTGGTTGCTTGAATGAGGACCTGGGTTCAATCTCCAGCATCTCCACGAAACCACCAAACTCAGCAGATTACTTTTTTAACGGGAACATATGTGTCTGCAGCACTTCTGACCATCTAGTTGATGGCATTTGTCTGAATCTGACAACCTTCGATAGCTCAGTTGGTAGAGCGGAGGACTGTAGGTGAAAGTGCAGCAATCCTTAGGTCGCTGTTTCAAATCCGGCTCGAAGGATTCTGTATTTTCTTGTGGCTTACGCCAACGTTTTGACAGCAGTGCACTTTGACATGTGCTTGACAAACAAATTAACTTTCCCTGAGTGCCCGAAATCATCAGTTGTTTACCTTTGATAGGAATGTTGCTAGAACAGCAGAGAGTACTTAAAATTGCAACAATCCTTCGGTCACTGGCTCACACGAGGATAACTTTTTCTGCAGTTGTGCCAAGTTTTTGATTTTTGCCTAGTGTTTCCCCAGAAGCAAATTATTCCCTGACCGGGAACAAACCCCGGGACGCGGCGGTAAGAGCGCAGAATCCTAACCACTAGAACATCGTGGAGAAGGCAAAAGCGATTTCGCAGTGAGGGGGCTAAACAGCATTCTTTACCGTCGGCTCACTTTTTCTCTATCCCCAAATGCAACTACTTGTAATCAAAGGGGATGTAGCTCATCGGAAGAGAGTGTTGGTTGCTTGAATGAGGACCTGGGTTCAATCTCCAGCATCTCCACGAAACCACCAAACTCAGCAGATTACATTTTTAACAGGAACATATGTGCCTGCAGCACTTATGACCATCTAGGTGATGGCATTTGTCTAAATCTGACAACCTTCAATAGCTCAGTTGGTAGAGCGGAGGACTGTAGGTGAAAGTGCAGTAATCCTTAGGTCGCTGGTTCAAATCCGGCTAGAAGGATTGAGTATTTTCTTGTGGCTTACGCCAACGTTTTGACAGCAGTGCACTTTGACATGTGCTTGACAAACAAATTAACTTTCCCTGAGTGCCGAAATCTTCGATTGTTGACCTTTGATAGGAATGTTGGTAGAGCAGCAGAGAGTACTTAAAATTGCAACAATCCTTCGGTCACTGGCTCACACGAGGATAACTTTTTCTGCAGTTGTGCCAAGTTTTTGATTTTTGCCTAGTGTTTCCCCAGAAGCAAATTATTCCCTGACCGGGAACAAACCCCGGGATGCGGCGGTGAGAGCGCCGAATCCTAACCACTAGAACATCGTGGAGAAGGCAAAAGCGATTTCGCAGTGAGGGGGCTAAACAGCATTCTTTACCGTCGGCTCACTTTTTCTCTATCCCCAAACGCAACTACTTGCAATCAAACGGGATGTAGCTCAGCGGAAGAGAGTGTTGGTTGCTTGAATGAGGACCTGGGTTCAATCTCCAGCATCTCCACGAAACCACCAAACTCAGCAGATTACATTTTTAACGGGAACATATGTGCCTGCAGCACTTCTGACCATCTAGGTGATGGCATTGGTCTAAATCTGACAACCTTCAATAGCTCAGTTGGTAGAGCGGAGGACTGTAGGTGAAAGTGCAGCAATCCTTAGGTCGCTGGTTCAAATCCGGCTTGAAGTATTGTGTATTTTCTTGTGGCTTACGCCAACGTTTTGACAGCAGTGCACTTTGACATGTGCTTGACAAACAAATTAACTTTCCCTGAGTGCCGAAGTCATCAATTGTTGACCTTTGATAGGAATGTTGCTAGAACAGCAGAGAGTACTTAAACTTGCAACAATCCTTCGGTCACCGGCTCACACGAGGATAACTTTTTCTGCAGTTGTGCCAAGTTTTTGATTTTTGCCTAGTGTTTCCCCAGAAGCAAATTATTCCCTGACCGGGAACAAACCCTGGGACGCGGCGGTGAGAGCGCCGAATCCTAACCACTAGAACATTGTGGAGAAGGCAAAAGCGATTTCGCAGTGAGGGGGCTAAACAGCATTCTTTACCGTCGGCTCACTTTTTCTCCATCCCCAAACGCAACTACTTGCAATCAAAGGGGATGTAGCTAAGCGGAAGATAGTGTTGGTTGCTTGAATGTGGACCTGGGATCAATCTCCAGCATCTCCACGAAACCACCAAACTCAGCAGATTACATTTTTAACGGGAACATATGTGTCTGCCGTCCTTCTGACCATCTAGGTGATGTCATTTGTCTAAATTTGACAACCTTCGATAGCTCAGTTGGTAGAGCGGAGGACTGTAGGTGAAAGTGCAGCAATCCTTAGGTCCCTGGTTCAAATCCGGCTCGAAGGATTGTATATTTTCTTGTGGCTTACGCCAACGTTTTGACAGCAGTGCACTTTGACATGCGCTTGACAAACAAATTAACTTTCCCTGAGTTCCAAAATCTTTGATTGTTGACCTTTGATAGGAATGTTGGTAGAGCAGCAGAGAGTACTTCAAATTGCAACAATCCTTCGGTCACTGGCTCACACGAGGATAACTTTTTCTGCAGTTGTGCCAAGGTTTTGATTTTTGCCTAGTGTTTCCCCAGAAACAAATTATTCCCTGACCGGGAAAAAACCCCGGGACGCGGCGGTGAGAGCGCAGAATCCTAACCACGAGAACATCGTGGAGAAGGCAAAAGCGATTTCGCAGTGAGGGGGCTAAACAGCATTCTTTACCGTCGGCTCACTTTTTCTCTATCCCCAAACGCAACTACTTGCAATCAAACGGGATGTAGCTCAGCGGAAGAGAGTGTTGGTTGCTTGAATGAGGACCTGGGTTCAATCTCCAGCATCTCCACGAAACCACCAAACTCAGCAGATTACATTTTTAACGGGAACATATGTGCCTGCAGCACTTCTGACCATCTAGGTGATGGCATTGGTCTAAATCTGACAACCTTCAATAGCTCAGTTGGTAGAGCGGAGGACTGTAGGTGAAAGTGCAGCAATCCTTAGGTCGCTGGTTCAAATCCGGCTTGAAGTATTGTGTATTTTCTTGTGGCTTACGCCAACGTTTTGACAGCAGTGCACTTTGACATGTGCTTGACAAACAAATTAACTTTCCCTGAGTGCCGAAGTCATCAATTGTTGACCTTTGATAGGAATGTTGCTAGAAGAGCAGAGAGTACTTAAACTTGCAACAATCCTTCGGTCACCGGCTCACACGAGGATAACTTTTTCTGCAGTTGTGCCAAGTTTTTGATTTTTGCCTAGTGTTTCCCCAGAAGCAAATTATTCCCTGACCGGGAACAAACCCTGGGACGCGGCGGTGAGAGCGCCGAATCCTAACCACTAGAACATTGTGGAGAAGGCAAAAGCGATTTCGCAGTGAGGGGGCTAAACAGCATTCTTTACCGTCGGCTCACTTTTTCTCCATCCCCAAACGCAACTACTTGCAATCAAAGGGGATGTAGCTAAGCGGAAGATAGTGTTGGTTGCTTGAATGTGGACCTGGGATCAATCTCCAGCATCTCCACGAAACCACCAAACTCAGCAGATTACATTTTTAACGGGAACATATGTGTCTGCCGTCCTTCTGACCATCTAGGTGATGTCATTTGTCTAAATTTGACAACCTTCGATAGCTCAGTTGGTAGAGCGGAGGACTGTAGGTGAAAGTGCAGCAATCCTTAGGTCCCTGGTTCAAATCCGGCTCGAAGGATTGTATATTTTCTTGTGGCTTACGCCAACGTTTTGACAGCAGTGCACTTTGACATGCGCTTGACAAACAAATTAACTTTCCCTGAGTTCCAAAATCTTTGATTGTTGACCTTTGATAGGAATGTTGGTAGAGCAGCAGAGAGTACTTCAAATTGCAACAATCCTTCGGTCACTGGCTCACACGAGGATAACTTTTTCTGCAGTTGTGCCAAGGTTTTGATTTTTGCCTAGTGTTTCCCCAGAAACAAATTATTCCCTGACCGGGAAAAAACCCCGGGACGCGGAGGTGAGAGCGCAGAATCCTAACCACGAGAACATCGTGGAGAAGGCAAAAGCGATTTCGCAGTGAGGGGGCTAAACAGCATTCTTTACCGTCGGCTCACTTTTTCTCTATCCCCAAACGCAACTACTTGCAATCAAAGGGGATGTAGCTCAGCGGAAGAGAGTGTTGGTTGCTTGAATGAGGACCTGGGTTCAATCTCCAGCATCTCCACGAAACCACCAAACTCAGCAGATTACATTTTTAACGGGAACATATGTGCCTGCAGCACTTCTGACCATCTAGGTGATGGCATTTGTCTAAATCTGACAACCTTCAATAGCTCAGTTGGTAGAGCGGAGGACTGTAGGTGAAAGTGCAGTAATCCTTAGGTCGCTGGTTCAAATCCGGCTAGAAGGATTGAGTATTTTCTTGTGGCTTACGCCAACGTTTTGACAGCGGTGCACTTTGACATGCGCTTGACAAACAAATTAACTTTCCCTGAGTTCCAAAATCTTCGATTGTTGACCTTTGATAGGAATGTTGGTAGAGCAGCAGAGAGTACTTAAAATTGCAACAATCCTTCGGTCACTGGCTCACACGAGGATAACTTTTTCTGCAGTTGTGCCAAGTTTTTGATTTTTGCCTAGTGTTTCCCCAGAAGCAAATTATTCCCTGACCGGGAACAAACCCTGGGACGCGGCGGTGAGAGCGCCGAATCCTAACCACTAGAACATTGTGGAGAAGGCAAAAGCGATTTCGCAGTGAGGGGGCTAAACAGCATTCTTTACCGTCGGCTCACTTTTTCTCCATCCCCAAACGCAACTACTTGCAATCAAAGGGGATGTAGCTAAGCGGAAGATAGTGTTGGTTGCTTGAATGTGGACCTGGGATCAATCTCCAGCATCTCCACGAAACCACCAAACTCAGCAGATTACATTTTTAACGGGAACATATGTGTCTGCCGTCCTTCTGACCATCTAGGTGATGTCATTTGTCTAAATTTGACAACCTTCGATAGCTCAGTTGGTAGAGCGGAGGACTGTAGGTGAAAGTGCAGCAATCCTTAGGTCGCTGGTTCAAATCCGGCTCGAAGGATTGTATATTTTCTTGTGGCTTACGCCAACGTTTTGACAGCAGTGCACTTTGACATGCGCTTGACAAACAAATTAACTTTCCCTGAGTTCCAAAATCTTCGATTGTTGACCTTTGATAGGAATGTTGGTAGAGCAGCAGAGAGTACTTAAAATTGCAACAATCCTTCGGTCACTGGCTCACACGAGGATAACTTTTTCTGCAGTTGTGCCAAGTTTTTGATTTTTGCCTAGTGTTTCCCCAGAAGCAAATTATTCCCTGACCGGGAACAAACCCCGGGACGCGGCGGTGAGAGCGCAGAATCCTAACCACGAGAACATCGTGGAGAAGGCAAAAGCGATTTCGCAGTGAGGGGGCTAAACAGCATTCTTTACCGTCGGCTCACTTTTTCTCTATCCCCAAACGCAACTACTTGCAATCAAAGGGGATGTAGCTCAGCGGAAGAGAGTGTTGGTTGCTTGAATGAGGACCTGGGTTCAATCTCCAGCATCTCCACGAAACCACCAAACTCAGCAGATTACATTTTTAACGGGAACATATGTGCCTGCAGCACTTATGACCATCTAGGTGATGGCATTTGTCTAAATCTGACAACCTTCAATAGCTCAGTTGGTAGAGCGGAGGACTGTAGGTGAAAGTGCAGTAATCCTTAGGTCGCTGGTTCAAATCCGGCTAGAAGGATTGAGTATTTTCTTGTGGCTTACGCCAACGTTTTGACAGCGGTGCACTTTGACATGCGCTTGACAAACAAATTAACTTTCCCTGAGTTCCAAAATCTTCGATTGTTGACCTTTGATAGGAATGTTGGTAGAGCAGCAGAGAGTACTTAAAATTGCAACAATCCTTCGGTCACTGGCTCACACGAGGATAACTTTTTCTGCAGTTGGGCCAAGTTTTAGATTTTTGCCTAGTGTTTCCCCAGAAGCAAATTATTCCCTGACCGGGAACAAACCCTGGGACGCGGCGGTGAGAGCGCCGAATCCTAACCACTAGAACATTGTGGAGAAGGCAAAAGCGATTTCGCAGTGAGGGGGCTAAACAGCATTCTTTACCGTCGGCTCACTTTTTCTCCATCCCCAAACGCAACTACTTGCAATCAAAGGGGATGTAGCTAAGCGGAAGATAGTGTTGGTTGCTTGAATGTGGACCTGGGTTCAATCTCCAGCATCTCCACGAAACCACCAAACTCAGCAGATTACATTTTTAACGGGAACATATGTGTCTGCCGTCCTTCTGACCATCTAGGTGATGGCATTTGTCTAAATTTGACAACCTTCGATAGCTCAGTTGGTAGAGCGGAGGACTGTAGGTGAAAGTGCAGCAATCCTTAGGTCGCTGGTTCAAATCCGGCTCGAAGGATTGTATATTTTCTTGTGGCTTACGCCAACGTTTTGACAGCAGTGCACTTTGACATGCGCTTGACAAACAAATTAACTTTCCCTGAGTTCCAAAATCTTCGATTGTTGACCTTTGATAGGAATGTTGGTAGAGCAGCACAGAGTACTTAAAATTGCAACAATCCTTCGGTCACTGGCTCACACGAGGATAACTTTTTCTGCAGTTGTGCCAAGTTTTTGATTTTTGCCTAGTGTTTCCCCAGAAGCAAATTATTCCCTGACCGGGAACAAACCCCGGGACGCGGCGGTGAGAGCGCAGAATCCTAACCACGAGAACATCGTGGAGAAGGCAAAAGCGATTTCGCAGTGAGGGGGCTAAACAGCATTCTTTACCGTCGGCTCACTTTTTCTCTATCCCCAAACGCAACTACTTGCAATCAAAGGGGATGTAGCTCAGCGGAAGAGAGTGTTGGTTGCTTGAATGAGGACCTGGGTTCAATCTCCAGCATCTCCACGAAACCACCAAACTCAGCAGATTACATTTTTAACGGGAACATATGTGCCTGCAGCACTTATGACCATCTAGGTGATGGCATTTGTCTAAATCTGACAACCTTCAATAGCTCAGTTGGTAGAGCGGAGGACTGTAGGTGAAAGTGCAGTAATCCTTAGGTCGCTGGTTCAAATCCGGCTAGAAGGATTGAGTATTTTCTTGTGGCTTACGCCAACGTTTTGACAGCGGTGCACTTTGACATGCGCTTGACAAACAAATTAACTTTCCCTGAGTTCCAAAATCTTCGATTGTTGACCTTTGATAGGAATGTTGGTAGAGCAGCAGAGAGTACTTAAAATTGCAACAATCCTTCGGTCACTGGCTCACACGAGGATAACTTTTTCTGCAGTTGTGCCAAGTTTTTGATTTTTGCCTAGTGTTTCCCCAGAAGCAAATTATTCCCTGACCGGGAACAAACCCTGGGACGCGGCGGTGAGAGCGCCGAATCCTAACCACTAGAACATTGTGGAGAAGGCAAAAGCGATTTCGCAGTGAGGGGGCTAAACAGCATTCTTTACCGTCGGCTCACTTTTTCTCCATCCCCAAACGCAACTACTTGCAATCAAAGGGGATGTAGCTAAGCGGAAGATAGTGTTGGTTGCTTGAATGTGGACCTGGGTTCAATCTCCAGCATCTCCACGAAACCACCAAACTCAGCAGATTACATTTTTAACGGGAACATATGTGTCTGCCGTCCTTCTGACCATCTAGGTGATGGCATTTGTCTAAATTTGACAACCTTCGATAGCTCAGTTGGTAGAGCGGAGGACTGTAGGTGAAAGTGCAGCAATCCTTAGGTCGCTGGTTCAAATCCGGCTCGAAGGATTGTATATTTTCTTGTGGCTTACGCCAACGTTTTGACAGCAGTGCATTTTGACATGTGCTTGACAAACAAATTAACTTTCCCTGAGTTCCGAAATCTTCGATTGTTGACCTTTGATAGGAATGTTGGTAGAGCAGCAGAGAGTACTTAAAATTGCAACAATCCTTCGGTCACTGGCTCACACGAGGATAACTTTTTCTGCAGTTGTGCCAAGTTTTTGATTTTTGCCTAGTGTTTCACAGAAACAAATTATTCCCTGACCGGGAAAAAACCCCGGGACGCGGCGGTGAGAGCGCCGAATCCTAACCACTAGAACATTGTGGAGAAGGCAAAAGCGATTTCGCAGTGAGGGGGCTAAACAGCATTCTTTACCGTCGGCTCACTTTTTCTCTATCCCCAAACGCAACTATTTGCAATCAAAGGGGATGTAGCTCAGCGGAAGAGAGTGTTGGTTGCTTGAATGAGGACCTGGGTTGAATCTTCAGCATCTCCACGAAACTACCAAACTCAGCAGATTACATCTTTAACGGGAACATATGTGTCTGCAGCACTTCTGACAATCTAGTTGATGGCATTTGTCTATATTTGACAACCTTCGATAGCTCAGTTGGTAGAGCGGAGGACTGTAGGTGAAAGTGCACCAATCTTTAGGTCGCTGGTTCAAATCAGGCTCGAAGGATTGTGTATTTTCTTGTGGCTTACGCCAACGTTTTGACAGCAGTGCACTTTGACATGTGCTTGACAAACAAATTAACTTTCCCTGAGTGCCGAAATCTTCGATTGTTGACCTTTGATAGGAATGTTGGTAGAGCAGCAGAGAGTACTTAAAATTGCAACAATCCTTCGGTCACTGGCTCACACGAGGATAACTTTTTCTGCAGTTGTGCCAAGTTTTTGATTTTTGCCTAGTGTTTCCCCAGAAGCAAATTATTCCCTGACCGGGAACAAACCCCGGGATGCGGCGGTGAGAGCGCCGAATCCTAACCACTAGAACATCGTGGAGAAGGCAAAAGCGATTTCGCAGTGAGGGGGCTAAACAGCATTCTTTACCGTCGGCTCACTTTTTCTCTATCCCCAAACGCAACTACTTGCAATCAAACGGGATGTAGCTCAGCGGAAGAGAGTGTTGGTTGCTTGAATGAGGACCTGGGTTCAATCTCCAGCATCTCCACGAAACCACCAAACTCAGCAGATTACATTTTTAACGGGAACATATGTGTCTGCCGTCCTTCTGACCATCTAGGTGATGGCATTTGTCTAAATTTGACAACCTTCGATAGCTCAGTTGGTAGAGCGGAGGACTGTAGGTGAAAGTGCAGCAATCCTTAGGTCGCTGGTTCAAATCCGGCTCGAAGGATTGTATATCTTCTTGTGGCTTACGCCAACGTTTTGACAGCAGTGCATTTTGACATGTGCTTGACAAACAAATTAACTTTCCCTGAGTTCCGAAATCTTTGATTGTTGACCTTTGATAGGAATGTTGGTAGAGCAGCAGAGAGTACTTAAAATTGCAACAATCCTTCGGTCACTGGCTCACACGAGGATAACTTTTTCTGCAGTTGTGCCAAGTTTTTGATTTTTGCCTAGTGTTTCCCCAGAAACAAATTATTCCCTGACCGGGAAAAAACCCCGGGACGCGGCGGTGAGAGCGCCGAATCCTAACCACTAGAACATTGTGGAGAAGGCAAAAGCGATTTCGCGGTGAGGGGGCTAAACAGCATTCTTTACCGTCGGCTCACTTTTTCTCTATCCCCAAACGCAACTATTTGCAATCAAAGGGGATGTAGCTCAGCGGAAGAGAGTGTTGGTTGCTTGAATGAGGACCTGGGTTGAATCTCCAGCATCTCCACGAAACTACCAAACTCAGCAGATTACATCTTTAACGGGAACATATGTGTCTGCAGCACTTCTGACAATCTAGTTGATGGCATTTGTCTATATTTGACAACCTTCGATAGCTCAGTTGTTAGAGCGCAGGACTGTAGGTGAAAGTGCACCAATCTTTAGGTCGCTGGTTCAAATCAGGCTCGAAGGATTGTGTATTTTCTTGTGGCTTACGCCAACGTTTTGACAGCAGTGCACTTTGACATGTGCTTGACAAACAAATTAACTTTCCCTGAGTGCCGAAATCTTCGATTGTTGACCTTTCATAGGAATGTTGGTAGAGCAGCAGAGAGTACTTAAAATTGCAACAATCCTTCGGTCACTGGCTCACACGAGGATAACTTTTTCTGCAGTTGTGCCAAGTTTTTTATTTTTGCCTAGTGTTTCCCCAGAAGCAAATTATTCCCTGACCGGGAACAAACCCCGGGATGCGGCGGTGAGAGCGCCGAATCCTAACCACTAGAACATCGTGGAGAAGGCAAAAGCGATTTCGCAGTGAGGGGGCTAAACAGCATTCTTTACCGTCGGCTCACTTTTTCACTATCCCCAAACGCAACTACTTGCAATCAAAGGGGATGTAGCTCAGCGGAAGAGAGTGTTGGTTGCTTGAATGAGGACCTGGGTTCCTACTTCAGCATCTCCACGAAACCACCAAACTCAGCAGATTACATTTTTAACGGGAACATATGTGTCTGCAGCACTTCAGACCATCTAGGTGATGGCATTCGTCCAAATTAGACAACCTACGATAGATCAGTTGGTAGAGCGGAGGACTGTAGGTGAAAGTGCAGCAATCCTTAGGTCGCTGTTTCAAATCCGGCTTGAAGGATTGTGTATTTTCTTGTGGCTTACGCCAACGTTTTGACAGCAGTGCACTTTGACATGTGCTTGACAAACAAATTAACTTTCCCTGAGTGCCGAAATCTTCGATTGTTGACCTTTCATAGGAATGTTGGTAGAGCAGCAGAGAGTACTTAAAATTGCAACAATCCTTCGGTCACTGGCTCACACGAGGATAACTTTTTCTGCAGTTGTGCCAAGTTTTTTATTTTTGCCTAGTGTTTCCCCAGAAGCAAATTATTCCCTGACCGGGAACAAACCCCGGGATGCGGCGGTGAGAGCGCCGAATCCTAACCACTAGAACATCGTGGAGAAGGCAAAAGCGATTTCGCAGTGAGGGGGCTAAACAGCATTCTTTACCGTCGGCTCACTTTTTCTCTATCCCCAAACGCAACTACTTGCAATCAAAGGGGATGTAGCTCAGCGGAAGAGAGTGTTGGTTGCTTGAATGAGGACCTAGGTTCAATCTCCAGCATCTCCACGAAACCACCAAACTCAGCAGATTACATTTTTAACGAGAACATATGTGTATGCAGCACTTCAGACCATCTAGGTGATGGCATTTGTCTGAATTCGACAACCTTTGATAGCTCAGTTGGTCGAGCGGAGGACTGCAGGTGAAAGTGCAGCAATCCTTAGGTCGCTGGTTCAAATCCAGCTCGAAGGATTGTGTATTTTTTTGTGGCTTACGCCAACGTTTTGACAGCAGTGCACTTTGACATGTGCTTGACAAACAAATTAACTTTCCCTGAGTGCCGAAATCTTCAATTGTTGACCTTTTTATAGGAATGTTGGTAGAGCAGCAGAGAGTACTTAAAATTGCAACAATCCTTCGGTCTCCAGCTCACACAAGGATAACTTTTTCTGCAGTTGTGCCAAGTTTTTGATTTTTGCCTAGTGTTTCCCCAGAAGCAAATTATTCCCTGACCGGGAACAAACCCCGGGATGCGGCGGTGAGAGCGCCGAATCCTAACCACTAGAACATCGTGGAGAAGGCAAAAGCGATTTCGCAGTGAGGGACCTAAACAGCATTCTTTACCGTCGGCTCACTTTTTCTCTATCCCCAAACGCAACTACTTGCAATCAAAGGGGATGTAGCTAAGCGGAAGATAGTGTTGGTTGCTTGAATGAGGACCTGGGTTCAATCTCCAGCATCTCCACGAAACCACCAAACTCAGCAGATTACATTTTTAACGGGAACATATGTGTCTGCCGTCCTTCTGACCATCTAGGTGATGGCATTTGTCTAAATTTGACAACCTTCGATAGCTCAGTTGGTAGAGCGGAGGACTGTAGGTGAAAGTGCAGCAATCCTTAGGTCGCTGGTTCAAATCCGGCTCGAAGGATTGTATATCTTCTTGTGGCTTACGCCAACGTTTTGACAGCAGTGCATTTTGACATGTGCTTGACAAACAAATTAACTTTCCCTGAGTTCCGAAATCTTTGATTGTTGACCTTTGATAGGAATGTTGGTAGAGCAGCAGAGAGTACTTAAAATTGCAACAATCCTTCGGTCACTGGCTCACACGAGGATAACTTTTTCTGCAGTTGTGCCAAGTTTTTGATTTTTGCCTAGTGTTTCCCCAGAAACAAATTATTCCCTGACCGGGAAAAAACCCCGGGACGCGGCGGTGAGAGCGCCGAATCCTAACCACTAGAACATTGTGGAGAAGGCAAAAGCGATTTCGCGGTGAGGGGGCTAAACAGCATTCTTTACCGTCGGCTCACTTTTTCTCTATCCCCAAACGCAACTATTTGCAATCAAAGGGGATGTAGCTCAGCGGAAGAGAGTGTTGGTTGCTTGAATGAGGACCTGGGTTGAATCTCCAGCATCTCCACGAAACTACCAAACTCAGCAGATTACATCTTTAACGGGAACATATGTGTCTGCAGCACTTCTGACAATCTAGTTGATGGCATTTGTCTATATTTGACAACCTTCGATAGCTCAGTTGTTAGAGCGCAGGACTGTAGGTGAAAGTGCACCAATCTTTAGGTCGCTGGTTCAAATCAGGCTCGAAGGATTGTGTATTTTCTTGTGGCTTACGCCAACGTTTTGACAGCAGTGCACTTTGACATGTGCTTGACAAACAAATTAACTTTCCCTGAGTGCCGAAATCTTCGATTGTTGACCTTTCATAGGAATGTTGGTAGAGCAGCAGAGAGTACTTAAAATTGCAACAATCCTTCGGTCACTGGCTCACACGAGGATAACTTTTTCTGCAGTTGTGCCAAGTTTTTTATTTTTGCCTAGTGTTTCCCCAGAAGCAAATTATTCCCTGACCGGGAACAAACCCCGGGATGCGGCGGTGAGAGCGCCGAATCCTAACCACTAGAACATCGTGGAGAAGGCAAAAGCGATTTCGCAGTGAGGGGGCTAAACAGCATTCTTTACCGTCGGCTCACTTTTTCTCTATCCCCAAACGCAACTACTTGCAATCAAAGGGGATGTAGCTCAGCGGAAGAGAGTGTTGGTTGCTTGAATGAGGACCTAGGTTCAATCTCCAGCATCTCCACGAAACCACCAAACTCAGCAGATTACATTTTTAACGAGAACATATGTGTATGCAGCACTTCAGACCATCTAGGTGATGGCATTTGTCTGAATTCGACAACCTTTGATAGCTCAGTTGGTCGAGCGGAGGACTGCAGGTGAAAGTGCAGCAATCCTTAGGTCGCTGGTTCAAATCCAGCTCGAAGGATTGTGTATTTTTTTGTGGCTTACGCCAACGTTTTGACAGCAGTGCACTTTGACATGTGCTTGACAAACAAATTAACTTTCCCTGAGTGCCGAAATCTTCAATTGTTGACCTTTTTATAGGAATGTTGGTAGAGCAGCAGAGAGTACTTAAAATTGCAACAATCCTTCGGTCTCCAGCTCACACAAGGATAACTTTTTCTGCAGTTGTGCCAAGTTTTTGATTTTTGCCTAGTGTTTCCCCAGAAGCAAATTATTCCCTGACCGGGAACAAACCCCGGGATGCGGCGGTGAGAGCGCCGAATCCTAACCACTAGAACATCGTGGAGAAGGCAAAAGCGATTTCGCAGTGAGGGACCTAAACAGCATTCTTTACCGTCGGCTCACTTTTTCTCTATCCCCAAACGCAACTACTTGCAATCAAAGGGGATGTAGCTAAGCGGAAGATAGTGTTGGTTGCTTGAATGAGGACCTGGGTTCAATCTCCAGCATCTCCACGAAACCACCAAACTCAGCAGATTACATTTTTAACGGGAACATATGTGTCTGCAGCACTTCAGACCATCTAGGTGATGGCATTTGTCTAAATTAGACAACCTTCGATAGCTCAGTTGGTAGAGCGGAGGACTGTAGGTGAAAGTGCAGCAATCCTTAGGTCGCTGGTTCAAATCCGGCTCGAAGGATTGTGTATTTTCTTGTGGCTTACGCCAACGTTTTGACAGCAGTGCACTTTGACATGTGCTTGACAAACAAATTAACTTTCCCTGAGTGCCGAAATCTTCAATTGTTGACCTTTGATAGGAATGTTGGTAGAGCAGCAGAGAGTACTTAAAATTGCAACAATCCTTCGGTCTCCAGCTCACACAAGGATAACTTTTTCTGCAGTTGTGCCAAGTTTTTGATTTTTGCCTAGTGTTTCCCCAGAAGCAAATTATTCCCTGACCGGGAACAAACCCCGGGACGCGGCGGTGAGAGCGCAGAATCCTAACCACGAGAACATCGTGGAGAAGGCAAAAGCGATTTCGCAGTGAGGGGGCTAAACAGCATTCTTTACCGTCGGCTCACTTTTTCTCTATCCCCAAACGCAACTACTTGCAATCAAAGGGGATGTAGCTCAGCGGAAGAGAGTGTTGGTTGCTTGAATGAGGACCTAGGTTCAATCTCCAGCATCTCCACGAAACCACCAAACTCAGCAGATTACATTTTTAACAAGAACATATGTGTCTGCAGCACTTCAGACCATCTAGGTGATGGCATTTGTCTGAATTCGACAACCTTTGATAGCTCAGTTGGTAGAGCGGAGGACTGTAGGTGAAAGTGCAGCAATCCTTAGGTCGCTGGTTCAAATCCAGCTCGAAGGATTGTGTATTTTTTTGTGGGTTACGCCAACGTTTTGACAGCAGTGCACTTTGACATGTGCTTGACAAACAAATTAACTTTCCCTGAGTGCCGAAATCTTCAATTGTTGACCTTTGATAGGAATGTTGGTAGAGCAGCAGAGAGTACTTAAAATTGCAACAATCCTTCGGTCTCCAGCTCACACAAGGATAACTTTTTCTGCAGTTGTGCCAAGTTTTTGATTTTTGCCTAGTGTTTCCCCAGAAGCAAATTATTCCCTGACCGGGAACAAACCCCGGGATGCGGCGGTGAGAGCGCCGAATCCTAACCACTAGAACATCGTGGAGAAGGCAAAAGCGATTTCGCAGTGAGGGACCTAAACAGCATTCTTTACCGTCGGCTCACTTTTTCTCTATCCCCAAACGCAACTACTTGCAATCAAAGGGGATGTAGCTAAGCGGAAGATAGTGTTGGTTGCTTGAATGAGGACCTGGGTTCAATCTCCAGCATCTCCACGAAACCACCAAACTCAGCAGATTACATTTTTAACGGGAACATATGTGTCTGCAGCACTTCAGACCATCTAGGTGATGGCATTTGTCTAAATTAGACAACCTTCGATAGCTCAGTTGGTAGAGCCGAGGACTGTAGGTGAAAGTGCAGCAATCCTTAGGTCGCTGGTTCAAATGCGGCTCGAAGGATTGTGTATTTTCTTGTGGCTTACGCCAACGTTTTGACAGCAGTGCACTTTGACATGTGCTTGACAAACAAATTAACTTTCCCTGAGTGCCGAAATCTTCAATTGTTGACCTTTGATAGGAATGTTGGTAGAGCAGCAGAGAGTACTTAAAATTGCAACAATCCTTCGGTCTCCAGCTCACACAAGGATAACTTTTTCTGCAGTTGTGCCAAGTTTTTGATTTTTGCCTAGTGTTTCCCCAGAAGCAAATTATTCCCTGACCGGGAACAAACCCCGGGACGCGGCGGTGAGAGCGCAGAATCCTAACCACGAGAACATCGTGGAGAAGGCAAAAGCGATTTCGCAGTGAGGGGGCTAAACAGCATTCTTTACCGTCGGCTCACTTTTTCACTATCCCCAAACGCAACTACTTGCAATCAAAGGGGATGTAGCTCAGCGGAAGAGAGTGTTGGTTGCTTGAATGAGGACCTGGGTTCCTACTTCAGCATCTCCACGAAACCACCAAACTCAGCAGATTACATTTTTAACGGGAACATATGTGTCTGCAGCACTTCAGACCATCTAGGTGATGGCATTTGTCCAAATTAGACAACCTACGATAGATCAGTTGGTAGAGCGGAGGACTGTAGGTGAAAGTGCAGCAATCCTTAGGTCGCTGTTTCAAATCCGGCTTGAAGGATTGTGTATTTTCTTGTGGCTTACGCCAACGTTTTGACAGCAGTGCACTTTGACATGTGCTTGACAAACAAATTAACTTTCCCTGAGTGCCGAAATCTTCAATTGTTGACCTTTGATAGGAATGTTGGTAGAGCAGCAGAGAGTACTTAAAATTGCAACAATCCTTCGGTCTCCAGCTCACACAAGGATAACTTTTTCTGCAGTTGTGCCAAGTTTTTGATTTTTGCCTAGTGTTTCCCCAGAAGCAAATTATTCCCTGACCGGGAACAAACCCCGGGACGCGGCGGTGAGAGCGCAGAATCCTAACCACGAGAACATCGTGGAGAAGGCAAAAGCGATTTCGCAGTGAGGGGGCTAAACAGCATTCTTTACCGTCGGCTCACTTTTTCTCTATCCCCAAACGCAACTACTTGCAATCAAAGGGGATGTAGCTCAGCGGAAGAGAGTGTTGGTTGCTTGAATGAGGACCTAGGTTCAATCTCCAGCATCTCCACGAAACCACCAAACTCAGCAGATTACATTTTTAACGAGAACATATGTGTATGCAGCACTTCAGACCATCTAGGTGATGGCATTTGTCTGAATTCGACAACCTTTGATAGCTCAGTTGGTCGAGCGGAGGACTGCAGGTGAAAGTGCAGCAATCCTTAGGTCGCTGGTTCAAATCCAGCTCGAAGGATTGTGTATTTTTTTGTGGGTTACGCCAACGTTTTGACAGCAGTGCACTTTGACATGTGCTTGACAAACAAATTAACTTTCCCTGAGTGCCGAAATCTTCAATTGTTGACCTTTGATAGGAATGTTGGTAGAGCAGCAGAGAGTACTTAAAATTGCAACAATCCTTCGGTCTCCAGCTCACACAAGGATAACTTTTTCTGCAGTTGTGCCAAGTTTTTGATTTTTGCCTAGTGTTTCCCCAGAAGCAAATTATTCCCTGACCGGGAACAAACCCCGGGATGCGGCGGTGAGAGCGCCGAATCCTAACCACTAGAACATCGTGGAGAAGGCAAAAGCGATTTCGCAGTGAGGGACCTAAACAGCATTCTTTACCGTCGGCTCACTTTTTCTCTATCCCCAAACGCAACTACTTGCAATCAAAGGGGATGTAGCTAAGCGGAAGATAGTGTTGGTTGCTTGAATGAGGACCTGGGTTCAATCTCCAGCATCTCCACGAAACCACCAAACTCAGCAGATTACATTTTTAACGGGAACATATGTGTCTGCAGCACTTCAGACCATCTAGGTGATGGCATTTGTCTAAATTAGACAACCTTCGATAGCTCAGTTGGTAGAGCGGAGGACTGTAGGTGAAAGTGCAGCAATCCTTAGGTCGCTGGTTCAAATCCGGCTCGAAGGATTGTGTATTTTCTTGTGGCTTACGCCAACGTTTTGACAGCAGTGCACTTTGACATGTGCTTGACAAACAAATTAACTTTCCCTGAGTGCCGAAATCTTCAATTGTTGACCTTTGATAGGAATGTTGGTAGAGCAGCAGAGAGTACTTAAAATTGCAACAATCCTTCGGTCTCCAGCTCACACAAGGATAACTTTTTCTGCAGTTGTGCCAAGTTTTTGATTTTTGCCTAGTGTTTCCCCAGAAGCAAATTATTCCCTGACCGGGAACAAACCCCGGGACGCGGCGGTGAGAGCGCAGAATCCTAACCACGAGAACATCGTGGAGAAGGCAAAAGCGATTTCGCAGTGAGGGGGCTAAACAGCATTCTTTACCGTCGGCTCACTTTTTCTCTATCCCCAAACGCAACTACTTGCAATCAAAGGGGATGTAGCTCAGCGGAAGAGAGTGTTGGTTGCTTGAATGAGGACCTAGGTTCAATCTCCAGCATCTCCACGAAACCACCAAACTCAGCAGATTACATTTTTAACGAGAACATATGTGTCTGCAGCACTTCAGACCATCTAGGTGATGGCATTTGTCTGAATTCGACAACCTTTGATAGCTCAGTTGGTAGAGCGGAGGACTGTAGGTGAAAGTGCAGCAATCCTTAGGTCGCTGGTTCAAATCCGGCTCGAAGGATTGTGTATTTTTTTGTGGCTTACGCCAACGTTTTGACAGCAGTGCACTTTGACATGTGCTTGACAAACAAATTAACTTTCCCTGATTGCCGAAATCTTCAATTGTTGACCTTTGATAGGAATGTTGGTAGAGCAGCAGAGAGTACTTAAAATTGCAACAATCCTTCGGTCTCCAGCTCACACAAGGATAACTTTTTCTGCAGTTGTGCCAAGTTTTTGATTTTTGCCTAGTGTTTCCCCAGAAGCAAATTATTCCCTGACCGGGAACAAACCCCGGGATGCGGCGGTGAGAGCGCCGAATCCTAACCACTAGAACATCGTGGAGAAGGCAAAAGCGATTTCGCAGTGAGGGACCTAAACAGCATTCTTTACCGTCGGCTCACTTTTTCTCTATCCCCAAACGCAACTACTTGCAATCAAAGGGGATGTAGCTAAGCGGAAGATAGTGTTGGTTGCTTGAATGAGGACCTGGGTTCAATCTCCAGCATCTCCACGAAACCACCAAACTCAGCAGATTACATTTTTAACGGGAACATATGTGTCTGCAGCACTTCTGACCATCTAGGTGATGGCATTTGTCTAAAGCTGACAACCTTCGATAGCTCAGTTGGTAGAGCGGAGGACTGTAGGTGAAAGTGCAGCAATCCTTAGGTCGCTGGTTCAAATCCGGCTCGAAGGATTGTGTATTTTCTTGTGGCTTACGCCAACGTTTTGACAGCAGTGCACTTTGACATGTGCTTGACAAACAAATTAACTTTCCCTGAGTGCCGAAATCTTCAATTGTTGACCTTTGATAGGAATGTTGGTAGAGCAGCAGAGAGTACTTAAAATTGCAACAATCCTTCGGTCACTGGCTCACACGAGGATAACTTTTTCTGCAGTTGTGCCAAGTTTTTGATTTTTGCCTAGTGTTTCCCCAGAAGCAAATTATTCCCTGACCGGAAACAAACCCCGGGACACGGCGGTAAGAGCGCAGAATCCTAACCACTAGAACATCGTGGAGAAGGCAAAAGCGTTTTCGCAGTGAGGGGGCTAAACAGCATTCTTTACCGTCGGCTCACTTTTTCTCTATCCCCAAACGCAACTACTTGCAATCAAAGGGGATGTAGCTCAGCGGAAGAGAGTGTTGGTTGCTTGAATGAGGACCTGGGTTCAATCTCCAGCATCTCCACGAAACCACCAAACTCAGCAGATTACATTTTTAACGGGAACATATGTGTCTGCAGCGCTTCAGACCACCTAGGTGATGGCATTTGTCTAAATTAGACAACCTTCGATAGCTCAGTTGGTAGAGCGGAGGACTGTAGGTGAAAGTGCAGCAATCCTTAGGTCGCTGGTTCAAATCCGGCTCGAAGGATTGTGTATTTTCTTGTGGCTTACGCCAACGTTTTGACAGCAGTGCACTTTGACATGTGCTTGACAAACAAATTAACTTTCCCTGAGTGCCGAAATCTTCAATTGTTGACCTTTGATAGGAATGTTGGTAGAGCAGCAGAGAGTACTTAAAATTGCAACAATCCTTCGGTCACTGGCTCACACGAGGATAACTTTTTCTGCAGTTGTGCCAAGTTTTAGATTTTTGCCTAGTGTTTCCCCAGAAGCAAATTATTCCCTGACCGGGAACAAACCCCGGGACGCGGCGGTGAGAGCGCAGAATCCTAACCACGAGAACATCGTGGAGAAGGCAAAAGCGATTTCGCAGTGAGGGGGCTAAACAGCATTCTTTACCGTCGGCTCACTTTTTCTCTATCCCCAAACGGAACTACTTGCAATCAAAGGGGATGTAGCTCAGCGGAAGAGAGTGTTGGTTGCTTGAATGAGGACGTGGGTTCAATCTCCAGCATCTCCACGAAACCACCAAACTCAGCAGATTACTTTTTTAATGGAAACATATGTGTCTGCAGCACTTCTGACCATCTAGGTGATGGCATTTGTCTAAATCTGACAACCTTCGATAGCTCAGTTGGTAGAGCGGAGGACTGTAGGTGAAAGTGCAGCAATCCTTAGGTAGCTGGTTCAAATCCGGCTCGAAGGATTGTGTATTTTCTTGTGGCTTACGCCAACGTTTTGACAGCAGTGCACTTTGACATGTGCTTGACAAACAAATTAACTTTCCCTGAGTGCCGAAATCTTCAATTGTTGACCTTTGATAGGAATGTTGGTAGAGCAGCAGAGAGTACTTAAAATTGCAACAATCCTTCGGTCACTGGCTCACACGAGGATAACTTTTTCTGCAGTTGTGCCAAGTTTTAGATTTTTGCCTAGTGTTTCCCCAGAAGCAAATTATTCCCTGACCGGGAACAAACCCCGGGACGCGGCGGTGAGAGCGCAGAATCCTAACCACGAGAACATCGTGGAGAAGGCAAAAGCGATTTCGCAGTGAGGGGGCTAAACAGCATTCTTTACCGTCGGCTCACTTTTTCTCTATCCCCAAACGGAACTACTTGCAATCAAAGGGGATGTAGCTCAGCGGAAGAGAGTGTTGGTTGCTTGAATGAGGACGTGGGTTCAATCTCCAGCATCTCCACGAAACCACCAAACTCAGCAGATTACTTTTTTAATGGAAACATATGTGTCTGCAGCACTTCTGACCATCTAGGTGATGGCATTTGTCTAAATCTGACAACCTTCGATAGCTCAGTTGGTAGAGCGGAGGACTGTAGGTGAAAGTGCAGCAATCCTTAGGTAGCTGGTTCAAATCCGGCTCGAAGGATTGTGTATTTTCTTGTGGCTTACGCCAACGTTTTGACAGCAGTGCACTTTGACATGTGCTTGACAAACAAATTAACTTTCCCTGAGTGCCCGAAATCATCAATTGTTTACCTTTGATAGGAATGTTGCTAGAACAGCAGAGAGTACTTAAAATTGCAACAATCCTTCGGTCACTGGCTCACACGAGGATAACTTTTTCTGCAGTTGTGCCAAGTTTTTGATTTTTGCCTAGTGTTTCCCCAGAAGCAAATTATTCCCTGACCGGGAACAAACCCCGGGATGCGGCGGTGAGAGCGCCGAATCCTAACCACTAGAACATCGTGGAGAAGGCAAAAGCGATTTCGCAGTGAGGGGGCTAAACAGCATTCTTTACCGTTGGCTCACTTTTTCTCTATCCCCAAACGCAACTACTTGCAATCAAAGGGGATGTAGCTCAGCGGAAGAGAGTGTTGGTTGCTTGAATGAGGACCTGGGTTCAATCTCCAGCATCTCCACGAAACCACCAAGCTCAGCAGATTACATTTTTAACGGGAACATATGTGTCTGCAGCACTTCAGACCACCTAGGTGATGGCATTTGTCTAAATTAGACAACCTTCGATAGCTCAGTTGGTAGAGCGGAGGACTGTAGGTGAAAGTGCAGCAATCCTTAGGTTGCTGGTTCAAATCCGGCTCGAAGGATTGTGTATTTTCTTGTGGCTTACGCCAACGTTTTGACAGCAGTGCACTTTGACATGTGCTTAACAAACAAATTAACTTTCCCTGAGTGCCGAAATCTTCAATTGTTGACCTTTGATAGGAATGTTGGTAGAGCAGCAGAGAGTACTTAAAATTGCAACAATCCTTCGGTCACTGGCTCACACGAGGATAACTTTTTCTGCAGTTGTGCCAAGTTTTTGATTTTTGCCTAGTGTTTCCCCAGAAGCAAATTATTCCCTGACCGGGAACAAACCCCGGGACGCGGCGTTGAGAGCGCAGAATCCTAACCACGAGAACATCGTGGAGAAGGCAAAAGCGATTTCGCAGTGAGGGGGCTAAACAGCATTCTTTACCGTCGGCTCACTTTTTCTCTATCCCCAAAGCCAACTACTTGCAATCAAAGGGGATGTAGCTCAGCGGAAGAGAGTGTTGGTTGCTTGAATGAGGACCTGGGTTCAATCTCCAGCATCTCCACGAAACCACCAAACTCAGCAGATTACTTTTTTAACGGGAACATATGTGTCTGCAGCACTTCTGACCATCTAGGTGATGGCATTTGTCTAATTCTGACAACCTTCGATAGCTCAGTTGGTAGAGCGGAGGACTGTAGGTGAAAGTGCAGCAATCCTTAGGTCGCTGGTTCAAATCTGGCTCGAAGGATTGTGTATTTTCTTGTGACTTACGCCAACGTTTTGACAGCAGTGCACTTTGACATGTGCTTGACAAACAAATTAACTTTCCCTGAGTGCCCGAAATCATCAATTGTTTACCTTTGATAGGAATGTTGCTAGAACAGCAGAGAGTACTTAAAATTGCAACAATCCTTCGGTCACTGGCTCACACGAGGATAACTTTTTCTGCAGTTGTGCCAAGTTTTTGATTTTTGCCTAGTGTTTCCCCAGAAGCAAATTATTCCCTGACCGGGAACAAACCCCGGGATGCGGCGGTGAGAGCGCCGAATCCTAACCACTAGAACATCGTGGAGAAGGCAAAAGCGATTTCGCAGTGAGGGGGCTAAACAGCATTCTTTACCGTTGGCTCACTTTTTCTCTATCCCCAAACGCAACTACTTGCAATCAAAGGGGATGTAGCTCAGCGGAACCGAGTGTTGGTTGCTTGAATGAGGACCCGGGTTCAATCTCCAGCATCTCCACGAAACCACCAAACTCAGCAGATTACATTTTTAACGGGAACATATGTGTCTGCAGCACTTCAGACCACCTAGGTGATGGCATTTGTCTAAATTAGACAACCTTCCATAGCTCAGTTGGTAGAGCGGAGGACTGTAGGTGAAAGTGCAGCAATCCTTAGGTCGCTGGTTCAAATCCGGCTCGAAGGATTGTGTATTTTCTTGTGGCTTACGCCAACGTTTTGACAGCAGTGCACTTTGACATGTGCTTAACAAACAAATTAACTTTCCCTGAGTGCCGAAATCTTCAATTGTTGACCTTTGATAGGAATGTTGGTAGAGCAGCAGAGAGTACTTAAAATTGCAACAATCCTTCGGTCACTGGCTCACACGAGGATAACTTTTTCTGCAGTTGTGCCAAGTTTTTGATTTTTGCCTAGTGTTTCCCCAGAAGCAAATTATTCCCTGACCGGGAACAAACCCCGGGACGCGGCGGTGAGAGCGCAGAATCCTAACCACGAGAACATCGTGGAGAAGGCAAAAGCGATTTCGCAGTGAGGGGGCTAAACAGCATTCTTTACCGTCGGCTCACTTTTTCTCTATCCCCAAAGCCAACTACTTGCAATCAAAGGGGATGTAGCTCAGCGGAAGAGAGTGTTGGTTGCTTGAATGAGGACCTGGGTTCAATCTCCAGCATCTCCACGAAACCACCAAACTCAGCAGATTACTTTTTTAACGGGAACATATGTGTCTGCAGCACTTCTGACCATCTAGGTGATGGCATTTGTCTAATTCTGACAACCTTCGATAGCTCAGTTGGTAGAGCGGAGGACTGTAGGTGAAAGTGCAGCAATCCTTAGGTCGCTGGTTCAAATCTGGCTCGAAGGATTGTGTATTTTCTTGTGACTTACGCCAACGTTTTGACAGCAGTGCACTTTGACATGTGCTTGACAAACAAATTAACTTTCCCTGAGTGCCCGAAATCATCAATTGTTTACCTTTGATAGGAATGTTGCTAGAACAGCAGAGAGTACTTAAAATTGCAACAATCCTTCGGTCACTGGCTCACACGAGGATAACTTTTTCTGCAGTTGTGCCAAGTTTTTGATTTTTGCCTAGTGTTTCCCCAGAAGCAAATTATTCCCTGACCGGGAACAAACCCCGGGATGCGGCGGTGAGAGCGCCGAATCCTAACCACTAGAACATCGTGGAGAAGGCAAAAGCGATTTCGCAGTGAGGGGGCTAAACAGCATTCTTTACCGTTGGCTCACTTTTTCTCTATCCCCAAACGCAACTACTTGCAATCAAAGGGGATGTAGCTCAGCGGAACCGAGTGTTGGTTGCTTGAATGAGGACCCGGGTTCAATCTCCAGCATCTCCACGAAACCACCAAACTCAGCAGATTACATTTTTAACGGGAACATATGTGTCTGCAGCACTTCAGACCACCTAGGTGATGGCATTTGTCTAAATTAGACAACCTTCCATAGCTCAGTTGGTAGAGCGGAGGACTGTAGGTGAAAGTGCAGCAATCCTTAGGTCGCTGGTTCAAATCCGGCTCGAAGGATTGTGTATTTTCTTGTGGCTTACGCCAACGTTTTGACAGCAGTGCACTTTGACATGTGCTTAACAAACAAATTAACTTTCCCTGAGTGCCGAAATCTTCAATTGTTGACCTTTGATAGGAATGTTGGTAGAGCAGCAGAGAGTACTTAAAATTGCAACAATCCTTCGGTCACTGGCTCACACGAGGATAACTTTTTCTGCAGTTGTGCCAAGTTTTTGATTTTTGCCTAGTGTTTCCCCAGAAGCAAATTATTCCCTGACCGGGAACAAACCCCGGGACGCGGCGGTGAGAGCGCAGAATCCTAACCACGAGAACATCGTGGAGAAGGCAAAAGCGATTTCGCAGTGAGGGGGCTAAACAGCATTCTTTACCGTCGGCTCACTTTTTCTCTATCCCCAAACGGAACTACTTGCAATCAAAGGGGATGTAGCTCAGCCGAAGAGAGTGTTGGTTGCTTGAATGAGGACCTGGGTTCAATCTCCAGCATCTCCACGAAACCACCAAACTCAGCAGATTACATTTTTAACGGGAACATATGTGTCTGCAGCACTTCTGACCATCTAGGTGATGGCATTTGTCTAAATCTGACAACCTTCGATAGCTCAGTTGGTAGAGCGGAGGACTGTAGGTGAAAGTGCAGCAATCCTTAGGTCGCTGGTTCAAATCCGGCTCGAAGGATTGTGTGTTTTCTTGTGGCTTAAGCCAACGTTTTGACAGCAGTGCACTTTGACATGTGCTTGACAAACAAATTAACTTTCCCTGAGTGCCCGAAATCATCAATTGTTTACCTTTGATAGGAATGTTGCTAGAACAGCAGAGAGTACTTAAAATTGCAACAATCCTTCGGTCACTGGCTCACACGAGGATAACTTTTTCTGCAGTTGTGCCAAGTTTTTGATTTTTGCCTAGTGTTTCCCCAGAAGCAAATTATTCCCTGACCGGGAACAAACCCCGGGATGCGGCGGTGAGAGCGCCGAATCCTAACCACTAGAACATCGTGGAGAAGGCAAAAGCGATTTCGCAGTGAGGGGGCTAAACAGCATTCTTTACCGTTGGCTCACTTTTTCTCTATCCCCAAACGCAACTACTTGCAATCAAAGGGGATGTAGCTCAGCGGAAGAGAGTGTTGGTTGCTTGAATGAGGACCCGGGTTCAATCTCCAGCATCTCCACGAAACCACCAAACTCAGCAGATTACATTTTTAACGGGAACATATGTGCCTGCAGCACTTCAGACCACCTAGGTGATGGCATTTGTCTAAATTAGACAACCTTCGATAGCTCAGTTGGTAGAGCGGAGGACTGTAGGTGAAAGTGCAGCAATCCTTAGGTTGCTGGTTCAAATCCGGCTCGAAGGATTGTGTATTTTCTTGTGGCTTACGCCAACGTTTTGACAGCAGTGCACTTTGACATGTGCTTAACAAACAAATTAACTTTCCCTGAGTGCCGAAATCTTCAATTGTTGACCTTTGATAGGAATGTTGGTAGAGCAGCAGAGAGTACTTAAAATTGCAACAAAACTTCGGTCACTGGCTCACACGAGGATAACTTTTTCTGCAGTTGTGCCAAGTTTTTGATTTTTGCCTAGTGTTTCCCCAGAAGCAAATTATTCCCTGACCGGGAACAAACCCCGGGACGCGGCGGTGAGAGCGCAGAATCCTAACCACGAGAACATCGTGGAGAAGGCAAAAGCGATTTCGCAGTGAGGGGGCTAAACAGCATTCTTTACCGTCGGCTCACTTTTTCTCTATCCCCAAAGCCAACTACTTGCAATCAAAGGGGATGTAGCTCAGCGGAAGAGAGTGTTGGTTGCTTGAATGAGGACCTGGGTTCAATCTCCAGCATCTCCACGAAACCACCAAACTCAGCAGATTACTTTTTTAACGGGAACATATGTGTCTGCAGCAATTCTGACCATCTAGGTGATGGCATTTGTCTAATTCTGACAACCTTCGATAGCTCAGTTGGTAGAGCGGAGGACTGTAGGTGAAAGTGCAGCAATCCTTAGGTCGCTGGTTCAAATCCGGCTCGAAGGATTGTGTATTTTCTTGTGACTTACGCCAACGTTTTGACAGCAGTGCACTTTGACATGTGCTTGACAAACAAATTAACTTTCCCTGAGTGCCCGAAATCATCAATTGTTTACCTTTGATAGGAATGTTGCTAGAACAGCAGAGAGTACTTAAAATTGCAACAATCCTTCGGTCACTGGCTCACACGAGGATAACTTTTTCTGCAGTTGTGCCAAGTTTTTGATTTTTGCCTAGTGTTTCCCCAGAAGCAAATTATTCCCTGACCGGGAACAAACCCCGGGACGCGGCGGTAAGAGCGCAGAATCCTAACCACTAGAACATCGTGGAGAAGGCAAAAGCGATTTCGCAGTGAGGGGGCTAAACAGCATTCTTTACCGTCGGCTCACTTTTTCTCTATCCCCAAACGCAACTACTTGCAATCAAAGGGGATGTAGCTCAGCGGAAGAGAGTGTTGGTTGCTTGAATGAGGACCTGGGTTCAATCTCCTGCATCTCCACGAAACCACCAAACTCAGCAGATTACTTTTTTAACGGGAACATATGTGTCTGCAGCACTTCTGACCATCTAGGTGATGGCATTTGTCTAAATCTGTCAACCTTCGATAGCTTAGTTGGTAAAGCGGAGGACTGTAGGTGAAAGTGCAGCAATCCTTAGGTCGCTGGTTCAAATCCGGCTCGAAGGATTGTGTATTTTCTTGTGGCTTACGCCAACGTTTTGACAGCAGTGCACTTTGACATGTGCTTGACAAACAAATTAACTTTCCCTGAGTGCCCGAAATCATCAATTGTTTACCTTTGATAGGAATGTTGCTAGAACAGCAGAGAGTACTTAAAATTGCAACAATCCTTCGGTCACTGGCTCACACGAGGATAACTTTTTCTGCAGTTGTGCCAAGTTTTTGATTTTTGCCTAGTGTTTCCCCAGAAGCAAATTATTCCCTGACCGGGAACAAACCCCGGGATGCGGCGGTGAGAGCGCCGAATCCTAACCACTAGAACATCGTGGAGAAGGCAAAAGCGATTTCGCAGTGAGGGGGCTAAACAGCATTCTTTACCGTTGGCTCACTTTTTCTCTATCCCCAAACGCAACTACTTGCAATCAAAGGGGATGTAGCTCAGCGGAAGAGAGTGTTGGTTGCTTGAATGAGGACCCGGGTTCAATCTCCAGCATCTCCACGAAACCACCAAACTCAGCAGATTACATTTTTAACGGGAACATATGTGTCTGCAGCACTTCAGACCACCTAGGTGATGGCATTTGTCTAAATTAGACAACCTTCCATAGCTCAGTTGGTAGAGCGGAGGACTGTAGGTGAAAATGCAGCAATCCTTAGGTCGCTGGTTCAAATCCGGCTCGAAGGATTGTGTATTTTCTTGTGGCTTACGCCAACGTTTTGACAGCAGTGCACTTTGACATGTGCTTAACAAACAAATTAACTTTCCCTGAGTGCCGAAATCTTCAATTGTTGACCTTTGATAGGAATGTTGGTAGAGCAGCAGAGAGTACTTAAAATTGCAACAATCCTTCGGTCACTGGCTCACACGGGGATAACTTTTTCTGCAGTTGTGCCAAGTTTTTGATTTTTGCCTAGTGTTTCCCCAGAAGCAAATTATTCCCTGACCGGGAACAAACCCCGGGACGCGGCGGTGAGAGCGCAGAATCCTAACCACGAGAACATCGTGGAGAAGGCAAAAGCGATTTCGCAGTGAGGGGGCTAAACAGCATTCTTTACCGTCGGCTCACTTTTTCTCTATCCCCAAACGGAACTACTTGCAATCAAAGGGGATGTAGCTCAGCCGAAGAGAGTGTTGGTTGCTTGAATGAGGACCTGGGTTCAATCTCCAGCATCTCCACGAAACCACCAAACTCAGCAGATTACATTTTTAACGGGAACATATGTGTCTGCAGCACTTCTGACCATCTAGGTGATGGCATTTGTCTAAATCCGAAAACCTTCGATAGCTCAGTTGGTAGAGCGGAGGACTGTAGGTGAAAGTGCAGCAATCCTTAGGTCGCTGGTTCAAATCCGGCTCGAAGGATTGTGTGTTTTCTTGTGGCTTAAGCCAACGTTTTGACAGCAGTGCACTTTGACATGTGCTTGACAAACAAATTAACTTTCCCTGAGTGCCCGAAATCATCAATTGTTTACCTTTGATAGGAATGTTGCTAGAACAGCAGAGAGTACTTAAAATTGCAACAATCCTTCGGTCACTGGCTCACACGAGGATAACTTTTTCTGCAGTTGTGCCAAGTTTTTGATTTTTGCCTAGTGTTTCCCCAGAAGCAAATTATTCCCTGACCGGGAACAAACCCCGGGATGCGGCGGTGAGAGCGCCGAATCCTAACCACTAGAACATCGTGGAGAAGGCAAAAGCGATTTCGCAGTGAGGGGGCTAAACAGCATTCTTTACCGTTGGCTCACTTTTTCTCTATCCCCAAACGCAACTACTTGCAATCAAAGGGGATGTAGCTCAGCGGAAGAGAGTGTTGGTTGCTTGAATGAGGACCCGGGTTCAATCTCCAGCATCTCCACGAAACCACCAAACTCAGCAGATTACATTTTTAACGGGAACATATGTGCCTGCAGCACTTCAGACCACCTAGGTGATGGCATTTGTCTAAATTAGACAACCTTCGATAGCTCAGTTGGTAGAGCGGAGGACTGTAGGTGAAAGTGCAGCAATCCTTAGGTTGCTGGTTCAAATCCGGCTCGAAGGATTGTGTATTTTCTTGTGGCTTACGCCAACGTTTTGACAGCAGTGCACTTTGACATGTGCTTAACAAACAAATTAACTTTCCCTGAGTGCCGAAATCTTCAATTGTTGACCTTTGATAGGAATGTTGGTAGAGCAGCAGAGAGTACTTAAAATTGCAACAAAACTTCGGTCACTGGCTCACACGAGGATAACTTTTTCTGCAGTTGTGCCAAGTTTTTGATTTTTGCCTAGTGTTTCCCCAGAAGCAAATTATTCCCTGACCGGGAACAAACCCCGGGACGCGGCGGTGAGAGCGCAGAATCCTAACCACGAGAACATCGTGGAGAAGGCAAAAGCGATTTCGCAGTGAGGGGGCTAAACAGCATTCTTTACCGTCGGCTCACTTTTTCTCTATCCCCAAAGCCAACTACTTGCAATCAAAGGGGATGTAGCTCAGCGGAAGAGAGTGTTGGTTGCTTGAATGAGGACCTGGGTTCAATCTCCAGCATCTCCACGAAACCACCAAACTCAGCAGATTACTTTTTTAACGGGAACATATGTGTCTGCAGCAATTCTGACCATCTAGGTGATGGCATTTGTCTAATTCTGACAACCTTCGATAGCTCAGTTGGTAGAGCGGAGGACTGTAGGTGAAAGTGCAGCAATCCTTAGGTCGCTGGTTCAAATCCGGCTCGAAGGATTGTGTATTTTCTTGTGACTTACGCCAACGTTTTGACAGCAGTGCACTTTGACATGTGCTTGACAAACAAATTAACTTTCCCTGAGTGCCCGAAATCATCAATTGTTTACCTTTGATAGGAATGTTGCTAGAACAGCAGAGAGTACTTAAAATTGCAACAATCCTTCGGTCACTGGCTCACACGAGGATAACTTTTTCTGCAGTTGTGCCAAGTTTTTGATTTTTGCCTAGTGTTTCCCCAGAAGCAAATTATTCCCTGACCGGGAACAAACCCCGGGACGCGGCGGTAAGAGCGCAGAATCCTAACCACTAGAACATCGTGGAGAAGGCAAAAGCGATTTCGCAGTGAGGGGGCTAAACAGCATTCTTTACCGTCGGCTCACTTTTTCTCTATCCCCAAACGCAACTACTTGCAATCAAAGGGGATGTAGCTCAGCGGAAGAGAGTGTTGGTTGCTTGAATGAGGACCTGGGTTCAATCTCCTGCATCTCCACGAAACCACCAAACTCAGCAGATTACTTTTTTAACGGGAACATATGTGTCTGCAGCACTTCTGACCATCTAGGTGATGGCATTTGTCTAAATCTGTCAACCTTCGATAGCTTACTTGGTAAAGCGGAGGACTGTAGGTGAAAGTGCAGCAATCCTTAGGTCGCTGGTTCAAATCCGGCTCGAAGGATTGTGTATTTTCTTGTGGCTTACGCCAACGTTTTGACAGCAGTGCACTTTGACATGTGCTTGACAAACAAATTAACTTTCCCTGAGTGCCCGAAATCATCAATTGTTTACCTTTGATAGGAATGTTGCTAGAACAGCAGAGAGTACTTAAAATTGCAACAATCCTTCGGTCACTGGCTCACACGAGGATAACTTTTTCTGCAGTTGTGCCAAGTTTTTGATTTTTGCCTAGTGTTTCCCCAGAAGCAAATTATTCCCTGACCGGGAACAAACCCCGGGATGCGGCGGTGAGAGCGCCGAATCCTAACCACTAGAACATCGTGGAGAAGGCAAAAGCGATTTCGCAGTGAGGGGGCTAAACAGCATTCTTTACCGTTGGCTCACTTTTTCTCTATCCCCAAACGCAACTACTTGCAATCAAAGGGGATGTAGCTCAGCGGAAGAGAGTGTTGGTTGCTTGAATGAGGACCCGGGTTCAATCTCCAGCATCTCCACGAAACCACCAAACTCAGCAGATTACATTTTTAACGGGAACATATGTGTCTGCAGCACTTCAGACCACCTAGGTGATGGCATTTGTCTAAATTAGACAACCTTCCATAGCTCAGTTGGTAGAGCGGAGGACTGTAGGTGAAAATGCAGCAATCCTTAGGTCGCTGGTTCAAATCCGGCTCGAAGGATTGTGTATTTTCTTGTGGCTTACGCCAACGTTTTGACAGCAGTGCACTTTGACATGTGCTTAACAAACAAATTAACTTTCCCTGAGTGCCGAAATCTTCAATTGTTGACCTTTGATAGGAATGTTGGTAGAGCAGCAGAGAGTACTTAAAATTGCAACAATCCTTCGGTCACTGGCTCACACGGGGATAACTTTTTCTGCAGTTGTGCCAAGTTTTTGATTTTTGCCTAGTGTTTCCCCAGAAGCAAATTATTCCCTGACCGGGAACAAACCCCGGGACGCGGCGGTGAGAGCGCAGAATCCTAACCACGAGAACATCGTGGAGAAGGCAAAAGCGATTTCGCAGTGAGGGGGCTAAACAGCATTCTTTACCGTCGGCTCACTTTTTCTCTATCCCCAAACGGAACTACTTGCAATCAAAGGGGATGTAGCTCAGCCGAAGAGAGTGTTGGTTGCTTGAATGAGGACCTGGGTTCAATCTCCAGCATCTCCACGAAACCACCAAACTCAGCAGATTACATTTTTAACGGGAACATATGTGTCTGCAGCACTTCTGACCATCTAGGTGATGGCATTTGTCTAAATCCGAAAACCTTCGATAGCTCAGTTGGTAGAGCGGAGGACTGTAGGTGAAAGTGCAGCAATCCTTAGGTCGCTGGTTCAAATCCGGCTCGAAGGATTGTGTGTTTTCTTGTGGCTTAAGCCAACGTTTTGACAGCAGTGCACTTTGACATGTGCTTGACAAACAAATTAACTTTCCCTGAGTGCCCGAAATCATCAATTGTTTACCTTTGATAGGAATGTTGCTAGAACAGCAGAGAGTACTTAAAATTGCAACAATCCTTCGGTCACTGGCTCACACGAGGATAACTTTTTCTGCAGTTGTGCCAAGTTTTTGATTTTTGCCTAGTGTTTCCCCAGAAGCAAATTATTCCCTGACCGGGAACAAACCCCGGGATGCGGCGGTGAGAGCGCCGAATCCTAACCACTAGAACATCGTGGAGAAGGCAAAAGCGATTTCGCAGTGAGGGGGCTAAACAGCATTCTTTACCGTTGGCTCACTTTTTCTCTATCCCCAAACGCAACTACTTGCAATCAAAGGGGATGTAGCTCAGCGGAAGAGAGTGTTGGTTGCTTGAATGAGGACCCGGGTTCAATCTCCAGCATCTCCACGAAACCACCAAACTCAGCAGATTACATTTTTAACGGGAACATATGTGCCTGCAGCACTTCAGACCACCTAGGTGATGGCATTTGTCTAAATTAGACAACCTTCGATAGCTCAGTTGGTAGAGCGGAGGACTGTAGGTGAAAGTGCAGCAATCCTTAGGTCGCTGGTTCAAATCCGGCTCGAAGGATTGTGTATTTTCTTGTGGCTTACGCCAACGTTTTGACAGCAGTGCACTTTGACATGTGCTTAACAAACAAATTAACTTTCCCTGAGTGCCGAAATCTTCAATTGTTGACCTTTGATAGGAATGTTGGTAGAGCAGCAGAGAGTACTTAAAATTGCAACAATCCTTCGGTCACTGGCTCACACGAGGATAACTTTTTCTGCAGTTGTGCCAAGTTTTTGATTTTTGCCTAGTGTTTCCCCAGAAGCAAATTATTCCCTGACCGGGAACAAACCCCGGGACGCGGCGGTGAGAGCGCAGAATCCTAACCACGAGAACATCGTGGAGAAGGCAAAAGCGATTTCGCAGTGAGGGGGCTAAACAGCATTCTTTACCGTCGGCTCACTTTTTCTCTATCCCCAAAGCCAACTACTTGCAATCAAAGGGGATGTAGCTCAGCGGAAGAGAGTGTTGGTTGCTTGAATGAGGACCTGGGTTCAATCTCCAGCATCTCCACGAAACCACCAAACTCAGCAGATTACTTTTTTAACGGGAACATATGTGTCTGCAGCAATTCTGACCATCTAGGTGATGGCATTTGTCTAATTCTGACAACCTTCGATAGCTCAGTTGGTAGAGCGGAGGACTGTAGGTGAAAGTGCAGCAATCCTTAGGTTGCTGGTTCAAATCCGGCTCGAAGGATTGTGTATTTTCTTGTGACTTACGCCAACGTTTTGACAGCAGTGCACTTTGACATGTGCTTGACAAACAAATTAACTTTCCCTGAGTGCCCGAAATCATCAATTGTTTACCTTTGATAGGAATGTTGCTAGAACAGCAGAGAGTACTTAAAATTGCAACAATCCTTCGGTCACTGGCTCACACGAGGATAACTTTTTCTGCAGTTGTGCCAAGTTTTTGATTTTTGCCTAGTGTTTCCCCAGAAGCAAATTATTCCCTGACCGGGAACAAACCCCGGGACGCGGCGGTAAGAGCGCAGAATCCTAACCACTAGAACATCGTGGAGAAGGCAAAAGCGATTTCGCAGTGAGGGGGCTAAACAGCATTCTTTACCGTCGGCTCACTTTTTCTCTATCCCCAAACGCAACTACTTGCAATCAAAGGGGATGTAGCTCAGCGGAAGAGAGTGTTGGTTGCTTGAATGAGGACCTGGGTTCAATCTCCTGCATCTCCACGAAACCACCAAACTCAGCAGATTACTTTTTTAACGGGAACATATGTGTCTGCAGCACTTCTGACCATCTAGGTGATGGCATTTGTCTAAATCTGTCAACCTTCGATAGCTTACTTGGTAAAGCGGAGGACTGTAGGTGAAAGTGCAGCAATCCTTAGGTCGCTGGTTCAAATCCGGCTCGAAGGATTGTGTATTTTCTTGTGGCTTACGCCAACGTTTTGACAGCAGTGCACTTTGACATGTGCTTGACAAACAAATTAACTTTCCCTGAGTGCCCGAAATCATCAATTGTTTACCTTTGATAGGAATGTTGCTAGAACAGCAGAGAGTACTTAAAATTGCAACAATCCTTCGGTCACTGGCTCACACGAGGATAACTTTTTCTGCAGTTGTGCCAAGTTTTTGATTTTTGCCTAGTGTTTCCCCAGAAGCAAATTATTCCCTGACCGGGAACAAACCCCGGGATGCGGCGGTGAGAGCGCCGAATCCTAACCACTAGAACATCGTGGAGAAGGCAAAAGCGATTTCGCAGTGAGGGGGCTAAACAGCATTCTTTACCGTTGGCTCACTTTTTCTCTATCCCCAAACGCAACTACTTGCAATCAAAGGGGATGTAGCTCAGCGGAAGAGAGTGTTGGTTGCTTGAATGAGGACCCGGGTTCAATCTCCAGCATCTCCACGAAACCACCAAACTCAGCAGATTACATTTTTAACGGGAACATATGTGTCTGCAGCACTTCAGACCACCTAGGTGATGGCATTTGTCTAAATTAGACAACCTTCCATAGCTCAGTTGGTAGAGCGCAGGACTGTAGTTGAAAGTGCAGCAATCCTTAGGTCGCTGGTTCAAATCCGGCTCGAAGGATTGTGTATTTTCTTGTGGCTTACGCCAACGTTTTGACAGCAGTGCACTTTGACATGTGCTTAACAAACAAATTAACTTTCCCTGAGTGCCGAAATCTTCAATTGTTGACCTTTGATAGGAATGTTGGTAGAGCAGCAGAGAGTACTTAAAATTGCAACAATCCTTAGGTCACTGGCTCACACGAGGATAACTTTTTCTGCAGTTGTGCCAAGTTTTTGATTTTTGCCTAGTGTTTCCCCAGAAGCAAATTATTCCCTGACCGGGAACAAACCCCGGGACGCGGCGGTGAGAGCGCAGAATCCTAACCACGAGAACATCGTGGAGAAGGCAAAAGCGATTTCGCAGTGAGGGGGCTAAACAGCATTCTTTACCGTCGGCTCACTTTTTCTCTATCCCCAAACGGAACTACTTGCAATCAAAGGGGATGTAGCTCAGCCGAAGAGAGTGTTGGTTGCTTGAATGAGGACCTGGGTTCAATCTCCAGCATCTCCACGAAACCACCAAACTCAGCAGATTACATTTTTAACGGGAACATATGTGTCTGCAGCACTTCTGACCATCTAGGTGATGGCATTTGTCTAAATCTGACAACCTTCGATAGCTCAGTTGGTAGAGCGGAGGACTGTAGGTGAAAGTGCAGCAATCCTTAGGTCGCTGGTTCAAATCCGGCTCGAAGGATTGTGTATTTTCTTGTGGCTTAAGCCAACGTTTTGACAGCAGTGCACTTTGACATGTGCTTGACAAACAAATTAACTTTCCCTGAGTGCTGAAATCTTCAATTGTTGACCTTTGATAGGAATGTTGGTAGAGCAGCAGAGAGTACTTAAAATTGCAACAATCCTTCGGTCACTGGCTCACACGAGGATAACTTTTTCTGCAGTTGTGCCAAGTTTTTGATTTTTGCCTAGTGTTTCCCCAGAAGCAAATTATTCCCTGACCGGGAACAAACCCCGGGACGCGGCGGTAAGAGCGCAGAATCCTAACCACTAGAACATCGTGGAGAAGGCAAAAGCGATTTCGCAGTGAGGGGGCTAAACAGCATTCTTTACCGTCGGCTCACTTTTTCTCTATCCCCAAACGCAACTACTTGCAATCAAAGGGGATGTAGCTCATCGGAAGAGAGTGTTGGTTGCTTGAATGAGGACCTGGGTTCAATCTCCAGCATCTCCACGAAACCACCAAACTCAGCAGATTACATTTTTAACGGGAACATATGTGCCTGCAGCACTTATGACCATCTAGGTGATGGCATTTGTCTAAATCTGACAACCTTCAATAGCTCAGTTGGTAGAGCGGAGGACTGTAGGTGAAAGTGCAGCAATCCTTAGGTCGCTGGTTCAAATCCGGCTTGAAGGATTGAGTATTTTCTTGTGGCTTACGCCAACGTTTTGACAGCGGTGCACTTTGACATGCGCTTGACAAACAAATTAACTTTCCCTGAGTTCCAAAATCTTCGATTGTTGACCTTTGATAGGAATGTTGGTAGAGCAGCAGAGAGTACTTAAAATTGCAACAATCCTTCGGTCACTGGCTCACACGAGGATAACTTTTTCTGCAGTTGTGCCAAGTTTTTGATTTTTGCCTAGTGTTTCCCCAGAAGCAAATTATTCCCTGACCGGGAACAAACCCCGGGACGCGGCGGTGAGAGCGCAGAATCCTAACCACGAGAACATCGTGGAGAAGGCAAAAGCGATTTCGCAGTGAGGGGGCTAAACAGCATTCTTTACCGTCGGCTCACTTTTTCTCTATCCCCAAACGCAACTACTTGCAATCAAAGGGGATGTAGCTCAGCGGAAGAGAGTGTTGGTTGCTTGAATGAGGACCTGGGTTCAATCTCCAGCATCTCCACGAAACCACCAAACTCAGCAGATTACATTTTTAACGGGAACATATGTGTCTGCAGCACTTCTGACCATCTAGGTGATGGCATTTGTCTAAATCTGACAACCTTCGATAGCTCAGTTGGTAGAGCGGAGGACTGAAGGTGAAAGTGCAGCAATCCTTAGGTCGCTGGTTCAAATCCGGCTCGAAGGATTGTGTATTTTCTTGTGGCTTACGCCAACGTTTTGACAGCAGTGCACTTTGACATGTGCTTGACAAACAAATTAACTTTCCCTGAGTGCCGAAATCATCAATTGTTGACCTTTGATAGGAATGTTGCTAGAACAGCAGAGAGTACTTAAACTTGCAACAATCCTTCGGTCACCGGCTCACACGAGGATAACTTTTTCTGCAGTTGTGCCAAGTTTTTGATTTTTGCCTAGTGTTTCCCCAGAAGCAAATTATTCCCTGACCGGGAACAAACTCCGGGACGCGGCGGTAAGAGCGCAGAATCCTAACCACTAGAACATCGTGGAGAAGGCAAAAGCGATTTCGCAGTGAGGGGGCTAAAAAGCATTCTTTACCGTCGGCTCACTTTTTCTCTATCCCCAAACGCAACTACTTGCAATCAAAGGGGATGTAGCTCAGCGGAAGAGAGTGTTGGTTGCTTGAATGAGGACCTGGGTTCAATCTCCAGCATCTCCACGAAACCACCAAACTCAGCAGATTACATTTTTAACGGGAACATATGTGTCTGCAGCACTTCAGACCATCTAGGTGATGGCATTTGTCTAAATTAGACAACCTTCGATTGCTCAGTTGGTGGAGCGGAGGACTGTAGGTGAAAGTGCAGCAATCCTTATGTCGCTGGTTCAAATCCGGCTCGAAGGATTGTGTATTTTCTTGTGGCTTACGCCAACGTTTTGACAGCAGTGCACTTTGACCTGTGCTTGACAAAAAAATTAACTTTCCCTGAGTGCCGAAATCTTCAATTGTTGTCCTTTGATAGGAATGTTGGTAGAGCAGCAGAGAGTACTTAAAATTGCAACAATCCTTCGGTCTCCAGCTCACACAAGGATAACTTTTTCTGCAGTTGTGCCAAGTTTTTGATTTTTGCCTAGTGTTTCCCCAGAAGCAAATTATTCCCTGACCGGGAACAAACCCCGGGATGCGGCGGTGAGAGCGCATAATCCTAACCACGAGAACATCGTGGAGAAGGCAAAAGCGATTTCGCAGTGAGGGGGCTAAACAGCATTCTTTACCGTCGGCTCACTTTTTCTCTATCCCCAAACGCAACTACTTGCAATCAAAGGGGATGTAGCTAAGCGGAAGAGAGTGTTGGTTGCTTGAATGAGGACCTAGGTTCAATCTCCAGCATCTCCACGAAACCACCAAACTCAGCAGATTACATTTTTAACGGGAACATATGTGTCTGCAGCACTTCAGACCATCTAGGTGATGGCATTTGTCTAAATTCGACAACCTTCGATAGCTCAGTTGGTAGAGCGGAGGACTGTAGGTGAAAGTGCAGCAATCCTTAGGTCGCTGGTTCAAATCCGGCTCGAAGGATTGTGTTTTTTCTTGTGGCTTACGCCAACGTTTTGACAGGCAGTGCACTTTGACCTGTGCTTGACAAACAAATTAACTTTCCCTGAGTGCCGAAATCTTCAATTGTTGTCCTTTGATAGGAATGTTGGTAGAGCAGCAGAGAGTACTTAAAATTGCAACAATCCTTCGGTCTCCAGCTCACACAAGGATAACTTTTTCTGCAGTTGTGCCAAGTTTTTGATTTTTGCCTAGTGTTTCCCCAGAAGCAAATTATTCCCTGACCGGGAACAAACCCCGGGATGCGGCGGTGAGAGCGCAGAATCCTAACCACGAGAACATCGTGGAGAAGGCAAAAGCGATTTCGCAGTGAGGGGGCTAAACAGCATTCTTTACCGTCGGCTCACTTTTTCTCTATCCCCAAACGCAACTACTTGCAATCAAAGGGGATGTAGCTAAGCGGAAGAGAGTGTTGGTTGCTTGAATGAGGACCTAGGTTCAATCTCCAGCATCTCCACGAAACCACCAAACTCAGCAGATTACATTTTTAACGGGAACATATGTGTCTGCAGCACTCCAGACCATCTAGGTGATGGCATTTGTCTAAATTCGACAACCTTCGATAGCTCAGTTGGTAGAGCGGAGGACTGTAGGTGAAAGTGCAGCAATCCTTAGGTCGCTGGTTCAAATCCGGCTCGAAGGATTGTGTATTTTCTTGTGGCTTACGCCAACGTTTTGACAGCAGTGCACTTTGACCTGTGCTTGACAAACAAATTAACTTTCCCTGAGTGCCGAAATCTTCAATTGTTGTCCTTTGATAGGAATGTTGGTAGAGCAGCAGAGAGTACTTAAAATTGCAACAATCCTTCGGTCTCCAGCTCACACAAGGATAACTTTTTCTGCAGTTGTGCCAAGTTTTTGATTTTTGCCTAGTGTTTCCCCAGAAGCAAATTATTCCCTGACCGGGAACAAACCCCGGGATGCGGCGGTGAGAGCGCAGAATCCTAACCACGAGAACATCGTGGAGAAGGCAAAAGCGATTTCGCAGTGAGGGGGGTAAACAGCATTCTTTACCGTCGGCTCACTTTTTCTCTATCCCCAAACGCAACTACTTGCAATCAAAGGGGATGTAGCTCAGCGGAAGAGAGTGTTGGTTGCTTGAATGAGGACCTGGGTTCAATCTCCAGCATCTCCACGAAACCACCAAACTCAGCAGATTACATTTTTAACGGGAACATATGTGTCTGCAGCACTTCAGACCATCTAGGTGATGGCATTTGTCTAAATTAGACAACCTTCGATTGCTCAGTTGGTGGAGCGGAGGACTGTAGGTGAAAGTGCAGCAATCCTTATGTCGCTGGTTCAAATCCGGCTCGAAGGATTGTGTATTTTCTTGTGGCTTACGCCAACGTTTTGACAGCAGTGCACTTTGACCTGTGCTTGACAAACAAATTAACTTTCCCTGAGTGCCGAAATCTTCAATTGTTGTCCTTTGATAGGAATGTTGGTAGAGCAGCAGAGAGTACTTAAAATTGCAACAATCATTCGGTCTCCAGCTCACACAAGGATAACTTTTTCTGCAGTTGTGCCAAGTTTTTGATTTTTGCCTAGTGTTTCCCCAGAAGCAAATTATTCCCTGACCGGGAACAAACCCCGGGATGCGGCGGTGAGAGCGCAGAATCCTAACCACGAGAACATCGTGGAGAAGGCAAAAGCGATTTCGCAGTGAGGGGGGTAAACAGCATTCTTTACCGTCGGCTCACTTTTTCTCTATCCCCAAACGCAACTACTTGCAATCAAAGGGGATGTAGCTCAGCGGAAGAGAGTGTTGGTTGCTTGAATGAGGACCTGGGTTCAATCTCCAGCATCTCCACGAAACCACCAAACTCAGCAGATTACATTTTTAACGGGAACATATGTGTCTGCAGCACTTCAGACCATCTAGGTGATGGCATTTGTCTAAATTAGACAACCTTCGATTGCTCAGTTGGTGGAGCGGAGGACTGTAGGTGAAAGTGCAGCAATCCTTATGTCGCTGGTTCAAATCCGGCTCGAAGGATTGTGTATTTTCTTGTGGCTTACGCCAACGTTTTGACAGCAGTGCACTTTGACCTGTGCTTGACAAACAAATTAACTTTCCCTGAGTGCCGAAATCTTCAATTGTTGTCCTTTGATAGGAATGTTGGTAGAGCAGCAGAGAGTACTTAAAATTGCAACAATCATTCGGTCTCCAGCTCACACAAGGATAACTTTTTCTGCAGTTGTGCCAAGTTTTTGATTTTTGCCTAGTGTTTCCCCAGAAGCAAATTATTCCCTGACCGGGAACAAACCCCGGGATGCGGCGGTGAGAGCGCAGAATCCTAACCACGAGAACATCGTGGAGAAGGCAAAAGCGATTTCGCAGTGAGGGGGGTAAACAGCATTCTTTACCGTCGGCTCACTTTTTCTCTATCCCCAAACGCAACTACTTGCAATCAAAGGGGATGTAGCTCAGCGGAAGAGAGTGTTGGTTGCTTGAATGAGGACCTGGGTTCAATCTCCAGCATCTCCACGAAACCACCAAACTCAGCAGATTACATTTTTAACGGGAACATATGTGTCTGCAGCACTTCAGACCATCTAGGTGATGGCATTTGTCTAAATTAGACAACCTTCGATTGCTCAGTTGGTGGAGCGGAGGACTGTAGGTGAAAGTGCAGCAATCCTTATGTCGCTGGTTCAAATCCGGCTCGAAGGATTGTGTATTTTCTTGTGGCTTACGCCAACGTTTTGACAGCAGTGCACTTTGACATGTGCTTGACAAACAAATTAACTTTCCCTGAGTGCCGAAATCTTCAATTGTTGACCTTTGATAGGAATGTTGGTAGAGCAGCAGAGAGTACTTAAAATTGCAACAATCCTTCGGTCTCCAGCTCACACAAGGATAACTTTTTCTGCACTTGTGCCAAGTTTTTGATTTTTGCCTAGTGTTTCCCCAGAAGCAAATTATTCCCTGACCGGGAACAAACCCCGGGACGCGGCGGTGAGAGCGCAGAATCCTAACCACGAGAACATCGTGGAGAAGGCAAAAGCGATTTCGCAGTGAGGGGGCTAAACAGCATTCTTTACCGTCGGCTCACTTTTTCTCTATCCCCAAACGCAACTACTTGCAATCAAAGGGGATGTAGCTAAGCGGAAGAGAGTGTTGGTTGCTTGAATGAGGACCTAGGTTCAATCTCCAGCATCTCCACGAAACCACCAAACTCAGCAGATTACATTTTTAACGGGAACATATGTGTCTGCAGCACTTCAGACCATCTAGGTGATGGCATTTGTCTAAATTCGACAACCTTCGATAGCTCAGTTGGTAGAGCGGAGGACTGTAGGTGAAAGTGCAGCAATCCTTAGGTCGCTGGTTCAAATCCGGCTCGAAGGATTGTGTTTTTTCTTGTGGCTTACGCCAACGTTTTGACAGCAATGCACTTTGACCTGTGCTTGACAAACAAATTAACTTTCCCTGAGTGCCGAAATCTTCAATTGTTGTCCTTTGATAGGAATGTTGGTAGAGCAGCAGAGAGTACTTAAAATTGCAACAATCCTTCGGTCTCCAGCTCACACAAGGATAACTTTTTCTGCAGTTGTGCCAAGTTTTTGATTTTTGCCTAGTGTTTCCCCAGAAGCAAATTATTCCCTGACCGGGAACAAACCCCGGGATGCCGCGGTGAGAGCGCAGAATCCTAACCACGAGAACATCGTGGAGAAGGCAAAAGCGATTTCGCAGTGAGGGGGGTAAACAGCATTCTTTACCGTCGGCTCACTTTTTCTCTATCCCCAAACGCAACTACTTGCAATCAAAGGGGATGTAGCTCAGCGGAAGAGAGTGTTGGTTGCTTGAATGAGGACCTGGGTTCAATCTCCAGCATCTCCACGAAACCACCAAACTCAGCAGATTACATTTTTAACGGGAACATATGTGTCTGCAGCACTTCAGACCATCTAGGTGATGGCATTTGTCTAAATTAGACAACCTTCGATAGCTCAGTTGGTAGAGCGGAGGACTGTAGGTGAAAGTGCAGCAATCCTTAGGTCCCTGGTTCAAATCCGGCTCGAAGGATTGTGTATTTTCTTGTGGCTTACGCCAACGTTTTGACAGCAGTGCACTTTGACATGTGCTTGACAAACAAATTAACTTTCCCTGAGTGCCGAAATTTTCAATTGTTGACCTTTGATAGGAATGTTGGTAGAGCAGCAGAGAGTACTTAAAATTGCAACAATCCTTCGGTCTCCAGCTCACACAAGGATAACTTTTTCTCCAGTTGTGCCAAGTTTTTGATTTTTGCCTAGTGTTTCCCCAGAAGCAAATTATTCCCTGACCGGGAACAAACCCCGGGATGCGGCGGTGAGAGCGCAGAATCCTAACCACGAGAACATCGTGGAGAAGGCAAAAGCGATTTCGCAGTGAGGGGGCTAAACAGCATTCTTTACCGTCGGCTCACTTTTTCTCTATCCCCAAACGCAACTACTTGCAATCAAAGGGGATGTAGCTAAGCGGAAGATAGTGTTGGTTGCTTGAATGAGGACCTGGGTTCAATCTCCAGCATCTCCACGAAACCACCAAACTCAGCAGATTAAATTTTTAACGGGAACATATGTGTCTGCAGCACTTCAGACCATCTAGGTGATGGCATTTGTATAAATTAGACAACTTTCGATAGCTCAGTTGGTAGAGTGGAGGACTGTAGGTGAAAGTGCAACAATCCTTAGATCGCTGGTTCAAATCCGGCTCGAATGATTGTGTATTTTCTTGTGGCTTAAGCCAACGTTTTGACAGCAGTGCACTTTGACATGTGCTTGACAAACAAATTAACTTTCCCTGAGTGCCGAAATCTTCAATTGTTGACCTTTGATAGGAATGTTGGTAGAGCAGCAGAGAGTACTTAAAATTGCAACAATCCTTCGGTCTCCAGCTCACACAAGGATAACTTTTTCTGCAGTTGTGCCAAGTTTTTGATTTTTGCCTAGTGTTTCCCCAGAAGCAAATTATTCCCTGACCGGGAACAAACCCTGGGATGCGGCGGTGAGAGCGCCGAATCCTAACCACTAGAACATCGTGGAGAAGGCAAAAGCGATTTCGCAGTGAGGGGGCTAAACAGCATTCTTTACCGTCGGCTCATTTTTCTCTATCCCCAAACGCAACTACTTGCAATCAAAGGGGATGTAGCTAAGCGGAAGATAGTGTTGGTTGCTTGAATGAGGACCTGGGTTCAATCTCCAGCATCTCCACGAAACCACCAAACTCAGCAGATTACATTTTTAACGGGAACATATGTGTCTGCAGCACTTCAGACCATCTAGGTGATGAGATTTGTCTAAATTAGACAACCTTCGATAGCTCAGTTGGTAGAGCGGCGGACTGTAGGTGATAGTGCAGCAATCCTTAGATCGCTGGTTCAAATCCGGCTCGAAGGATTGTGTATTTTCTTGTGGCTTACGCCAACGTTTTGACAGCAGTGCACTTTGACATGTGCATGACAAACAAATTAACTTTCCCTGAGTGCCGAAATCTTCAATTGTTGACCTTTGATAGGAATGTTGGTAGAGCAGCAGAGAGTACTTAAAATTGCAACAATCCTTCGGTCTCCAGCTCACACAAGGATAACTTTTTCTGCAGTTGTGCCAAGTTTTTGATTTTTGCCTAGTGTTTCCCCAGAAGCAAATTATTCCCTGACCGGGAACAAACCCCGGGACGCGGCGGTGAGAGCGCAGAATCCTAACCACGAGAACATCGTGGAGAAGGCAAAAGCGATTTCGCAGTGAGGGGGCTAAACAGCATTCTTTACCGTCGGCTCACTTTTTCTCTATCCCCAAACGCAACTACTTGCAATCAAAGGGATGTAGCTCAGCGGAAGAGAGTGTTGGTTGCTTGAATGAGTACCTGGGTTCAATCTCCAGCATCTCCACGAAACCACCAAACTCAGCAGATTAAATTTTTAACGGGAACATATGTGTCTGCAGCACTTCAGACCATCTAGGTGATGGCATTTGTATAAATTAGACAACTTTCGATAGCTCAGTTGGTAGAGTGGAGGACTGTAGGTGAAAGTGCAACAATCCTTAGATCGCTGGTTCAAATCCGGCTCGAATGATTGTGTATTTTCTTGTGGCTTAAGCCAACGTTTTGACAGCAGTGCACTTTGACATGTGCTTGACAAACAAATTAACTTTCCCTGAGTGCCGAAATCTTCAATTGTTGACCTTTGATAGGAATGTTGGTAGAGCAGCAGAGAGTACTTAAAATTGCAACAATCCTTCGGTCTCCAGCTCACACAAGGATAACTTTTTCTGCAGTTGTGCCAAGTTTTTGATTTTTGCCTAGTGTTTCCCCAGAAGCAAATTATTCCCTGACCGGGAACAAACCCTGGGATGCGGCGGTGAGAGCGCCGAATCCTAACCACTAGAACATCGTGGAGAAGGCAAAAGCGATTTCGCAGTGAGGGGGCTAAACAGCATTCTTTACCGTCGGCTCATTTTTCTCTATCCCCAAACGCAACTACTTGCAATCAAAGGGGATGTAGCTAAGCGGAAGATAGTGTTGGTTGCTTGAATGAGGACCTGGGTTCAATCTCCAGCATCTCCACGAAACCACCAAACTCAGCAGATTACATTTTTAACGGGAACATATGTGTCTGCAGCACTTCAGACCATCTAGGTGATGAGATTTGTCTAAATTAGACAACCTTCGATAGCTCAGTTGGTAGAGCGGCGGACTGTAGGTGATAGTGCAGCAATCCTTAGGTCGCTGGTTCAAATCCGGCTCGAAGGATTGTGTATTTTCTTGTGGCTTACGCCAACGTTTTGACAGCAGTGCACTTTGACATGTGCATGACAAACAAATTAACTTTCCCTGAGTGCCGAAATCTTCAATTGTTGACCTTTGATAGGAATGTTGGTAGAGCAGCAGAGAGTACTTAAAATTGCAACAATCCTTCGGTCTCCAGCTCACACAAGGATAACTTTTTCTGCAGTTGTGCCAAGTTTTTGATTTTTGCCTAGTGTTTCCCCAGAAGCAAATTATTCCCTGACCGGGAACAAACCCCGGGACGCGGCGGTGAGAGCGCAGAATCCTAACCACGAGAACATCGTGGAGAAGGCAAAAGCGATTTCGCAGTGAGGGGGCTAAACAGCATTCTTTACCGTCGGCTCACTTTTTCTCTATCCCCAAACGCAACTACTTGCAATCAAAGGGATGTAGCTCAGCGGAAGAGAGTGTTGGTTGCTTGAATGAGGACCTGGGTTCAATCTCCAGCATCTCCACGAAACCACCAAACTCAGCAGATTACATTTTTAACGGGAACATATGTGTCTGCAGCACTTCAGACCATCTAGGTGATGGCATTTGTCTAAATTCGACAACCTTCGATAGCTCAGTTGGTAGAGCGGAGGACTGTAGGTGAAAGTGCAGCAATCCTTAGGTCGCTGGTTCAAATCCGGCTCGAAGGATTGTATATTTTCTTGTGGCTTACGCCAACGTTTTGACAGCAGTGCACTTTGACATGTGCTTGACAAACAAATTAACTTTCCCTGAGTGCCGAAATCTTCAATTGTTGACCTTTGATAGGAATGTTGGTAGAGCAGCAGAGAGTTCTTAAAATTGCAACAATCCTTCGGTCTCCAGCTCACACAAGGATAACTTTTTCTACAGTTGTGCCAAGTTTTTGATTTTTGCCTAGTGTTTCCCCAGAAGCAAATTATTCCCTGACCGGGAACAAACCCCGGGACGCGGCGGTGAGAGCGCAGAATCCTAACCACGAGAACATCGTGGAGAAGGCAAAAGCGATTTCGCAGTGAGGGGGCTAAACAGCATTCTTTACCGTCGGCTCACTTTTTCTCTATCCCCAAACGCAACTACTTGCAATCAAAGGGGATGTAGCTAAGCGGAAGAGAGTGTTGGTTGCTTGAATGAGGACCTAGGTTCAATCTCCAGCATCTCCACGAAACCACCAAACTCAGCATATTACATTTTTAACGGAACATATGTGTCTGCAGCACTTCAGACCATCTAGGTGATGGCATTTGTCTAAATCCGACAACCTTCGATAGCTCAGTTGGTAGAGCAGAGGACTGTAGGTGAAAGTGCAGCAATCCTTAGGTCGCTGGTTCAAATCCGGCTCGAAGGATTGTATCTTTTCTTGTGGCTTACGCCAACGTTTTGACAGCAGTGCACTTTGACATGTGCTTGACAAACAAATTAACGTTCCCTGAGTGCCGAAATCTTCAATTATTGACCTTTGATAGGAATGTTGGTAGAGCAGCAGAGAGTACTTAAAATTGCAACAATCCTTCGGTCTCCAGCTCACACAAGGATAACTTTTTCTGCACTTGTGCCAAGTTTTTGATTTTTGCCTAGTGTTTCCCCAGAAGCAAATTATTCCCTGACCGGGAACAAACCCCGGGACGCGGCGGTGAGAGCGCAGAATCCTAACCACGAGAACATCGTGGAGAAGGCAAAAGCGATTTCGCAGTTAGGGGGCTAAACAGCATTCTTTACCGTCGGCTCACTTTTTCTCTATCCCCAAACGCAACTACTTGCAATCAAAGGGGATGTAGCTAAGCGGAAGAGAGTGTTGGTTGCTTGAATGAGGACCTAGGTTCAATCTCCAGCATCTCCACGAAACCACCAAACTCAGCATATTACATTTTTAACGGGAACATATGTGTCTGCAGCACTTCAGACCATCTAGGTGATGGCATTTGTCTAAATCCGAAAACCTTCGATAGCTCAGTTGGTAGAGCGGAGGACTGTAGGTGAAAGTGCAGCAATCCTTAGGTCCCTGGTTCAAATCCGGCTCGAAGGATTGTGTATTTTCTTGTGGCTTACGCCAACGTTTTGACAGCAGTGCACTTTGACATGTGCTTGACAAACAAATTAACTTTCCCTGAGTGCCGAAATTTTCAATTGTTGACCTTTGATAGGAATGTTGGTAGAGCAGCAGAGAGTACTTAAAATTGCAACAATCCTTCGGTCTCCAGCTCACACAAGGATAACTTTTTCTCCAGTTGTGCCAAGTTTTTGATTTTTGCCTAGTGTTTCCCCAGAAGCAAATTATTCCCTGACCGGGAACAAACCCCGGGATGCGGCGGTGAGAGCGCAGAATCCTAACCACGAGAACATCGTGGAGAAGGCAAAAGCGATTTCGCAGTGAGGGGGCTAAACAGCATTCTTTACCGTCGGCTCACTTTTTCTCTATCCCCAAACGCAACTACTTGCAATCAAAGGGGATGTAGCTAAGCGGAAGATAGTGTTGGTTGCTTGAATGAGGACCTGGGTTCAATCTCCAGCATCTCCACGAAACCACCAAACTCAGCAGATTAAATTTTTAACGGGAACATATGTGTCTGCAGCACTTCAGACCATCTAGGTGATGGCATTTGTATAAATTAGACAACTTTCGATAGCTCAGTTGGTAGAGTGGAGGACTGTAGGTGAAAGTGCAACAATCCTTAGATCGCTGGTTCAAATCCGGCTCGAATGATTGTGTATTTTCTTGTGGCTTAAGCCAACGTTTTGACAGCAGTGCACTTTGACATGTGCTTGACAAACAAATTAACTTTCCCTGAGTGCCGAAATCTTCAATTGTTGACCTTTGATAGGAATGTTGGTAGAGCAGCAGAGAGTACTTAAAATTGCAACAATCCTTCGGTCTCCAGCTCACACAAGGATAACTTTTTCTGCAGTTGTGCCAAGTTTTTGATTTTTGCCTAGTGTTTCCCCAGAAGCAAATTATTCCCTGACCGGGAACAAACCCTGGGATGCGGCGGTGAGAGCGCCGAATCCTAACCACTAGAACATCGTGGAGAAGGCAAAAGCGATTTCGCAGTGAGGGGGCTAAACAGCATTCTTTACCGTCGGCTCATTTTTCTCTATCCCCAAACGCAACTACTTGCAATCAAAGGGGATGTAGCTAAGCGGAAGATAGTGTTGGTTGCTTGAATGAGGACCTGGGTTCAATCTCCAGCATCTCCACGAAACCACCAAACTCAGCAGATTACATTTTTAACGGGAACATATGTGTCTGCAGCACTTCAGACCATCTAGGTGATGAGATTTGTCTAAATTAGACAACCTTCGATAGCTCAGTTGGTAGAGCGGCGGACTGTAGGTGATAGTGCAGCAATCCTTAGGTCGCTGGTTCAAATCCGGCTCGAAGGATTGTGTATTTTCTTGTGGCTTACGCCAACGTTTTGACAGCAGTGCACTTTGACATGTGCATGACAAACAAATTAACTTTCCCTGAGTGCCGAAATCTTCAATTGTTGACCTTTGATAGGAATGTTGGTAGAGCAGCAGAGAGTACTTAAAATTGCAACAATCCTTCGGTCTCCAGCTCACACAAGGATAACTTTTTCTGCAGTTGTGCCAAGTTTTTGATTTTTGCCTAGTGTTTCCCCAGAAGCAAATTATTCCCTGACCGGGAACAAACCCCGGGACGCGGCGGTGAGAGCGCAGAATCCTAACCACGAGAACATCGTGGAGAAGGCAAAAGCGATTTCGCAGTGAGGGGGCTAAACAGCATTCTTTACCGTCGGCTCACTTTTTCTCTATCCCCAAACGCAACTACTTGCAATCAAAGGGATGTAGCTCAGCGGAAGAGAGTGTTGGTTGCTTGAATGAGTACCTGGGTTCAATCTCCAGCATCTCCACGAAACCACCAAACTCAGCAGATTAAATTTTTAACGGGAACATATGTGTCTGCAGCACTTCAGACCATCTAGGTGATGGCATTTGTATAAATTAGACAACTTTCGATAGCTCAGTTGGTAGAGTGGAGGACTGTAGGTGAAAGTGCAACAATCCTTAGATCGCTGGTTCAAATCCGGCTCGAATGATTGTGTATTTTCTTGTGGCTTAAGCCAACGTTTTGACAGCAGTGCACTTTGACATGTGCTTGACAAACAAATTAACTTTCCCTGAGTGCCGAAATCTTCAATTGTTGACCTTTGATAGGAATGTTGGTAGAGCAGCAGAGAGTACTTAAAATTGCAACAATCCTTCGGTCTCCAGCTCACACAAGGATAACTTTTTCTGCAGTTGTGCCAAGTTTTTGATTTTTGCCTAGTGTTTCCCCAGAAGCAAATTATTCCCTGACCGGGAACAAACCCTGGGATGCGGCGGTGAGAGCGCCGAATCCTAACCACTAGAACATCGTGGAGAAGGCAAAAGCGATTTCGCAGTGAGGGGGCTAAACAGCATTCTTTACCGTCGGCTCATTTTTCTCTATCCCCAAACGCAACTACTTGCAATCAAAGGGGATGTAGCTAAGCGGAAGATAGTGTTGGTTGCTTGAATGAGGACCTGGGTTCAATCTCCAGCATCTCCACGAAACCACCAAACTCAGCAGATTACATTTTTAACGGGAACATATGTGTCTGCAGCACTTCAGACCATCTAGGTGATGAGATTTGTCTAAATTAGACAACCTTCGATAGCTCAGTTGGTAGAGCGGCGGACTGTAGGTGATAGTGCAGCAATCCTTAGGTCGCTGGTTCAAATCCGGCTCGAAGGATTGTGTATTTTCTTGTGGCTTACGCCAACGTTTTGACAGCAGTGCACTTTGACATGTGCATGACAAACAAATTAACTTTCCCTGAGTGCCGAAATCTTCAATTGTTGACCTTTGATAGGAATGTTGGTAGAGCAGCAGAGAGTACTTAAAATTGCAACAATCCTTCGGTCTCCAGCTCACACAAGGATAACTTTTTCTGCAGTTGTGCCAAGTTTTTGATTTTTGCCTAGTGTTTCCCCAGAAGCAAATTATTCCCTGACCGGGAACAAACCCCGGGACGCGGCGGTGAGAGCGCAGAATCCTAACCACGAGAACATCGTGGAGAAGGCAAAAGCGATTTCGCAGTGAGGGGGCTAAACAGCATTCTTTACCGTCGGCTCACTTTTTCTCTATCCCCAAACGCAACTACTTGCAATCAAAGGGATGTAGCTCAGCGGAAGAGAGTGTTGGTTGCTTGAATGAGGACCTGGGTTCAATCTCCAGCATCTCCACGAAACCACCAAACTCAGCAGATTACATTTTTAACGGGAACATATGTGTCTGCAGCACTTCAGACCATCTAGGTGATGGCATTTGTCTAAATTCGACAACCTTCGATAGCTCAGTTGGTAGAGCGGAGGACTGTAGGTGAAAGTGCAGCAATCCTTAGGTCGCTGGTTCAAATCCGGCTCGAAGGATTGTATATTTTCTTGTGGCTTACGCCAACGTTTTGACAGCAGTGCACTTTGACATGTGCTTGACAAACAAATTAACTTTCCCTGAGTGCCGAAATCTTCAATTGTTGACCTTTGATAGGAATGTTGGTAGAGCAGCAGAGAGTTCTTAAAATTGCAACAATCCTTCGGTCTCCAGCTCACACAAGGATAACTTTTTCTACAGTTGTGCCAAGTTTTTGATTTTTGCCTAGTGTTTCCCCAGAAGCAAATTATTCCCTGACCGGGAACAAACCCCGGGACGCGGCGGTGAGAGCGCAGAATCCTAACCACGAGAACATCGTGGAGAAGGCAAAAGCGATTTCGCAGTGAGGGGGCTAAACAGCATTCTTTACCGTCGGCTCACTTTTTCTCTATCCCCAAACGCAACTACTTGCAATCAAAGGGGATGTAGCTAAGCGGAAGAGAGTGTTGGTTGCTTGAATGAGGACCTAGGTTCAATCTCCAGCATCTCCACGAAACCACCAAACTCAGCATATTACATTTTTAACGGAACATATGTGTCTGCAGCACTTCAGACCATCTAGGTGATGGCATTTGTCTAAATCCGACAACCTTCGATAGCTCAGTTGGTAGAGCAGAGGACTGTAGGTGAAAGTGCAGCAATCCTTAGGTCGCTGGTTCAAATCCGGCTCGAAGGATTGTATCTTTTCTTGTGGCTTACGCCAACGTTTTGACAGCAGTGCACTTTGACATGTGCTTGACAAACAAATTAACGTTCCCTGAGTGCCGAAATCTTCAATTATTGACCTTTGATAGGAATGTTGGTAGAGCAGCAGAGAGTACTTAAAATTGCAACAATCCTTCGGTCTCCAGCTCACACAAGGATAACTTTTTCTGCACTTGTGCCAAGTTTTTGATTTTTGCCTAGTGTTTCCCCAGAAGCAAATTATTCCCTGACCGGGAACAAACCCCGGGACGCGGCGGTGAGAGCGCAGAATCCTAACCACGAGAACATCGTGGAGAAGGCAAAAGCGATTTCGCAGTTAGGGGGCTAAACAGCATTCTTTACCGTCGGCTCACTTTTTCTCTATCCCCAAACGCAACTACTTGCAATCAAAGGGGATGTAGCTAAGCGGAAGAGAGTGTTGGTTGCTTGAATGAGGACCTAGGTTCAATCTCCAGCATCTCCACGAAACCACCAAACTCAGCATATTACATTTTTAACGGGAACATATGTGTCTGCAGCACTTCAGACCATCTAGGTGATGGCATTTGTCTAAATCCGAAAACCTTCGATAGCTCAGTTGGTAGAGCGGAGGACTGTAGGTGAAAGTGCAGCAATCCTTAGGTCGCTGGTTCAAATCCGGCTCGAAGGATTGTGTATTTTCTTGTGGCTTACGCCAACGTTTTGACAGCAGTGCACTTTGACATGTGCATGACAAACAAATTAACTTTCCCTGAGTGCCGAAATCTTCAATTGTTGACCTTTGATAGGAATGTTGGTAGAGCAGCAGAGAGTACTTAAAATTGCAACAATCCTTCGGTCTCCAGCTCACACAAGGATAACTTTTTCTGCAGTTGTGCCAAGTTTTTGATTTTTGCCTAGTGTTTCCCCAGAAGCAAATTATTCCCTGACCGGGAACAAACCCCGGGACGCGGCGGTGAGAGCGCAGAATCCTAACCACGAGAACATCGTGGAGAAGGCAAAAGCGATTTCGCAGTGAGGGGGCTAAACAGCATTCTTTACCGTCGGCTCACTTTTTCTCTATCCCCAAACGCAACTACTTGCAATCAAAGGGATGTAGCTCAGCGGAAGAGAGTGTTGGTTGCTTGAATGAGGACCTGGGTTCAATCTCCAGCATCTCCACGAAACCACCAAACTCAGCAGATTACATTTTTAACGGGAACATATGTGTCTGCAGCACTTCAGACCATCTAGGTGATGGCATTTGTCTAAATTCGACAACCTTCGATAGCTCAGTTGGTAGAGCGGAGGACTGTAGGTGAAAGTGCAGCAATCCTTAGGTCGCTGGTTCAAATCCGGCTCGAAGGATTGTATATTTTCTTGTGGCTTACGCCAACGTTTTGACAGCAGTGCACTTTGACATGTGCTTGACAAACAAATTAACTTTCCCTGAGTGCCGAAATCTTCAATTGTTGACCTTTGATAGGAATGTTGGTAGAGCAGCAGAGAGTTCTTAAAATTGCAACAATCCTTCGGTCTCCAGCTCACACAAGGATAACTTTTTCTACAGTTGTGCCAAGTTTTTGATTTTTGCCTAGTGTTTCCCCAGAAGCAAATTATTCCCTGACCGGGAACAAACCCCGGGACGCGGCGGTGAGAGCGCAGAATCCTAACCACGAGAACATCGTGGAGAAGGCAAAAGCGATTTCGCAGTGAGGGGGCTAAACAGCATTCTTTACCGTCGGCTCACTTTTTCTCTATCCCCAAACGCAACTACTTGCAATCAAAGGGGATGTAGCTAAGCGGAAGAGAGTGTTGGTTGCTTGAATGAGGACCTAGGTTCAATCTCCAGCATCTCCACGAAACCACCAAACTCAGCATATTACATTTTTAACGGAACATATGTGTCTGCAGCACTTCAGACCATCTAGGTGATGGCATTTGTCTAAATCCGACAACCTTCGATAGCTCAGTTGGTAGAGCAGAGGACTGTAGGTGAAAGTGCAGCAATCCTTAGGTCGCTGGTTCAAATCCGGCTCGAAGGATTGTATCTTTTCTTGTGGCTTACGCCAACGTTTTGACAGCAGTGCACTTTGACATGTGCTTGACAAACAAATTAACGTTCCCTGAGTGCCGAAATCTTCAATTATTGACCTTTGATAGGAATGTTGGTAGAGCAGCAGAGAGTACTTAAAATTGCAACAATCCTTCGGTCTCCAGCTCACACAAGGATAACTTTTTCTGCACTTGTGCCAAGTTTTTGATTTTTGCCTAGTGTTTCCCCAGAAGCAAATTATTCCCTGACCGGGAACAAACCCCGGGACGCGGCGGTGAGAGCGCAGAATCCTAACCACGAGAACATCGTGGAGAAGGCAAAAGCGATTTCGCAGTTAGGGGGCTAAACAGCATTCTTTACCGTCGGCTCACTTTTTCTCTATCCCCAAACGCAACTACTTGCAATCAAAGGGGATGTAGCTAAGCGGAAGAGAGTGTTGGTTGCTTGAATGAGGACCTAGGTTCAATCTCCAGCATCTCCACGAAACCACCAAACTCAGCATATTACATTTTTAACGGGAACATATGTGTCTGCAGCACTTCAGACCATCTAGGTGATGGCATTTGTCTAAATCCGAAAACCTTCGATAGCTCAGTTGGTAGAGCGGAGGACTGTAGGTGAAAGTGCAGCAATCCTTAGGTCGCTGGTTCAAATCCGGCTCGAAGGATTGTGTATTTTCTTGTGGCTTACGCCAACGTTTTGACAGCAGTGCACTTTGACATGTGCTTGACAAACAAATTAACGTTCCCTGAGTGCCGAAATCTTCAATTGTTGACCTTTGATAGGAATGTTGGTAGAGCAGCAGAGAGTACTTAAAATTGCAACAATCCTTCGGTCTCCAGCTCACACAAGGATAACTTTTTCTGCACTTGTGCCAAGTTTTTGATTTTTGCCTAGTGTTTCCCCAGAAGCAAATTATTCCCTGACCGGGAACAAACCCCGGGACGCGGCGGTGAGAGCGCAGAATCCTAACCACGAGAACATCGTGGAGAAGGCAAAAGCGATTTCGCAGTGAGGGGGCTAAAATGCATTCTTTACCGTCGGCTCACTTTTTCTCTATCCCCAAACGCAACTACTTGCAATCAAAGGGGATGTAGCTAAGCGGAAGATAGTGTTGGTTGCTTGAATGAGGACCTGGGTTCAATCTCCAGCATCTCCACGAAACCACCAAACTCAGCAAATTACATTTTTAACGGGAACATATGTGTCTGCAGCACTTCAGACCATCTAGGTGATGGCATTTGTCTAAATTAGACAACCTTCGATAGCTCAGTTGGTAGAGCGGAGGACTGTAGGTGAAAGTGCAGCAATCCTTAGGTCCCTGGTTCAAATCCGGCTCGAAGGATTGTGTATTTTCTTGTGGCTTACGCCAACGTTTTGACAGCAGTGCACTTTGACATGTGCTTGACAAACAAATTAACTTTCCCTGAGTGCCGAAATTTTCAATTGTTGACCTTTGATAGGAATGTTGGTAGAGCAGCAGAGAGTACTTAAAATTGCAACAATCCTTCGGTCTCCAGCTCACACAAGGATAACTTTTTCTCCAGTTGTGCCAAGTTTTTGATTTTTGCCTAGTGTTTCCCCAGAAGCAAATTATTCCCTGACCGGGAACAAACCCCGGGATGCGGCGGTGAGAGCGCAGAATCCTAACCACGAGAACATCGTGGAGAAGGCAAAAGCGATTTCGCAGTGAGGGGGCTAAACAGCATTCTTTACCGTCGGCTCACTTTTTCTCTATCCCCAAACGCAACTACTTGCAATCAAAGGGGATGTAGCTAAGCGGAAGATAGTGTTGGTTGCTTGAATGAGGACCTGGGTTCAATCTCCAGCATCTCCACGAAACCACCAAACTCAGCAGATTAAATTTTTAACGGGAACATATGTGTCTGCAGCACTTCAGACCATCTAGGTGATGGCATTTGTATAAATTAGACAACTTTCGATAGCTCAGTTGGTAGAGTGGAGGACTGTAGGTGAAAGTGCAACAATCCTTAGATCGCTGGTTCAAATCCGGCTCGAATGATTGTGTATTTTCTTGTGGCTTAAGCCAACGTTTTGACAGCAGTGCACTTTGACATGTGCTTGACAAACAAATTAACTTTCCCTGAGTGCCGAAATCTTCAATTGTTGACCTTTGATAGGAATGTTGGTAGAGCAGCAGAGAGTTCTTAAAATTGCAACAATCCTTCGGTCTCCAGCTCACACAAGGATAACTTTTTCTGCAGTTGTGCCAAGTTTTTGATTTTTGCCTAGTGTTTCCCCAGAAGCAAATTATTCCCTGACCGGGAACAAACCCTGGGATGCGGCGGTGAGAGCGCCGAATCCTAACCACTAGAACATCGTGGAGAAGGCAAAAGCGATTTCGCAGTGAGGGGGCTAAACAGCATTCTTTACCGTCGGCTCATTTTTCTCTATCCCCAAACGCAACTACTTGCAATCAAAGGGGATGTAGCTAAGCGGAAGATAGTGTTGGTTGCTTGAATGAGGACCTGGGTTCAATCTCCAGCATCTCCACGAAACCACCAAACTCAGCAGATTACATTTTTAACGGGAACATATGTGTCTGCAGCACTTCAGACCATCTAGGTGATGAGATTTGTCTAAATTAGACAACCTTCGATAGCTCAGTTGGTAGAGCGGCGGACTGTAGGTGATAGTGCAGCAATCCTTAGGTCGCTGGTTCAAATCCGGCTCGAAGGATTGTGTATTTTCTTGTGGCTTACGCCAACGTTTTGACAGCAGTGCACTTTGACATGTGCATGACAAACAAATTAACTTTCCCTGAGTGCCGAAATCTTCAATTGTTGACCTTTGATAGGAATGTTGGTAGAGCAGCAGAGAGTACTTAAAATTGCAACAATCCTTCGGTCTCCAGCTCACACAAGGATAACTTTTTCTGCAGTTGTGCCAAGTTTTTGATTTTTGCCTAGTGTTTCCCCAGAAGCAAATTATTCCCTGACCGGGAACAAACCCCGGGACGCGGCGGTGAGAGCGCAGAATCCTAACCACGAGAACATCGTGGAGAAGGCAAAAGCGATTTCGCAGTGAGGGGGCTAAACAGCATTCTTTACCGTCGGCTCACTTTTTCTCTATCCCCAAACGCAACTACTTGCAATCAAAGGGATGTAGCTCAGCGGAAGAGAGTGTTGGTTGCTTGAATGAGGACCTGGGTTCAATCTCCAGCATCTCCACGAAACCACCAAACTCAGCAGATTACATTTTTAACGGGAACATATGTGTCTGCAGCACTTCAGACCATCTAGGTGATGGCATTTGTCTAAATTCGACAACCTTCGATAGCTCAGTTGGTAGAGCGGAGGACTGTAGGTGAAAGTGCAGCAATCCTTAGGTCGCTGGTTCAAATCCGGCTCGAAGGATTGTATATTTTCTTGTGGCTTACGCCAACGTTTTGACAGCAGTGCACTTTGACATGTGCTTGACAAACAAATTAACTTTCCCTGAGTGCCGAAATCTTCAATTGTTGACCTTTGATAGGAATGTTGGTAGAGCAGCAGAGAGTTCTTAAAATTGCAACAATCCTTCGGTCTCCAGCTCACACAAGGATAACTTTTTCTACAGTTGTGCCAAGTTTTTGATTTTTGCCTAGTGTTTCCCCAGAAGCAAATTATTCCCTGACCGGGAACAAACCCCGGGACGCGGCGGTGAGAGCGCAGAATCCTAACCACGAGAACATCGTGGAGAAGGCAAAAGCGATTTCGCAGTGAGGGGGCTAAACAGCATTCTTTACCGTCGGCTCACTTTTTCTCTATCCCCAAACGCAACTACTTGCAATCAAAGGGGATGTAGCTAAGCGGAAGAGAGTGTTGGTTGCTTGAATGAGGACCTAGGTTCAATCTCCAGCATCTCCACGAAACCACCAAACTCAGCATATTACATTTTTAACGGAACATATGTGTCTGCAGCACTTCAGACCATCTAGGTGATGGCATTTGTCTAAATCCGACAACCTTCGATAGCTCAGTTGGTAGAGCAGAGGACTGTAGGTGAAAGTGCAGCAATCCTTAGGTCGCTGGTTCAAATCCGGCTCGAAGGATTGTATCTTTTCTTGTGGCTTACGCCAACGTTTTGACAGCAGTGCACTTTGACATGTGCTTGACAAACAAATTAACGTTCCCTGAGTGCCGAAATCTTCAATTATTGACCTTTGATAGGAATGTTGGTAGAGCAGCAGAGAGTACTTAAAATTGCAACAATCCTTCGGTCTCCAGCTCACACAAGGATAACTTTTTCTGCAGTTGTGCCAAGTTTTTGATTTTTGCCTAGTGTTTCCCCAGAAGCAAATTATTCCCTGACCGGGAACAAACCCCGGGACGCGGCGGTGAGAGCGCAGAATCCTAACCACGAGAACATCGTGGAGAAGGCAAAAGCGATTTCGCAGTTAGGGGGCTAAACAGCATTCTTTACCGTCGGCTCACTTTTTCTCTATCCCCAAACGCAACTACTTGCAATCAAAGGGGATGTAGCTAAGCGGAAGAGAGTGTTGGTTGCTTGAATGAGGACCTAGGTTCAATCTCCAGCATCTCCACGAAACCACCAAACTCAGCATATTACATTTTTAACGGGAACATATGTGTCTGCAGCACTTCAGACCATCTAGGTGATGGCATTTGTCTAAATCCGAAAACCTTCGATAGCTCAGTTGGTAGAGCGGAGGACTGTAGGTGAAAGTGCAGCAATCCTTAGGTCGCTGGTTCAAATCCGGCTCGAAGGATTGTGTATTTTCTTGTGGCTTACGCCAACGTTTTGACAGCAGTGCACTTTGACATGTGCTTGACAAACAAATTAACGTTCCCTGAGTGCCGAAATCTTCAATTGTTGACCTTTGATAGGAATGTTGGTAGAGCAGCAGAGAGTACTTAAAATTGCAACAATCCTTCGGTCTCCAGCTCACACAAGGATAACTTTTTCTGCACTTGTGCCAAGTTTTTGATTTTTGCCTAGTGTTTCCCCAGAAGCAAATTATTCCCTGACCGGGAACAAACCCCGGGACGCGGCGGTGAGAGCGCAGAATCCTAACCACGAGAACATCGTGGAGAAGGCAAAAGCGATTTCGCAGTGAGGGGGCTAAAATGCATTCTTTACCGTCGGCTCACTTTTTCTCTATCCCCAAACGCAACTACTTGCAATCAAAGGGGATGTAGCTAAGCGGAAGATAGTGTTGGTTGCTTGAATGAGGACCTGGGTTCAATCTCCAGCATCTCCACGAAACCACCAAACTCAGCAAATTACATTTTTAACGGGAACATATGTGTCTGCAGCACTTCAGACCATCTAGGTGATGGCATTTGTCTAAATTCGACAACCTTCGATAGCTCAGTTGGTAGAGCGGAGGACTGTAGGTGAAAGTGCAGCAATCCTTAGGTCGCTGGTTCAAATCCGGCTCGAAGGATTGTATATTTTCTTGTGGCTTACGCCAACGTTTTGACAGCAGTGCACTTTGACATGTGCTTGATAAACAAATTAACTTTCCCTGAGTGCCGAAATCTTCAATTGTTGACCTTTGATAGGAATGTTGGTAGAGCAGCAGAGAGTACTTAAAATTGCAACAATCCTTCGGTCTCCAGCTCACACAAGGATAACTTTTTCTACAGTTGTGCCAAGTTTTTGATTTTTGCCTAGTGTTTCCCCAGAAGCAAATTATTCCCTGACCGGGAACAAACCCCGGGACGCGGCGGTGAGAGCGCAGAATCCTAACCACGAGAACATCGTGGAGAAGGCAAAAGCGATTTCGCAGTGAGGGGGCTAAACAGCATTCTTTACCGTCGGCTCACTTTTTCTCTATCCCCAAACGCAACTACTTGCAATCAAAGGGGATGTAGCTAAGCGGAAGAGAGTGTTGGTTGCTTGAATGAGGACCTAGGTTCAATCTCCAGCATCTCCACGAAACCACCAAACTCAGCATATTACATTTTTAACGGGAACATATGTGTCTGCAGCACTTCAGACCATCTAGGTGATGGCATTTGTCTAAATCCGACAACCTTCGATAGCTCAGTTGGTAGAGTGGAGGACTGTAGGTGAAATTGCAGCAATCCTTAGGTCGCTGGTTCAAATCCGGCTCGAAGGATTGTGTATTTTCTTGTGGCTTACGCCAACGTTTTGACAGCAGTGCACTTTGACATGTGCTTGACAAACAAATTAACGTTCCCTGAGTGCCGAAATCTTCAATTGTTGACCTTTGATAGGAATGTTGGTAGAGCAGCAGAGAGTACTTAAAATTGCAACAATCCTTCGGTCTCCAGCTCACACAAGGATAACTTTTTCTGCACTTGTGCCAAGTTTTTGATTTTTGCCTAGTGTTTCCCCAGAAGCAAATTATTCCCTGACCGGGAACAAACCCCGGGACGCGGCGGTGAGAGCGCAGAATCCTAACCACGAGAACATCGTGGAGAAGGCAAAAGCGATTTCGCAGTGAGGGGGCTAAACAGCATTCTTTACCGTCGGCTCACTTTTTCTCTATCCCCAAACGCAACTACTGGCAATCAAAGGGGATGTAGCTCAGCGGAAGAGAGTGTTGGTTGCTTGAATGAGCACCTGGGTTCAATCTCCAGCATCTCCACGAAACCACCAAACTCAGCAGATTACATTTTTAACGGGAACATATGTGTCTGCAGCACTTCAGACCATCTAGGTGATGGCATTTGTCTAATTTCGACAACCTTCGATAGCTCAGTTGGTAGAGCGGAGGACTGTAGGTGAAAGTGCAGCAATCCTTAGGTCGCTGGTTCAAATCCGGCTCGAAGGATTGTGTATTTTCTTGTGGCTTACGCCAACGTTTTGACAGCAGTGCACTTTGACCTGTGCTTGACAAACAAATTAACTTTCCCTGAGTGCCGAAATCTTCAATTGTTGACCTTTGATAGGAATGTTGGTAGAGCAGCAGAGAGTACTTAAAATTGCAACAATCCTTCGGTCTCCAGCTCACACAAGGATAACTTTTTCTGCAGTTGTGCCAAGTTTTTGATTTTTGCCTAGTGTTTCCCCAGAAGCAAATTATTCCCTGACCGGGAACAAACCCCGGGATGCGGCGGTGAGAGCGCCGAATCCTAACCACTAGAACATCGTGGAGAAGGCAAAAGCGATTTCGCAGTGAGGGGGCTAAACAGCATTCTTTACCGTCGGCTCACTTTTTCTCTATCCCCAAACGCAACTACTTGCAATCAAAGGGGATGTAGCTAAGCGGAAGATAGTGTTGGTTGCTTGAATGAGGACCTGGGTTCAATCTCCAGCATCTCCACGAAACCACCAAACTCAGCAGATTACATTTTTAACGGGAACATATGTGTCTGCAGCACTTCAGACCATCTAGGTGATGGCATTTGTCTAAATTAGACAACCTTCGATTGCTCAGTTGGTGGAGCGGAGGACTGTAGGTGAAAGTGCAGCAATCCTTAGGTCGCTGGTTCAAATCCGGCTCGAAGGATTGTGTATTTTCTTGTGGCTTACGCCAACGTTTTGACAGCAGTGCACTTTGACATGTGCTTGACAAACAAATTAACTTTCCCTGAGTGCCGAAATCTTCAATTGTTGACCTTTGATAGGAATGTTGGTAGAGCAGCAGAGAGTACTTAAAATTGCAACAATCCTTCGGTCTCCAGCTCACACAAGGATAACTTTTTCTGCACTTGTGCCAAGTTTTTGATTTTTGCCTAGCGTTTTCCCAGAAGCAAATTATTCCCTGACCGGGAACAAACCCCGGGACGCGGCGGTGAGAGCGCAGAATCCTAACCACGAGAACATCGTGGAGAAGGCAAAAGCGATTTCGCAGTGAGGGGGGTAAACAGCATTCTTTACCGTCGGCTCACTTTTTCTCTATCCCCAAACGCAACTACTTGCAATCAAAGGGGATGTAGCTCAGCGGAAGAGAGTGTTGGTTGCTTGAATGAGGACCTGGGTTCAATCTCCAGCATCTCCACGAAACCACCAAACTCAGCAGATTACATTTTTAACGGGAACATATGTGTCTGCAGCACTTCAGACCATCTAGGTGATGGCATTTGTCTAAATTAGACAACCTTCGATTGCTCAGTTGGTGGAGCGGAGGACTGTAGGTGAAAGTGCAGCAATCCTTATGTCGCTGGTTCAAATCCGGCTCGAAGGATTGTGTATTTTCTTGTGGCTTACGCCAACGTTTTGACAGCAGTGCACTTTGACATGTGCTTGACAAACAAATTAACTTTCCCTGAGTGCCGAAATCTTCAATTGTTGACCTTTGATAGGAATGTTGGTAGAGCAGCAGAGAGTACTTAAAATTGCAACAATCCTTCGGTCTCCAGCTCACACAAGGATCACTTTTTCTACAGTTGTGCCAAGTTTTTGATTTTTGCCTAGTGTTTCCCCAGAAGCAAATTATTCCCTGACCGGGAACAAACCCCGGGACGCGGCGGTGAGAGCGCAGAATCCTAACCACGAGAACATCGTGGAGAAGGCAAAAGCGATTTCGCAGTGAGGGGGCTAAACAGCATTCTTTACCGTCGGCTCACTTTTTCTCTATCCCCAAACGCAACTACTTGCAATCAAAGGGGATGTAGCTAAGCGGAAGAGAGTGTTGGTTGCTTGAATGAGGACCTAGGTTCAATCTCCAGCATCTCCACGAAACCACCAAACTCAGCATATTACATTTTTAACGGGAACATATGTGTCTGCAGCACTTCAGACCATCTAGGTGATGGCATTTGTCTAAATCCGACAACCTTCGATAGCTCAGTTGGTAGAGTGGAGGACTGTAGGTGAAATTGCAGCAATCCTTAGGTCGCTGGTTCAAATCCGGCTCGAAGGATTGTGTATTTTCTTGTGGCTTACGCCAACGTTTTGACAGCAGTGCACTTTGACATGTGCTTGACAAACAAATTAACGTTCCCTGAGTGCCGAAATCTTCAATTGTTGACCTTTGATAGGAATGTTGGTAGAGCAGCAGAGAGTACTTAAAATTGCAACAATCCTTCGGTCTCCAGCTCACACAAGGATAACTTTTTCTGCACTTGTGCCAAGTTTTTGATTTTTGCCTAGTGTTTCCCCAGAAGCAAATTATTCCCTGACCGGGAACAAACCCCGGGACGCGGCGGTGAGAGCGCAGAATCCTAACCACGAGAACATCGTGGAGAAGGCAAAAGCGATTTCGCAGTGAGGGGGCTAAACAGCATTCTTTACCGTCGGCTCACTTTTTCTCTATCCCCAAACGCAACTACTGGCAATCAAAGGGGATGTAGCTCAGCGGAAGAGAGTGTTGGTTGCTTGAATGAGCACCTGGGTTCAATCTCCAGCATCTCCACGAAACCACCAAACTCAGCAGATTACATTTTTAACGGGAACATATGTGTCTGCAGCACTTCAGACCATCTAGGTGATGGCATTTGTCTAAATTCGACAACCTTCGATAGCTCAGTTGGTAGAGCGGAGGACTGTAGGTGAAAGTGCAGCAATCCTTAGGTCGCTGGTTCAAATCCGGCTCGAAGGATTGTGTATTTTCTTGTGGCTGACGCCAACGTTTTGACAGCAGTGCACTTTGACCTGTGCTTGACAAACAAATTAACTTTCCCTGAGTGCCGAAATCTTCAATTGTTGACCTTTGATAGGAATGTTGGTAGAGCAGCAGAGAGTACTTAAAATTGCAACAATCCTTCGGTCTCCAGCTCACACAAGGATAACTTTTTCTGCAGTTGTGCCAAGTTTTTGATTTTTGCCTAGTAATTCCCCAGAAGCAAATTATTCCCTGACCGGGAACAAACCCCGGGATGCGGCGGTGAGAGCGCCGAATCCTAACCACTAGAACATCGTGGAGAAGGCAAAAGCGATTTCGCAGTGAGGGGGCTAAACAGCATTCTTTACCGTCGGCTCACTTTTTCTCTATCCCCAAACGCAACTACTTGCAATCAAAGGGGATGTAGCTAAGCGGAAGATAGTGTTGGTTGCTTGAATGAGGACCTGGGTTCAATCTCCAGCATCTCCACGAAACCACCAAACTCAGCAGATTACATTTTTAACGGGAACATATGTGTCTGCAGCACTTCAGACCATCTAGGTGATGGCATTTGTCTAAATTAGACAACCTTCGATTGCTCAGTTGGTGGAGCGGAGGACTGTAGGTGAAAGTGCAGCAATCCTTAGGTCGCTGGTTCAAATCCGGCTTGAAGGATTGTGTATTTTCTTGTGGCTTACGCCAACGTTTTGACAGCAGTGCACTTTGACATGTGCTTGACAAACAAATTAACTTTCCCTGAGTGCCGAAATCTTCAATTGTTGACCTTTGATAGGAATGTTGGTAGAGCAGCAGAGAGTACTTAAAATTGCAACAATCCTTCGGTCTCCAGCTCACACAAGGATAACTTTTTCTGCACTTGTGCCAAGTTTTTGATTTTTGCCTAGCGTTTTCCCAGAAGCAAATTATTCCCTGACCGGGAACAAACCCCGGGACGCGGCGGTGAGAGCGCAGAATCCTAACCACGAGAACATCGTGGAGAAGGCAAAAGCGATTTCGCAGTGAGGGGGGTAAACAGCATTCTTTACCGTCGGCTCACTTTTTCTCTATCCCCAAACGCAACTACTTGCAATCAAAGGGGATGTAGCTCAGCGGAAGAGAGTGTTGGTTGCTTGAATGAGGACCTGGGTTCAATCTCCAGCATCTCCACGAAACCACCAAACTCAGCAGATTACATTTTTAACGGGAACATATGTGTCTGCAGCACTTCAGACCATCTAGGTGATGGCATTTGTCTAAATTAGACAACCTTCGATTGCTCAGTTGGTGGAGCGGAGGACTGTAGGTGAAAGTGCAGCAATCCTTATGTCGCTGGTTCAAATCCGGCTCGAAGGATTGTGTATTTTCTTGTGGCTTACGCCAACGTTTTGACAGCAGTGCACTTTGACATGTGCTTGACAAACAAATTAACTTTCCCTGAGTGCCGAAATCTTCAATTGTTGACCTTTGATAGGAATGTTGGTAGAGCAGCAGAGAGTACTTAAAATTGCAACAATCCTTCGGTCTCCAGCTCACACAAGGATCACTTTTTCTACAGTTGTGCCAAGTTTTTGATTTTTGCCTAGTGTTTCCCCAGAAGCAAATTATTCCCTGACCGGGAACAAACCCCGGGACGCGGCGGTGAGAGCGCAGAATCCTAACCACGAGAACATCGTGGAGAAGGCAAAAGCGATTTCGCAGTGAGGGGGCTAAACAGCATTCTTTACCGTCGGCTCACTTTTTCTCTATCCCCAAACGCAACTACTTGCAATCAAAGGGGATGTAGCTAAGCGGAAGAGAGTGTTGGTTGCTTGAATGAGGACCTAGGTTCAATCTCCAGCATCTCCACGAAACCACCAAACTCAGCATATTACATTTTTAACGGGAACATATGTGTCTGCAGCACTTCAGACCATCTAGGTGATGGCATTTGTCTAAATCCGACAACCTTCGATAGCTCAGTTGGTAGAGTGGAGGACTGTAGGTGAAATTGCAGCAATCCTTAGGTCGCTGGTTCAAATCCGGCTCGAAGGATTGTGTATTTTCTTGTGGCTTACGCCAACGTTTTGACAGCAGTGCACTTTGACATGTGCTTGACAAACAAATTAACGTTCCCTGAGTGCCGAAATCTTCAATTGTTGACCTTTGATAGGAATGTTGGTAGAGCAGCAGAGAGTACTTAAAATTGCAACAATCCTTCGGTCTCCAGCTCACACAAGGATAACTTTTTCTGCACTTGTGCCAAGTTTTTGATTTTTGCCTAGTGTTTCCCCAGAAGCAAATTATTCCCTGACCGGGAACAAACCCCGGGACGCGGCGGTGAGAGCGCAGAATCCTAACCACGAGAACATCGTGGAGAAGGCAAAAGCGATTTCGCAGTGAGGGGGCTAAACAGCATTCTTTACCGTCGGCTCACTTTTTCTCTATCCCCAAACGCAACTACTGGCAATCAAAGGGGATGTAGCTCAGCGGAAGAGAGTGTTGGTTGCTTGAATGAGCACCTGGGTTCAATCTCCAGCATCTCCACGAAACCACCAAACTCAGCAGATTACATTTTTAACGGGAACATATGTGTCTGCAGCACTTCAGACCATCTAGGTGATGGCATTTGTCTAAATTCGACAACCTTCGATAGCTCAGTTGGTAGAGCGGAGGACTGTAGGTGAAAGTGCAGCAATCCTTAGGTCGCTGGTTCAAATCCGGCTCGAAGGATTGTGTATTTTCTTGTGGCTTACGCCAACGTTTTGACAGCAGTGCACTTTGACCTGTGCTTGACAAACAAATTAACTTTCCCTGAGTGCCGAAATCTTCAATTGTTGACCTTTGATAGGAATGTTGGTAGAGCAGCAGAGAGTACTTAAAATTGCAACAATCCTTCGGTCTCCAGCTCACACAAGGATAACTTTTTCTGCAGTTGTGCCAAGTTTTTGATTTTTGCCTAGTAATTCCCCAGAAGCAAATTATTCCCTGACCGGGAACAAACCCCGGGATGCGGCGGTGAGAGCGCCGAATCCTAACCACTAGAACATCGTGGAGAAGGCAAAAGCGATTTCGCAGTGAGGGGGCTAAACAGCATTCTTTACCGTCGGCTCACTTTTTCTCTATCCCCAAACGCAACTACTTGCAATCAAAGGGGATGTAGCTAAGCGGAAGATAGTGTTGGTTGCTTGAATGAGGACCTGGGTTCAATCTCCAGCATCTCCACGAAACCACCAAACTCAGCAGATTACATTTTTAACGGGAACATATGTGTCTGCAGCACTTCAGACCATCTAGGTGATGGCATTTGTCTAAATTAGACAACCTTCGCTTGCTCAGTTGGTGGAGCGGAGGACTGTAGGTGAAAGTGCAGCAATCCTTAGGTCGCTGGTTCAAATCCGGCTTGAAGGATTGTGTATTTTCTTGTGGCTTACGCCAACGTTTTGACAGCAGTGCACTTTGACATGTGCTTGACAAACAAATTAACTTTCCCTGAGTGCCGAAATCTTCAATTGTTGACCTTTGATAGGAATGTTGGTAGAGCAGCAGAGAGTACTTAAAATTGCAACAATCCTTCGGTCTCCAGCTCACACAAGGATAACTTTTTCTGCACTTGTGCCAAGTTTTTGATTTTTGCCTAGCGTTTTCCCAGAAGCAAATTATTCCCTGACCGGGAACAAACCCCGGGACGCGGCGGTGAGAGCGCAGAATCCTAACCACGAGAACATCGTGGAGAAGGCAAAAGCGATTTCGCAGTGAGGGGGATAAACAGCATTCTTTACCGTCGGCTCACTTTTTCTCTATCCCCAAACGCAACTACTTGCAATCAAAGGGGATGTAGCTCAGCGGAAGAGAGTGTTGGTTGCTTGAATGAGGACCTGGGTTCAATCTCCAGCATCTCCACGAAACCACCAAACTCAGCAGATTACATTTTTAACGGGAACATATGTGTCTGCAGCTCTTCAGACCATCTAGGTGATGGCATTTGTCTAAATTAGACAACCTTCGATTGCTCAGTTGGTGGAGCGGAGGACTGTAGGTGAAAGTGCAGCAATCCTTATGTCGCTGGTTCAAATCCGGCTCGAAGGATTGTGTATTTTCTTGTGGCTTACGCCAACGTTTTGACAGCAGTGCACTTTGACATGTGCTTGACAAACAAATTAACTTTCCCTGAGTGCCGAAATCTTCAATTGTTGACCTTTGATAGGAATGTTGGTAGAGCAGCAGAGAGTACTTAAAATTGCAACAATCCTTCGGTCTCCAGCTCACACGAGGATAACTTTTTCTGCAGTTGTGCCAAGTTTTTGATTTTTGCCTAGTGTTTCCCCAGAAGCAAATTATTCCCTGACCGGGAACAAACCCCGGGATGCGGCGGTGAGAGCGCAGAATCCTAACCACGAGAACATCGTGGAGAAGGCAAAAGCGATTTCGCAGTGAGGGGGCTAAACAGCATTCTTTACCGTCGGCTCACTTTTTCTCTATCCCCAAACGCAACTACTTGCAATCAAAGGGGATGTAGCTAAGCGGAAGATAGTGTTGGTTGCTTGAATGAGGACCTGGGTTCAATCTCCAGCATCTCCACGAAACCACCAAACTCAGCAGATTACATTTTTAACGGGAACATATGTGTCTGCAGCACTTCAGACCATCTAGGTGATGGCATTTGTCTAAATTAGACAACCTTCGATAGCTCAGTTGGTAGAGCGGAGGACTGTAGGTGAAAGTGCAACAATCCTTAGGTCGCTGGTTCAAATCCGGCTCGAATGATTGTGTATTTTCTTGTGGCTTAAGCCAACGTTTTGACAGCAGTGCACTTTGACATGTGCTTGACAAACAAATTAACTTTCCCTGAGTGCCGAAATCTTCAATTGTTGACCTTTGATAGGAATGTTGGTAGAGCAGCAGACAGTACTTAAAATTGCAACAATCCTTCGGTCTCCAGCTCACACAAGGATAACTTTTTCTGCAGTTGTGCCAAGTTTTTGATTTTTGCCTAGTGTTTCCCCAGAAGCAAATTATTCCCTGACCGGGAACCAACCCTGGGATGCGGCGGTGAGAGCGCCGAATCCTAACCACTAGAACATCATGGAGAAGGCAAAAGCGATTTCGCAGTGAGGGGGCTAAACAGCATTCTTTACCGTCGGCTAATTTTTCTCTATCCCCAAACGCAACTACTTGCAATCAAAGGGGATGTAGCTAAGCGGAAGATAGTGTTGGTTGCTTGAATGAGGACCTGGGTTCAATCTCCAGCATCTCCACGAAACCACCAAACTCAGCAGATTACATTTTTAACGGGAACATATGTGTCTGCAGCACTTCAGACCATCTAGGTGATGAGATTTGTCTAAATTAGACAACCTTCGATAGCTCAGTTGGTAGAGCGGAGGACTGTAGGTGATAGTGCAGCAATCCTTATGTCGCTGGTTCAAATCCGGCTCGAAGGATTGTGTATTTTCTTGTGGCTTACGCCAACGTTTTGACAGCAGTGCACTTTGACATGTGCATGACAAACAAATTAACTTTCCCTGAGTGCCGAAATCTTCAATTGTTGACCTTTGATAGGAATGTTGGTAGAGCAGCAGAGAGTACTTAAAATTGCAAAAATCCTTCGGTCACTGGCTCACACGAGGATAACTTTTTCTGCAGTTGTGCCAAGTTTTTGATTTTTGCCTAGTGTTTCCCCAGAAGCAAATTATTCCCTGACCGGGAACAAACCCCGGGACGCGGCGGTGAGAGCGCAGAATCCTAACCACGAGAACATCGTGGAGAAGGCAAAAGCGATTTCGCAGTGAGGGGGCTAAACAGCATTCTTTACCGTCGGCTCACTTTTTCTCTATCCCCAAACGCAACTACTTGCAATCAAAGGGGATGTAGCTCAGCGGAAGAGAGTGTTGGTTGCTTGAATGAGGACCTGGGTTCAATCTCCAGCATCTCCACGAAACCACCAAACTCAGCAGATTACATTTTTAACGGGAACATATGTGTCTGCAGCACTTCAGACCATCTAGGTGATGGCATTTGTCTAAATTAGACAACCTTCGATAGCTCAGTTGGTAGAGTGGAGGACTGTAGGTGAAAGTGCAACAATCCTTAGGTCGCTGGTTCAAATCCGGCTCGAATGATTGTGTATTTTCTTGTGGCTTAAGCCAACGTTTTGACAGCAGTGCACTTTGACATGTGCTTGACAAACAAATTAACTTTCCCTGAGTGCCGAAATCTTCAATTGTTGACCTTTGATAGGAATGTTGGTAGAGCAGCAGAGAGTACTTAAAATTGCAACAATCCTTCGGTCTCCAGCTCACACAAGGATAACTTTTTCTGCAGTTGTGCCAAGTTTTTGATTTTTGCCTAGTGTTTCCCCAGAAGCAAATTATTCCCTGACCGGGAACCAACCCTGGGATGCGGCGGTGAGAGCGCCGAATCCTAACCACTAGAACATCATGGAGAAGGCAAAAGCGATTTCGCAGTGAGGGGGCTAAACAGCATTCTTTACCGTCGGCTCATTTTTCTCTATCCCCAAACGCAACTACTTGCAATCAAAGGGGATGTAGCTAAGCGGAAGATAGTGTTGGTTGCTTGAATGAGGACCTGGGTTCAATCTCCAGCATCTCCACGAAACCACCAAACTCAGCAGATTACATTTTTAACGGGAACATATGTGTCTGCAGCACTTCAGACCATCTAGGTGATGAGATTTGTCTAAATTAGACAACCTTCGATAGCTCAGTTGGTAGAGCGGAGGACTGTAGGTGATAGTGCAGCAATCCTTATGTCGCTGGTTCAAATCCGGCTCGAAGGATTGTGTATTTTCTTGTGGCTTACGCCAACGTTTTGACAGCAGTGCACTTTGACATGTGCATGACAAACAAATTAACTTTCCCTGAGTGCCGAAATCTTCAATTGTTGACCTTTGATAGGAATGTTGGTAGAGCAGCAGAGAGTACTTAAAATTGCAACAATCCTTCGGTCTCCAGCTCACACAAGGATAACTTTTTCTGCAGTTGTGCCAAGTTTTTGATTTTTGCCTAGTGTTTCCCCAGAAGCAAATTATTCCCTGACCGGGAACAAACCCCGGGACGCGGCGGTGAGAGCGCAGAATCCTAACCACGAGAACATCGTGGAGAAGGCAAAAGCGATTTCGCAGTGAGGGGGCTAAACAGCATTCTTTACCGTCGGCTCACTTTTTCTCTATCCCCAAACGCAACTACTTGCAATCAAAGGGGATGTAGCTAAGCGGAAGAGAGTGTTGGTTGCTTGAATGAGGACCTGGGTTCAATCTCCAGCATCTCCACGAAACCACCAAACTAAGCAAGTTACATTTTTAACGGGAACATATGTGTCTGCAGCACTTCAGACCATCTAGGTGATGGCATTTGTCTAAATTAGACAACCTTCGATAGCTCAGTTGGTAGAGCGGAGGACTGTAGGTGAAAGTGCAGCAATCCTTAGGTCGCTGGTTCAAATCTGCCTCGAAGGATTGTGTATTTTCTTGTGGCTTACGCCAACGTTTTGACAGCAGTGCACTTTGACATGTGCTTGACAAACAAATTAACTTTCCCTGAGTGCCGAAATCTTCAATTGTTGACCTTTGATAGGAATGTTGGTAGAGCAGCAGAGAGTACTTAAAATTGCAACAATCCTTCGGTCTCCAGCTCACACAAGGATAACTTTTTCTGCACTTGTGCCAAGTTTTTGATTTTTGCCTAGTGTTTCCCCAGAAGCAAATTATTCCCTGACCGGGAACAAACCCCGGGACGCGGCGGTGAGAGCGCAGAATCCTAACCACGAGAACATCGTGGAGAAGGCAAAAGCGATTTCGCAGTGAGGGGGCTAAACAGCATTCTTTACCGTCGGCTCACTTTTTCTCTATCCCCAAACGCAACTACTTGCAATCAAAGGGGATGTAGCTAAGCGGAAGATAGTGTTGGTTGCTTGAATGAGGACCTGGGTTCAATCTCCAGCATCTCCACGAAACCACCAAACTCAGCAGATTACATTTTTAACGGGAACATATGTGTCTGCAGCACTTCAGACCATCTAGGTGATGGCATTTGTCTATATTAGACAACCTTCCATAGCTCAGTTGGTAGAGCGCAGGACTGTAGGTGAAAGTGCAGCAATCCTTAGGTCGCTGGTTCAAATCCGGCTCGAAGGATTGTGTATTTTCTTGTGGCTTACGCCAACGTTTTGACAGCAGTGCACTTTGACATGTGCTTGACAAACAAATTAACTTTCCCTGAGTGCCGAAATCTTCAATTGTTGACCTTTGATAGGAATGTTGGTAGAGCAGCAGAGAGTACTTAAAATTGCAACAATCCTTCGGTCTCCAGCTCACACAAGGATAACTTTTTCTGCACTTGTGCCAAGTTTTTGATTTTTGCCTAGCGTTTTCCCAGAAGCAAATTATTCCCTGACCGGGAACAAACCCCGGGATGCGGCGGTGAGAGCGCAGAATCCTAACCACGAGAACATCGTGGAGAAGGCAAAAGCGATTTCGCAGTGAGGGGGCTAAACAGCATTCTTTACCGTCGGCTCACTTTTTCTCTATCCCCAAACGCAACTACTTGCAATCAAAGGGGATGTAGCTCAGCGGAAGAGAGTGTTGGTTGCTTGAATGAGGACCTGGGTTCAATCTCCAGCATCTCCACGAAACCACCAAACTCAGCAGATTACATTTTTAACGGGAACATATGTGTCTGCAGCACTTCAGACCATCTAGGTGATGGCATTTGTCTAAATTAGACAACCTTCGATTGCTCAGTTGGTGGAGCGGAGGACTGTAGGTGAAAGTGCAGCAATCCTTAGGTCGCTGGTTCAAATCCGGCTCGAAGGATTGTGTATTTTCTTGTGGCTTACGCCAACGTTTTGACAGCAGTGCACTTTGACATGTGCTTGACAAACAAATTAACTTTCCCTGAGTGCCGAAATCTTCAATTGTTGACCTTTGATAGGAATGTTGGTAGAGCAGCAGAGAGTACTTAAAATTGCAACAATCCTTCGGTCTCCAGCTCACACAAGGATAACTTTTTCTGCACTTGTGCCAAGTTTTTGATTTTTGCCTAGCGTTTTCCCAGAAGCAAATTATTCCCTGACCGGGAACAAACCCCGGGACGCGGCGGTGAGAGCGGAGAATCCTAACCACGAGAACATCGTGGAGAAGGCAAAAGCGATTTCGCAGTGAGGGGGGTAAACAGCATTCTTTACCGTCGGCTCACTTTTTCTCTATCCCCAAACGCAACTACTTGCAATCAAAGGGGATGTAGCTCAGCGGAAGAGAGTGTTGGTTGCTTGAATGAGGACCTGGGTTCAATCTCCAGCATCTCCACGAAACCACCAAACTCAGCAGATTACATTTTTAACGGGAACATATGTGTCTGCAGCACTTCAGACCATCTAGGTGATGGCATTTGTCTAAATTAGACAACCTTCGATAGCTCAGTTGGTAGAGCGGAGGACTGTAGGTGAAAGTGCAGCAATCCTTAGGTCCCTGGTTCAAATCCGGCTCGAAGGATTGTGTATTTTCTTGTGGCTTACGCCAACGTTTTGACAGCAGTGCACTTTGACATGTGCTTGACAAACAAATTAACTTTCCCTGAGTGCCGAAATCTTCAATTGTTGACCTTTGATAGGAATGTTGGTAGAGCAGCAGAGAGTACTTAAAATTGCAACAATCCTTCGGTCTCCAGCTCACACAAGGATAACTTTTTCTGCACTTGTGCCAAGTTTTTGATTTTTGCCTAGTGTTTCCCCAGAAGCAAATTATTCCCTGACCGGGAACAAACCCCGGGACGCGGCGGTGAGAGCGCAGAATCCTAACCACGAGAACATCGTGGAGAAGGCAAAAGCGATTTCGCAGTGAGGGGGCTAAACAGCATTCTTTACCGTCGGCTCACTTTTTCTCTATCCCCAAACGCAACTACTTGCAATCAAAGGGGATGTAGCTCAGCGGAAGAGAGTGTTGGTTGCTTGAATGAGGACCTGGGTTCAATCTCCAGCATCTCCACGAAACCACCAAACTCAGCAGATTACATTTTTAACGGGAACATATGTGTCTGCAGCACTTCAGACCATCTAGGTGATGGCATTTGTCTAAATTAGACAACCTTCGATAGCTCAGTTGGTAGAGCGGAGGACTGTAGGTGAAAGTGCAGCAATCCTTAGGTCCCTGGTTCAAATCCGGCTCGAAGGATTGTGTATTTTCTTGTGGCTTACGCCAACGTTTTGACAGCAGTGCACTTTGACATGTGCTTGACAAACAAATTAACTTTCCCTGAGTGCCGAAATCTTCAATTGTTGACCTTTGATAGGAATGTTGGTAGAGCAGCAGAGAGTACTTAAAATTGCAACAATCCTTCGGTCTCCAGCTCACACAAGGATAACTTTTTCTGCACTTGTGCCAAGTTTTTGATTTTTGCCTAGTGTTTCCCCAGAAGCAAATTATTCCCTGACCGGGAACAAACCCCGGGACGCGGCGGTGAGAGCGCAGAATCCTAACCACGAGAACATCGTGGAGAAGGCAAAAGCGATTTCGCAGTGAGGGGGCTAAACAGCATTCTTTACCGTCGGCTCACTTTTTCTCTATCCCCAAACGCAACTACTTGCAATCAAAGGGGATGTAGCTCAGCGGAAGAGAGTGTTGGTTGCTTGAATGAGGACCTGGGTTCAATCTCCAGCATCTCCACGAAAACACCAAACTCAGCAGATTACATTTTTAACGGGAACATATGTGTCTGCAGCACTTCAGACCATCTAGGTGATGGCATTTGTCTAAATTAGACAACCTTCGATTGCTCAGTTGGTGGAGCGGAGTACTGTAGGTGAAAGTGCAGCAATCCGTAGGTTGCTGGTTCAAATCCGGCTCGAAGGGTTGTATATTTTCTTGTGGCTTACGCCAACGTTTTGACAGCAGTGCACTTTGACATGTGCTTGACAAACAAATTAACTTTCCCTGAGTGCCGAAATCTTCAATTGTTGACCTTTGATAGGAATGTTGGTAGAGCAGCAGAGAGTACTTAAAATTGCAACAATCCTTCGGTCTCCAGCTCACACAAGGATAACTTTTTCTGCACTTGTGCCAAGATTTTGATTTTTGCCTAGTGTTTCCCCAGAAGCAAATTATTCCCTGACCGGGAACAAACCCCGGGACGCGGCGGTGAGAGCGCAGAATCCTAACCACGAGAACATCGTGGAGAAGGCAAAAGCGATTTCGCAGTGAGGGGGCTAAACAGCATTCTTTACCGTCGGCTCACTTTTTCTCTATCCCCAAACGCAACTACTTGCAATCAAAGGGGATGTAGCTAAGCGGAAGATAGTGTTGGTTGCTTGAATGAGGACCTGGGTTCAATCTCCAGCATCTCCACGAAACCACCAAACTCAGCAGATTACATTTTTAACGGGAACATATGTGTCTGCAGCACTTCAGACCATCTAGGTGATGGCATTTTTCTAAATTCGGCAACCTTCGATAGCTCAGTTGGTAGAGCGGAGGACTGTAGGTGAAAGTGCAGCAATCCTTAGGTCGCTGGTTCAAATCCGGCTCGAAGGATTGTATATTTTCTTGTGGCTTACGCCAACGTTTTGACAGCAGTGCACTTTGACATGTGCTTGACAAACAAATTAACTTTCCCTGAGTGCCAAAATCGTCAATTGTTGACCTTTGATAGGAATGTTGGTAGAGCAGCAGAGAGTACTTAAAATTGCAACAATCCTTCGGTCTCCAGCTCACACAAGGATAACTTTTTCTGCAGTTGTGCCAAGTTTTTGATTTTTGCCTAGTGTTTCCCCAGAAGCAAATTATTCCCTGACCGGGAACAAACCCCGGGACGCGGCGGTGAGAGCGCAGAATCCTAACCACGAGAACATCGTGGAGAAGGCAAAAGCGATTTCGCAGTGAGGGGGCTAAACAGCATTCTTTACCGTCGGCTCACTTTTTCTCTATCCCCAAACGCAACTACTTGCAATCAAAGGGGATGTAGCTAAGCGGAAGAGAGTGTTGGTTGCTTGAATGAGGACCTGGGTTCAATCGGCAGCATCTCCACGAAACCACCAAACTAAGCAAGTTACATTTTTAACGGGAACATATGTGTCTGCAGCACTTCAGACCATCTAGGTGATGGCATTTGTCTAAATTAGACAACCTTCGATAGCTCAGTTGGTAGAGCGGAGGACTGTAGGTGAAAGTGCAGCAATCCTTAGGTCGCTGGTTCAAATCTGCCTCGAAGGATTGTGTATTTTCTTGTGGCTTACGCCAACGTTTTGACAGCAGTGCACTGACATGTGCTTGACAAACAAATTAACTTTCCCTGAGTGCCGAAATCTTCAATTGTTGACCTTTGATAGGAATGTTGGTAGAGCAGCAGAGAGTACTTAAAATTGCAACAATCCTTCGGTCTCCAGCTCACACAAGGATAACTTTTTCTGCACTTGTGCCAAGTTTTTGATTTTTGCCTAGTGTTTCCCCAGAAGCAAATTATTCCCTGACCGGGAACAAACCCCGGGACGCGGCGGTGAGAGCGCAGAATCCTAACCACAAGAACATCGTGGAGAAGGCAAAAGCGATTTCGCAGTGAGGGGGCTAAACAGCATTCTTTACCGTCGGCTCACTTTTTCTCTATCCCCAAACGCAACTACTTGCAATCAAAGGGGATGTAGCTAAGCGGAAGATAGTGTTGGTTGCTTGAATGAGGACCTGGGTTCAATCTCCAGCATCTCCACGAAACCACCAAACTCAGCAGATTACATTTTTAACGGGAACATATGTGTCTGCAGCACTTCAGACCATCTAGGTGATGGCATTTGTCTAAATTAGACAACCTTCCATAGCTCAGTTGGTAGAGCGCAGGACTGTAGGTGAAAGTGCAGCAATCCTTAGGTCGCTGGTTCAAATCCGGCTCGAAGGATTGTGTATTTTCTTGTGGCTTACGCCAACGTTTTGACAGCAGTGCACTTTGACATGTGCTTGACAAACAAATTAACTTTCCCTGAGTGCCGAAATCTTCAATTGTTGACCTTTGATAGGAATGTTGGTAGAGCAGCAGAGAGTACTTAAAATTGCAACAATCGTTCGGTCTCCAGCTCACACAAGGAGAACTTTTTCTGCAGTTGTGCCAAGTTTTTGATTTTTGCCTAGTGTTTCCCCAGAAGCAAATTATTCCCTGACCGGGAACAAACCCCGGGACGCGGCGGTGAGAGCGCAGAATCCTAACCACGAGAACATCGTGGAGAAGGCAAAAGCGATTTCGCAGTGAGGGGGCTAAACAGCATTCTTTACCGTCGGCTCACTTTTTCTCTATCCCCAAACGCAACTACTTGCAATCAAAGGGGATGTAGCTAAGCGGAAGATAGTGTTGGTTGCTTGAATGAGGACCTGGGTTCAATCTCCAGCATCTCCACGAAACCACCAAACTCAGCAGATTACATTTTTAACGGGAACATATGTGTCTGCAGCACTTCAGACCATCTAGGTGATGAGATTTGTCTAAATTCGGCAACCTTCGATAGCTCAGTTGGTAGAGCGGAGGACTGTAGGTGAAAGTGCAACAATCCTTAGGTCGCTGGTTCAAATCCGGCTCGAATGATTGTGTATTTTCTTGTGGCTTAAGCCAACGTTTTGACAGCAGTGCACTTTGACATGTGCTTGACAAACAAATTAACTTTCCCTGAGTGCCGAAATCTTCAATTGTTGACCTTTGATAGGAATGTTGGTAGAGCAGCAGACAGTACTTAAAATTGCAACAATCCTTCGGTCTCCAGCTCACACAAGGATAACTTTTTCTGCAGTTGTGCCAAGTTTTTGATTTTTGCCTAGTGTTTCCCCAGAAGCAAATTATTCCCTGACCGGGAACCAACCCTGGGATGCGGCGGTGAGAGCGCCGAATCCTAACCACTAGAACATCATGGAGAAGGCAAAAGCGATTTCGCAGTGAGGGGGCTAAACAGCATTCTTTACCGTCGGCTCATTTTTCTCTATCCCCAAACGCAACTACTTGCAATCAAAGGGGATGTAGCTAAGCGGAAGATAGTGTTGGTTGCTTGAATGAGGACCTGGGTTCAATCTCCAGCATCTCCACGAAACCACCAAACTCAGCAGATTACATTTTTAACGGGAACATATGTGTCTGCAGCACTTCAGACCATCTAGGTGATGAGATTTGTCTAAATTAGACAACCTTCGATAGCTCAGTTGGTAGAGCGGAGGACTGTAGGTGATAGTGCAGCAATCCTTATGTCGCTGGTTCAAATCCGGCTCGAAGGATTGTGTATTTTCTTGTGGCTTACGCCAACGTTTTGACAGCAGTGCACTTTGACATGTGCATGACAAACAAATTAACTTTCCCTGAGTGCCGAAATCTTCAATTGTTGACCTTTGATAGGAATGTTGGTAGAGCAGCAGAGAGTACTTAAAATTGCAAAAATCCTTCGGTCACTGGCTCACACGAGGATAACTTTTTCTGCAGTTGTGCCAAGTTTTTGATTTTTGCCTAGTGTTTCCCCAGAAGCAAATTATTCCCTGACCGGGAACAAACCCCGGGACGCGGCGGTGAGAGCGCAGAATCCTAACCACGAGAACATCGTGGAGAAGGCAAAAGCGATTTCGCAGTGAGGGGGCTAAACAGCATTCTTTACCGTCGGCTCACTTTTTCTCTATCCCCAAACGCAACTACTTGCAATCAAAGGGGATGTAGCTCAGCGGAAGAGAGTGTTGGTTGCTTGAATGAGGACCTGGGTTCAATCTCCAGCATCTCCACGAAACCACCAAACTCAGCAGATTACATTTTTAACGGGAACATATGTGTCTGCAGCACTTCAGACCATCTAGGTGATGGCATTTGTCTAAGTTTGACAACCTTCGATAGCTCAGTTGGTAGAGCGGAGGACTGTAGGTGAAAGTGCAGCAATCCTTAGGTCGCTGGTTCAAATCCGGCTCGAAGGATTGTATATTTTCTTGTGGCTTACGCCAACGTTTTGACAGCAGTGCACTTTGACATGTGCTTGACAAACAAATTAACTTTCCCTGAGTGCCGAAATCTTCAATTGTTGACCTTTGATAGGAATGTTGGTAGAGCAGCAGAGAGTACTTAAAATTGCAACAATCCTTCGGTCTCCAGCTCACACAAGGATAACTTTTTCTGCACTTGTGCCAAGTTTTTGATTTTTGCCTAGTGTTTCCCCAGAAGCAAATTATTCCCTGACCGGGAACAAACCCCGGGACGCGGCGGTGAGAGCGCAGAATCCTAACCACGAGAACATCGTGGAGAAGGCAAAAGCGATTTTGCAGTGAGGGGGGTAAACAGCATTCTTTACCGTCGGCTCACTTTTTCTCTATCCCCAAACGCAACTACTTGCAATCAAAGGGGATGTAGCTCAGCGGAAGAGAGTGTTGGTTGCTTGAATGAGGACCTGGGTTCAATCTCCAGCATCTCCACGAAACCACCAAACTCAGCAGATTACATTTTTAACGGGAACATATGTGTCTGCAGCACTTCAGACCATCTAGGTGATGGCATTTGTCTAAATTAGACAACCTTCGATTGCTCAGTTGGTGGAGCGGAGGACTGTAGGTGAAAGTGCAGCAATCCTTATGTCGCTGGTTCAAATCCGGCTCGAAGGATTGTGTATTTTCTTGTGGCTTACGCCAACGTTTTGACAGCAGTGCACTTTGACATGTGCTTGACAAACAAATTAACTTTCCCTGAGTGCCGAAATCTTCAATTGTTGACCTTTGATAGGAATGTTGGTAGAGCAGCAGAGAGTACTTAAAATTGCAACAATCCTTCGGTCTCCAGCTCACACAAGGATAACTTTTTCTGCAGTTGTGCCAAGTTTTTGATTTTTGCCTAGTGTTTCCCCAGAAGCAAATTATTCCCTGACCGGGAACCAACCCTGGGATGCGGCGGTGAGAGCGCCGAATCCTAACCACTAGAACATCATGGAGAAGGCAAAAGCGATTTCGCAGTGAGGGGGCTAAACAGCATTCTTTACCGTCGGCTCATTTTTCTCTATCCCCAAACGCAACTACTTGCAATCAAAGGGGATGTAGCTAAGCGGAAGATAGTGTTGGTTGCTTGAATGAGGACCTGGGTTCAATCTCCAGCATCTCCACGAAACCACCAAACTCAGCAGATTACATTTTTAACGGGAACATATGTGTCTGCAGCACTTCAGACCATCTAGGTGATGAGATTTGTCTAAATTAGACAACCTTCGATAGCTCAGTTGGTAGAGCGGAGGACTGTAGGTGATAGTGCAGCAATCCTTATGTCGCTGGTTCAAATCCGGCTCGAAGGATTGTGTATTTTCTTGTGGCTTACGCCAACGTTTTGACAGCAGTGCACTTTGACATGTGCATGACAAACAAATTAACTTTCCCTGAGTGCCGAAATCTTCAATTGTTGACCTTTGATAGGAATGTTGGTAGAGCAGCAGAGAGTACTTAAAATTGCAACAATCCTTCGGTCTCCAGCTCACACAAGGATAACTTTTTCTGCAGTTGTGCCAAGTTTTTGATTTTTGCCTAGTGTTTCCCCAGAAGCAAATTATTCCCTGACCGGGAACAAACCCCGGGACGCGGCGGTGAGAGCGCAGAATCCTAACCACGAGAACATCGTGGAGAAGGCAAAAGCGATTTCGCAGTGAGGGGGCTAAACAGCATTCTTTACCGTCGGCTCACTTTTTCTCTATCCCCAAACGCAACTACTTGCAATCAAAGGGGATGTAGCTAAGCGGAAGAGAGTGTTGGTTGCTTGAATGAGGACCTGGGTTCAATCTCCAGCATCTCCACGAAACCACCAAACTAAGCAAGTTACATTTTTAACGGGAACATATGTGTCTGCAGCACTTCAGACCATCTAGGTGATGGCATTTGTCTAAATTAGACAACCTTCGATAGCTCAGTTGGTAGAGCGGAGGACTGTAGGTGAAAGTGCAGCAATCCTTAGGTCGCTGGTTCAAATCTGCCTCGAAGGATTGTGTATTTTCTTGTGGCTTACGCCAACGTTTTGACAGCAGTGCACTTTGACATGTGCTTGACAAACAAATTAACTTTCCCTGAGTGCCGAAATCTTCAATTGTTGACCTTTGATAGGAATGTTGGTAGAGCAGCAGAGAGTACTTAAAATTGCAACAATCCTTCGGTCTCCAGCTCACACAAGGATAACTTTTTCTGCACTTGTGCCAAGTTTTTGATTTTTGCCTAGTGTTTCCCCAGAAGCAAATTATTCCCTGACCGGGAACAAACCCCGGGACGCGGCGGTGAGAGCGCAGAATCCTAACCACGAGAACATCGTGGAGAAGGCAAAAGCGATTTCGCAGTGAGGGGGCTAAACAGCATTCTTTACCGTCGGCTCACTTTTTCTCTATCCCCAAACGCAACTACTTGCAATCAAAGGGGATGTAGCTAAGCGGAAGATAGTGTTGGTTGCTTGAATGAGGACCTGGGTTCAATCTCCAGCATCTCCACGAAACCACCAAACTCAGCAGATTACATTTTTAACGGGAACATATGTGTCTGCAGCACTTCAGACCATCTAGGTGATGGCATTTGTCTATATTAGACAACCTTCCATAGCTCAGTTGGTAGAGCGCAGGACTGTAGGTGAAAGTGCAGCAATCCTTAGGTCGCTGGTTCAAATCCGGCTCGAAGGATTGTGTATTTTCTTGTGGCTTACGCCAACGTTTTGACAGCAGTGCACTTTGACATGTGCTTGACAAACAAATTAACTTTCCCTGAGTGCCGAAATCTTCAATTGTTGACCTTTGATAGGAATGTTGGTAGAGCAGCAGAGAGTACTTAAAATTGCAACAATCGTTCGGTCTCCAGCTCACACAAGGAGAACTTTTTCTGCAGTTGTGCCAAGTTTTTGATTTTTGCCTAGTGTTTCCCCAGAAGCAAATTATTCCCTGACCGGGAACAAACCCCGGGACGCGGCGGTGAGAGCGCAGAATCCTAACCACGAGAACATCGTGGAGAAGGCAAAAGCGATTTCGCAGTGAGGGGGCTAAACAGCATTCTTTACCGTCGGCTCACTTTTTCTCTATCCCCAAACGCAACTACTTGCAATCAAAGGGGATGTAGCTAAGCGGAAGATAGTGTTGGTTGCTTGAATGAGGACCTGGGTTCAATCTCCAGCATCTCCACGAAACCACCAAACTCAGCAGATTACATTTTTAACGGGAACATATGTGTCTGCAGCACTTCAGACCATCTAGGTGATGGCATTTGTCTAAATTCGGCAACCTTCGATAGCTCAGTTGGTAGAGCGGAGGACTGTAGGTGAAAGTGCAGCAATCCTTAGGTCGCTGGTTCAAATCCGGCTCGAAGGATTGTATATTTTCTTGTGGCTTACGCCAACGTTTTGACAGCAGTGCACTTTGACATGTGCTTGACAAACAAATTAACTTTCCCTGAGTGCCGAAATCTTCAATTGTTGACCTTTGATAGGAATGTTGGTAGAGCAGCAGAGAGTACTTAAAATTGCAACAATCCTTCGGTCTCCAGCTCACACAAGGATAACTTTTTCTGCACTTGTGCCAAGTTTTTGATTTTTGCCTAGCGTTTTCCCAGAAGCAAATTATTCCCTGACCGGGAACAAACCCCGGGATGCGGCGGTGAGAGCGCAGAATCCTAACCACGAGAACATCGTGGAGAAGGCAAAAGCGATTTCGCAGTGAGGGGGCTAAACAGCATTCTTTACCGTCGGCTCACTTTTTCTCTATCCCCAAACGCAACTACTTGCAATCAAAGGGGATGTAGCTCAGCGGAAGAGAGTGTTGGTTGCTTGAATGAGGACCTGGGTTCAATCTCCAGCATCTCCACGAAACCACCAAACTCAGCAGATTACATTTTTAACGGGAACATATGTGTCTGCAGCACTTCAGACCATCTAGGTGATGGCATTTGTCTAAATTAGACAACCTTCGATTGCTCAGTTGGTGGAGCGGAGGACTGTAGGTGAAAGTGCAGCAATCCTTAGGTCGCTGGTTCAAATCCGGCTCGAAGGATTGTGTATTTTCTTGTGGCTTACGCCAACGTTTTGACAGCAGTGCACTTTGACATGTGCTTGACAAACAAATTAACTTTCCCTGAGTGCCGAAATCTTCAATTGTTGACCTTTGATAGGAATGTTGGTAGAGCAGCAGAGAGTACTTAAAATTGCAACAATCCTTCGGTCTCCAGCTCACACAAGGATAACTTTTTCTGCACTTGTGCCAAGTTTTTGATTTTTGCCTAGCGTTTTCCCAGAAGCAAATTATTCCCTGACCGGGAACAAACCCCGGGACGCGGCGGTGAGAGCGGAGAATCCTAACCACGAGAACATCGTGGAGAAGGCAAAAGCGATTTCGCAGTGAGGGGGGTAAACAGCATTCTTTACCGTCGGCTCACTTTTTCTCTATCCCCAAACGCAACTACTTGCAATCAAAGGGGATGTAGCTCAGCGGAAGAGAGTGTTGGTTGCTTGAATGAGGACCTGGGTTCAATCTCCAGCATCTCCACGAAACCACCAAACTCAGCAGATTACATTTTTAACGGGAACATATGTGTCTGCAGCACTTCAGACCATCTAGGTGATGGCATTTGTCTAAATTAGACAACCTTCGATAGCTCAGTTGGTAGAGCGGAGGACTGTAGGTGAAAGTGCAGCAATCCTTAGGTCCCTGGTTCAAATCCGGCTCGAAGGATTGTGTATTTTCTTGTGGCTTACGCCAACGTTTTGACAGCAGTGCACTTTGACATGTGCTTGACAAACAAATTAACTTTCCCTGAGTGCCGAAATCTTCAATTGTTGACCTTTGATAGGAATGTTGGTAGAGCAGCAGAGAGTACTTAAAATTGCAACAATCCTTCGGTCTCCAGCTCACACAAGGATAACTTTTTCTGCACTTGTGCCAAGTTTTTGATTTTTGCCTAGTGTTTCCCCAGAAGCAAATTATTCCCTGACCGGGAACAAACCCCGGGACGCGGCGGTGAGAGCGCAGAATCCTAACCACGAGAACATCGTGGAGAAGGCAAAAGCGATTTCGCAGTGAGGGGGCTAAACAGCATTCTTTACCGTCGGCTCACTTTTTCTCTATCCCCAAACGCAACTACTTGCAATCAAAGGGGATGTAGCTCAGCGGAAGAGAGTGTTGGTTGCTTGAATGAGGACCTGGGTTCAATCTCCAGCATCTCCACGAAAACACCAAACTCAGCAGATTACATTTTTAACGGGAACATATGTGTCTGCAGCACTTCAGACCATCTAGGTGATGGCATTTGTCTAAATTAGACAACCTTCGATTGCTCAGTTGGTGGAGCGGAGTACTGTAGGTGAAAGTGCAGCAATCCGTAGGTTGCTGGTTCAAATCCGGCTCGAAGGATTGTATATTTTCTTGTGGCTTACGCCAACGTTTTGACAGCAGTGCACTTTGACATGTGCTTGACAAACAAATTAACTTTCCCTGAGTGCCGAAATCTTCAATTGTTGACCTTTGATAGGAATGTTGGTAGAGCAGCAGAGAGTACTTAAAATTGCAACAATCCTTCGGTCTCCAGCTCACACAAGGATAACTTTTTCTGCACTTGTGCCAAGATTTTGATTTTTGCCTAGTGTTTCCCCAGAAGCAAATTATTCCCTGACCGGGAACAAACCCCGGGACGCGGCGGTGAGAGCGCAGAATCCTAACCACGAGAACATCGTGGAGAAGGCAAAAGCGATTTCGCAGTGAGGGGGCTAAACAGCATTCTTTACCGTCGGCTCACTTTTTCTCTATCCCCAAACGCAACTACTTGCAATCAAAGGGGATGTAGCTAAGCGGAAGATAGTGTTGGTTGCTTGAATGAGGACCTGGGTTCAATCTCCAGCATCTCCACGAAACCACCAAACTCAGCAGATTACATTTTTAACGGGAACATATGTGTCTGCAGCACTTCAGACCATCTAGGTGATGGCATTTGTCTAAATTCGGCAACCTTCGATAGCTCAGTTGGTAGAGCGGAGGACTGTAGGTGAAAGTGCAGCAATCCTTAGGTCGCTGGTTCAAATCCGGCTCGAAGGATTGTATATTTTCTTGTGGCTTACGCCAACGTTTTGACAGCAGTGCACTTTGACATGTGCTTGACAAACAAATTAACTTTCCCTGAGTGCCAAAATCGTCAATTGTTGACCTTTGATAGGAATGTTGGTAGAGCAGCAGAGAGTACTTAAAATTGCAACAATCCTTCGGTCTCCAGCTCACACAAGGATAACTTTTTCTGCAGTTGTGCCAAGTTTTTGATTTTTGCCTAGTGTTTCCCCAGAAGCAAATTATTCCCTGACCGGGAACAAACCCCGGGACGCGGCGGTGAGAGCGCAGAATCCTAACCACGAGAACATCGTGGAGAAGGCAAAAGCGATTTCGCAGTGAGGGGGCTAAACAGCATTCTTTACCGTCGGCTCACTTTTTCTCTATCCCCAAACGCAACTACTTGCAATCAAAGGGGATGTAGCTAAGCGGAAGAGAGTGTTGGTTGCTTGAATGAGGACCTGGGTTCAATCGGCAGCATCTCCACGAAACCACCAAACTAAGCAAGTTACATTTTTAACGGGAACATATGTGTCTGCAGCACTTCAGACCATCTAGGTGATGGCATTTGTCTAAATTAGACAACCTTCGATAGCTCAGTTGGTAGAGCGGAGGACTGTAGGTGAAAGTGCAGCAATCCTTAGGTCGCTGGTTCAAATCTGCCTCGAAGGATTGTGTATTTTCTTGTGGCTTACGCCAACGTTTTGACAGCAGTGCACTGACATGTGCTTGACAAACAAATTAACTTTCCCTGAGTGCCGAAATCTTCAATTGTTGACCTTTGATAGGAATGTTGGTAGAGCAGCAGAGAGTACTTAAAATTGCAACAATCCTTCGGTCTCCAGCTCACACAAGGATAACTTTTTCTGCACTTGTGCCAAGTTTTTGATTTTTGCCTAGTGTTTCCCCAGAAGCAAATTATTCCCTGACCGGGAACAAACCCCGGGACGCGGCGGTGAGAGCGCAGAATCCTAACCACAAGAACATCGTGGAGAAGGCAAAAGCGATTTCGCAGTGAGGGGGCTAAACAGCATTCTTTACCGTCGGCTCACTTTTTCTCTATCCCCAAACGCAACTACTTGCAATCAAAGGGGATGTAGCTAAGCGGAAGATAGTGTTGGTTGCTTGAATGAGGACCTGGGTTCAATCTCCAGCATCTCCACGAAACCACCAAACTCAGCAGATTACATTTTTAACGGGAACATATGTGTCTGCAGCACTTCAGACCATCTAGGTGATGGCATTTGTCTAAATTAGACAACCTTCCATAGCTCAGTTGGTAGAGCGCAGGACTGTAGGTGAAAGTGCAGCAATCCTTAGGTCGCTGGTTCAAATCCGGCTCGAAGGATTGTGTATTTTCTTGTGGCTTACGCCAACGTTTTGACAGCAGTGCACTTTGACATGTGCTTGACAAACAAATTAACTTTCCCTGAGTGCCGAAATCTTCAATTGTTGACCTTTGATAGGAATGTTGGTAGAGCAGCAGAGAGTACTTAAAATTGCAACAATCGTTCGGTCTCCAGCTCACACAAGGAGAACTTTTTCTGCAGTTGTGCCAAGTTTTTGATTTTTGCCTAGTGTTTCCCCAGAAGCAAATTATTCCCTGACCGGGAACAAACCCCGGGACGCGGCGGTGAGAGCGCAGAATCCTAACCACGAGAACATCGTGGAGAAGGCAAAAGCGATTTCGCAGTGAGGGGGCTAAACAGCATTCTTTACCGTCGGCTCACTTTTTCTCTATCCCCAAACGCAACTACTTGCAATCAAAGGGGATGTAGCTAAGCGGAAGATAGTGTTGGTTGCTTGAATGAGGACCTGGGTTCAATCTCCAGCATCTCCACGAAACCACCAAACTCAGCAGATTACATTTTTAACGGGAACATATGTGTCTGCAGCACTTCAGACCATCTAGGTGATGGCATTTGTCTAAATTCGGCAACCTTCGATAGCTCAGTTGGTAGAGCGGAGGACTGTAGGTGAAAGTGCAGCAATCCTTAGGTCGCTGGTTCAAATCCGGCTCGAAGGATTGTATATTTTCTTGTGGCTTACGCCAACGTTTTGACAGCAGTGCACTTTGACATGTGCTTGACAAACAAATTAACTTTCCCTGAGTGCCAAAATCTTCAATTGTTGACCTTTGATAGGAATGTTGGTAGAGCAGCAGAGAGTAATTAAAATTGCAACAATCCTTCGGTCTCCAGCTCACACAAGGATAACTTTTTCTGCAGTTGTGCCAAGTTTTTGATTTTTGCCTAGTGTTTCCCCAGAAGCAAATTATTCCCTGACCGGGAACAAACCCCGGGACGCGGCGGTGAGAGCGCAGAATCCTAACCACGAGAACATCGTGGAGAAGGCAAAAGCGATTTCGCAGTGAGGGGGCTAAACAGCATTCTTTACCGTCGGCTCACTTTTTCTCTATCTTCAAACGCAACTACTTGCAATCAAAGGGGATGTAGCTAAGCGGAAGATAGTGTTGGTTGCTTGAATGAGGACCTGGGTTCAATCTCCAGCATCTCCACGAAACCACCAAACTCAGCAGATTACATTTTTAACGGGAACATATGTGTCTGCAGCACTTCAGACCATCTAGGTGATGGCATTTGTCTAAATTAGACAACCTTTGATAGCTCAGTTGGTAGAGCGGAGGACTGTAGGTGAAAGTGCAGCAATCCTTAGGTCGCTGGTTCAAATCCGGCTCGAAGGATTGTATATTTTCTTGTGGCTTACGCCAACGTTTTGACAGCAGTGCACTTTGACATGTGCTTGACAAACAAATTAACTTTCCCTGAGTGCCAAAATCTTCAATTGTTGACCTTTGATAGGAATGTTGGTAGAGCAGCAGAGAGTACTTAAAATTGCAACAATCCTTCGGTCTCCAGCTCACACAAGGATAACTTTTTCTGCAGTTGTGCCAAGTTTTTGATTTTTGCCTAGTGTTTCCCCAGAAGCAAATTATTCCCTGACCGGGAACAAACCCCGGGACGCGGCGGTGAGAGCGCAGAATCCTAACCACGAGAACATCGTGGAGAAGGCAAAAGCGATTTCGCAGTGAGGGGGCTAAACAGCATTCTTTACCGTCGGCTCACTTTTTCTCTATCTTCAAACGCAACTACTTGCAATCAAAGGGGATGTAGCTAAGCGGAAGATAGTGTTGGTTGCTTGAATGAGGACCTGGGTTCAATCTCCAGCATCTCCACGAAACCACCAAACTCAGCAGATTACATTTTTAACGGGAACATATGTGTCTGCAGCACTTCAGACCATCTAGGTGATGGCATTTGTCTAAATTAGACAACCTTTGATAGCTCAGTTGGTAGAGCGGAGGACTCTAGGTGAAAGTGCGCAATCCTTAGGTCGCTGGTTCAAATCCGGCTCGAAGGATTGTGTATTTTCTTGTGGCTTACGCCAACGTTTTGACAGCAGTGCACTTTGACATGTGCTTGACAAACAAATTAACTTTCCCTGAGTGCCGAAATCTTCAATTGTTGACCTTTGATAGGAATGTTGGTAGAGCAGCAGAGAGTACTTAAAATTGCAACAATCCTTCGGTCTCCAGCTCACACAAGGATAACTTTTTCTGCAGTTGTGCCAAGTTTTTGATTTTTGCCTAGTGTTTCCCCAGAAGCAAATTATTCCCTGACCGGGAACAAACCCCGGGACGCGGCGGTGAGAGCGCAGAATCCTAACCACGAGAACATCGTGGAGAAGGCAAAAGCGATTTCGCAGTGAGGGGGCTAAACAGCATTCTTTACCGTCGGCTCACTTTTTCTCTATCCCCAAACGCAACTACTTGCAATCAAAGGGGATGTAGCTAAGCGGAAGAGAGTGTTGGTTGCTTGAATGAGGACCTGGGTTCAATCTCCAGCATCTCCACGAAACCACCAAACTAAGCAAGTTACATTTTTAACGGGAACATATGTGTCTGCAGCACTTCAGACCATCTAGGTGATGGCATTTGTCTAAATTAGACAACCTTCGATAGCTCAGTTGGTAGAGCGGAGGACTGTAGGTGAAAGTGCAGCAATCCTTAGGTCGCTGGTTCAAATCTGCCTCGAAGGATTGTGTATTTTCTTGTGGCTTACGCCAACGTTTTGACAGCAGTGCACTTTGACATGTGCTTGACAAACAAATTAACTTTCCCTGAGTGCCGAAATCTTCAATTGTTGACCTTTGATAGGAATGTTGGTAGAGCAGCAGAGAGTACTTAAAATTGCAACAATCCTTCGGTCTCCAGCTCACACAAGGATAACTTTTTCTGCAGTTGTGCCAAGTTTTTGATTTTTGCCTAGTGTTTCCCCAGAAGCAAATTATTCCCTGACCGGGAACAAACCCCGGGACGCGGCGGTGAGAGCGCAGAATCCTAACCACGAGAACATCGTGGAGAAGGCAAAAGCGATTTCGCAGTGAGGGGGCTAAACAGCATTCTTTACCGTCGGCTCACTTTTTCTCTATCCCCAAACGCAACTACTTGCAATCAAAGGGGATGTAGCTCAGCGGAAGAGAGTGTTGGTTGCTTGAATGAGGACCTGGGTTCAATCTCCAGCATCTCCACGAAACCACGAAACTCAGCAGATTACATTTTTAACGGGAACATATGTGTCTGCAGCACTTCAGACCATCTAGGTGATGGCATTTGTCTAAATCCGACAACCTTCGATAGCTCAGTTGGTAGAGCGGAGGACTGTAGGTGAAAGTGCAGCAATCCTTAGGTCGCTGGTTCAAATCCGGCTCGAAGGATTGTGTATTTTCTTGTGGCTTACGCCAACGTTTTGACAGCAGTGCACTTTGACATGTGCTTGACAAACAAATTAACTTTCCCTGAGTGCCGAAATCTTCAATTGTTGTCCTTTGATAGGAATGTTGGTAGAGCAGCAGAGAGTACTTAAAATTGCAACAATCCTTCGGTCTCCAGCTCACACAAGGATAACTTTTTCTGCAGTTGTGCCAAGTTTTTGATTTTTGCCTAGTGTTTCCCCAGAAGCAAATTATTCCCTGACCGGGAACAAACCCCGGGACGCGGCGGTGAGAGCGCAGAATCCTAACCACGAGAACATCGTGGAGAAGGCAAAAGCGATTTCGCAGTGAGGGGGCTAAACAGCATTCTTTACCGTCGGCTCACTTTTTCTCTATCCCCAAACGCAACTACTTGCAATCAAAGGGGATGTAGCTAAGCGGAAGATAGTGTTGGTTGCTTGAATGAGGACCTGGGTTCAATCTCCAGCATCTCCACGAAACCACCAAACTCAGCAGATTACATTTTTAACGGGAACATATGTGTCTGCAGCACTTCAGACCATCTAGGTGATGGCATTTGTCTAAATTCGGCAACCTTCGATAGCTCAGTTGGTAGAGTGGAGGACTGTAGGTGAAAGTGCAGCAATCCTTAGGTCGCTGGTTCAAATCCGGCTCGAAGGATTGTATATTTTCTTGTGGCTTACGCCAACGTTTTGACAGCAGTGCACTTTGACATGTGCTTGACAAACAAATTAACTTTCCCTGAGTGCCAAAATCTTCAATTGTTGACCTTTGATAGGAATGTTGGTAGAGCAGCAGAGAGTACTTAAAATTGCAACAATCCTTCGGTCTCCAGCTCACACAAGGATAACTTTTTCTGCAGTTGTGCCAAGTTTTTGATTTTTGCCTAGTGTTTCCCCAGAAGCAAATTATTCCCTGACCGGGAACAAACCCCGGGACGCGGCGGTGAGAGCGCAGAATCCTAACCACGAGAACATCGTGGAGAAGGCAAAAGCGATTTCGCAGTGAGGGGGCTAAACAGCATTCTTTACCGTCGGCTCACTTTTTCTCTATCTTCAAACGCAACTACTTGCAATCAAAGGGGATGTAGCTAAGCGGAAGATAGTGTTGGTTGCTTGAATGAGGACCTGGGTTCAATCTCCAGCATCTCCACGAAACCACCAAACTCAGCAGATTACATTTTTAACGGGAACATATGTGTCTGCAGCACTTCAGACCATCTAGGTGATGGCATTTGTCTAAATTAGACAACCTTCGATAGCTCAGTTGGTAGAGCGGAGGACTGTAGGTGAAAGTGCAGCAATCCTTAGGTCGCTGGTTCAAATCTGCCTCGAAGGATTGTGTATTTTCTTGTGGCTTACGCCAACGTTTTGACAGCAGTGCACTTTGACATGTGCTTGACAAACAAATTAACTTTCCCTGAGTGCCGAAATCTTCAATTGTTGACCTTTGATAGGAATGTTGGTAGAGCAGCAGAGAGTACTTAAAATTGCAACAATCCTTCGGTCTCCAGCTCACACAAGGATAACTTTTTCTGCAGTTGTGCCAAGTTTTTGATTTTTGCCTAGTGTTTCCCCAGAAGCAAATTATTCCCTGACCGGGAACAAACCCCGGGACGCGGCGGTGAGAGCGCAGAATCCTAACCACGAGAACATCGTGGAGAAGGCAAAAGCGATTTCGCAGTGAGGGGGCTAAACAGCATTCTTTACCGTCGGCTCACTTTTTCTCTATCCCCAAACGCAACTACTTGCAATCAAAGGGGATGTAGCTCAGCGGAAGAGAGTGTTGGTTGCTTGAATGAGGACCTGGGTTCAATCTCCAGCATCTCCACGAAACCACGAAACTCAGCAGATTACATTTTTAACGGGAACATATGTGTCTGCAGCACTTCAGACCATCTAGGTGATGGCATTTGTCTAAATCCGACAACCTTCGATAGCTCAGTTGGTAGAGCGGAGGACTGTAGGTGAAAGTGCAGCAATCCTTAGGTCGCTGGTTCAAATCCGGCTCGAAGGATTGTGTATTTTCTTGTGGCTTACGCCAACGTTTTGACAGCAGTGCACTTTGACATGTGCTTGACAAACAAATTAACTTTCCCTGAGTGCCGAAATCTTCAATTGTTGTCCTTTGATAGGAATGTTGGTAGAGCAGCAGAGAGTACTTAAAATTGCAACAATCCTTCGGTCTCCAGCTCACACAAGGATAACTTTTTCTGCAGTTGTGCCAAGTTTTTGATTTTTGCCTAGTGTTTCCCCAGAAGCAAATTATTCCCTGACCGGGAACAAACCCCGGGACGCGGCGGTGAGAGCGCAGAATCCTAACCACGAGAACATCGTGGAGAAGGCAAAAGCGATTTCGCAGTGAGGGGGCTAAACAGCATTCTTTACCGTCGGCTCACTTTTTCTCTATCCCCAAACGCAACTACTTGCAATCAAAGGGGATGTAGCTAAGCGGAAGATAGTGTTGGTTGCTTGAATGAGGACCTGGGTTCAATCTCCAGCATCTCCACGAAACCACCAAACTCAGCAGATTACATTTTTAACGGGAACATATGTGTCTGCAGCACTTCAGACCATCTAGGTGATGGCATTTGTCTAAATTCGGCAACCTTCGATAGCTCAGTTGGTAGAGTGGAGGACTGTAGGTGAAAGTGCAGCAATCCTTAGGTCGCTGGTTCAAATCCGGCTCGAAGGATTGTATATTTTCTTGTGGCTTACGCCAACGTTTTGACAGCAGTGCACTTTGACATGTGCTTGACAAACAAATTAACTTTCCCTGAGTGCCAAAATCTTCAATTGTTGACCTTTGATAGGAATGTTGGTAGAGCAGCAGAGAGTACTTAAAATTGCAACAATCCTTCGGTCTCCAGCTCACACAAGGATAACTTTTTCTGCAGTTGTGCCAAGTTTTTGATTTTTGCCTAGTGTTTCCCCAGAAGCAAATTATTCCCTGACCGGGAACAAACCCCGGGACGCGGCGGTGAGAGCGCAGAATCCTAACCACGAGAACATCGTGGAGAAGGCAAAAGCGATTTCGCAGTGAGGGGGCTAAACAGCATTCTTTACCGTCGGCTCACTTTTTCTCTATCTTCAAACGCAACTACTTGCAATCAAAGGGGATGTAGCTAAGCGGAAGATAGTGTTGGTTGCTTGAATGAGGACCTGGGTTCAATCTCCAGCATCTCCACGAAACCACCAAACTCAGCAGATTACATTTTTAACGGGAACATATGTGTCTGCAGCACTTCAGACCATCTAGGTGATGGCATTTGTCTAAATTAGACAACCTTTGATAGCTCAGTTGGTAGAGCGGAGGACTGTAGGTGAAAGTGCGCAATCCTTAGGTCGCTGGTTCAAATCCGGCTCGAAGGATTGTGTATTTTCTTGTGGCTTACGCCAACGTTTTGACAGCAGTGCACTTTGACATGTGCTTGACAAACAAATTAACTTTCCCTGAGTGCCGAAATCTTCAATTGTTGACCTTTGATAGGAATGTTGGTAGAGCAGCAGAGAGTACTTAAAATTGCAACAATCGTTCGGTCTCCAGCTCACACAAGGAGAACTTTTTCTGCAGTTGTGCCAAGTTTTTGATTTTTGCCTAGTGTTTCCCCAGAAGCAAATTATTCCCTGACCGGGAACAAACCCCGGGACGCGGCGGTGAGAGCGCAGAATCCTAACCACGAGAACATCGTGGAGAAGGCAAAAGCGATTTCGCAGTGAGGGGGCTAAACAGCATTCTTTACCGTCGGCTCACTTTTTCTCTATCCCCAAACGCAACTACTTGCAATCAAAGGGGATGTAGCTCAGCGGAAGAGAGTGTTGGTTGCTTGAATGAGGACCTGGGTTCAATCTCCAGCATCTCCACGAAACCACGAAACTCAGCAGATTACATTTTTAACGGGAACATATGTGTCTGCAGCACTTCAGACCATCTAGGTGATGGCATTTGTCTAAAACCGACAACCTTCGATAGCTCAGTTGGTAGAGCGGAGGACTGTAGGTGAAAGTGCAGCAATCCTTAGGTCGCTGGTTCAAATCCGGCTCGAAGGATTGTGTATTTTCTTGTGGCTTACGCCAACGTTTTGACAGCAGTGCACTTTGACATGTGCTTGACAAACAAATTAACTTTCCCTGAGTGCCGAAATCTTCAATTGTTGTCCTTTGATAGGAATGTTGGTAGAGCAGCAGAGAGTACTTAAAATTGCAACAATCCTTCGGTCTCCAGCTCACACAAGGATAACTTTTTCTGCAGTTGTGCCAAGTTTTTGATTTTTGCCTAGTGTTTCCCCAGAAGCAAATTATTCCCTGACCGGGAACAAACCCCGGGACGCGGCGGTGAGAGCGCAGAATCCTAACCACAAGAACATCGTGGAGAAGGCAAAAGCGATTTCGCAGTGAGGGGGCTAAACAGCATTCTTTACCGTCGGCTCACTTTTTCTCTATCCCCAAACGCAACTACTTGCAATCAAAGGGGATGTAGCTAAGCGGAAGATAGTGTTGGTTGCTTGAATGAGGACCTGGGTTCAATCTCCAGCATCTCCACGAAACCACCAAACTCAGCAGATTACATTTTTAACGGGAACATATGTGTCTGCAGCACTTCAGACCATCTAGGTGATGGCATTTGTCTAAATTAGACAACCTTCCATAGCTCAGTTGGTAGAGCGCAGGACTGTAGGTGAAAGTGCAGCAATCCTTAGGTCGCTGGTTCAAATCCGGCTCGAAGGATTGTGTATTTTCTTGTGGCTTACGCCAACGTTTTGACAGCAGTGCACTTTGACATGTGCTTGACAAACAAATTAACTTTCCCTCAGTGCCGAAATCTTCAATTGTTGACCTTTGATAGGAATGTTGGTAGAGCAGCAGAGAGTACTTAAAATTGCAACAATCGTTCGGTCTCCAGCTCACACAAGGAGAACTTTTTCTGCAGTTGTGCCAAGTTTTTGATTTTTGCCTAGTGTTTCCCCAGAAGCAAATTATTCCCTGACCGGGAACAAACCCCGGGACGCGGCGGTGAGAGCGCAGAATCCTAACCACGAGAACATCGTGGAGAAGGCAAAAGCGATTTCGCAGTGAGGGGGCTAAACAGCATTCTTTACCGTCGGCTCACTTTTTCTCTATCCCCAAACGCAACTACTTGCAATCAAAGGGGATGTAGCTCAGCGGAAGAGAGTGTTGGTTGCTTGAATGAGGACCTGGGTTCAATCTCCAGCATCTCCACGAAACCACGAAACTCAGCAGATTACATTTTTAACGGGAACATATGTGTCTGCAGCACTTCAGAACATCTAGGTGATGGCATTTGTCTAAAACCGACAACCTTCGATAGCTCAGTTGGTAGAGCGGAGGACTGTAGGTGAAAGTGCAGCAATCCTTAGGTCGCTGGTTCAAATCCGGCTCGAAGGATTGTGTATTTTCTTGTGGCTTACGCCAACGTTTTGACAGCAGTGCACTTTGACATGTGCTTGACAAACAAATTAACTTTCCCTGAGTGCCGAAATCTTCAATTGTTGTCCTTTGATAGGAATGTTGGTAGAGCAGCAGAGAGTACTTAAAATTGCAACAATCCTTCGATCTCCAGCTCACACAAGGATAACTTTTTCTGCAGTTGTGCCAAGTTTTTGATTTTTGCCTAGTGTTTCCCCAGAAGCAAATTATTCCCTGACCGGGAACAAACCCCGGGACGCGGCGGTGAGAGCGCAGAATCCTAACCACGAGAACATCGTGGAGAAGGCAAAAGCGATTTCGCAGTGAGGGGGCTAAACAGCATTCTTTACCGTCGGCTCACTTTTTCTCTATCCCCAAACGCAACTACTTGCAATCAAAGGGGATGTAGCTAAGCGGAAGAGAGTGTTGGTTGCTTGAATGAGGACCTAGGTTCAATCTCCAGCATCTCCACGAAACCACCAAACTCAGCAGATTACATTTTTAACGGGAACATATGTGTCTGCAGCACTTCAGACCATCTAGGTGATGGCATTTGTCTAAATTAGACAACCTTCCATAGCTCAGTTGGTAGAGCGCAGGACTGTAGGTGAAAGTGCAGTAATCCTTAGGTCGCTGGTTCAAATCCGGCTCGAAGGATTGTGTATTTTCTTGTGGCTTACGCCAACGTTTTGACAGCAGTGCACTTTGACATGTGCTTGACAAACAAATTAACTTTCCCTGAGTGCCGAAATCTTCAATTGTTGACCTTTGATAGGAATGTTGGTAGAGCAGCAGAGAGTACTTAAAATTGCAACAATCGTTCGGTCTCCAGCTCACACAAGGAGAACTTTTTCTGCAGTTGTGCCAAGTTTTTGATTTTTGCCTAGTGTTTCCCCAGAAGCAAATTATTCCCTGACCGGGAACAAACCCCGGGACGCGGCGGTGAGAGCGCAGAATCCTAACCACGAGAACATCGTGGAGAAGGCAAAAGCGATTTCGCAGTGAGGGGGCTAAACAGCATTCTTTACCGTCGGCTCACTTTTTCTCTATCCCCAAACGCAACTACTTGCAATCAAAGGGGATGTAGCTCAGCGGAAGAGAGTGTTGGTTGCTTGAATGAGGACCTGGGTTCAATCTCCAGCATCTCCACGAAACCACGAAACTCAGCAGATTACATTTTTAACGGGAACATATGTGTCTGCAGCACTTCAGACCATCTAGGTGATGGCATTTGTCTAAATCCGACAACCTTCGATAGCTCAGTTGGTAGAGCGGAGGACTGTAGGTGAAAGTGCAGCAATCCTTAGGTCGCTGGTTCAAATCCGGCTCGATGAATTGTGTATTTTCTTGTGGCTTACGCCAACGTTTTGACAGCAGTGCACTTTGACATGTGCTTGACAAACAAATTAACTTTCCCTGAGTGCCGAAATCTTCAATTGTTGTCCTTTGATAGGAATGTTGGTAGAGCAGCAGAGAGTACTTAAAATTGCAACAATCCTTCGGTCTCCAGCTCACACAAGGATAACTTTTTCTGCAGTTGTGCCAAGTTTTTGATTTTTGCCTAGTGTTTCCCCAGAAGCAGATTATTCCCTGACCGGGAACAAACCCCGGGACGCGGCGGTGAGAGCGCAGAATCCTAACCACGAGAACATCGTGGAGAAGGCAAAAGCGATTTCGCAGTGAGGGGGCTAAACAGCATTCTTTACCGTCGGCTCACTTTTTCTCTATCCCCAAACGCAACTACTTGCAATCAAAGGGGATGTAGCTCAGCGGAAGAGAGTGTTGGTTGCTTGAATGAGGACCTGGGTTCAATCTCCAGCATCTCCACGAAACCACCAAACTCAGCAGATTACATTTTTAACGGGAACATATGTGTCTGCAGCACTTCAGACCATCTAGGTGATGGCATTTGTCTAAATCCGGCAACCTTCGATAGCTCAGTTGGTAGAGCGGAGGACTGTAGGTGAAAGTGCAGCAATCCTTAGGTCGCTGGTTCAAATCCGGCTCGAAGGATTGTGTATTTTCTTGTGGCTTACGCCAACGTTTTGACAGCAGTGCACTTTGACATGTGCTTGACAAACAAATTAACTTTCCCTGAGTGCCGAAATCTTCAATTGTTGTCCTTTGATAGGAATGTTGGTAGAGCAGCAGAGAGTACTTAAAATTGCAACAATCCTTCGGTCTCCAGCTCACACAAGGATAACTTTTTCTGCAGTTGTGCCAAGTTTTTGATTTTTGCCTAGTGTTTCCCCAGAAGCAGATTATTCCCTGACCGGGAACAAACCCCGGGACGCGGCGGTGAGAGCGCAGAATCCTAACCACGAGAACATCGTGGAGAAGGCAAAAGCGATTTCGCAGTGAGGGGGCTAAACAGCATTCTTTACCGTCGGCTCACTTTTTCTCTATCCCCAAACGCAACTACTTGCAATCAAAGGGGATGTAGCTCAGCGGAAGAGAGTGTTGGTTGCTTGAATGAGGACCTGGGTTCAATCTCCAGCATCTCCACGAAACCACCAAACTCAGCAGATTACATTTTTAACGGGAACATATGTGTCTGCAGCACTTCAGACCATCTAGGTGATGGCATTTGTCTAAATCCGGCAACCTTCGATAGCTCAGTTGGTAGAGCGGAGGACTGTAGGTGAAAGTGCAGCAATCCTTAGGTCGCTGGTTCAAATCCGGCTCGAAGGATTGTGTATTTTCTTGTGGCTTACGCCAACGTTTTGACAGCAGTGCACTTTGACATGTGCTTGACAAACAAATTAACTTTCCCTGAGTGCCGAAATCTTCAATTGTTGTCCTTTGATAGGAATGTTGGTAGAGCAGCAGAGAGTACTTAAAATTGCAACAATCCTTCGTTCTCCAGCTCACACAAGGATAACTTTTTCTGCAGTTGTGCCAAGTTTTTGATTTTTGCCTAGTGTTTCCCCAGAAGCAAATTATTCCCTGACCGGGAACAAACCCCGGGACGCGGCGGTGAGAGCGCAGAATCCTAACCACGAGAACATCGTGGAGAAGGCAAAAGCGATTTCGCAGTGAGGGGGCTAAACAGCATTCTTTACCGTCGGCTCACTTTTTCTCTATCCCCAAACGCAACTACTTGCAATCAAAGGGGATGTAGCTCAGCGGAAGAGAGTGTTGGTTGCTTGAATGAGGACCTGGGTTCAATCTCCAGCATCTCCACGAAACCACCAAACTCAGCAGATTACATTTTTAACGGGAACATATGTGTCTGCAGCACTTCAGACCATCTAGGTGATGGCATTTGTCTAAATCCGACAACCTTCGATAGCTCAGTTGGTAGAGCGGAGGACTGTAGGTGAAAGTGCAGCAATCCTTAGGTAGCTGGTTCAAATCCGGCTCGAAGGATTGTGTATTTTCTTGTGGCTTACGCCAACGTTTTGACAGCAGTGCACTTTGACATGTGCTTGACAAACAAATTAACTTTCCCTGAGTGCCGAAATCTTCAATTGTTGACCTTTGATAGGAATGTTGGTAGAGCAGCAGAGAGTACTTAAAATTGCAACAATCCTTCGGTCTCCAGCTCACACAAGGATAACTTTTTCTGCAGTTGTGCCAAGTTTTTGATTTTTGCCTAGTGTTTCCCCAGAAGCAAATTATTCCCTGACCGGGAACAAACCCCGGGACGCGGCGGTGAGAGCGCAGAATCCTAACCACGAGAACATCGTGGAGAAGGCAAAAGCGATTTCGCAGTGAGGGGGCTAAACAGCATTCTTTACCGTCGGCTCACTTTTTCTCTATCCCCAAACGCAACTACTTGCAATCAAAGGGGATGTAGCTAAGCGGAAGAGAGTGTTGGTTGCTTGAATGAGGACCTGGGTTCAATCTCCAGCATCTCCACGAAACCACCAAACTAAGCAAGTTACATTTTTAACGGGAACATATGTGTCTGCAGCACTTCAGACCATCTAGGTGATGGCATTTGTCTAAATTAGACAACCTTCGATAGCTCAGTTGGTAGAGCGGAGGACTGTAGGTGAAAGTGCAGCAATCCTTAGGTCGCTGGTTCAAATCTGCCTCGAAGGATTGTGTATTTTCTTGTGGCTTACGCCAACGTTTTGACAGCAGTGCACTTTGACATGTGCTTGACAAACAAATTAACTTTCCCTGAGTGCCGAAATCTTCAATTGTTGACCTTTGATAGGAATGTTGGTAGAGCAGCAGAGAGTACTTAAAATTGCAACAATCCTTCGGTCTCCAGCTCACACAAGGATAACTTTTTCTGCACTTGTGCCAAGTTTTTGATTTTTGCCTAGTGTTTCCCCAGAAGCAAATTATTCCCTGACCGGGAACAAACCCCGGGACGCGGCGGTGAGAGCGCAGAATCCTAACCACAAGAACATCGTGGAGAAGGCAAAAGCGATTTCGCAGTGAGGGGGCTAAACAGCATTCTTTACCGTCGGCTCACTTTTTCTCTATCCCCAAACGCAACTACTTGCAATCAAAGGGGATGTAGCTAAGCGGAAGATAGTGTTGGTTGCTTGAATGAGGACCTGGGTTCAATCTCCAGCATCTCCACGAAACCACCAAACTCAGCAGATTACATTTTTAACGGGAACATATGTGTCTGCAGCACTTCAGACCATCTAGGTGATGGCATTTGTCTAAATTAGACAACCTTCCATAGCTCAGTTGGTAGAGCGCAGGACTGTAGGTGAAAGTGCAGCAATCCTTAGGTCGCTGGTTCAAATCCGGCTCGAAGGATTGTGTATTTTCTTGTGGCTTACGCCAACGTTTTGACAGCAGTGCACTTTGACATGTGCTTGACAAACAAATTAACTTTCCCTGAGTGCCGAAATCTTCAATTGTTGACCTTTGATAGGAATGTTGGTAGAGCAGCAGAGAGTACTTAAAATTGCAACAATCGTTCGGTCTCCAGCTCACACAAGGAGAACTTTTTCTGCAGTTGTGCCAAGTTTTTGATTTTTGCCTAGTGTTTCCCCAGAAGCAAATTATTCCCTGACCGGGAACAAACCCCGGGACGCGGCGGTGAGAGCGCAGAATCCTAACCACGAGAACATCGTGGAGAAGGCAAAAGCGATTTCGCAGTGAGGGGGCTAAACAGCATTCTTTACCGTCGGCTCACTTTTTCTCTATCCCCAAACGCAACTACTTGCAATCAAAGGGGATGTAGCTCAGCGGAAGAGAGTGTTGGTTGCTTGAATGAGGACCTGGGTTCAATCTCCAGCATCTCCACGAAACCACGAAACTCAGCAGATTACATTTTTAACCGGAACATATGTGTCTGCAGCACTTCAGACCATCTAGGTGATGGCATTTGTCTAAAACCGACAACCTTCGATAGCTCAGTTGGTAGAGCGGAGGACTGTAGGTGAAAGTGCAGCAATCCTTAGGTCGCTGGTTCAAATCCGGCTCGAAGGATTGTGTATTTTCTTGTGGCTTACGCCAACGTTTTGACAGCAGTGCACTTTGACATGTGCTTGACAAACAAATTAACTTTCCCTGAGTGCCGAAATCTTCAATTGTTGTCCTTTGATAGGAATGTTGGTAGAGCAGCAGAGAGTACTTAAAATTGCAACAATCCTTCGGTCTCCAGCTCACACAAGGATAACTTTTTCTGCAGTTGTGCCAAGTTTTTGATTTTTGCCTAGTGTTTCCCCAGAAGCAAATTATTCCCTGACCGGGAACAAACCCCGGGACGCGGCGGTGAGAGCGCAGAATCCTAACCACAAGAACATCGTGGAGAAGGCAAAAGCGATTTCGCAGTGAGGGGGCTAAACAGCATTCTTTACCGTCGGCTCACTTTTTCTCTATCCCCAAACGCAACTACTTGCAATCAAAGGGGATGTAGCTAAGCGGAAGATAGTGTTGGTTGCTTGAATGAGGACCTGGGTTCAATCTCCAGCATCTCCACGAAACCACCAAACTCAGCAGATTACATTTTTAACGGGAACATATGTGTCTGCAGCACTTCAGACCATCTAGGTGATGGCATTTGTCTAAATTAGACAACCTTCCATAGCTCAGTTGGTAGAGCGCAGGACTGTAGGTGAAAGTGCAGCAATCCTTAGGTCGCTGGTTCAAATCCGGCTCGAAGGATTGTGTATTTTCTTGTGGCTTACGCCAACGTTTTGACAGCAGTGCACTTTGACATGTGCTTGACAAACAAATTAACTTTCCCTGAGTGCCGAAATCTTCAATTGTTGACCTTTGATAGGAATGTTGGTAGAGCAGCAGAGAGTACTTAAAATTGCAACAATCGTTCGGTCTCCAGCTCACACAAGGAGAACTTTTTCTGCAGTTGTGCCAAGTTTTTGATTTTTGCCTAGTGTTTCCCCAGAAGCAAATTATTCCCTGACCGGGAACAAACCCCGGGACGCGGCGGTGAGAGCGCAGAATCCTAACCACGAGAACATCGTGGAGAAGGCAAAAGCGATTTCGCAGTGAGGGGGCTAAACAGCATTCTTTACCGTCGGCTCACTTTTTCTCTATCCCCAAACGCAACTACTTGCAATCAAAGGGGATGTAGCTCAGCGGAAGAGAGTGTTGGTTGCTTGAATGAGGACCTGGGTTCAATCTCCAGCATCTCCACGAAACCACGAAACTCAGCAGATTACATTTTTAACGGGAACATATGTGTCTGCAGCACTTCAGACCATCTAGGTGATGGCATTTGTCTAAAACCGACAACCTTCGATAGCTCAGTTGGTAGAGCGGAGGACTGTAGGTGAAAGTGCAGCAATCCTTAGGTCGCTGGTTCAAATCCGGCTCGAAGGATTGTGTATTTTCTTGTGGCTTACGCCAACGTTTTGACAGCAGTGCACTTTGACATGTGCTTGACAAACAAATTAACTTTCCCTGAGTGCCGAAATCTTCAATTGTTGTCCTTTGATAGGAATGTTGGTAGAGCAGCAGAGAGTACTTAAAATTGCAACAATCCTTCGGTCTCCAGCTCACACAAGGATAACTTTTTCTGCAGTTGTGCCAAGTTTTTGATTTTTGCCTAGTGTTTCCCCAGAAGCAAATTATTCCCTGACCGGGAACAAACCCCGGGACGCGGCGGTGAGAGCGCAGAATCCTAACCACAAGAACATCGTGGAGAAGGCAAAAGCGATTTCGCAGTGAGGGGGCTAAACAGCATTCTTTACCGTCGGCTCACTTTTTCTCTATCCCCAAACGCAACTACTTGCAATCAAAGGGGATGTAGCTAAGCGGAAGATAGTGTTGGTTGCTTGAATGAGGACCTGGGTTCAATCTCCAGCATCTCCACGAAACCACCAAACTCAGCAGATTACATTTTTAACGGGAACATATGTGTCTGCAGCACTTCAGACCATCTAGGTGATGGCATTTGTCTAAATTAGACAACCTTCCATAGCTCAGTTGGTAGAGCGCAGGACTGTAGGTGAAAGTGCAGCAATCCTTAGGTCGCTGGTTCAAATCCGGCTCGAAGGATTGTGTATTTTCTTGTGGCTTACGCCAACGTTTTGACAGCAGTGCACTTTGACATGTGCTTGACAAACAAATTAACTTTCCCTGAGTGCCGAAATCTTCAATTGTTGACCTTTGATAGGAATGTTGGTAGAGCAGCAGAGAGTACTTAAAATTGCAACAATCGTTCGGTCTCCAGCTCACACAAGGAGAACTTTTTCTGCAGTTGTGCCAAGTTTTTGATTTTTGCCTAGTGTTTCCCCAGAAGCAAATTATTCCCTGACCGGGAACAAACCCCGGGACGCGGCGGTGAGAGCGCAGAATCCTAACCACGAGAACATCGTGGAGAAGGCAAAAGCGATTTCGCAGTGAGGGGGCTAAACAGCATTCTTTACCGTCGGCTCACTTTTTCTCTATCCCCAAACGCAACTACTTGCAATCAAAGGGGATGTAGCTCAGCGGAAGAGAGTGTTGGTTGCTTGAATGAGGACCTGGGTTCAATCTCCAGCATCTCCACGAAACCACGAAACTCAGCAGATTACATTTTTAACGGGAACATATGTGTCTGCAGCACTTCAGAACATCTAGGTGATGGCATTTGTCTAAAACCGACAACCTTCGATAGCTCAGTTGGTAGAGCGGAGGACTGTAGGTGAAAGTGCAGCAATCCTTAGGTCGCTGGTTCAAATCCGGCTCGAAGGATTGTGTATTTTCTTGTGGCTTACGCCAACGTTTTGACAGCAGTGCACTTTGACATGTGCTTGACAAACAAATTAACTTTCCCTGAGTGCCGAAATCTTCAATTGTTGTCCTTTGATAGGAATGTTGGTAGAGCAGCAGAGAGTACTTAAAATTGCAACAATCCTTCGGTCTCCAGCTCACACAAGGATAACTTTTTCTGCAGTTGTGCCAAGTTTTTGATTTTTGCCTAGTGTTTCCCCAGAAGCAAATTATTCCCTGACCGGGAACAAACCCCGGGACGCGGCGGTGAGAGCGCAGAATCCTAACCACGAGAACATCGTGGAGAAGGCAAAAGCGATTTCGCAGTGAGGGGGCTAAACAGCATTCTTTACCGTCGGCTCACTTTTTCTCTATCCCCAAACGCAACTACTTGCAATCAAAGGGGATGTAGCTAAGCGGAAGAGAGTGTTGGTTGCTTGAATGAGGACCTAGGTTCAATCTCCAGCATCTCCACGAAACCACCAAACTCAGCAGATTACATTTTTAACGGGAACATATGTGTCTGCAGCACTTCAGACCATCTAGGTGATGGCATTTGTCTAAATTAGACAACCTTCCATAGCTCAGTTGGTAGAGCGCAGGACTGTAGGTGAAAGTGCAGCAATCCTTAGGTCGCTGGTTCAAATCCGGCTCGAAGGATTGTGTATTTTCTTGTGGCTTACGCCAACGTTTTGACAGCAGTGCACTTTGACATGTGCTTGACAAACAAATTAACTTTCCCTGAGTGCCGAAATCTTCAATTGTTGACCTTTGATAGGAATGTTGGTAGAGCAGCAGAGAGTACTTAAAATTGCAACAATCGTTCGGTCTCCAGCTCACACAAGGAGAACTTTTTCTGCAGTTGTGCCAAGTTTTTGATTTTTGCCTAGTGTTTCCCCAGAAGCAAATTATTCCCTGACCGGGAACAAACCCCGGGACGCGGCGGTGAGAGCGCAGAATCCTAACCACGAGAACATCGTGGAGAAGGCAAAAGCGATTTCGCAGTGAGGGGGCTAAACAGCATTCTTTACCGTCGGCTCACTTTTTCTCTATCCCCAAACGCAACTACTTGCAATCAAAGGGGATGTAGCTCAGCGGAAGAGAGTGTTGGTTGCTTGAATGAGGACCTGGGTTCAATCTCCAGCATCTCCACGAAACCACGAAACTCAGCAGATTACATTTTTAACGGGAACATATGTGTCTGCAGCACTTCAGACCATCTAGGTGATGGCATTTGTCTAAATCCGACAACCTTCGATAGCTCAGTTGGTAGAGCGGAGGACTGTAGGTGAAAGTGCAGCAATCCTTAGGTCGCTGGTTCAAATCCGGCTCGATGAATTGTGTATTTTCTTGTGGCTTACGCCAACGTTTTGACAGCAGTGCACTTTGACATGTGCTTGACAAACAAATTAACTTTCCCTGAGTGCCGAAATCTTCAATTGTTGTCCTTTGATAGGAATGTTGGTAGAGCAGCAGAGAGTACTTAAAATTGCAACAATCCTTCGGTCTCCAGCTCACACAAGGATAACTTTTTCTGCAGTTGTGCCAAGTTTTTGATTTTTGCCTAGTGTTTCCCCAGAAGCAGATTATTCCCTGACCGGGAACAAACCCCGGGACGCGGCGGTGAGAGCGCAGAATCCTAACCACGAGAACATCGTGGAGAAGGCAAAAGCGATTTCGCAGTGAGGGGGCTAAACAGCATTCTTTACCGTCGGCTCACTTTTTCTCTATCCCCAAACGCAACTACTTGCAATCAAAGGGGATGTAGCTCAGCGGAAGAGAGTGTTGGTTGCTTGAATGAGGACCTGGGTTCAATCTCCAGCATCTCCACGAAACCACGAAACTCAGCAGATTACATTTTTAACGGGAACATATGTGTCTGCAGCACTTCAGACCATCTAGGTGATGGCATTTGTCTAAAACCGACAACCTTCGATAGCTCAGTTGGTAGAGCGGAGGACTGTAGGTGAAAGTGCAGCAATCCTTAGGTCGCTGGTTCAAATCCGGCTCGAAGGATTGTGTATTTTCTTGTGGCTTACGCCAACGTTTTGACAGCAGTGCACTTTGACATGTGCTTGACAAACAAATTAACTTTCCCTGAGTGCCGAAATCTTCAATTGTTGTCCTTTGATAGGAATGTTGGTAGAGCAGCAGAGAGTACTTAAAATTGCAACAATCCTTCGGTCTCCAGCTCACACAAGGATAACTTTTTCTGCAGTTGTGCCAAGTTTTTGATTTTTGCCTAGTGTTTCCCCAGAAGCAAATTATTCCCTGACCGGGAACAAACCCCGGGACGCGGCGGTGAGAGCGCAGAATCCTAACCACAAGAACATCGTGGAGAAGGCAAAAGCGATTTCGCAGTGAGGGGGCTAAACAGCATTCTTTACCGTCGGCTCACTTTTTCTCTATCCCCAAACGCAACTACTTGCAATCAAAGGGGATGTAGCTAAGCGGAAGATAGTGTTGGTTGCTTGAATGAGGACCTGGGTTCAATCTCCAGCATCTCCACGAAACCACCAAACTCAGCAGATTACATTTTTAACGGGAACATATGTGTCTGCAGCACTTCAGACCATCTAGGTGATGGCATTTGTCTAAATTAGACAACCTTCCATAGCTCAGTTGGTAGAGCGCAGGACTGTAGGTGAAAGTGCAGCAATCCTTAGGTCGCTGGTTCAAATCCGGCTCGAAGGATTGTGTATTTTCTTGTGGCTTACGCCAACGTTTTGACAGCAGTGCACTTTGACATGTGCTTGACAAACAAATTAACTTTCCCTGAGTGCCGAAATCTTCAATTGTTGACCTTTGATAGGAATGTTGGTAGAGCAGCAGAGAGTACTTAAAATTGCAACAATCGTTCGGTCTCCAGCTCACACAAGGAGAACTTTTTCTGCAGTTGTGCCAAGTTTTTGATTTTTGCCTAGTGTTTCCCCAGAAGCAAATTATTCCCTGACCGGGAACAAACCCCGGGACGCGGCGGTGAGAGCGCAGAATCCTAACCACGAGAACATCGTGGAGAAGGCAAAAGCGATTTCGCAGTGAGGGGGCTAAACAGCATTCTTTACCGTCGGCTCACTTTTTCTCTATCCCCAAACGCAACTACTTGCAATCAAAGGGGATGTAGCTCAGCGGAAGAGAGTGTTGGTTGCTTGAATGAGGACCTGGGTTCAATCTCCAGCATCTCCACGAAACCACGAAACTCAGCAGATTACATTTTTAACGGGAACATATGTGTCTGCAGCACTTCAGAACATCTAGGTGATGGCATTTGTCTAAAACCGACAACCTTCGATAGCTCAGTTGGTAGAGCGGAGGACTGTAGGTGAAAGTGCAGCAATCCTTAGGTCGCTGGTTCAAATCCGGCTCGAAGGATTGTGTATTTTCTTGTGGCTTACGCCAACGTTTTGACAGCAGTGCACTTTGACATGTGCTTGACAAACAAATTAACTTTCCCTGAGTGCCGAAATCTTCAATTGTTGTCCTTTGATAGGAATGTTGGTAGAGCAGCAGAGAGTACTTAAAATTGCAACAATCCTTCGGTCTCCAGCTCACACAAGGATAACTTTTTCTGCAGTTGTGCCAAGTTTTTGATTTTTGCCTAGTGTTTCCCCAGAAGCAAATTATTCCCTGACCGGGAACAAACCCCGGGACGCGGCGGTGAGAGCGCAGAATCCTAACCACGAGAACATCGTGGAGAAGGCAAAAGCGATTTCGCAGTGAGGGGGCTAAACAGCATTCTTTACCGTCGGCTCACTTTTTCTCTATCCCCAAACGCAACTACTTGCAATCAAAGGGGATGTAGCTAAGCGGAAGAGAGTGTTGGTTGCTTGAATGAGGACCTAGGTTCAATCTCCAGCATCTCCACGAAACCACCAAACTCAGCAGATTACATTTTTAACGGGAACATATGTGTCTGCAGCACTTCAGACCATCTAGGTGATGGCATTTGTCTAAATTAGACAACCTTCCATAGCTCAGTTGGTAGAGCGCAGGACTGTAGGTGAAAGTGCAGCAATCCTTAGGTCGCTGGTTCAAATCCGGCTCGAAGGATTGTGTATTTTCTTGTGGCTTACGCCAACGTTTTGACAGCAGTGCACTTTGACATGTGCTTGACAAACAAATTAACTTTCCCTGAGTGCCGAAATCTTCAATTGTTGACCTTTGATAGGAATGTTGGTAGAGCAGCAGAGAGTACTTAAAATTGCAACAATCGTTCGGTCTCCAGCTCACACAAGGAGAACTTTTTCTGCAGTTGTGCCAAGTTTTTGATTTTTGCCTAGTGTTTCCCCAGAAGCAAATTATTCCCTGACCGGGAACAAACCCCGGGACGCGGCGGTGAGAGCGCAGAATCCTAACCACGAGAACATCGTGGAGAAGGCAAAAGCGATTTCGCAGTGAGGGGGCTAAACAGCATTCTTTACCGTCGGCTCACTTTTTCTCTATCCCCAAACGCAACTACTTGCAATCAAAGGGGATGTAGCTCAGCGGAAGAGAGTGTTGGTTGCTTGAATGAGGACCTGGGTTCAATCTCCAGCATCTCCACGAAACCACGAAACTCAGCAGATTACATTTTTAACGGGAACATATGTGTCTGCAGCACTTCAGACCATCTAGGTGATGGCATTTGTCTAAATCCGACAACCTTCGATAGCTCAGTTGGTAGAGCGGAGGACTGTAGGTGAAAGTGCAGCAATCCTTAGGTCGCTGGTTCAAATCCGGCTCGATGAATTGTGTATTTTCTTGTGGCTTACGCCAACGTTTTGACAGCAGTGCACTTTGACATGTGCTTGACAAACAAATTAACTTTCCCTGAGTGCCGAAATCTTCAATTGTTGTCCTTTGATAGGAATGTTGGTAGAGCAGCAGAGAGTACTTAAAATTGCAACAATCCTTCGGTCTCCAGCTCACACAAGGATAACTTTTTCTGCAGTTGTGCCAAGTTTTTGATTTTTGCCTAGTGTTTCCCCAGAAGCAGATTATTCCCTGACCGGGAACAAACCCCGGGACGCGGCGGTGAGAGCGCAGAATCCTAACCACGAGAACATCGTGGAGAAGGCAAAAGCGATTTCGCAGTGAGGGGGCTAAACAGCATTCTTTACCGTCGGCTCACTTTTTCTCTATCCCCAAACGCAACTACTTGCAATCAAAGGGGATGTAGCTCAGCGGAAGAGAGTGTTGGTTGCTTGAATGAGGACCTGGGTTCAATCTCCAGCATCTCCACGAAACCACCAAACTCAGCAGATTACATTTTTAACGGGAACATATGTGTCTGCAGCACTTCAGACCATCTAGGTGATGGCATTTGTCTAAATCCGGCAACCTTCGATAGCTCAGTTGGTAGAGCGGAGGACTGTAGGTGAAAGTGCAGCAATCCTTAGGTCGCTGGTTCAAATCCGGCTCGAAGGATTGTGTATTTTCTTGTGGCTTACGCCAACGTTTTGACAGCAGTGCACTTTGACATGTGCTTGACAAACAAATTAACTTTCCCTGAGTGCCGAAATCTTCAATTGTTGTCCTTTGATAGGAATGTTGGTAGAGCAGCAGAGAGTACTTAAAATTGCAACAATCCTTCGTTCTCCAGCTCACACAAGGATAACTTTTTCTGCAGTTGTGCCAAGTTTTTGATTTTTGCCTAGTGTTTCCCCAGAAGCAAATTATTCCCTGACCGGGAACAAACCCCGGGACGCGGCGGTGAGAGCGCAGAATCCTAACCACGAGAACATCGTGGAGAAGGCAAAAGCGATTTCGCAGTGAGGGGGCTAAACAGCATTCTTTACCGTCGGCTCACTTTTTCTCTATCCCCAAACGCAACTACTTGCAATCAAAGGGGATGTAGCTCAGCGGAAGAGAGTGTTGGTTGCTTGAATGAGGACCTGGGTTCAATCTCCAGCATCTCCACGAAACCACCAAACTCAGCAGATTACATTTTTAACGGGAACATATGTGTCTGCAGCACTTCAGACCATCTAGGTGATGGCATTTGTCTAAATCCGACAACCTTCGATAGCTCAGTTGGTAGAGCGGAGGACTGTAGGTGAAAGTGCAGCAATCCTTAGGTAGCTGGTTCAAATCCGGCTCGAAGGATTGTGTATTTTCTTGTGGCTTACGCCAACGTTTTGACAGCAGTGCACTTTGACATGTGCTTGACAAACAAATTAACTTTCCCTGAGTGCCGAAATCTTCAATTGTTGTCCTTTGATAGGAATGTTGGTAGAGCAGCAGAGAGTACTTAAAATTGCAACAATCCTTCGGTCTCCAGCTCACACAAGGATAACTTTTTCTGCAGTTGTGCCAAGTTTTTGATTTTTGCCTAGTGTTTCCCCAGAAGCAAATTATTCCCTGACCGGGAACAAACCCCGGGACGCGGCGGTGAGAGCGCAGAATCCTAACCACGAGAACATCGTGGAGAAGGCAAAAGCGATTTCGCAGTGAGGGGGCTAAACAGCATTCTTTACCGTCGGCTCACTTTTTCTCTATCCCCAAACGCAACTACTTGCAATCAAAGGGGATGTAGCTAAGCGGAAGAGAGTGTTGGTTGCTTGAATGAGGACCTAGGTTCAATCTCCAGCATCTCCACGAAACCACCAATCTCAGCAGATTACATTTTTAACGGGAACATATGTGTCTGCAGCACTTCAGACCATCTAGGTGATGGCATTTGTCTAAATCCGACAACCTTCGATAGCTCAGTTGGTAGAGCGGAGGACTGTAGGTGAAAGTGCAGCAATCCTTAGGTCGCTGGTTCAAATCCGGCTCGAAGGATTGTGTATTTTCTTGTGGCTTACGCCAACGTTTTGACAGCAGTGCACTTTGACATGTGCTTGACAAACAAATTAACTTTCCCTGAGTGCCGAAATCTTCAATTGTTGACCTTTGATAGGAATGTTGGTAGAGCAGCAGAGAGTACTTAAAATTGCAACAATCCTTCAGTCTCCAGCTCACACAAGGATAACTTTTTCTGCAGTTGTGCCAAGTTTTTGATTTTTGCCTAGTGTTTCCCCAGAAGCAGATTATTCCCTGACCGGGAACAAACCCCGGGACGCGGCGGTGAGAGCGCAGAATCCTAACCACGAGAACATCGTGGAGAAGGCAAAAGCGATTTCGCAGTGAGGGGGCTAAACAGCATTCTTTACCGTCGGCTCACTTTTTCTCTATCCCCAAACGCAACTACTTGCAATCAAAGGGGATGTAGCTCAGCGGAAGAGAGTGTTGGTTGCTTGAATGAGGACCTGGGTTCAATCTCCAGCATCTCCACGAAACCACCAAACTCAGCAGATTACATTTTTAACGGGAACATATGTGTCTGCAGCACTTCAGACCATCTAGGTGATGGCATTTGTCTAAATCCGACAACCTTCGATAGCTCAGTTGGTAGAGCTGAGGACTGTAGGTGAAAGTGCAGCAATCCTTAGGTCGCTGGTTCAAATCCGGCTCGAAGGATTGTGTATTTTCTTGTGGCTTACGCCAACGTTTTGACAGCAGTGCACTTTGACATGTGCTTGACAAACAAATTAACTTTCCCTGAGTGCCGAAATCTTCAATTGTTGTCCTTTGATAGGAATGTTGGTAGAGCAGCAGAGAGTACTTAAAATTGCAACAATCCTTCGGTCTCCAGCTCACACAAGGATAACTTTTTCTGCAGTTGTGCCAAGTTTTTGATTTTTGCCTAGTGTTTCCCCAGAAGCAAATTATTCCCTGACCGGGAACAAACCCCGGGACGCGGCGGTGAGAGCGCAGAATCCTAACCACGAGAACATCGTGGAGAAGGCAAAAGCGATTTCGCAGTGAGGGGGCTAAACAGCATTCTTTACCGTCGGCTCACTTTTTCTCTATCCCCAAACGCAACTACTTGCAATCAAAGGGGATGTAGCTAAGCGGAAGAGAGTGTTGGTTGCTTGAATGAGGACCTAGGTTCAATCTCCAGCATCTCCACGAAACCACCAAACTCAGCAGATTACATTTTTAACGGGAACATATGTGTCTGCAGCACTTCAGACCATCTAGGTGATGGCATTTGTCTAAATCCGACAACCTTCGATAGCTCAGTTGGTAGAGCGGAGGACTGTAGGTGAAAGTGCAGCAATCCTTAGGTAGCTGGTTCAAATCCGGCTCGAAGGATTGTGTATTTTCTTGTGGCTTACGCCAACGTTTTGACAGCAGTGCACTTTGACATGTGCTTGACAAACAAATTAACTTTCCCTGAGTGCCGAAATCTTCAATTGTTGTCCTTTGATAGGAATGTTGGTAGAGCAGCAGAGAGTACTTAAAATTGTAACAATCCTTCGGTCTCCAGCTCACACAAGGATAACTTTTTCTGCAGTTGTGCCAAGTTTTGGATTTTTGCCTAGTGTTTCCCCAGAAGCAAATTATTCCCTGACCGGGAACAAACCCCGGGACGCGGCGGTAAGAGCGCAGAATCCTAACCACGAGAACATCGTGGAGAAGGCAAAAGCGATTTCGCAGTGAGGGGGCTAAACAGCATTCTTTACCGTCGGCTCACTTTTTCTCTATCCCCAAACGCAACTACTTGCAATCAAAGGGGATGTAGCTAAGCGGAAGAGAGTGTTGGTTGCTTGAATGAGGACCTAGGTTCAATCTCCACGAAACCACCAAACTCAGCAGATTACATTTTTAACGGGAACATATGTGTCTGCAGCACTTCAGACCATCTAGGTGATGGCATTTGTCTAAATCCGACAACCTTCGATAGCTCAGTTGGTAGAGCGGAGGACTGTAGGTGAAAGTGCAGCAATCCTTAGGTCGCTGGTTCAAATCCGGCTCGAAGGATTGTGTATTTTCTTGTGGCTTACGCCAACGTTTTGACAGCAGTGCACTTTGACATGTGCTTGACAAACAAATTAACTTTCCCTGAGTGCCGAAATCTTCAATTGTTGACCTTTGATAGGAATGTTGGTAGAGCAGCAGAGAGTACTTAAAATTGCAACAATCCTTCGGTCTCCAGCTCACACAAGGATAACTTTTTCTGCAGTTGTGCCAAGTTTTTGATTTTTGCCTAGTGTTTCCCCAGAAGCAGATTATTCCCTGACCGGGAACAAACCCCGGGACGCGGCGGTGAGAGCGCAGAATCCTAACCACGAGAACATCGTGGAGAAGGCAAAAGCGATTTCGCAGTGAGGGGGCTAAACAGCATTCTTTACCGTCGGCTCACTTTTTCTCTATCCCCAAACGCAACTACTTGCAATCAAAGGGGATGTAGCTCAGCGGAAGAGAGTGTTGGTTGCTTGAATGAGGACCTGGGTTCAATCTCCAGCATCTCCACGAAACCACCAAACTCAGCAGATTACATTTTTAACGGGAACATATGTGTCTGCAGCACTTCAGACCATCTAGGTGATGGCATTTGTCTAAATTAGACAACCTTCGATAGCTCAGTTGGTAGAGCGCAGGACTGTAGGTGAAAGTGCAGCAATCCTTAGGTCGCTGGTTCAAATCCGGCTCGAAGGATTGTGTATTTTCTTGTGGCTTACGCCAACGTTTTGACAGCAGTGCACTTTGACATGTGCTTGACAAACAAATTAACTTTCCCTGAGTGCCGAAATCTTCAATTGTTGACCTTTGATAGGAATGTTGGTAGAGCAGCAGAGAGTACTTAAAATTGCAACAATCCTTCGGTCTCCAGCTCACACAAGGATAACTTTTTCTGCAGTTGTGCCAAGTTTTTGATTTTTGCCTAGTGTTTCCCCAGAAGCAAATTATTCCCTGACCGGGAACAAACCCCGGGACGCGGCGGTGAGAGCGCAGAATCCTAACCACGAGAACATCGTGGAGAAGGCAAAAGCGATTTCGCAGTGAGGGGGCTAAACAGCATTCTTTACCGTCGGCTCACTTTTTCTCTATCCCCAAACGCAACTACTTGCAATCAAAGGGGATGTAGCTCAGCGGAAGAGAGTGTTGGTTGCTTGAATGAGGACCTAGGTTCAATCTCCAGCATCTCCACGAAACCACCAAACTCAGCAGATTACATTTTTAACGGGAACATATGTGTCTGCAGCACTTCAGACCATCTAGGTGATGGCATTTGTCTAAATTAGACAACCTTCGATAGCTCAGTTGGTAGAGCGCAGGACTGTAGGTGAAAGTGCAGCAATCCTTAGGTCGCTGGTTCAAATCCGGCTCGAAGGATTGTGTATTTTCTTGTGGCTTACGCCAACGTTTTGACAGCAGTGCACTTTGACATGTGCTTGACAAACAAATTAACTTTCCCTGAGTGCCGAAATCTTCAATTGTTGACCTTTGATAGGAATGTTGGTAGAGCAGCAGAGAGTACTTAAAATTGCAACAATCCTTCGGTCTCCAGCTCACACAAGGATAACTTTTTCTGCAGTTGTGCCAAGTTTTTGATTTTTGCCTAGTGTTTCCCCAGAAGCAAATTATTCCCTGACCGGGAACAAACCCCGGGACGCGGCGGTGAGAGCGCAGAATCCTAACCACGAGAACATCGTGGAGAAGGCAAAAGCGATTTCGCAGTGAGGGGGCTAAACAGCATTCTTTACCGTCGGCTCACTTTTTCTCTATCCCCAAACGCAACTACTTGCAATCAAAGGGGATGTAGCTCAGCGGAAGAGAGTGTTGGTTGCTTGAATGAGGACCTGGGTTCAATTTCCAGCATCTCCACGAAACCACCAAACTCAGCAGATTACATTTTTAACGGGAACATATGCGTCTGCAGCACTTCAGACCATCTAGGTGATGGCATTTGTCTAAATTAGACAACCTTCGATAGCTCAGTTGGTAGAGCGGAGGACTGTTGGTGAAAGTGCAGCAGTCCTTAGGTCGCTGGTTCAAATCCGGCTCGAAGGATTGTGTATTTTCTTGTGGCTTACGCCAACGTTTTGACAGCAGTGCACTTTGACATGTGCTTGACAAACAAATTAACTTTCCCTGAGTGCCGAAATCTTCAATTGTTGACCTTTGATAGGAATGTTGGTAGAGCAGCAGAGAGTACTTAAAATTGCAACAATCCTTCGGTCTCCAGCTCACACAAGGATAACTTTTTCTGCAGTTGTGCCAAGTTTTTGATTTTTGCCTAGTGTTTCCCCAGAAGCAAATTATTCCCTGACCGGGAACAAACCCCGGGACGCGGCGGTGAGAGCGCAGAATCCTAACCACGAGAACATCGTGGAGAAGGCAAAAGCGATTTCGCAGTGAGGGGGCTAAACAGCATTCTTTACCGTCAGCTCACTTTTTCTCTATCCCCAAACGCAACTACTTGCAATCAAAGGGGATGTAGCTCAGCGGAAGAGAGTGTTGGTTGCTTGAATGAGGACCTGGGTTCAATCTCAAGCATCTCCACGAAACCACCAAACTCAGCAGATTATATTTTTAACGGGAACATATGTGTCTGCAGCACTTCAGACCATCTAGGTGATGGCATTTGTCTAAATTAGACAACCTTCGATAGCTCAGTTGGTAGAGCGGAGGAATGTAGGTGAAAGTGCAGCAATCCTTAGGTTGCTGGTTCAAATCCGGCTCGAAGGATTGTGTATTTTCTTGTGGCTTACGCCAACGTTTTGACAGCAGTGCACTTTGACATGTGCTTGACAAACAAATTAACTTTCCCTGAGTGCCGAAATCTTCAATTGTTGACCTTTGATAGGAATGTTGGTAGAGCAGCAGAGAGTACTTAAAATTGCAACAATCCTTCGGTCTCCAGCTCACACAAGGATAACTTTTTCTGCAGTTGTGCCACGTTTTTGATTTTTGCCTAGTGTTTCCCCAGAAGCAAATGATTCCCTGACCGGGAACAAACCCCGGGACGCGGCGGTGAGAGCGCAGAATCCTAACCACGAGAACATCGTGGAGAAGGCAAAAGCGATTTCGCAGTGAGGGGGCTAAACAGCATTCTTTACCGTCGGCTCACTTTTTCTCTATCCCCAAACGCAACTACTTGCAATCAAAGGGGATGTAGCTAAGCGGAAGAGAGTGTTGGTTGCTTGAATGAGGACCTAGGTTCAATCTCCAGCATCTCCACGAAACCACCAAACTCAGCAGATTACATTTTTAACGGGAACATATGTGTCTGCAGCACTTCAGACCATCTAGGTGATGGCATTTGTCTAAATCCGACATCCTTCCATAGCTCAGTTGGTAGAGCGGAGGACTGTAGGTGAAAGTGCAGCAATCCTTAGGTCGCTGGTTCAAATCCGGCGTGAAGGATTGTGTATTTTCTTGTGGCTTACGCCAACGTTTTGACAGCAGTGCACTTTGACATGTGCTTGACAAACAAATTAACTTTCCCTGAGTGCCGAAATCTTCAATTGTTGACCTTTGATAGGAATGTTGGTAGAGCAGCAGAGAGTACTTAAAATTGCAACAATCCTTCGGTCTCCAGCTCACACAAGGATAACTTTTTCTGCAGTTGTGCCAAGTTTTTGATTTTTGCCTAGTGTTTCCCCAGAAGCAAATTATTCCCTGACCGGGAACAAACCCCGGGACGCGGCAGTGAGAGCGCAGAATCCTAACCACGAGAACATCGTGGAGAAGGCAAAAGCGATTTCGCAGTGAGGGGGCTAAACAGCATTCTTTACCGTCAGCTCACTTTTTCTCTATCCCCAAACGCAACTACTTGCAATCAAAGGGGATGTAGCTCAGCGGAAGAGAGTGTTGGTTGCTTGAATGAGGACCTGGGTTCAATCTCCAGCATCTCCACGAAACCACCAAACTCAGCAGATTATATTTTTAACGGGAACATATGTGTCTGCAGCACTTCAGACCATCTAGGTGATGGCATTTGTCTAAATTAGACAACCTTCGATAGCTCAGTTGGTAGAGCGGAGGAATGTAGGTGAAAGTGCAGCAATCCTTAGGTTGCTGGTTCAAATCCGGCTCGAAGGATTGTGTATTTTCTTGTGGCTTACGCCAACGTTTTGACAGCAGTGCACTTTGACATGTGCTTGACAAACAAATTAACTTTCCCTGAGTGCCGAAATCTTCAATTGTTGACCTTTGATAGGAATGTTGGTAGAGCAGCAGAGAGTACTTAAAATTGCAACAATCCTTCGGTCTCCAGCTCACACAAGGATAACTTTTTCTGCAGTTGTGCCACGTTTTTGATTTTTGCCTAGTGTTTCCCCAGAAGCAAATGATTCCCTGACCGGGAACAAACCCCGGGACGCGGCGGTGAGAGCGCAGAATCCTAACCACGAGAACATCGTGGAGAAGGCAAAAGCGATTTCGCAGTGAGGGGGCTAAACAGCATTCTTTACCGTCGGCTCACTTTTTCTCTATCCCCAAACGCAACTACTTGCAATCAAAGGGGATGTAGCTAAGCGGAAGAGAGTGTTGGTTGCTTGAATGAGGACCTAGGTTCAATCTCCAGCATCTCCACGAAACCACCAAACTCAGCAGATTACATTTTTAACGGGAACATATGTGTCTGCAGCACTTCAGACCATCTAGGTGATGGCATTTGTCTAAATCCGACATCCTTCGATAGCTCAGTTGGTAGAGCGGAGGACTGTAGGTGAAAGTGCAGCAATCCTTAGGTCGCTGGTTCAAATCCGGCGTGAAGGATTGTGTATTTTCTTGTGGCTTACGCCAACGTTTTGACAGCAGTGCACTATGACATGTGCTTGACAAACAAATTAACTTTCCCTGAGTGCCGAAATCTTCAATTGTTGACCTTTGATAGGAATGTTGGTAGAGCAGCAGAGAGTACTTAAAATTGCAACAATCCTTCGGTCTCCAGCTCACACAAGGATAACTTTTTCTGCAGTTGTGCCAAGTTTTTGATTTTTGCCTAGTGTTTCCCCAGAAGCAAATTATTCCCTGACCGGGAACAAACCCCGGGACGCGGCGGTGAGAGCGCAGAATCCTAACCACGAGAACATCGTGGAGAAGGCAAAAGCGATTTCGCAGTGAGGGGGCTAAACAGCATTCTTTACCGTCGGCTCACTTTTTCTCTATCCCCAAACGCAACTACTTGCAATCAAAGGGGATGTAGCTAAGCGGAAGATAGTGTTGGTTGCTTGAATGAGGACCTGGGTTCAATCTCCAGCATCTCCACGAAACCACCAAACTCAGCAGATTACATTTTTAACGGGAACATATGTGTCTGCAGCACTTCAGACCATCTAGGTGATGGCATTTGTCTAAATTAGACAACCTTCGTTAGCTCAGTTGGTAGAGCGGAGGACTGTAGGTGAAAGTGCGCAATCCTTAGGTCGCTGGTTCAAATCCGGCTCGAAGGATTGTGTATTTTCTTGTGGCTTACGCCAACGTTTTGACAGCAGTGCACTTTGACATGTGCTTGACAAACAAATTAACTTTCCCTGAGTGCCGAAATCTTCAATTGTTGACCTTTGATAGGAATGTTGGTAGAGCAGCAGAGAGTACTTAAAATTGCAACAATCCTTCGGTCTCCAGCTCACACAAGGATAACTTTTTCTGCAGTTGTGCCAAGTTTTTGATTTTTGCCTAGTGTTTCCCCAGAAGCAAATTATTCCCTGACCGGGAACAAACCCCGGGACGCGGCGGTGAGAGCGCAGAATCCTAACCACGAGAACATCGTGGAGAAGGCAAAAGCGATTTCGCAGTGAGGGGGCTAAACAGCATTCTTTACCGTCGGCTCACTTTTTCTCTATCCCCAAACGCAACTACTTGCAATCAAAGGGGATGTAGCTAAGCGGAAGATAGTGTTGGTTGCTTGAATGAGGACCTGGGTTCAATCTCCAGCATCTCCACGAAACCACCAAACTCAGCAGATTACATTTTTAACGGGAACATATGTGTCTGCAGCACTTCAGACCATCTAGGTGATGGCATTTGTCTAAATTAGACAACCTTCGATAGCTCAGTTGGTAGAGCGGAGGACTGTAGGTAAAAGTGCGCAATCCTTAGGTCGCTGGTTCAAATCTGGCTCGAAGGATTGTGTATTTTCTTGTGGCTTACGCCAACGTTTTGACAGCAGTGCACTTTGACATGTGCTTGACAAACAAATTAACTTTCCCTGAGTGCCGAAATCTTCAATTGTTGACCTTTGATAGGAATGTTGGTAGAGAAGCAGAGAGTACTTAAAATTGCAACAATCCTTCGGTCTCCAGCTCACACAAGGATAACTTTTTCTGCAGTTGTGCCAAGTTTTTGATTTTTGCCTAGTGTTTCCCCAGAAGCAAATTATTCCCTGACCGGGAACAAACCCCGGGACGCGGCGGTGAGAGCGCAGAATCCTAACCACGAGAACATCGTGGAGAAGGCAAAAGCGATTTCGCAGTGAGGGGGCTAAACAGCATTCTTTACCGTCGGCTCACTTTTTCTCTATCCCCAAACGCAACTACTTGCAATCAAAGGGGATGTAGCTAAGCGGAAGAGAGTGTTGGTTGCTTGAATGAGGACCTAGGTTCAATCTCCAGCATCTCCACGAAACCACCAAACTCAGCAGATTACATTTTTAACGGGAACATATGTGTCTGCAGCACTTCAGACCATCTAGGTGATGGCATTTGTCTAAATTAGACAACCTTCGATAGCTCAGTTGGTAGAGCGGAGGACTGTAGGTGAAAATGCAGCACTCCTTAGGTCGCTGGTTCAAATCCGGATTGCGTATTTTCTTGTGGCTTACGCCAACGTTTTGACAGCAGTGCACTTTGACATGTGCTTGACAAACAAATTAACTTTCCCTGAGTGCCGAAATCTTCAATTGTTGACCTTTGATAGGAATGTTGGTAGAGCAGCAGAGAGTACTTAAAATTGCAACAATCCTTCGGTCTCCAGCTCACACAAGGATAACTTTTTCTGCAGTTGTGCCAAGTTTTTGATTTTTGCCTAGTGTTTCCCCAGAAGCAAATTATTCCCTGACCGGGAACAAACCCCGGGACGCGGCGGTGAGAGCGCAGAATCCTAACCACGAGAACATCGTGGAGAAGGCAAAAGCGATTTCGCAGTGAGGGGGCTAAACAGCATTCTTTACCGTCGGCTCACTTTTTCTCTATCCCCAAACGCAACTACTTGCAATCAAAAGGGATGTAGCTCAACGGAAGAGAGTGTTGGTTGCTTGAATGAGGACCTGGGTTCAATCTCCAGCATCTCCACGAAACCACCAAACTCAGCAGATTACATTTTTAACGGGAACATATGTGTCTGCAGCACTTCAGACCATCTAGGTGATGGCATTTGTCTAAATCTGACAACCTTCGATAGCTCAGTTGGTAGAGCGGAGGACTGTAGGTGAAAGTGCAGCAATCCTTAGGTCGCTGGTTCAAATCCGCCTCGAAGGATTGTGTATTTTCTTGTTGCTTACGCCAACGTTTTGACAGCAGTGCACTTTGACATTTGCTTGACAAACAAATTAACTTTCCCTGAGTGCCGAAATCTTCAATTGTTGACCTTTGATAGGAATGTTGGTAGAGCAGCAGAGAGTACTTAAAATTGCAACAATCCTTCGGTCTCCAGCTCACACAAGGATAACTTTTTCTGCACTTGTGCCAAGTTTTAGATTTTTGCCTAGTGTTTCCCCAGAAGCAAATGATTCCCTGACCGGGAACAAACCCCGGGACGCGGCGGTGAGAGCGCAGAATCCTAACCACGAGAACATCGTGGAGAAGGCAAAAGCGATTTCGCAGTGAGGGGGCTAAACAGCATTCTTTACCGTCGGCTCACTTTTTCTCTATCCCCAAACGCAACTACTTGCAATCAAAGGGGATGTAGCTAAGCGGAAGATAGTGTTGGTTGCTTGAATGAGGACCTGGGTTCAATCTCCAGCATCTCCACGAAACCACCAAACTCAGCAGATTACATTTTTAACGGGAACATATGTGTCTGCAGCACTTCAGACCATCTAGGTGATGGCATTTGTCTAAATTAGACAACCTTCGATAGCTGAGTTGGTAGAGCGGAGGACTGTAGGTGAAAGTGCAGCAATCCATAGGTCGCTGGTTCAAATCCGTCTCGAAGGATTGTGTATTTTCTTGTGGTTTACGCCAACGTTTTGACAGCAGTGCACTTTGACATGTGCTTGACAAACAAATTAACTGTCCCTGAGTGCCGAAATCTTCAATTGTTGACCTTTGATAGGAATGTTGGTAGAGCAGCAGAGAGTACTTAAAATTGCAACAATCCTTCGGTCTCCAGCTCACACAAGGATAACTTTTTCTGCACTTGTGCCAAGTTTTTGATTTTTGCCTAGTGTTTCCCCAGAAGCAAATTATTCCCTGACCGGGAACAAACCCCGGGACGCGGCGGTGAGAGCGCAGAATCCTAACCACGAGAACATCGTGGAGAAGGCAAAAGCGATTTCGCAGTGAGGGGGCTAAACAGCATTCTTTACCGTCGGCTCACTTTTTCTCTATCCCCAAACGCAACTACTTGCAATCAAAGGGGATGTAGCTCAGCGGAAGAGAGTGTTGGTTGCTTGAATGAGGACCTGGGTTCAATCTCCAGCATCTCCACGAAACCACCAAACTCAGCAGATTACATTTTTAACGGGAACATATGTGTCTGCAGCACTTCAGACCATCTAGGTGATGGCATTTGTCTAAATTAGACAACCTTCGATAGCTCAGTTGGTAGAGCGGAGGACTGTAGGTGAAAATGCAGCAATCCTTAGGTCACTGGTTCAAATCCGGATTGCGTATTTTCTTGTGGCTTACGCCAACGTTTTGACAGCAGTGCACTTTGACATGTGCTTGTAAAAAAAAAAAATCACTTTCCCTGAGTGCCGAAATCTTCAATTGTTGACCTTTGATAGGAATGTTGGTAGAGCAGCAGAGAGTACTTAAAATTGCAACAATCCTTCGGTCTCCAGCTCACACAAGGATAACTTTTTCTGCAGTTGTGCCAAGTTTTTGATTTTTGCCTAGTGTTTCCCCAGAAGCAAATGATTCCCTGACCGGGAACAAACCCCGGGACGCGGCGGTGAGAGCGCAGAATCCTAACCACGAGAACATCGTGGAGAAGGCAAAAGCGATTTCGCAGTGAGGGGGCTAAACAGCATTCTTTACCGTCGGCTCACTTTTTCTCTATCCCCAAACGCAACTACTTGCAATCAAAGGGGATGTAGCTCAGCGGAAGAGAGTGTTGGTTGCTTGAATGAGGACCTGGGTTCAATCTCCAGCATCTCCACGAAACCACCAAACTCAGCAGATTACATTTTTAACGGGAACATATGTGTCTGCAGCACTTCAGACCATCTAGGTGATGGCATTTGTCTAAATTCGACAACCTTCGATAGCTCAGTTGGTAGAGCGGAGGACTGTAGGTGAAAGTGCAGCAATCCTTAGGTCGCTGGTTCAAATCCGGCTCGAAGGATTGTATATTTTCTTGTGGCTTACGCCAACGTTTTGACAGCAGTGCACTTTGACATGTGCTTGACAAACAAATTAACTTTCCCTGAGTGCCGAAATCTTCAATTGTTGACCTTTGATAGGAATGTTGGTAGAGCAGCAGAGAGTACTTAAAATTGCAACAATCCTTCGGTCTCCAGCTCACACAAGGATAACTTTTTCTGCAGTTGTGCCAAGTTTTTGATTTTTGCCTAGTGTTTCCCCAGAAGCAAATTATTCCCTGACCGGGAACAAACCCCGGGACGCGGCGGTGAGAGCCCAGAATCCTAACCACGAGAACATCGTGGAGAAGGTAAAAGCGATTTCGCAGTGAGGGGGCTAAACAGCATTCTTTACCGTCGGCTCACTTTTTCTCTATCCCCAAACGCAACTACTTGCAATCAAAGGGGATGTAGCTCAGCGGAAGAGAGTGTTGGTTGCTTGAATGAGGACCTGGGTTCAATCTCCAGCATCTCCAGGAAACCACCAAACTCAGCAGATTACATTTTTAACGGGAACATATGTGTCTGCAGCACTTCAGACCATCTAGGTGATGGCATTTGTCTAAATTAGACAACCGTCGATAGCTCAGTTGGTAGAGCGGAGGACTGTAGGTGAAAGTGCAGCAATCCTTAGGTCGCTGGTTCAAATCCGGCTCGAAGGATTGTTTATTTTCTTGTGGCTTACGCCAACGTTTTGACAGCAGTGCACTTAGACATGTGCTTGACAAACAAATTAACTTTCCCTGAGTGCCGAAATCTTCAATTGTTGACCTTTGATAGGAATGTTGGTAGAGCAGCAGAGAGTACTTAAAATTGCAACAATCCTTCGGTCTCCAGCTCACACAAGGATAACTTTTTCTGCACTTGTGCCAAGTTTTAGATTTTTGCCTAGTGTTTCCCCAGAAGCAAATTATTCCCTGACCGGGAACAAACCCCGGGACGCGGCGGTGAGAGCGCAGAATCCTAACCACGAGAACATCGTGGAGAAGGCAAAAGCGATTTCGCAGTGAGGGGGCTAAACAGCATTCTTTACCGTCGGCTCACTTTTTCTCTATCCCCAAACGCAACTACTTGCAATCAAAGGGGATGTAGCTCAGCGGAAGAGAGTGTTGGTTGCTTGAATGAGGACCTGGGTTCAATCTCCAGCATCTCCACGAAACCACCAAACTCAGCAGATTACATTTTTAACGGGAACATATGTGTCTGCAGCACTTCAGACCATCTAGGTGATGGCATTTGTCTAAATTCGACAACCTTCGATAGCTCAGTTGGTAGAGCGGAGGACTGTAGGTGAAAGTGCAGCAATCCTTAGGTCGCTGGTTCAAATCCGGCTCGAAGGATTGTATATTTTCTTGTGGCTTACGCCAACGTTTTGACAGCAGTGCACTTTGACATGTGCTTGACAAACAAATTAACTTTCCCTGAGTGCCGAAATCTTCAATTGTTGACCTTTGATAGGAATGTTGGTAGAGCAGCAGAGAGTACTTAAAATTGCAACAATCCTTCGGTCTCCAGCTCACACAAGGATAACTTTTTCTGCAGTTGTGCCAAGTTTTTGATTTTTGCCTAGTGTTTCCCCAGAAGCAAATTATTCCCTGACCGGGAACAAACCCCGGGACGCGGCGGTGAGAGCCCAGAATCCTAACCACGAGAACATCGTGGAGAAGGTAAAAGCGATTTCGCAGTGAGGGGGCTAAACAGCATTCTTTACCGTCGGCTCACTTTTTCTCTATCCCCAAACGCAACTACTTGCAATCAAAGGGGATGTAGCTCAGCGGAAGAGAGTGTTGGTTGCTTGAATGAGGACCTGGGTTCAATCTCCAGCATCTCCAGGAAACCACCAAACTCAGCAGATTACATTTTTAACAGGAACATATGTGTCTGCAGCACTTCAGACCATCTAGGTGATGGCATTTGTCTAAATTAGACAACCTTCGATAGCTCAGTTGGTAGAGCGGAGGACTGTAGGTGAAAGTGCAGCAATCCTTAGGTCGCTGGTTCAAATCCGGCTCGAAGGATTGTTTATTTTCTTGTGGCTTACGCCAACGTTTTGACAGCAGTGCACTTAGACATGTGCTTGACAAACAAATTAACTTTCCCTGAGTGCCGAAATCTTCAATTGTTGACCTTTGATAGGAATGTTGGTAGAGCAGCAGAGAGTACTTAAAATTGCAACAATCCTTCGGTCTCCAGCTCACACAAGGATAACTTTTTCTGCACTTGTGCCAAGTTTTTGATTTTTGCCTAGTGTTTCCCCAGAAGCAAATTATTCCCTGACCGGGAACAAACCCCGGGACGCGGCGGTGAGAGCGCAGAATCCTAACCACGAGAACATCGTGGAGAAGGCAAAAGCGATTTCGCAGTGAGGGGGCTAAACAGCATTCTTTACCATCGGCTCACTTTTTCTCTATCCCCAAACGCAACTACTTGCAATCAAAGGGGATGTAGCTCAGCGGAAGAGAGTGTTGGTTGCTTGAATGAGGACCTGGGTTCAATCTCCAGCATCTCCACGAAACCACCAAACTCAGCAGATTACATTTTTAACGGGAACATATGTGTCTGCAGCACTTCAGACCATCTAGGTGATGGCATTTGTCTAAATTCGACAACCTTCGATAGCTCAGTTGGTAGAGCGGAGGACTGTAGGTGAAAGTGCAGCAATCCTTAGGTCGCTGGTTCAAATCCGGCTCGAAGGACTGTATATTTTCTTGTGGCTTACGCCAACGTTTTGACAGCAGTGCACTTTGACATGTGCTTGACAAACAAATTAACTTTCCCTGAGTGCCGAAATCTTCAATTGTTGACCTTTGATAGGAATGTTGGTAGAGCAGCAGAGAGTACTTAAAATTGCAACAATCCTTCGGTCTCCAGCTCACACAAGGATAACTTTTTCTGCAGTTGTGCCAAGTTTTTGATTTTTGCCTAGTGTTTCCCCAGAAGCAAATTATTCCCTGACCGGGAACAAACCCCGGGACGCGGCGGTGAGAGCCCAGAATCCTAACCACGAGAACATCGTGGAGAAGGTAAAAGCGATTTCGCAGTGAGGGGGCTAAACAGCATTCTTTACCGTCGGCTCACTTTTTCTCTATCCCCAAACGCAACTACTTGCAATCAAAGGGGATGTAGCTCAGCGGAAGAGAGTGTTGGTTGCTTGAATGAGGACCTGGGTTCAATCTCCAGCATCTCCAGGAAACCACCAAACTCAGCAGATTACATTTTTAACGGGAACATATGTGTCTGCAGCACTTCAGACCATCTAGGTGATGGCATTTGTCTAAATTAGACAACCTTCGATAGCTCAGTTGGTAGAGCGGAGGACTGTAGGTGAAAGTGCAGCAATCCTTAGGTCGCTGGTTCAAATCCGGCTCGAAGGATTGTTTATTTTCTTGTGGCTTACGCCAACGTTTTGACAGCAGTGCACTTAGACATGTGCTTGACAAACAAATTAACTTTCCCTGAGTGCCGAAATCTTCAATTGTTGACCTTTGATAGGAATGTTGGTAGAGCAGCAGAGAGTACTTAAAATTGCAACAATCCTTCGGTCTCCAGCTCACACAAGGATAACTTTTTCTGCACTTGTGCCAAGTTTTTGATTTTTGCCTAGTGTTTCCCCAGAAGCAAATTATTCCCTGACCGGGAACAAACCCCGGGACGCGGCGGTGAGAGCGCAGAATCCTAACCACGAGAACATCGTGGAGAAGGCAAAAGCGATTTCGCAGTGAGGGGGCTAAACAGCATTCTTTACCGTCGGCTCACTTTTTCTCTATCCCCAAACGCAACTACTTGCAATCAAAGGGGATGTAGCTCAGCGGAAGAGAGTGTTGGTTGCTTGAATGAGGACCTGGGTTCAATCTCCAGCATCTCCACGAAACCACCAAACTCAGCAGATTACATTTTTAACGGGAACATATGTGTCTGCAGCACTTCAGACCATCTAGGTGATGGCATTTGTCTAAATTAGACAACCTTCGATAGCTCAGTTGGTAGAGCGGAGGACTGTAGGTGAAAATGCAGCAATCCTTAGGTCACTGGTTCAAATCCAGATTGCGTATTTTCTTGTGGCTTACGCCAACGTTTTGACAGCAGTGCACTTTGACATGTGCTTGTAAAAAAAAAAAATCACTTTCCCTGAGTGCCGAAATCTTCAATTGTTGACCTTTGATAGGAATGTTGGTAGAGCAGCAGAGAGTACTTAAAATTGCAACAATCCTTCGGTCTCCAGCTCACACAAGGATAACTTTTTCTGCAGTTGTGCCAAGTTTTTGATTTTTGCCTAGTGTTTCCCCAGAAGCAAATGATTCCCTGACCGGGAACAAACCCCGGGACGCGGCGGTGAGAGCGCAGAATCCTAACCACGAGAACATCGTGGAGAAGGCAAAAGCGATTTCGCAGTGAGGGGGCTAAACAGCATTCTTTACCGTCGGCTCACTTTTTCTCTATCCCCAAACGCAACTACTTGCAATCAAAGGGGATGTAGCTCAGCGGAAGAGAGTGTTGGTTGCTTGAATGAGGACCTGGGTTCAATCTCCAGCATCTCCACGAAACCACCAAACTCAGCAGATTACATTTTTAACGGGAACATATGTGTCTGCAGCACTTCAGACCATCTAGGTGATGGCATTTGTCTAAATTCGACAACCTTCGATAGCTCAGTTGGTAGAGCGGAGGACTGTAGGTGAAAGTGCAGCAATCCTTAGGTCGCTGGTTCAAATCCGGCTCGAAGGATTGTATATTTTCTTGTGGCTTACGCCAACGTTTTGACAGCAGTGCACTTTGACATGTGCTTGACAAACAAATTAACTTTCCCTGAGTGCCGAAATCTTCAATTGTTGACCTTTGATAGGAATGTTGGTAGAGCAGCAGAGAGTACTTAAAATTGCAACAATCCTTCGGTCTCCAGCTCACACAAGGATAACTTTTTCTGCAGTTATGCCAAGTTTTTGATTTTTGCCTAGTGTTTCCCCAGAAGCAAATTATTCCCTGACCGGGAACAAACCCCGGGACGCGGCGGTGAGAGCCCAGAATCCTAACCACGAGAACATCGTGGAGAAGGTAAAAGCGATTTCGCAGTGAGGGGGCTAAACAGCATTCTTTACCGTCGGCTCACTTTTTCTCTATCCCCAAACGCAACTACTTGCAATCAAAGGGGATGTAGCTCAGCGGAAGAGAGTGTTGGTTGCTTGAATGAGGACCTGGGTTCAATCTCCAGCATCTCCAGGAAACCACCAAACTCAGCAGATTACATTTTTAACGGGAACATATGTGTCTGCAGCACTTCAGACCATCTAGGTGATGGCATTTGTCTAAATTAGACAACCTTCGATAGCTCAGTTGGTAGAGCGGAGGACTGTAGGTGAAAGTGCAGCAATCCTTAGGTCGCTGGTTCAAATCCGGCTCGAAGGATTGTTTATTTTCTTGTGGCTTACGCCAACGTTTTGACAGCAGTGCACTTAGACATGTGCTTGACAAACAAATTAACTTTCCCTGAGTGCCGAAATCTTCAATTGTTGACCTTTGATAGGAATGTTGGTAGAGCAGCAGAGAGTACTTAAAATTGCAACAATCCTTCGGTCTCCAGCTCACACAAGGATAACTTTTTCTGCACTTGTGCCAAGTTTTTGATTTTTGCCTAGTGTTTCCCCAGAAGCAAATTATTCCCTGACCGGGAACAAACCCCGGGACGCGGCGGTGAGAGCGCAGAATCCTAACCACGAGAACATCGTGGAGAAGGCAAAAGCGATTTCGCAGTGAGGGGGCTAAACAGCATTCTTTACCGTCGGCTCACTTTTTCTCTATCCCCAAACGCAACTACTTGCAATCAAAGGGGATGTAGCTCAGCGGAAGAGAGTGTTGGTTGCTTGAATGAGGACCTGGGTTCAATCTCCAGCATCTCCACGAAACCACCAAACTCAGCAGATTACATTTTTAACGGGAACATATGTGTCTGCAGCACTTCAGACCATCTAGGTGATGGCATTTGTCTAAATTCGACAACCTTCGATAGCTCAGTTGGTAGAGCGGAGGACTGTAGGTGAAAGTGCAGCAATCCTTAGGTCGCTGGTTCAAATCCGGCTCGAAGGATTGTATATTTTCTTGTGGCTTACGCCAACGTTTTGACAGCAGTGCACTTTGACATGTGCTTGACAAACAAATTAACTTTCCCTGAGTGCCGAAATCTTCAATTGTTGACCTTTGATAGGAATGTTGGTAGAGCAGCAGAGAGTACTTAAAATTGCAACAATCCTTCGGTCTCCAGCTCACACAAGGATAACTTTTTCTGCAGTTGTGCCAAGTTTTTGATTTTTGCCTAGTGTTTCCCCAGAAGCAAATTATTCCCTGACCGGGAACAAACCCCGGGACGCGGCGGTGAGAGCCCAGAATCCTAACCACGAGAACATCGTGGAGAAGGTAAAAGCGATTTCGCAGTGAGGGGGCTAAACAGCATTCTTTACCGTCGGCTCACTTTTTCTCTATCCCCAAACGCAACTACTTGCAATCAAAGGGGATGTAGCTCAGCGGAAGAGAGTGTTGGTTGCTTGAATGAGGACCTGGGTTCAATCTCCAGCATCTCCAGGAAACCACCAAACTCAGCAGATTACATTTTTAACGGGAACATATGTGTCTGCAGCACTTCAGACCATCTAGGTGATGGCATTTGTCTAAATTAGACAACCTTCGATAGCTCAGTTGGTAGAGCGGAGGACTGTAGGTGAAAGTGCAGCAATCCTTAGGTCGCTGGTTCGAATCCGGCTCGAAGGATTGTATATTTTCTTGTGGCTTACGCCAACGTTTTGACAGCAGTGCACTTTGACATGTGCTTGACAAACAAATTAACTTTCCCTGAGTGCCGAAATCTTCAATTGTTGACCTTTGATAGGAATGTTGGTAGAGCAGCAGAGAGTACTTAAAATTGCAACAATCCTTCGGTCTCCAGCTCACACAAGGATAACTTTTTCTGCAGTTGTGCCAAGTTTTTGATTTTTGCCTAGTGTTTCCCCAGAAGCAAATTATTCCCTGACCGGGAACAAACCCCGGGACGCGGCGGTGAGAGCGCAGAATCCTAACCACGAGAACATCGTGGAGAAGGCAAAAGCGATTTCGCAGTGAGGGGGCTAAACAGCATTCTTTACCGTCGGCTCACTTTTTCTCTATCCCCAAACGCAACTACTTGCAATCAAAGGGGATGTAGCTCAGCGGAAGAGAGTGTTGGTTGCTTGAATGAGGACCTGGGTTCAATCTCCAGCATCTCCACGAAACCACCAAACTCAGCAGATTACATTTTTAACGGGAACATATGTGTCTGCAGCACTTCAGACCATCTAGGTGATGGCATTTGTCTAAATTCGACAACCTTCGATAGCTCAGTTGGTAGAGCGGAGGACTGTAGGTGAAAGTGCAGCAATCCTTAGGTCGCTGGTTCAAATCCGGCTCGAAGGATTGTATATTTTCTTGTGGCTTACGCCAACGTTTTGACAGCAGTGCACTTTGACATGTGCTTGACAAACAAATTAACTTTCCCTGAGTGCCGAAATCTTCAATTGTTGACCTTTGATAGGAATGTTGGTAGAGCAGCAGAGAGTACTTAAAATTGCAACAATCCTTCGGTCTCCAGCTCACACAAGGATAACTTTTTCTGCAGTTGTGCCAAGTTTTTGATTTTTGCCTAGTGTTTCCCCAGAAGCAAATTATTCCCTGACCGGGAACAAACCCCGGGACGCGGCGGTGAGAGCCCAGAATCCTAACCACGAGAACATCGTGGAGAAGGTAAAAGCGATTTCGCAGTGAGGGGGCTAAACAGCATTCTTTACCGTCGGCTCACTTTTTCTCTATCCCCAAACGCAACTACTTGCAATCAAAGGGGATGTAGCTCAGCGGAAGAGAGTGTTGGTTGCTTGAATGAGGACCTGGGTTCAATCTCCAGCATCTCCAGGAAACCACCAAACTCAGCAGATTACATTTTTAACGGGAACATATGTGTCTGCAGCACTTCAGACCATCTAGGTGATGGCATTTGTCTAAATTAGACAACCTTCGATAGCTCAGTTGGTAGAGCGGAGGACTGTAGGTGAAAGTGCAGCAATCCTTAGGTAGCTGGTTCAAATCCGGCTCGAAGGATTGTTTATTTTCTTGTGGCTTACGCAAACGTTTTGACAGCAGTGCACTTAGACATGTGCTTGACAAACAAATTAACTTTCCCTGAGTGCCGAAATCTTCAATTGTTGACCTTTGATAGGAATGTTGGTAGAGCAGCAGAGAGTACTTAAAATTGCAACAATCCTTCGGTCTCCAGCTCACACAAGGATAACTTTTTCTGCACTTGTGCCAAGTTTTTGATTTTTGCCTAGTGTTTCCCCAGAAGCAAATTATTCCCTGACCGGGAACAAACCCCGGGACGCGGCGGTGAGAGCGCAGAATCCTAACCACGAGAACATCGTGGAGAAGGCAAAAGCAATTTCGCAGTGAGGGGGCTAAACAGCATTCTTTACCGTCGGCTCACTTTTTCTCTATCCCCAAACGCAACTACTTGCAATCAAAGGGGATGTAGCTCAGCGGAAGAGAGTGTTGGTTGCTTGAATGAGGACCTGGGTTCAATCTCCAGCATCTCCACGAAACCACCAAACTCAGCAGATTACATTTTTAACGGGAACATATGTGTCTGCAGCACTTCAGACCATCTAGGTGATGGCATTTGTCTAAATTAGACAACCTTCGATAGCTCAGTTGGTAGAGCGGAGGACTGTAGGTGAAAATGCAGCAATCCTTAGGTCACTGGTTCAAATCCGGATTGCGTATTTTCTTGTGGCTTACGCCAACGTTTTGACAGCAGTGCACTTTGACATGTGCTTGTAAAAAAAAAAATTAACTTTCCCCGAGTGCCGAAATCTTCAATTGTTGACCTTTGATAGGAATGTTGGTAGAGCAGCAGAGAGTACTTAAAATTGCAACAATCCTTCGGTCTCCAGCTCACACAAGGATAACTTTTTCTGCAGTTGTGCCAAGTTTTTGATTTTTGCCTAGTGTTTCCCCAGAAGCAAATTATTCCCTGACCGGGAACAAACCCCGGGACGCGGCGGTGAGAGCGCAGAATCCTAACCACGAGAACATCGTGGAGAAGGCAAAAGCGATTTCGCAGTGAGGGGGCTAAACAGCATTCTTTACCGTCGGCTCACTTTTTCTCTATCCCCAAACGCAACTACTTGCAATCAAAGGGGATGTAGCTAAGCGGAAGAGAGTGTTGGTTGCTTGAATGAGGACCTAGGTTCAATCTCCAGCATCTCCACGAAACCACCAAACTCAGCAGATTACATTTTTAACGGGAACATATGTGTCTGCAGCACTTCAGACCATCTAGGTGATGGCATTTGTCTAAATTAGACAACCTTCGATAGCTCAGTTGGTAGAGCGGAGGACTGTAGGTGAAAATGCTGCACTCTTTAGGTCGCTGGTTCAAATCCGGATTGTGTATTTTCTTGTGGCTTACGCCAACGTTTTGACAGCAGTGCACTTTGACATGTGCTTGACAAACAAATTAACTTTCCCTGAGTGCCGAAATCTTCAATTGTTGACCTTTGATAGGAATGTTGGTAGAGCAGCAGAGAGTACTTAAAATTGCAACAATCCTTCGGTCTCCAGCTCACACAAGGATAACTTTTTCTGCAGTTGTGCCAAGTTTTTGATTTTTGCCTAGTGTTTCCCCAGAAGCAAATGATTCCCTGACCGGGAACAAACCCCGGGACGCGGCGGTGAGAGCGCAGAATCCTAACCACGAGAACATCGTGGAGAAGGCAAAAGCGATTTCGCAGTGAGGGGGCTAAACAGCATTCTTTACCGTCGGCTCACTTTTTCTCTATCCCCAAACGCAACTACTTGCAATCAAAGGGGATGTAGCTAAGCGGAAGAGAGTGTTGGTTGCTTGAATGAGGACCTAGGTTCAATCTCCAGCATCTCCACGAAACCACCAAACTCAGCAGATTACATTTTTAACGGGAACATATGTGTCTGCAGCACTTCAGACCATCTAGGTGATGGCATTTGTCTAAATTCGACAACCTTCGATAGCTCAGTTGGTAGAGCGGAGGACTGTAGGTGAAAATGCAGCACTCTTTAGGTCGCTGGTTCAAATCCGGATTGCGTATTTTCTTGTGGCTTACGCCAATGTTTTGACAGCAGTGCACTTTGACATGTGCTTGACAAACAAATTAACTTTCCCTGAGTGCCGAAATCTTCAATTGTTGACCTTTGATAGGAATGTTGGTAGAGCAGCAGAGAGTACTTAAAATTGCAACAATCCTTCGGTCTCCAGCTCACACAAGGATAACTTTTTCTGCAGTTGTGCCAAGTTTTTGATTTTTGCCTAGTGTTTCCCCAGAAGCAAATTATTCCCTGACCGGGAACAAACCCCGGGACGCGGCGGTGAGAGCGCAGAATCCTAACCACGAGAACATCGTGGAGAAGGCAAAAGCGATTTCGCAGTGAGGGGGCTAAACAGCATTCTTTACCGTCGGCTCACTTTTTCTCTATCCCCAAACGCAACTACTTGCAATCAAAGGGGATGTAGCTCAGCGGAAGAGAGTGTTGGTTGCTTGAATGAGGACCTGGGTTCAATCTCCAGCATCTCCACGAAACCACCAAACTCAGCAGATTACATTTTTAACGGGAACATATGTGTCTGCAGCACTTCAGACCATCTAGGTGATGGCATTTGTTTAAATTAGACAACCTTCGATAGCTCAGTTGGTAGAGCGGAGGACTGTAGGTGAAAATGCAGCAATCCTTAGGTCACTGGTTCAAATCCGGATTGCGTATTTTCTTGTGGCTTACGCCAACGTTTTGACAGCAGTGCACTTTGACATGTGCTTGTAAAAAAAAAAATTAACTTTCCCTGAGTGCCGAAATCTTCAATTGTTGACCTTTGATAGGAATGTTGGTAGAGCAGCAGAGAGTACTTAAAATTGCAACAATCCTTCGGTCTCCAGCTCACACAAGGATAACTTTTTCTGCAGTTGTGCCAAGTTTTTGATTTTTGCCTAGTGTTTCCCCAGAAGCAAATTATTCCCTGACCGGGAACAAACCCCGGGACGCGGCGGTGAGAGCGCAGAATCCTAACCACGAGAACATCGTGGAGAAGGCAAAAGCGATTTCGCAGTGAGGGGGCTAAACAGCATTCTTTACCGTCGGCTCACTTTTTCTCTATCCCCAAACGCAACTACTTGCAATCAAAGGGGATGTAGCTAAGCGGAAGAGAGTGTTGGTTGCTTGAATGAGGACCTAGGTTCAATCTCCAGCATCTCCACGAAACCACCAAACTCAGCAGATTACATTTTTAACGGGAACATATGTGTCTGCAGCACTTCAGACCATCTAGGTGATGGCATTTGTCTAAATTAGACAACCTTCGATAGCTCAGTTGGTAGAGCGGAGGACTGTAGGTGAAAATGCAGCACTCCTTAGGTTGCTGGTTCAAATCCGGATTGCGTTTTTTCTTGTGGCTTACGCCAACGTTTTGACAGCAGTGCACTTTGACATGTGCTTGACAAACAAATTAACTTTCCCTGAGTGCCGAAATCTTCAATTGTTGACCTTTGATAGGAATGTTGGTAGAGCAGCAGAGAGTACTTAAAATTGCAACAATCCTTCGGTCTCCAGCTCACACAAGGATAACTTTTTCTGCAGTTGTGCCAAGTTTTTGATTTTTGCCTAGTGTTTCCCCAGAAGCAAATTATTCCCTGACCGGGAACAAACCCCGGGACGCGGCGGTGAGAGCGTAGAATCCTAACCACGAGAACATCGTGGAGAAGGCAAAAGCGATTTCGCAGTGAGGGGGCTAAACAGCATTCTTTACCGTCGGCTCACTTTTTCTCTATCCCCAAACGCAACTACTTGCAATCAAAGGGGATGTAGCTAAGCGGAAGAGAGTGTTGGTTGCTTGAATGAGGACCTAGGTTCAATCTCCAGCATCTCCACGAAACCACCAAACTCAGCAGATTACATTTTTAACGGGAACATATGTGTCTGCAGCACTTCAGACCATCTAGGTGATGGCATTTGTCTAAATTAGACAACCTTCGATAGCTCAGTTGGTAGAGCGGAGGACTGTAGGTGAAAATGCAGCACTCCTTAGGTCGCTGGTTCAAATCCGGATTGCGTATTTTCTTGTGGCTTACGCCAACGTTTTGACAGCAGTGCACTTTGACATGTGCTTGACAAACAAATTAACTTTCCCTGAGTTCCGAAATCTTCAATTGTTGACCTTTGATAGGAATGTTGGTAGAGCAGCAGAGAGTACTTAAAATTGCAACAATCCTTCGGTCTCCAGCTCACACAAGGATAACTTTTTCTGCAGTTGTGCCAAGTTTTTGATTTTTGCCTAGTGTTTCCCCAGAAGCAAATTATTCCCTGACCGGGAACAAACCCCGGGACGCGGCGGTGAGAGCGCAGAATCCTAACCACGAGAACATCGTGGAGAAGGCAAAAGCGATTTCGCAGTGAGGGGGCTAAACAGCATTCTTTACCGTCGGCTCACTTTTTCTCTATCCCCAAACGCAACTACTTGCAATCAAAGGGGATGTAGCTCAGCGGAAGAGAGTGTTGGTTGCTTGAATGAGGACCTGGGTTCAATCTCCAGCATCTCCACGAAACCACCAAACTCAGCAGATTACATTTTTAACGGGAACATATGTGTCTGCAGCACTTCAGACCATCTAGGTGATGGCATTTGTCTAAATTCGACAACGTTCGATAGCTCAGTTGGTAGAGTGGAGGACTGTAGGTGAAAGTGCAGCAATCCTTAGGTCGCTGGTTCAAATCCGGCTCGAAGGATTGTGTATTATCTTGTGGCTTACGCCGACGTTTTGACAGCAGTGCACTATGACATGTGCTTGACAAACAAATTAACCTCTATGGGCTAGGTGGGACGCTAGCGTGCCACCCGTGGTACACTCCATCAACAGCAGGTGCATTTCAAGAGCGGCAATTTTGAATCCAAATAAATGTCAAAATTCAAATTTTTCAAACATACAACTATTTTACACCCTTTGAAAGATAAACATCTCCTTAATCTAACCACGTTTTACGATTTCAAAAAGGTTTTACGGCGAAAGCATAAATTTAGAGTATGTTAGGACAGTACATTTACAAGAGTTGTGTGTAATGTTTTGTCAATTCAAAGACAGGGTCACCAAAACCATAAAACCAGCTAAAATAATGCACTAACCTTTTACAATCTCCATCAGATGACACTCCTAGGACATTATGTTAGACAATGCATGCATTTTTAGTTCTATCAAGTTCATATTTATATCCAAAAACAGCGTTTTACTATGGCATTGATGTTGAGGAAATCGTTTCCCTCCAATAACCGGCAGTCAAGTCAGCGTCACAAATTAAATAATTAAAATTAGAAAACATTGGTAAAATATTATATTGTCATTTAAAGAATTATAGATTTACATCTCTTGAACGCAATCAACTTGCCAGATTTAAAAATAACCTTACTGGGAAATCACACTTTGCAATAATCTGAGCACTGCGTTCAGAAAAATACGCGTTGCGATACAGACTAGACGTCATGTTGGGGAGATCTAAAATCGAAAATACTATGTAAATAATCCATTACCTTTGATTCTCTTCATCAGATGTCACTTCCAGGTATCACAGGTCCATAACGAATGTAGTTTTGTTCAAAAAAGCTCATCATTTATGTCCAAAAATCTCTGTCTTGTTAGCACATGATCTAAGCCAGCCGGACTTCTCGTCATGAACGAGGGGAAAAAATATATTTACGTTCGTTCAAACATGTCAAACGTTGTATAGCATAAATCATTAGGGCCTTTTTTAACCAGAACATGAATAATATTCAAGGTGGACGAATGCATACTCTTTTATAACGTATTGGAACGAGGGTACCCAACATGAACTCGCGCGCCAGGTGTCTAATGGGACATCATCGTTCCATGGCTCTTGTTCGGTCAGATCTCCCTCCAGAAGACTCAAAACACTTTGTAAAGGCTGGTGACATCTAGTGGAAGCAATAGGAAGTGCCAAAATATTCCTCAGCCCCTGTGTTTTTCAATGGGATAGGTTTAAAGGTAATACAACACATCAGGTATCCACTTCCTGTCAGAAAATGTCTCAGGGTTTTGACTGCCAAATGAGTTCTGTTATACTCACAGACACCATTCAAACAGTTTTAGAAAATTTAGGGTGTTTTCTATCCATATGTAATAAGTATATGCATATTCTAGTTACTGGGTAGGAGTGGTAACCAGATTAAATCGGGTATGTTTTTTTATCCAGCCGTGTCAATACTGCCCCCTAGCCCTAACAGGTTAACTTTCCCTGAGTGCCGAAATCTTCAATTGTTGACCTTTGATAGGAATGTTGGTAGAGCAGCAGAGAGTACTTAAAATTGCAACAATCCTTCGGTCTCCAGCTCACACAAGGATCACTTTTTCTGCAGTTGTGCCAAGTTTTAGATTTTTGCCTAGTGTTTCCCCAGAAGCAAATTATTCCCTGACCGGGAACAAACCCCGGGACGCGGCGGTGAGAGCGCAGAATCCTAACCACGAGAACATCGTGGAGAAGGCAAAAGCGATTTCGCAGTGAGGGGGCTAAACAGCATTCTTTACCGTCGGCTCACTTTTTCTCTATCCCCAAACGCAACTACTTGCAATCAAAGGGGATGTAGCTCAGCGGAAGAGAGTGTTGGTTGCTTGAATGAGGACCTGGGTTCAATCTCCAGCATCTCCACGAAACCACCAAACTCAGCAGATTACATTTTTAACGGGAACATATGTGTCTGCAGCACTTCAGACCATCTCGGTGATGGCATTTGTCTAAATTTGACAACCTTCGATAGCTCAGTTGGTAGAGCGGAGGACTGTAGGTGAAAGTGCAGCAATCCTTAGGTCGCTGGTTCAAATCCGGCTTGAAGGATTGTGTATTTTCTTGTGGCTTACGCCAACGTTTTGACAGCAGTGCACTTTGACATGTGCTTGACAAACAAATTAACTTTCCCTGAGTGCCGAAATCTTCAATTGTTGACCTTTGATAGGAATGTTGGTAGAGCAGCAGAGAGTACTTAAAATTGCAACAATCCTTCGGTCTCCAGCTCACACAAGGATAACTTTTTCTGCACTTGTGCCAAGTTTTTGATTTTTGCCTAGTGTTTCCCCAGAAGCAAATTGTTCCCTGACCGGGAACAAACCCCGGGACGCGGCGGTGAGAGCGCAGAATCCTAACCACGAGAACATCGTGGAGAAGGCAAAAGCGATTTCGCAGTGAGGGGGCTAAACAGCATTCTTTACCGTCGGCTCACTTTTTCTCTATCCCCAAACGCAACTACTTGCAATCAAAGGGGATGTAGCTAAGCGGAAGATAGTGTTGGTTGCTTGAATGAGGACCTGGGTTCAATCTCCAGCATCTCCACGAAACCACCAAACTCAGCAGATTACATTTTTAACGGGAACATATGTGTCTGCAGCACTTCAGACCATCTAGGTGATGGCATTTGTCTAATTTAGACAACCTTCGATAGCTCAGTTGGTAGAGCGGAGGACTGTAGGTGAAAGTGCAGCAATCCTTAGGTCGCTGGTTCAAATCCGGCTCGAAGGATTCTGTGTTTTCTTGTGGCTTACGCCAACGTTTTGACAGCAGTGCACTTTGACATGTGCTTCACAAACAAATTAACTTTCCCTGAGTGCCGAAATCTTCAATTGTTGACCTTTGATAGGAATGTTGGTAGAGCAGCAGAGAGTACTTAAAATTGCAACAATCCTTCGGTCTCCAGCTCACACAAGGATAACTTTTTCTGCAGTTGTGCCAAGTTTTTGATTTTTGCCTAGTGTTTCCCCAGAAGCAAATTATTCCCTGACTGGGAACACACCCCGGGACGCGGCGGTGAGAGCGCAGAATCCTAACCACGAGAACATCGTGGAGAAGGCAAAAGCGATTTCGCAGTGAGGGGGCTAAACAGCATTCTTTACCGTCGGCTCACTTTTTCTCTATCCCCAAACGCAACTACTTGCAATCAAAGGGGATGTAGCTAAGCGGAAGAGAGTGTTGGTTGCTTGAATGAGGACCTAGGTTCAATCTCCAGCATCTCCACGAAACCACCGAACTCAGCAGATTACATTTTTAACGGGAACATGTGTCTGCAGCACTTCAGACCATCTAGGTGATGGCATTTGTCTAAATTAGACAACCTTCGATAGCTCAGTTGGTAGAGCGGAGGACTGTAGGTGAAAATGCAGCAATCCTTAGGTTGCTGGTTCAAATCCAGATTGCGTATTTTCTTGTGGCTTACGCCAACGTTTTGACAGCAGTGCACTTTGACATGTGCTTGACAAACAAATTAACTTTCCCTGAGTGCCGAAATCTTCAATTGTTGACCTTTGATAGGAATGTTGGTAGAGCAGCAGAGACTACTTAAAATTGCAACAATCCTTCAGTCTCCAGCTCACACAAGGATAACTTTTTCTGCACTTGTGCCAAGTTTTAGATTTTTGCCTAGTGTTTCCCCAGAAGCAAATTATTCCCTGACCGGGAACAAACCCCGGGACGTGGCGGTGAGAGCGCAGAATCCTAACCACGAGAACATCGTGGAGAAGGCAAAAGCGATTTCGCAGTGAGGGGGCTAAACAGCATTCTTTACCGTCGGCTCACTTTTTCTCTATCCCCAAACGCAACTACTTGCAATCAAAGGGGATGTAGCTCAGCGGAAGAGAGTGTTGGTTGCTTGAATGAGGACCTGGGTTCAATCTCCAGCATCTCCACGAAACCACCAAACTCAGCAGATTACATTTTTAACGGGAACATATGTGTCTGCAGCACTTCAGACCATCTAGGTGATGGCATTTGTCTAAATTCGACAACCTTCGATAGCTCAGTTGGTAGAGCGGAGGACTGTAGGTGAAAGTGCAGCAATCCTTAGGTCGCTGGTTCAAATCCGGCTCGAAGGATTGTATATTTTCTTGTGGCTTACGCCAACGTTTTGACAGCAGTGCACTTTGACATGTGCTTGACAAACAAATTAACTTTCCCTGAGTGCCGAAATCTTCAATTGTTGACCTTTGATAGGAATGTTGGTAGAGCAGCAGAGAGTACTTAAAATTGCAACAATCCTTCGGTCTCCAGCTCACACAAGGATAACTTTTTCTGCAGTTGTGCCAAGTTTTTGATTTTTGCCTAGTGTTTCCCCAGAAGCAAATTATTCCCTGACCGGGAACAAACCCCGGGACGCGGCGGTGAGAGCCCAGAATCCTAACCACGAGAACATTGTGGAGAAGGTAAAAGCGATTTCGCAGTGAGGGGGCTAAACAGCATTCTTTACCGTCGGCTCACTTTTTCTCTATCCCCAAACGCAACTACTTGCAATCAAAGGGGATGTAGCTCAGCGGAAGAGAGTGTTGGTTGCTTGAATGAGGACCTGGGTTCAATCTCCAGCATCTCCAGGAAACCACCAAACTCAGCAGATTACATTTTTAACGGGAACATATGTGTCTGCAGCACTTCAGACCATCTAGGTGATGGCATTTGTCTAAATTAGACAACCTTTGATAGCTCAGTTGGTAGAGCGGAGGACTGTAGGTGAAAGTGCAGCAATCCTTAGGTCGCTGGTTCAAATCCGGCTCGAAGGATTCTGTGTGTTCTTGTGGCTTACGCCAACGTTTTGACAGCAGTGCACTTTGACATGTGCTTCACAAACAAATTAACTTTCCCTGAGTGCCGAAATCTTCAATTGTTGACCTTTGATAGGAATGTTGGTAGAGCAGCAGAGAGTACTTAAAATTGCAACAATCCTTCGGTCTCCAGCTCACACAAGGATAACTTTTTCTGCAGTTGTGCCAAGTTTTTGATTTTTGCCTAGTGTTTCCCCAGAAGCAAATTATTCCCTGACTGGGAACAAACCCCGGGACGCGGCGGTGAGAGCGCAGAATCCTAACCACGAGAACATCGTGGAGAAGGCAAAAGCGATTTCGCAGTGAGGGGGCTAAACAGCATTCTTTACCGTCGGCTCACTTTTTCTCTATCCCCAAACGCAACTACTTGCAATCAAAGGGGATGTAGCTAAGCGGAAGAGAGTGTTGGTTGCTTGAATGAGGACCTAGGTTCAATCTCCAGCATCTCCACGAAACCACCGAACTCAGCAGATTACATTTTTAACGGGAACATGTGTCTGCAGCACTTCAGACCATCTAGGTGATGGCATTTGTCTAAATTAGACAACCTTCGATAGCTCAGTTGTTAGAGCGGAGGACTGTAGGTGAAAATGCAGCAATCCTTAGGTTGCTGGTTCAAATCCGGATTGCGTATTTTCTTGTGGCTTACGCCAACGTTTTGACAGCAGTGCACTTTGACATGTGCTTGACAAACAAATTAACTTTCCCTGAGTGCCGAAATCTTCAATTGTTGACCTTTGATAGGAATGTTGGTAGAGCAGCAGACACTACTTAAAATTGCAACAATCCTTCAGTCTCCAGCTCACACAAGGATAACTTTTTCTGCACTTGTGCCAAGTTTTAGATTTTTGCCTAGTGTTTCCCCAGAAGCAAATTATTCCCTGACCGGGAACAAACCCCGGGACGTGGCGGTGAGAGCGCAGAATCCTAACCACGAGAACATCGTGGAGAAGGCAAAAGCGATTTCGCAGTGAGGGGGCTAAACAGCATTCTTTACCGTCGGCTCACTTTTTCTCTATCCCCAAACGCAACTACTTGCAATCAAAGGGGATGTAGCTCAGCGGAAGAGAGTGTTGGTTGCTTGAATGAGGACCTGGGTTCAATCTCCAGCATCTCCAGGAAACCACCAAACTCAGCAGATTACATTTTTAACGGGAACATGTGTCTGCAGCACTTCAGACCATCTAGGTGATGGCATTTGTCTAAATTAGACAACCTTTGATAGCTCAGTTGGTAGAGCGGAGGACTGTAGGTGAAAGTGCAGCAATCCTTAGGTCGCTGGTTCAAATCCGGCTCGAAGGATTGTTTATTTTCTTGTGGCTTACGCCAACGTTTTGACAGCAGTGCACTTTGACATGTGCTTGACAAACAAATTAACTTTCCCTGAGTGCCGAAATCTTCAATTGTTGACCTTTGATAGGAATGTTGGTAGAGCAGCAGAGAGTACTTAAAATTGCAACAATCCTTCGGTCTCCAGCTCACACAAGGATAACTTTTTCTGCAGTTGTGCCAAGTTTTTGATTTTTGCCTAGTGTTTCCCCAGAAGCAAATTATTCCCTGACCGGGAACAAACCCCGGGACGCGGCGGTGAGAGCCCAGAATCCTAACCACGAGAACATTGTGGAGAAGGTAAAAGCGATTTCGCAGTGAGGGGGCTAAACAGCATTCTTTACCGTCGGCTCACTTTTTCTCTATCCCCAAACGCAACTACTTGCAATCAAAGGGGATGTAGCTCAGCGGAAGAGAGTGTTGGTTGCTTGAATGAGGACCTGGGTTCAATCTCCAGCATCTCCAGGAAACCACCAAACTCAGCAGATTACATTTTTAACGGGAACATATGTGTCTGCAGCACTTCAGACCATCTAGGTGATGGCATTTGTCTAAATTAGACAACCTTCGATAGCTCAGTTGGTAGAGCGGAGGACTGTAGGTGAAAGTGCAGCAATCCTTAGGTCGCTGGTTCAAATCCGGCTCGAAGGATTGTTTATTTTCTTGTGGCTTACGCCAACGTTTTGACAGCAGTGCACTTAGACATGTGCTTGACAAACAAATTAACTTTCCCTGAGTGCCGAAATCTTCAATTGTTGACCTTTGATAGGAATGTTGGTAGAGCAGCAGAGAGTACTTAAAATTGCAACAATCCTTCGGTCTCCAGCTCACACAAGGATAACTTTTTCTGCACTTGTGCCAAGTTTTTGATTTTTGCCTAGTGTTTCCCCAGAAGCAAATTATTCCCTGACCGGGAACAAACCCCGGGACGCGGCGGTGAGAGCGCAGAATCCTAACCACGAGAACATCGTGGAGAAGGCAAAAGCGATTTCGCAGTGAGGGGGCTAAACAGCATTCTTTACCGTCGGCTCACTTTTTCTCTATCCCCAAACGCAACTACTTGCAATCAAAGGGGATGTAGCTCAGCGGAAGAGAGTGTTGGTTGCTTGAATGAGGACCTGGGTTCAATCTCCAGCATCTCCACGAAACCACCAAACTCAGCAGATTACATTTTTAACGGGAACATATGTGTCTGCAACACTTCAGACCATCTAGGTGATGGCATTTGTCTAAATTAGACAACCTTCGATAGCTCATTTGGTAGAGCGGAGGACTGTAGGTGAAAATGCAGCAATCCTTAGGTCACTGGTTCAAATCCGGATTGCGTATTTTCTTGTGGCTTACGCCAACGTTTTGACAGCAGTGCACTTTGACATGTGCTTGTAAAAAAAAAAATTTACTTTCCCTGAGTGCCGAAATCTTCAATTGTTGACCTTTGATAGGAATGTTGGTAGAGCAGCAGAGAGTACTTAAAATTGCAACAATCCTTCGGTCTCCAGCTCACACAAGGATAACTTTTTCTGCAGTTGTGCCAAGTTTTTGATTTTTGCCTAGTGTTTCCCCAGAAGCAAATTATTCCCTGACCGGGAACAAACCCCGGGACGCGGCGGTGAGAGCGCAGAATCCTAACCACGAGAACATCGTGGAGAAGGCAAAAGCGATTTCGCAGTGAGGGGGCTAAACAGCATTCTTTACCGTCGGCTCACTTTTTCTCTATCCCCAAACGCAACTACTTGCAATCAAAGGGGATGTAGCTAAGCGGAAGAGAGTGTTGGTTGCTTGAATGAGGACCTAGGTTCAATCTCCAGCATCTCCACGAAACCACCAAACTCAGCAGATTACATTTTTAACGGGAACATATGTGTCTGCAGCACTTCAGACCATCTAGGTGATGGCATTTGTCTAAATTAGACAACCTTCGATAGCTCAGTTGGTAGAGCGGAGGACTGTAGGTGAAAATGCAGCACTCCTTAGGTCGCTGGTTCAAATCCGGATTGCGTATTTTCTTGTGGCTTACGCCAACGTTTTGACAGCAGTGCACTTTGACATGTGCTTGACAAACAAATTAACTTTCCCTGAGTGCCGAAATCTTCAATTGTTGACCTTTGATAGGAATGTTGGTAGAGCGGCAGAGAGTACTTAAAATTGCAACAATCCTTCGGTCTCCAGCTCACACAAGGATAACTTTTTCTGCAGTTGTGCCAAGTTTTTGATTTTTGCCTAGTGTTTCCCCAGAAGCAAATTATTCCCTGACCGGGAACAAACCCCGGGACGCGGCGGTGAGAGCCCAGAATCCTAACCACGAGAACATTGTGGAGAAGGTAAAAGCGATTTCGCAGTGAGGGGGCTAAACAGCATTCTTTACCGTCGGCTCACTTTTTCTCTATCCCCAAACGCAACTACTTGCAATCAAAGGGGATGTAGCTCAGCGGAAGAGAGTGTTGGTTGCTTGAATGAGGACCTGGGTTCAATCTCCAGCATCTCCAGGAAACCACCAAACTCAGCAGATTACATTTTTAACGGGAACATATGTGTCTGCAGCACTTCAGACCATCTAGGTGATGGCATTTGTCTAAATTAGACAACCTTTGATAGCTCAGTTGGTAGAGCGGAGGACTGTAGGTGAAAGTGCAGCAATCCTTAGGTCGCTGGTTCAAATCCGCCTCGAAGGATTCTGTGTTTTCTTGTGGCTTACGCCAACGTTTTGACAGCAGTGCACTTTGACATGTGCTTCACAAACACATTAACTTTCCCTGAGTGCCGAAATCTTCAATTGTTGACCTTTGATAGGAATGTTGGTAGAGCAGCAGAGAGTACTTAAAATTGCAACAATCCTTCGGTCTCCAGCTCACACAAGGATAACTTTTTCTGCAGTTGTGCCAAGTTTTTGATTTTTGCCTAGTGTTTCCCCAGAAGCAAATTATTCCCTGACTGGGAACAAACCCCGGGACGCGGCGGTGAGAGCGCAGAATCCTAACCACGAGAACATCGTGGAGAAGGCAAAAGCGATTTCGCAGTGAGGGGGCTAAACAGCATTCTTTACCGTCGGCTCACTTTTTCTCTATCCCCAAACGCAACTACTTGCAATCAAAGGGGATGTAGCTAAGCGGAAGAGAGTGTTGGTTGCTTGAATGAGGACCTAGGTTCAATCTCCAGCATCTCCACGAAACCACCGAACTCAGCAGATTACATTTTTAACGGGAACATGTGTCTGCAGCACTTCAGACCATCTAGGTGATGGCATTTGTCTAAATTAGACAACCTTCGATAGCTCAGTTGGTAGAGCGGAGGACTGTAGGTGAAAATGCAGCAATCCTTAGGTTGCTGGTTCAAATCCGGATTGCGTATTTTCTTGTGGCTTACGCCAACGTTTTGACAGCAGTGCACTTTGACATGTGCTTGACAAACAAATTAACTTTCCCTGAGTGCCGAAATCTTCAATTGTTGACCTTTGATAGGAATGTTGGTAGAGCAGCAGAGACTACTTAAAATTGCAACAATCCTTCAGTCTCCAGCTCACACAAGGATAACTTTTTCTGCACTTGTGCCAAGTTTTAGATTTTTGCCTAGTGTTTCCCCAGAAGCAAATTATTCCCTGACCGGGAACAAACCCCGGGACGTGGCGGTGAGAGCGCAGAATCCTAACCACGAGAACATCGTGGAGAAGGCAAAAGCGATTTCGCAGTGAGGGGGCTAAACAGCATTCTTTACCGTCGGCTCACTTTTTCTCTATCCCCAAACGCAACTACTTGCAATCAAAGGGGATGTAGCTCAGCGGAAGAGAGTGTTGGTTGCTTGAATGAGGACCTGGGTTCAATCTCCAGCATCTCCACGAAACCACCAAACTCAGCAGATTACATTTTTAACGGGAACATATGTGTCTGCAGCACTTCAGACCATCTAGGTGATGGCATTTGTCTAAATTCGACAACCTTCGATAGCTCAGTTGGTAGAGCGGAGGACTGTAGGTGAAAGTGCAGCAATCCTTAGGTCGCTGGTTCAAATCCGGCTCGAAGGAATGTATATTTTCTTGTGGCTTACGCCAACGTTTTGACAGCAGTGCACTTTGACATGTGCTTGACAAACAAATTAACTTTCCCTGAGTGCCGAAATCTTCAATTGTTGACCTTTGATAGGAATGTTGGTAGAGCAGCAGAGAGTACTTAAAATTGCAACAATCCTTCGGTCTCCAGCTCACACAAGGATAACTTTTTCTGCAGTTGTGCCAAGTTTTTGATTTTTGCCTAGTGTTTCCCCAGAAGCAAATTATTCCCTGACCGGGAACAAACCCCGGGACGCGGCGGTGAGAGCCCAGAATCCTAACCACGAGAACATTGTGGAGAAGGTAAAAGCGATTTCGCAGTGAGGGGGCTAAACAGCATTCTTTACCGTCGGCTCACTTTTTCTCTATCCCCAAACGCAACTACTTGCAATCAAAGGGGATGTAGCTCAGCGGAAGAGAGTGTTGGTTGCTTGAATGAGGACCTGGGTTCAATCTCCAGCATCTCCAGGAAACCACCAAACTCAGCAGATTACATTTTTAACGGGAACATATGTGTCTGCAGCACTTCAGACCATCTAGGTGATGGCATTTGTCTAAATTAGACAACCTTCGATAGCTCAGTTGGTAGAGCGGAGGACTGTAGGTGAAAGTGCAGCAATCCTTAGGTCGCTGGTTCAAATCCGGCTCGAAGGATTGTTTATTTTCTTGTGGCTTACGCCAACGTTTTGACAGCAGTGCACTTTGACATGTGCTTGACAAACAAATTAACTTTCCCTGAGTGCCGAAATCTTCAATTGTTGACCTTTGATAGGAATGTTGGTAGAGCAGCAGAGAGTACTTAAAATTGCAACAATCCTTCGGTCTCCAGCTCACACAAGGATAACTTTTTCTGCAGTTGTGCCAAGTTTTTGATTTTTGCCTAGTGTTTCCCCAGAAGCAAATTATTCCCTGACCGGGAACAAACCCCGGGACGCGGCGGTGAGAGCCCAGAATCCTAACCACGAGAACATTGTGGAGAAGGTAAAAGCGATTTCGCAGTGAGGGGGCTAAACAGCATTCTTTACCGTCGGCTCACTTTTTCTCTATCCCCAAACGCAACTACTTGCAATCAAAGGGGATGTAGCTCAGCGGAAGAGAGTGTTGGTTGCTTGAATGAGGACCTGGGTTCAATCTCCAGCATCTCCAGGAAACCACCAATCTCAGCAGATTACATTTTTAACGGGAACATATGTGTCTGCAGCACTTCAGACCATCTAGGTGATGGCATTTGTCTAAATTAGACAACCTTCGATAGCTCAGTTGGTAGAGCGGAGGACTGTAGGTGAAAGTGCAGCAATCCTTAGGTCGCTGGTTCAAATCCGGCTCGAAGGATTGTTTATTTTCTTGTGGCTTACGCCAACGTTTTGACAGCAGTGCACTTAGACATGTGCTTGACAAACAAATTAACTTTCCCTGAGTGCCGAAATCTTCAATTGTTGACATTTCATAGGAATGTTGGTAGAGCAGCAGAGAGTACTTAAAATTGCAACAATCCTTCGGTCTCCAGCTCACACAAGGATAACTTTTTCTGCACTTGTGCCAAGTTTTTGATTTTTGCCTAGTGTTTCCCCAGAAGCAAATTATTCCCTGACCGGGAACAAACCCCGGGACGCGGCGGTGAGAGCGCAGAATCCTAACCACGAGAACATCGTGGAGAAGGCAAAAGCGATTTCGCAGTGAGGGGGCTAAACAGCATTCTTTACCGTCGGCTCACTTTTTCTCTATCCCCAAACGCAACTACTTGCAATCAAAGGGGATGTAGCTCAGCGGAAGAGAGTGTTGGTTGCTTGAATGAGGACCTGGGTTCAATCTCCAGCATCTCCACGAAACCACCAAACTCAGCAGATTACATTTTTAACGGGAACATATGTGTCTGCAGCACTTCAGACCATCTAGGTGATGGCATTTGTCTAAATTAGACAACCTTCGATAGCTCATTTGGTAGAGCGGAGGACTGTAGGTGAAAATGCAGCAATCCTTAGGTCACTGGTTCAAATCCGGATTGCGTATTTTCTTGTGGCTTACGCCAACGTTTTGACAGCAGTGCACTTTGACATGTGCTTGTAAAAAAAAAAATTAACTTTCCCTGAGTGCCGAAATCTTCAATTGTTGACCTTTGATAGGAATGTTGGTAGAGCAGCAGAGAGTACTTAAAATTGCAACAATCCTTCGGTCTCCAGCTCACACAAGGATCACTTTTTCTGCAGTTGTGCCAAGTTTTTGATTTTTGCCTAGTGTTTCCCCAGAAGCAAATTATTCCCTGACTGGGAACAAACCCCGGGACGCGGCGGTGAGAGCGCAGAATCCTAACCACGAGAACATCGTGGAGAAGGCAAAAGCGATTTCGCAGTGAGGGGGCTAAACAGCATTCTTTACCGTCGGCTCACTTTTTCTCTATCCCCAAACGCAACTACTTGCAATCAAAGGGGATGTAGCTAAGCGGAAGAGAGTGTTGGTTGCTTGAATGAGGACCTAGGTTCAATCTCCAGCATCTCCACGAAACCACCAAACTCAGCAGATTACATTTTTAACGGGAACATATGTGTCTGCAGCACTTCAGACCATCTAGGTGATGGCATTTGTCTAAATTAGACAACCTTCGATAGCTCAGTTGGTAGAGCGGAGGACTGTAGGTGAAAATGCAGCACTCCTTAGGTCCCTGGTTCAAATCCGGATTGTGTATTTTCTTGTGGCTTACGCCAACGTTTTGACAGCAGTGCACTTTGACATGTGCTTGACAAACAAATTAACTTTCCCTGAGTGCCGAAATCTTCAATTGTTGACCTTTGATAGGAATGTTGGTAGAGCAGCAGAGAGTACTTAAAATTGCAACAATCCTTCGGTCTCCAGCTCACACAAGGATAACTTTTTCTGCAGTTGTGCCAAGTTTTTGATTTTTGCCTAGTGTTTCCCCAGAAGCAAATTATTCCCTGACCGGGAACAAACCCCGGGACGCGGCGGTGAGAGCGCAGAATCCTAACCACGAGAACATCGTGGAGAAGGCAAAAGCGATTTCGCAGTGAGGGGGCTAAACAGCATTCTTTACCGTCGGCTCACTTTTTCTCTATCCCCAAACGCAACTACTTGCAATCAAAGGGGATGTAGCTCAGTGGAAGAGAGTGTTGGTTGCTTGAATGAGGACCTGGGTTCAATCTCCAGCATCTCCACGAAACCACCAAACTCAGCAGATTACATTTTTAACGGGAACATATGTGTCTGCAGCACTTCAGACCATCTAGGTGATGGCATTTGTCTAAATTAGACAACCTTCGATAGCTCAGTTGGTAGAGCGGAGGACTGTAGGTGAAAGTGCAGCAATCCTTAGGTCGCTGGTTCAAATCCTGTTTGAAGGATTGTGTATTTTCTTGTCGCTTACGCCAACGTTTTGACAGCAGTGCACTTTGACATGCGCTTGACAAACAAATTAACCTCTTGGGGCTATGTGGGACGCTAGCGTGCCACCCGTGGTGCACCCTATCAACAGCAGGTGCATTTCAAGAGCGGCAAATTTGAAACCAAATAAATGTCAAAATTCAAATTTTTCAAACATACAACTATCTTACACCCTTTGAAAGAGAAACATCTCCTTAATCTAACCATGTTGTCCGATTTCAAAAAGGTTTTACGGCGAAATCATAAAGTTAGATTATGTTAGGAGAGTACATTGACAATAGCTGTGTGTAATGTTTTGTCAATTCAAAGACAGGCGTCACCAAAACCATAAAACCAGCTAAAATGATGCACTAACCTTTGACAATCTCCATCAGATGACACTCCTAGGACATTATGTTAGACAATACATGCATTTTTAGTTCTATCAAGTTCATATTTATATCCAAAAACAGCATTTTACTATGGCGTTGATGTTCAGGAAATCGTTTCCCTCCAATAACCGTCAGTCAAGTCAGCACAACAAATTAAATAATTCATATTAGAAAACATTGGTAAAATATTATATTGTCATTTAAAGAATTATAGATTTACCTCTCTTGAACGCAATCGACTTGCCAGATTTAAAAATAACCTTACTGGGAAATCACACTTTGCAATAATCTGAGCACTGCGCCCAGAAAAATACGCTTTGCGATACAGACAAACGGCCATGTTGGAGAGATCTAAAATCGAAAATACTATGTAAATAATCCATTACCTTTGATTCTCTTCATCAGATGTCACTTCCAGGAATCCCAGGTCCATAACGAATGTAGTTTTGTTCAAAAAAGCTCATCATTTATGTCCAAAAAGCTCCGTGTTGTTAGCACATGATCTAAGCCCGCCGGACTTCACTTCATGAACGAGGGGAAAAAATATATTTACGTTCGTTCAAACATGTCAAACGTTGTATAGCATAAATCATTAGTGCCTTTTTTAACCAGAACACTGCAGCACTTCTGACCATCTAGGTGATGGCATTTGTCTAAATACGACAACCTTCGATAGCTCAGTTGGTAGAGCGGAGGACTGTAGGTGAAAGTGCAGTAATGCTTAGGTTGCTGGTTCAAATCCGGCTCGAAGGATTGTATGTTTTCTTGTGGCTTATGCCAACGTTTTGACAGCAGTGCACTATGACATGTGCTTGACAAACAAATTAACTTTCCCTGAGAGCCGAAATTGTCAATTGGTGACCTTTGATAGGAATGTTGGTAGAGCAGCAGAGTGTACTTAAAATTGCAACAAAAGCATTCTTTACCGTCGGCTCAATTTTTCAAAGCACATTTTGCAATATTCTGAGTAGATAGCTCGCCATCACGGGCTAGGTAATTTGACACCCACCAAGTTTGGCGTTCACTAAACTCAGAATTACTATAAGAAAAATTGGATTACCTTTGCTGTTCTTTGTCAGTATGCACTCCCAGGACTTCTACTTCAACCACAAATGTTGTTTTGGTTCAAAATAATCCATAGTTATGTTCAAATATCCTCTGTTTTGTCCGTGCGTTCAGGTCCCTATCCGAACGGTGACGCGCGGACGCATGTCGTGACCAAAAAATTCAAAATATTCCATTACCGTTCTTAGAAGCATGTGAAACGCTGTTTAAAATCTATTTTTATGTGATTTTTCTCGTAAAATAGCGATAATATTCCGACCGGGAGACGGTGTTTTCGTTCAAAGACTGAAAGAAGAAAATGGTGTCTTCACATGCACGCGCGAGCCCGTGTCATTGTTCTCAGATCGACCACTATCCAAAACCCCTACTGTTTTTCAGCCAGGGACCGCAGAGTCATTATTCCCCGTTCTGGCGCCTTCTGAGAGCCTATGGGAGCCTTAGAAAATGTCACGTTACAGCAGAGATCCTCTGTTTTCGATAAAGAGGCTATTGAAGGCCAAGAAATGGTCAGAGAGGGCGCTTCCTGTATAGAATCTTCTCAGGTTTTGGCCTGCCATATGAGTTATGTTATACTCACAGACACCATTCAAACAGTTTTAGAAACTGTTATAGTGTGGACACTATATAAATAATGACATGGTTATTATTGGTATTGACCGTGACCTTCCCCTTTTGATGATGTCATCACTAAGAGTGAGTTCTATGCAATGTGATTCTACCACCGGTTGAGTGGGCTATATAGTTCTGCTATATTTGTACCGTTTGTACCTGGCAATACACCTTTAGGTTTGGGTTGAAAGTAAAGGAAAGTAATATCGAAATGCGTGTGGGCATTCCTTCTCAAGTTACTATACCTTTTTGGCGACAAGGATAAAACTTTATCAACTTGTACAGGGCGAGGTGCTAGCTAGCTAAGAAACAGTGGAGTGACGGAGAGCAGGTGCCGCTGGACGGAAACGCCGACGGAACAATCAGCAGCAAGTGAAAATCGCTAACGAGGATCAAGGACAAGTTGGCGTTATAATGGCAATGTTTGGGACTATCACTGAGTTTGTGGAAGAGAACGAGGACTGGACGGAATATGTGGAAAGGTTGGGACACTTTTTCTTGGCAAATGGAATCATAGATGAGGCTAAACAGCACTCTATTCTCTTGAGTGTGTGTGGGGCTAAAACCTACAAGCTAATGAGGAATTTGGCTACACCACGGAGACCGGGAGAAATTCCTTTTGGGGATCTAGTTGCTCTCGTTCAGACTCACCACAATCCAAAGCCGTCCAGAGGTTCAAGTTTAACTGCCATTTTCGTAAAACAGGTCAGTCTGTTGCTAACTTTGTTGCTGAATTACGTGAACTCTCTGAACATTGTGAGTTTGGGGCTATGTTAGAGGACATGCTCTGTGACAGATTAGTCTGTGGCATTAATGAGGACAGCATACAGCGCCGGTTGCTGGGGGAAGCCACACTGACTTTCAAGAGAGCATTGGAACTATATCAAGGGATGGAGATGGCCGCTAGTAATGTGAAAAATATTCAAAAGGCAAACAGTGAAAGTTGTGCAGTGCATCAGTTGACAAAAGAGGTGGCAGGAAAAAGGGGAAAAGCAGTGGAATGTTTCAGATGTGGAGGGACACATTATGGTAACAACTGTAAGTTCATGGAGACTGTCTGTCACAATTGCAACAAAAAGGGACATTTAGCAAAAAAATGCAGGGGTGGACATTGCATACAACAGCCAGGAAGCGAGAGCACTGCTCCTTGTGGTGAAAGGGAGTGGGCCTAGTTTACTAGGGCGTGACTGGCTAAACAAAATACAACTGAGCTTTGGTGAGATAAAACACACCCGAGTGACTGAGGATGTCATTCAAAAGTACCCAGAGATTTTCAAAGATGAACTGGGCACACTGCAGGGCACTGCAGTTAAGCTGTTCATGGATCCTCAGGCCGAACCTCGCTTTTTCATGCCCAGGACAGTGCCTTACGCCATGAAAAAGAAAGTGGAAGATGAGTTGGAGCGGCTGCAGGAAGCAAACGTCATTACTCCCGTTCAGTTCTCCCGCTGGGCAGCTCCTATCGTTCCCGTTCTGAAAAGTGACGGCACGGTGCGTATATGTGGGGACTACAAACTCACCATCAACAGGGCCTCTAAGCTAGACGCTTACCCGCTGCCACGGGTGGAGGACTTGTTCGCGACACTGGCAGGAGGCAAGACGTTCTCAAAGCTTGACATGAGTCACGCCTACCAACAGCTCCTCCTGGACGAGGACTCAAAAGAGTATGTCACAGTGAACACTCACAAAGGCTTGTTCAGGTACAACCGCTTGGTTTTCGGAGTGGCGTCCAGCCCAGCCATTTTCCAGAGGACAATGGACAATCTGCTGCAGGGGATCCCTCATGTAGCAGTGTACCTGGATGACATCCTGGTTACAGGGGAGACGGAGGAGGAGCACCTCCACCATCTGGACCAGGTGTTAAAGAGATTCTCTGAGGCAGGGCTGCGCCTGAAGCGTAGCAAGTGCACATTCCAAGCACAGTGTGTGACATACCTAGGTCACAAGATCACAGCGCAGGGTCTGTGTCCTGTGGAGGACAAAGTCAGGGCAATCAAGGATGCTCCAAACCCCAAGAATGGGTCAGAGCTCAGGTCGTTCCTGGGCATGGTGAACTACTATGGTAAGTTCCTCCCGGAGCTGTCAACAGTGTTGGCTCCACTTTATCAGTTGCTCCACAAAGACTGTAAATGGAAGTGGGGGCCAGCACAAGAGAAAGCTTTCAAGGAAGTGAAAGCACTACTACAATCAGCACAACTTCTGGTTCATTTTGACCAAGACAAAGAGATCATCCTGTCATGTGACGCCTCACCCTATGGCGTCGGGGCAGTACTCTCTCATCAGATGGAGGACTGGTCAGAGAGACCCATTGGATTCGCATCACGTACGCTGACGAGTGCTGAGAAGGGTTATTCACAGTTAGACAAGGAAGGTCTGGCCATAGTCTTTGCTGTGAAACGCTTCCATCAGTACATTTCACCATATGCACTGACCACAAACCACTGATGAGCCTTTTTAGTGAATGAAGATGCATTCCGCCCATGGCTTCAGCAAGGATACAGCGCTGGGCCCTGACACTGTCAGTTTACCAGTACACGATAGTGTATAGAGTGGGGAAGGACAATGCAAATGCAGACGCGCTCAGTCGTCTCCCGCTACCAGAGATGCCTGCCACAATTGTGGTGCCTCCCGAGACAATTTTCCTAATGGAGAGATTGTCAAACTCACCTGTGAATGCAAAACAGATCAAACAGTGGACAGACCGGGATCCTATCCTGTCCCAAGTGAAAAGATTCCTGATGCAGGGTTGGCCTCCTGTCATAGAGGATGATGGACTAAGACCTTATGCAAAGCGCAAAACTGAGCTGAGTGTGCAGGATGGCTGCATACTCTGGGGGTCCAGAGTGGTTGTTCCACCCCCTGGCCATGCACAAGTCATGGATGAGGTCCATGAGGCTCACCCGGGTGCCTCCCGGATGAAAAGTTTAGCCAGATCTTACATCTGGTGGCCTAACATGGATCAGGAGGTAGAAGACAAAGTTAAATCATGTTCTGAGTGCCAGATGAACCAGAAGATGGCGCCGCCCGCGCCATTACATCTGTGGGAGTGGCCTGACCGCCCATGGTCCAGGCTGCATATAGATTTTGCAGGCCCTTTCATGGGTCACATGTTCCTTGTCATGGTGGACGCACACTCCAAGTTGCTGGAGGCGCACATCATGAGCAACATCACAGCGACCACAACCATCGAAAAGCTTCGGCAGGTGTTTTCAACCCATGGTCTGCCGGACTCTCTGGTGTCCGACAACGCAACAACGTTTACCTGTGACTTGTTCCAAGAATTCATGCGGAGAAACGGGATCTGCCATGTCCGCAGCGCCCCGTTTCACCCGGCCTCAAACGGCTTAGCGGAGCGGGCTGTGCAGACACTGAAAGAGGGGCTCAAAAGGATGACTGGGGGAACCATCACAACCAAGATCTCTCGGTTCTTGTTCCAGTACCGCATCACGCCACAAACAACAACAGGACAGGCTCCAGCGGTGATGTTAATGGGCAGAAAGCCAAAAGCTCACCTGGATCTACTGCGTCCGAACATCAGAGCACGAGTGGAACGGAAGCAGGAGAAACAAAAAGAGAGACATGACCACCACGCAAGGGAGAGACAGTTAAAACCCAATGACACTGTCTACATCCACAACTTCACAAGCAGCCAACGCTGGTTGCCAGGTATCATTCTGAGTCAGAGTGGTCCCGTCTCCTTTGTGGTCAAACTGACTGATGGTCGAGTCATGCGCAGACACCAGGACCACCTCCGCCTGCGCTATGACAAAGACAAGACCATGTTTTCAGACGGAACAGCTGTGGATGGTAGTATACAAGTTGAAATCCCACAGGAAACAGCATCTGAGGAACAGGGGCATTCAGTGGTTCCAGCAGAGGGTGATGGACATTCTCTCACAAACACCCAACCCGCTCCTGTGCCCTCAGACCCAGCTCCACTGGGACACGCCTTACCTGTGTCTCGTAGCACACCAGGAGTACTGCGCAGATCACAGCGTAGTCACAAGCCTCCTGAAAGACTAACTCTGTAGTTGAGACTGAGAGACTCGTGGTGTTAGTGTTTGTTTGGAGCAGGAGAACTAGTTGAAAAGAAATAAGGACTGTCATTTTATTGTTGTTGTTTTGGTTACATTTACGGTAACACCAGCAGAAGTTCTACAGTGTGGTGTAGTAAAGAGAAGAAAACACTGATGTGGTTTACTTGTTAACCTTATGTTTTCCTTACAGGGGGGATTTAAATTGAGGGGGGAGAAGTGTTATAGTGTGGACACTATATAAATAATGACATGGTTATTATTGGTATTGACCGTGACCTTCCCCTTTTGATGATGTCATCACTAAGAGTGAGTTCTGTGCAATGTGATTCTACCACCGGTTGAGTGGGCTATATAGTTCTGCTATATTTGTACCGTTTGTACCTGGCAATACACCTTTAGGTTTGGGTTGAAAGTAAAGGAAAGTAATATCGAGATGCGTGTGGGCATTCCTTGTCAAGTTACTACAGAAACTTTAGGGTGTTTTCTATCCAAATCAAACAATTATATGCATATTCTAGTTTCTGGGCAGGAGTAATAACCAGATTAAATCGGTACGTTTTTTATCCGGACGTGAAAATACTGCCCCCTACCCAAGAGAGGTTAACTTCTCTAGGGCCAGTGGGACGATTTCGTCCCACCTACGTAACAGCCAGTGTAATCCCGTGGCGCGTTATTCAAATACCTCAAAAATGCAAAAACTTCAATTTTTCAAACATATGACTATTTTACACCATTTAAAAGGCAAGACTCTCGTTAATCTAACCACACTGTCCGATTTCAAAAAGGCTTTACAATGAAAGCAAAACATAAGATTATGTCATCAGAGTACCCAGCCAGAAATAATCAGACACCCATTTTTCAAGCTAGCACATAATGTCACATAAACCCAAACCACAGCTAAATGCAGCACTAACCTTTGATGATCTTCATCAGATGACAACCCTAGGACATTATGTTATACAATACATGCATGTTTTGTTCAATCAAGTTCATATTTATATAAAAAACCAGCTTTTTACATTAGCATGTGACTAGCATTCCCACCGAACACTGCCGGTGAATTTACTAAATTACTCACGATAAACGTTCACAAAAAGCATAACAATTATTTTAAGAATTATAGATACAGAACTCCTCTATGAACTCGATATGTCCGATTTTAAAATAGCTTTTCGGTGAAAGCACATTTTGCAATATTCTCAGTAGATAGCCCGGCATCACAAGGCTAGCTATTTAGACACCCAGCAAGTTTAGCACTCATCAAAGTCAGATTTACTATAACCTCTCTAGGCTAGGCGGGACGAATTCGTCCCACCTACGTAACAGCCACTGCTATCCTGTGGCGCGATTTTCAAAACCTTATAAATCCTATTACTTCAATTTCTCAAACATATGACTATTTTACAGCCATTTAAAGATAAGACTTTTGTTAATCTAACCACACTGTCCGATTTCAAAAAGGCTTTACAACGAAAGCAAAACATTACATTATGTCAGCAGAGTACCAAGCCAGAAATAATCAGACACCCATTTTTCAAGCCAGCATATAATGTCACCAAAACCCAGAAGACAGCTAAATGCAGCACTCAACTTTGATGATCTTCATCAGATGACAACCCTAGGACATTATGTTATACAATACATGCATGTTTTGTTCAATCAAGTTCATATTTATATCAAAAACCAGCTTTTTACATTAGCATGTGACGTTCAGAACTAGCATACCCCCCGCAAACTTACGGGGAATTCGCTAACATTTTACTAAATTACTCACGATAAACGTTCACAAAAAGCATAACAATTATTTTAAGAATTATAGATACAGACCTCCTCTATGCACTCGATATGTCCGATTTTAAAATAGCTTTTTGGTGAAAGCACATTTTGCAATATTCTAAGTACATAGCCCAGGCATCACGGGCTCGCTATTTAGACACCCGGCAAGTTTAGCACTCACCATAATCATATTTACTATTATAAAAATTTCATTACCTTTTGTTGTCTTCGTCAGAATACACACCCAGGACTGCTACTTCAATAACAAATGTTGGTTTGGTCCAAAATAATCCATCGTTATATCCGAATAGCGGCGTTTTGTTCGTGCGTTCCAGACACTATCCGAAATAGTAAAGAAGTGTCACGCGCATGGCGCAATTCGTGACAATAAAATTCTAAGTATTCCATTACCGTACTTCGAAGCATGTCAACCGCTGTTTAAAATCAATTTTTACGACATTTTTCTCGTAGAAAAGCGATAATATTCCGACAGGGAATCTCCTTTTCGGCAAACAGAGGAAAAAATCCCAAAGGCGGGGGCGGTCGGGGTCACGCGCATAAGCTAGTGTCTCTTGATCGGCCACTTGAGAAAGGCGATAATGTGTTTCAGCCTGGGGCTGGAATGACGACATTCTGTTTTTTCCCGGGCTCTGAGCGCCTATGGACGACGTGGGAAGTGTCACGTTAGAGCAGAGATCCTTAGTAAATGATAGAGATGGAAAAGAAGTTCAACAAATGGTCAGACAGGCCACTTCCTGTAAAGGAATCTCTCAGGTTTTGACCTGCCATTTGAGTTCTGTTATACTCACAGACACCATTCAAACAGTTTTAGAAAATTTAGGGTGTTTTCTATCCATATGTAATAAGTATATGCATATTCTAGTTACTGAGTAGGAGTGGTAACCAGATTAAATCGGGTATGTTTTTTATCCAGCCGTGTCAATGCTGCCCCCTAGCCCTAACAGGATAAGAAAAATGTTATTACCTTTGCTGTTCTTCGTCAGAATGCACTCACAGGACTTCTACTTCAATAACAAATGTTGGTTTGGTCCCAAATAATCCATCGTTATATCCAAATAGCGGTGTTTTGTTCGTGCGTTCAAGACACCATCCGAAAGGGTAAATAAGGGTGACGAGCATGGCGCAATTCGTGACCAAAAAATTCTAAATATTCCATTACCGTACTTCGAAGCATGTCAACCGCTGTTTAAAATCTATTTTTATGCAATTTTTCTCATAAAAAAGCGATAATATTCCGACCGGGAATCTGCGTTTAGGTAAACAGATGAAAGAAAATAAAGCATGGGGTCGACTCGGGCACGCGCCTAAGCCCATAGTACTCTGATCGGCCACTTGCCAAACGCGATAATGTGTTTCAGCCAGACCCTGCCTCGATATCATTCAGCTTTTTCCCGGGCTCTGAGAGCCTTTGGGAGCCTTAGGAAGTGTCACGTTATAGCAAAGATCCTCAGTCTTCAATAAAAAGAGCCAAGATGAACAACACCTTGTCAGACAGGCCACTTCCTGGATGGAATCTTCTCAGGTTTTGGCCTGCCATATGAGTTCTGTTATACTCACAGACACCATTCAAACAGTTTTAGAAACTTTAGGGTGTTTTCTATCCAACGCCAATAATTATATGCATATTCTAGTTACTGGGCAGGAGTAGTAACCAGATTAAATGGGGTACGTTTTTTATCCGGCCGTGTCAATACTGCCCCCAAGCCCTAACAGGTTAATGGCTGTGATAGGAGTCAACCGAGGATGGATCAACCGAGGATGGATCAACAACATTGTGGTTCCTCCACAATACTAACCTAAATGACAGAGTGAAAAGAAGAAAGCCTATACATAATACAATTATTCCAAAACATCCATCCTGTTTGCAACAAGGCACTAAAGTAAAACTACAAACAATGTGGGAAATAAATTAACATTATGTCCTGAATACAAAATGCAAATCCAACACAGCACATTACTGAGTACCACTCTCCATATTTTCAAGTATGAGGGTGGCTGCATCATGTTATGGGTATGCTTGTTATGGGCAAGGACTAGGGAGTTTTTTAGGAAAAAAATTAATGGAATAGAGCTAAGTACAGGAAATATCCTAGAGGAAAATCTGGTTCAGTCTGCTTTCCAACAGACACTCGGAGACAAATTCGTTTAGGTTAGTTTCACAACAACATACAGGAACTCAAGTCATTTTGTTCACCTGACTTAGAATTCCTCACTATCAAATGCCGACCGCATTATCTACCAAGAGAATTCTTATCGATTATAATCACAGCCGTGAATATCCCCCCCCCCCCCCCCCAAGCAGACACATCGACGGCCCTGAAAGAACTTCGTTGGACTCTATATAAACTGGAAACCACATATCCTGACGCTGCATTTATTGTAGCCGGGGATTTTAACAAGGCTAATCTGAAAACAAGGATCCCCAAATTCTATCAGCATATCGGCTGTGCTACCAGGGCAGGTAAAACCCTAGACCACTGTTATTCTAACTTCCGCGACGCATATAAGGCCCTCCCCCGCCCTCCCTTTGGAAAAGCTGACCATGACTCCATTTTGTTGCTCCCGGCCTATAGACAGAAACTAAAACAGGAAGCACCCGCCCTCAGGTCTGTTCAACGCTGGTCCGACCAATTGGATTCCACGCTTCAAGATTGCTTCGATCACGTGGACTGGGATATGTTCCGCATTTCTGCGAACAACAACATTGACGAGTACACTGACTCGGTGTGTGAGTTCATTAATAAGTGCATCGGTGATGTCGTACCAACAGCGTCTATTAAAACCTTCCCCAACCAGAGACCGTGGATTGATGGCAGTATTCGCGCAAAACTGAACGCGCGAACCACTGCTTTTAATCAGGGCAAGGTTACTGGAAACATGACCGAATACAAACAGTGTAGCTATTCCCTCCGCAAGGCAATCAAACAAGCTAAGCGTCAGTATAGAGACAAAGTGGAGTCGCAATTCAACAGCTCAGACACGAGAGGTATGTGGCAGGGTCTAGAGTCAATCACTGACTACAAAAGAAAAACCAGCCCCGTCGCGGATCACGATGCCTTGCTCCCATACAGACTCAACAACTTTTTTGCTCGATTTGAGGACAATACAGTGCCACTAACACGGCCCGCTACCAAAACCTGCGGGCTCTACTTCACTGCAGCCAACGTGAGTAAAACATTTAAACGTGTTGACCCTCGCAAGGCTGCCGGCCCAGACGGCATCCCCGGCCGCGTTCTCAGAGCATGCGCAGACCAGCTGGCTGGTGTGTTTACAGACATATTCAATCAATCCATATCCCAGTCTGCTGTCCCCACATGTTTCAAGAGGGCCACCATTGTTCCTGTTCCCAAGAAAGCTAAGGTAACTTAGCTAAATGACTACCGCCCTGTAGCACTCACTTCCGTCATCATGAAGTGCTTTGAGAGACTAGTCAATGACCATATCACCTCCACCCAACCTGACACCCTAGACCCACTTCAATTCGCTTACCGACCCAATAGGTCAACAGACGACGCAATCGCCATCACACTGCACACTGCCCTAACCCATCTGGACAAGAGGAATACCTATGTTAGAATGCTGTTCATCGATTACAGCTCACCATTTAACGCCATAGTACCCTCCAAACTCGTCATTAAACTCGAGACCCTGGGTCTTGACCCCGCCCTGTGCAACTGGGTCCTGGACTTCCTGACGGGCCGCCCCCAGGTGGTGAGGGTAGGTAACAACATCTCCACCCCGCTGATCCTCAACACTGGGTCCTCACAAGGGTGCGTTCTCAGCCCTCTCCTGTACTCCCTGTTCACCCATGACTGCGTGGCCATGCACGCATCCAACTCAATCATCCAGTTTGCAGACGACACTACAGTGGTAGGCTTGATTACCAACAACGACGAGACGGCCTACAGGGAGGAGGTGAGGGCCCTCGCAGTGTGGTGTCAGGAAAATAACCTCGCACTCAATGTCAACAAAACAAAAGAGATGATCGTGGACTTCAGGAAACAGCAGAGGGAGCAGCCCCTATCTACATTGACGGGACAGTAGTGGAGAGGGTGGAGAGTTTTAAGTTCCTCGGCTTACACATAACGGACAAACTGAAATGGTCCACCCACACAGACAGCGTGGTGAAGAAGGCGCAGCAGCGCCTCTTCAACTTCAGGATGCTGAAGACATTTGGCTTGTCACCAAAAACACTCACAAACGTTTACAGATGCACAATTGAGAGCATCCTGTCGGGCTGTATCACCGCCTGGTACGGCAGCTGCTCCGCCCATAACCGGAAGGCTCTCCAGAGGGTAGTGAGGTCTGCACAACACATCACCGGGTGCAAACTACCTGCCCTCCAGGACACCTACACCACCCGATGTCACAGGAAGGCCAAAAAGATCATCAAGGACAGCAACCACCCGAGCCACTGCCTGTTCACCCCGCTAACATCCAGAAGGCGAGGTCAGTACAGGTGCATCAAAGCTGGAACCGAGAGACTGAAAAACAGCTTCTATCTCAAGGCCATCAGACTGGGCATTTGGAATTACCATAATTGCTTACACCTATCCATTTGATTGATCAGGTTTAACTTATAGCTAGATACCTCAATATGATAGACATATAACTATACCAGTGGAGGCTGCTGATGGGAGGAAGGCTCATAATAATGGCTGGAATGGAGTCAATGGAATGGTGTCAACATGGAAACCACGTGTTGATACCACTCCATTTACTCCATTCCAGACATTATTATTAGCTGTCCTCCCCTCAGCAGCCTCCACTGAACTATATGTATAGCTAGCAACATGTAGATGACCAACTATCTAGATGTAAAATGGTTTTTGAAAAATTGTTGTACATACGTAGCTAAATCCGTCCAGTTTTCTAATTAAGCAATACGGCAATATACCACGGCTAAGGGCTGTTCTTACGCACGACGCATCGCAGAGTGCCTGGACACAGCCCTTAGCCATGGTATATTGGCCATATACCACAAACCCCCGAGGTGCTTTATTGCTATTATAAACTGGTTATCAACGTAATTAGAGCAGTAAAAATAAATGTTTTGTCATACCCATCTGATATACCACGGCTGTCAGCCAGTCAGCATTCAGGGCTCTAACCACCCAGTTCATAATAAAAGTTAACATTACCCTGAATTGTGAATTTCTCTGAATGTTGTGCCTCTTGTCGAGATCAGTGGTGCCTTCATAGTACTTTGCCTGGATGGGAAGATTTAAAAAAATCTCCTTGAGGGATGCCATTGAAGTGTAAGCAACATACAAACAGAAAGCTACAATAACAGTTACAGTACAAATGTTAGCTAGCTAACATTAGCTAAACAAATCTGTCTGGCTAGCTAGCTGGCTAGCTGACTAGGCAGGCTGAGGTAAATAAGTACAGTAGCTTCAGTAGCAACGTCCATCTAAAAACAGTTAAAATTATTTCTTCCTATTTAAGAATATTTACTTATATAAAGACAAATATATGGCAAAGAAAGAGTGTTCACTTTCCAGTCTTTTCGATCCTCTGAAGCAGCAGGTAGTCAGCAGGTTGTTACCATCAAAAACAACGTCATGGAGACCAATTCTGATGTAATAATTTTGTGCGGACTGTGCGAACGCTTATGACGTGAAATAGAACTAGAACTGCCCGCGTTGTCTTTTCTTCGCGACGGCTACGAGGTAAAATAGAGCCAAGCAACCAGCATAGCAATGAACACTTTGGTTCAAAATGGGTAGAATTGTAGGAAATTATGTAGGAAATGATGTTTTGCTGCGAGGTTGGGGGCCCGCCAACCAAATTTTGCATTGGGGCCCCAAAAGGCTAGGCTCTGATTCATCCTGCTTCTCTCCCTCTCAGTGGCCCTGTGACAGACAAAATCCCTTATGCGGTCCCAGGAGCTGAGTTCCCTGCTAAGTCCTAAAGGCAGTCCAGAGGCAATGGACCTGGTGTTTGACCTCCACAACACTACTGCTAACATGGGCCTGTGCCTCATCGCCTACTCGGACTGCGATTGGATCTTTCTTCACATCTACAGATACCTGCAGGCAAGAGCAAATGATCCTAACAGATACTCAAAGAGGAGATGGAGTCAAATCGTTTGAAATACATTTTCTCATTAGAGTAGATCTGCGCTGATTCAAAAGACGGGATAGTTATATCCTATTCTAAAATATCAATACGGATGAAGGAAAGGTGACGAGGGATAGTACAACTTTTGATATTTTAACTCAGTAGGGTATGTCATGACGTTGGCCTCTTTGAGTACAGGGAGGACAGTTGACCCCCTCCCCCCTTTGCACCATCCCCCAACCTACCTTCCCCCACCCAGGCCCTGTGTGAAAGGGTTGTAAAAACTCTAAGAGGAGAATCTCTTGCCACATGGCCCATAGAGAGACACAGGAAATTCTTCCAACTCACAGAATTGGGGAGCCAAGCGACATTTGTGTTCTGGAGAAGGTATGGAAGATTGGTGAAGAATCCAGCTACGAACTGGTCAGCTTGGTACAATTTTGTGATACTCAGAAGAGACAATATAGCCATATTACCATAAAACGGTTTATATAATAGCCTCAGTGATGAGAATTGCATCCACATGGTTGTATAGAATGTATTAATAAGGATACAGCTTTTGTAATACATTGAGATGCTATGTACTGATGTTAATGTGATGGAGTTGTATTCCTGTACCAAGCTTAACTCAGTCATCGGCACGCCCCCAGGGACACAGACAGGACCAGGCGTCATGTTCTATGTTCACTATAAACCCCCCCCCCCCTGATCTACTTTCTTCAGACCCGGCCTCCACTCCATTGCGAGTTGGCCAATAGGTTTGACCATCCAAATCCATCTACTGAAAGTGAACCATACCACGTGGTTAACTTTTAGACTATTGATACCGACAGAATAAGAACAAGTCTTTGATATTAATTATTAGTCTGCAGCTAAGTAAATTATATCATTGAACGCGAAGACCAACGAAACATCCATTATATGACGACATTAATGAATGTCGCTTTGAAAGATCCATTCTAACCGAGAGAGAGAGAGAGAGAGAGAGAGAACTCTCCATCAGAACGACGCTCCAACAAGGATCCCGACGACACACTGAGCGTAAATATATATTGATTGCAATTGTTCTCAAATGAGTGAGCGTTCATGTGCAAAGGATTAGCATGTCAATTGTTAATATTAATGAACTGTGTACCTCCTCAGCTGAACATTTTATGACCCTTTGTTAACAAGACACCAGCCATGCCTGTTTTAGCCCACTAGGGCACATTACTCTACCAATTCTTTGTGATGATAATTACTGTTTGTATACTTCCTGTGAATTACTTAGTTTAGTAAATAAATGATTTTAAGACAATTGATGTATGGATGATTTTAGTAAAGATTGGGTTCGTGCAGATACAACAATTTACGACGTTTGGAATGAGACTGGACGCGAGGTAAAATACACCATTTAAACCAGAAGATAATTGGCCTATACTATAACAGAATATAATATATAATGTTATAATGTAGGAAAGTTATATTAGGAAAATTATAGCTTTGTAATCTCAATATTTTCCTTGGTGCCCCGATCTCCTAGTTAATTACAATTAAACGATGAATCAGTTTAATCACGTGATAATAATTACAGGGAGTTAATTGATAAACATGTCTTCAGTTTAATGGTACCCCAAAGACACGACAGGTAGAACATGAGGTTGGCCCTTAACTCTGTCTCCAACCATTTGGATAGTAGCCTTCATTGTGCTTTTAACCAGATATATTTTGATGATACACACAATCACAGTAGAAATAAGATCTAAGATTCCTATGATCTCACCCACATTGTTGTTAAATTGAGGTGATTTCTGTCAGGCTTACCACTGTTGGATTGACACATTGGGGGGGGGGGGGGGTTCACAGAGGAAAAAAAATGCCTTACATACCTGTGAGGTTCATTCACTTTGACCTTCCCTCAATGAAGAGTATTCTCTCGAGTCTGTAGGCAAGGATGGCTTTGGTGAGTAAATAAGGAAGTGGCCTTCTTTACTGCAATGGTGGTCAAATAGCTTAGTGGTCTGGTGACATCTCTCTGTATGTCGATGTTGTGATAGCCCGTTCTGATATTTCTTAATTTCTTTCTTTTTATTTTTTTGGGGGGGGATTTGTGTGTGTATTGTTTTGTATTGTTAGGTATTACTGCACTGTTGGAGCTACAGTTGAAGTCGGAAGTTTACATAAACCTTAGCCAAATACATCTAAACTCAGTTTTTCACAATTCCTGACATTTAATCCTAGTAAAAATTCCCTGTCTTAGGTCAGTTAGGATACCCACTTTATTTTAAGAAGGTGAAATGTCAGAATAATAGTAGAGAAAGATTTATTTCAGCTTTTATTTCTTTCATCACATTCCCAGTGGGTCAGAAGTTTACATACACACAAATAGAATTCGGTAGCATTGCCATTAAATTGTTTAACTTGACCCTTTGTTCCAGATTTCCTCCGGAGAGACAAGAAAGTACCAAGGGACTGAGCCTCTCTATCCATTCTTCATTAATGAATTTGCGTACTATGAGAAGGGCATAGCTCTCTCCCTGGCAAGACAGAGAAGTGTGGGGATACCGTCCATCTGGTTGGTTGGAGAGTGAAATAGAACAGGGAAAGAGGAAAAGTGCGCCAGAAGAGGAGGAAGAAATTCAGGAGGAAGAGGAGATGAAGGACGAAGGCTATCAGAAGCTAATGGCGTATGGACAGGAGAGTGACTAACTAAATGGACAATACAAATCAGAGCTAATTTCAAGTTCTTGATATGAACAGTAGATTCAAAACACACCTCAGGAATAAGGTTGTCATGTTAAGTGAGACACATTGTTCAAATGTTATGAACTTCAAAAATTAATAATAAAATCCTTTATTGAAATGACAGCATTTGCTGATAAACGCTTCAATACACACGCACACACACTAACCTAGTATGACATCATCAGCTCACAATTCAACATTTTCCACACTTGCTTGCTACTCCAGGATATCTCTTGGGAGAATAATAAAATACATTCACAATAGATTTACTGAAGCACATACATACCATATCATTTGCCATATGAACTACATTTGAGGCAGGAAAGATGGTAGGCTACCATTTGTTTGATTTGCATTTGCCAGGCAGAAAATATGGTTAGAACCATTTGTTTTAAATATAGAAAAAAAAAGAATCGACATCATTTTGAGAAAGCTTGACTCATCAGCTACTTTAAGTCCACATTCTTTCATAAGTCTTACCTTTCATAACGCATACGTTTTCATGAAACATTGACTGCTGTCATATCATGTATATGAAGACATGCAGACCTTATGGAAACACAATTTAAATGAACATGTTTCCAAGTACTCTATTCTTCTTGACGGTCAAGGGTTGATCAAGGTATTTTTCAGACATTAATCTTCACTTGTGAACAGTTAATTGTACATTGTAGACTAAAATCAGATTAAATATCCAGGCCTACGAATAATGCATTCATTGCAAAGCATTTAAAAATATGATCCAAAAATAACTAGTATTCAAAGAAAAAAGATCATTAACGTTTTTCATACAACCACATTAAATACATTCTTGACATAATAAATTAGTTTTGACAGTTCACAGTTTAATCTTTGCATTTCTTTGATTATTATTAATACAAGCCTGTGCCATAGAAGTGGCATTTGTAGGTGATAGTAGAAATGAATAAATTAAGTAAACCAAAAAGACATATATAACAAAAAGTAACACTATGTAAAATGCAACATAAATCAAAGTAACCACATCTAGTCAATAGTGAGCAATAGTCTACAATGGAATGTAACGTCATGTGTACAAAACAGAACCTTCGTAACAAAGTGACATTGTCCACTATTAACCTAGCTGTAATGTGGGGGTAATAGATTCCTAAGAAGTTCTGCAGAATCTTACAAATCAATCAAAATAATACTCCTGATAAAAGACAAAACAAAACAAATCTCTTAAAATCAACAAATGACATACAAAATATCCAACCACAACAAACAATATGTAACTTTCTATAGTTTGTCACTCAAAAAGGAAATATTTGTAACCTATATTTTTCCATTTGTCCTGGCTATGTCCAGGTTCTTCTAAGGTCGAAATACATTTTGAAATACAGTACCAGTCAAAACCTTCGACACCTACTCATTCAAGAGTTTTCCTTCATTTTTACTATTTTCTACATTGTAGAATAATAGTGAAGACATCAAAACTATGAAATAACACATATGGAATCATGTAGTATCCAAAAAAGTGTTGAACAAATCAAAATATATTTGATATTCTTCAAAGCAGCCACCCTTTGCCTAGATGACAGCTTTACACACTCTTGGCATTCTCTCAACCAGCTTCATGAGGTAGTCACCTGGAATGCATTTCAATTAACAGGTGTGCCTTAAAAGTTCATTTGAGGAATTTCTTTCCTTCTTAATGCGTTTGAGCCAATCAGTTATGTTGTGACAAGGTAGGGGTGGTATACAGAAGATAGCCCTATGTGGTAAAAGACCAAGCCCATATTTTGGAAAGAACAGTTCAAATAAGCAAAGAGAAACGACAGTCCATCATTACTTTAAGACAAGAAGGTCAGTCAATCCGGTAAATGTCAAGAAATTTGAAAGTTTCTTCAAGTGCAGTCGCAAAAACATTCAAGCACTATGATGAACCTGGCTCTCATGAGGACCACCATAGGAATGGAAGACCCAGAGTTACCTCTGCTCCAGAGGATAAGTTCATTAGTTACCAGCCTCAGAAATTGCAGCCCAAATAGATGCTTTACAGAGTTCAAGTAACAGACTCATCTACACATCAACTGTTTAGAGGAGACCATGTGGATCAAGCTTTCATGGTTGAATTGCTGCAAAGAAACCACTACTAAAGGACACCAATAAGAAGAAGATACTTGCTTGGGCCAAGAAACACGAGCAATGGACATTAGACCGGTGGAAATCTGTCCTTTGGTCTGATGAGTCCAAATGTTTTTGGTTCCAAGCGCCATGTCTTTGTGAGACGCAGAGTAGGTCAACGGATGATCTCCGCATGTGTGGTTCCCACCGTGAAGCATGGAGGAGGAGGTGTGGTGGTGCTTTGCTGGTGACACTGTCTGTGATTTATTTAGAATTCAAGGCACACTTAACCAGCATGGCAAGCACAGCATTATGGAGCGATTCGCCATCCCATCTGGTTTGCGCTTAGTAGGACTAGCATTTGTTTTTCAACAGGATAATGACCCAACACAACCTCCAGGCTGTGTAAGGGCTATTTGACCAAGAAGGAGAGTGATGGAGTGCTGCATCAGATGACCTGACCTCCACAATCACCTGACCTCAACCCAATTGACATGGTTTGGGATGAGTTGAACCGCAGAGTGAAGGAAAAGCAGCCAACAAGTGCTCAGCATATGCGGGAACTCCTTCAAGACTGTTTAAAAAGCATTCCAGGTGAAGCTGGTTGAGAGAATGCCAAGAGTGTGCAAAGGTGTCATCAAGGCAAAGGGTGGCTACTTTGAAGAATCTAAAATAGAAAATATATTTTCATTTGTTTAACATTTTTTGGGTTACTCCATGATTCCATATGTGTTATTTCATAGTTTTGATTTCTTCACTATTTTTCTACAATGTAGAATAAGAAAACCCTGGAATGAGTCGGTCTGACCAAACTTTTGACTGGTACTGTACTCAAATGTTTGGACATAACTTCAATCGCCATAAACATATTTCTTTCAGAACGGTTTGATTTTCCAAACATGGGCCAATAACATTTCTTGCTAGTGCATATGAAAGTCGAATGGAAGCAGCTCTGACTGTGGCTGGTTACGGTTTGGAAAGTCTATTATAAATAATTATATGCTTGTTGGTCTAACCAATTGTACATTTTGTTCTGGGTCACTCTGTTTCCCAATTTCAACTCCTCATCCCTACACTAGGCACTTTTATAGATCTGAAATGACTGGCTAAGCAACTGTGTGAAAACAATAGGGTGAAAATCCCAGTAGCCTATCAGAGGGCAAAGATTAGCATTTTCTATATACCTATTCAGTTATTTCAAGATCAACAAGTATCATGTGGTTGGAGTTATGGTTTTGATTTGGAAATGTGCCTATATAAAACAGATAGTCAGGCACCAGCAGACCTGGTCTCTATGCTACCCTGTAGGCAGTCATGCGGTAGTAGTTCTGACTGTGGCTGCGTGCCGCCCACACCAGCAGGGCGGCAGCCATCATGTGCAGCGGGGACGAGATGAGGGCCAGGTAGAGGGACCAGCCCAGGGAGCCGTCCACCTTGTCTGGCAGCACAGAGACCCTGTGGAGGAGATCCATCCCTGCCAGGTAACAGCACACTGTGGCTAGAGTACACAGCCCTGCAGGGAGAGCAGGAGGAAGAGAGGGGGGGGGGGGTCAGGCATATGCTGTTGTATATTTCTAAAAGAAATCAAGGATTTCTTTTTCCTTCAACTACTGTTGTATCAATGGTGAGTCTTAAAACATGATCTCAAGGATAGCTGCATCTGTTTGTTTTTTCACTTTTATTTAACCAGGTAGGCCAGTTGAGAACAAGTTCTCATTTACAACTGCGACCTGGCCAAGATAAAGCAAAGCAGAGCGCCAAAAACAACAGAGTTACACATAAACAAACGTACAGTCAATAACACTATAGAAAAATCTATGTACAGTGTGTGCAAATGTAGAATAGTAGGGAGGTAGGCAATAAATAGGCCATAGAGGTGAAATAATTACAACTTATCATTAACACTGGAGTGATAGATGTGCAGATGATGATGTGCAAGTAGAGATACTGGGGTGCAAAAGAGCAAGAGGGTAAATAATAATATGGGGATGAGGTAGTTGAGTGTGCTATTTACAGATTGGCTGTGTACAGGTTCAGTGATCGGTAAGCTGCTCTGACAGATGATGCTTAAAGTTAGAGAGGGAGATATAAGACTCCACCTTCAGTGATTTTTGCAATTCGTTCCAGTCATTGGCAGCAGAGAACTGGAAGGCGGCCAAAGGAAGTGTTGGCTTTGGGGATGACCAGTGAAATATACCTGCTGGAGCGCGTGCTATGGTGACCAGTGAGCTGAGATAAGGCGGGGCTTTACCTAGCAAAGACTTATAGATGACCTGGAGCCAGTGGGTTTGGCGACGAATATGTAGTGAGGGCCAGCCAACGAGATCATACAGGTTGCAGTAGTGGGTAGTATATGGGGCTTTGGTGACAAAACAGATGGCACTGTGATAGACTACATCCAGTTTGCTGAGTAGAGTGTTGGAGGCTATTTTGTAAATGACATCGCCGAAGTCAAGGATGGGTAGGATAGTCAGTTTTACGAGGATATGTTTGGCAGCATGCATGAATGAGGATTTGTTGCAAAATAGGAAACTGATTCTAGATGTAATTTTGGATTGGAGATGCTTGATGTGAGTCTGGAAGGAGCATTTACAGTCTAACCAGGCACCTTGGCATTTGAAGTTGTCCACATATTCTAGGTCAGAACCGTCCAGAGTAGTGATGCTAGTCGGGCGGGAGGGTGCAGGCAGCAATCGGTTGAAGAGCATGCACTTAGTTTTACTAGCATTTAAAAGCAGTTGGAGGCCACGGAAGGAGTGTTGGCGTTGTCCACATATGGCGTTGAAGCTCGTTTGGAGGATTGTTAGCACAGTGTCCAAAGAAGGGCCAGAAGTATACAGAATGGTGTCGTCTGCATAGAGGTGGTTCAGAGAATCACCAGCAGCAAGCAGCAAGAGCGACATCATTGATATATACAGAGAAATGAGTCGGCTCGAGAATTGAACCCTGTGGCACCCCCATAGAGACTGCCAGAGGTTTGGACAACAAGCCCTCCGATTTGACACACCGAACTCTATCTCAGAAGTAGTTGGTGAACCAGGCAAGGCAGTCATTTGAGAAACCAAGGCTATTGAGTTTGCCGATAAGAATGCAGTGATTGACAGAGTGGAAAGCTTTGGCCAGGTCGATGAAGACGGTAGCACAGTACTGTCTTTTATCGATGGCGGTTATGATATTGTTTAGGACCTTGAGCGTGGCTGAGGTGCACTCATGACCAGCTTGGAAACCAGATTGCATAGTGGAGAAGGTACGGTGGGATTCGAAATGGTCGGTGATCTGTTTGTTAACTTGGCTTTCGAAGACTTTAGAAAGGCAGGGCAAGATGGATATACAGTGGGGGAAAAAGTATTTGATCCCCTGCTGATTTTGTACATTTGCCCACTTACAAAGAAATGATCAGTCTATAATTTTAATAGTAGGTTAATTTCAACAGTGAGAGACAGAATAACAACAAAAAAATCCAGAAAAACGCATGTTAAAAATGTTAAAAAGTGATTTGCATTTTAATGAGGGAAATTAGTATTTGACCCCTCTGCAAAACATGACTTAGTACTTGGTGGCAAAACCCGTGTTGGCAATCAGAGGTCAGACGTTTCTTGTAGTTGGCCACCAGGTTTGCACACATCATAGGAGGGATTTTGTCCCACTCCTCTTTGCAGATCTTCTCCAAGTCATTCAGGTTTCGAGGCTGACGTTTGCCAACTCGAACCTTCAGCTCCCTCCACAGATTTTCTATGGGATTACGGCCTGGAGACTGGCTAGGCCCCGTCCATCGTCCCTTTGATGCGGTGAAGTTGTCCTGTCCCCTTAGCAGAAAAACACCCCCAAAGCATAATGTTTCCACCTCCATGTTTGACGGTGGAGATGGTGTTCTTGGGGTCATAGGCAGCGTTCCTCCTCCTCCAAACACGGTGAGTTGAGTTGATGTCAAAGAGCTCCATTCTGGTCTCATCTGACCACAACACTTTCACCAGTTGTCCTCTGAGTCATTCAGATGTTCATTGGCAAACTTCAGACGGGCATGTATATGTATTCTTGACCAGGGGGACCTTGCGGGCGCTGCTGGATTTCAGTCATTCACGGCGTAGTGTGTTACCAATTGTTTTCTTGGTGACTATGGTCCCAGCTGCCTTGAGATCATTGACAAGATTCTCCCGTGTAGTTCTGGGCTGATTCCTCACCGTTCTCATGATCATTGCAACCCCACGAGGTGAGATCTTGCATGGAGCCCCAGGCCGAGGGATATTGACAGTTCTTTTGTGTTTCTTCCAATTGAGAATAATCGCACCAAATGTTGTCACCTTCTCATCAGGCTGCTTGGCGATGGTCTTGTAGCCCATTCCAGCCTTGTGTAGGTCTACAATCTTGTCCCTGACATCCTTGGAGAGCTCTTTGGTCTTGGCCATGGTGGAGAGTTTGGAATCTGATTGATTGATTGCTTCTGTGGACAGGTGTCTTTTTTACAGGTAACAAGCTGCGGTTAGGAGCACTCCCTTTAAGTGTGCCCCTAATCTCAGCTCGTTACCTGTATAAAAGACACCTGGGAGCCAGAAATCTTTCTGATTGAGAGGGGGTCAAATACTTATTTTTAAAATGCAAATCAATTTATAACATTTTTGACATGCGTTTTTCTGGATTTTTTGTTGTTGTTATTCTGTCTCTCACTGTTCAAATAAACCTACCATTAAAATTATACACTGATCATTTCTTTGTCGGTGGGCAAACGTACAAAATCAGCAGGGGATCAAATACTTTTTTCCCCCACTGTAGGTCTATAACAGTTTGGGTCTAGAGTGTCTCCCCCTTTGAAGACAGGGATGACCGCGGCAGCTTTCCAATCTTTGGGGATCTCAGACGATACGAAAGAGGTAGAATAGGCTAGTAATAAGGGTTGCAACAATTTCAGCTGATAATTTTAGAAAGAGAGGGTCCAGATTGTCTAGCCCGGCTGATTTGTAGGGATCCAGATTTTGCAGCTCTTTCAGAATATCAGCTGTCTGGATTTGGGTGAAGGAGAATCGGGGGGGGGGGGCTTGGGCAAGTTACTGCAGGGAGTGCTGAGATGTTGGCCGGGGTAGGGGTAGCCCGTTGGAATGCATGGCCTGCCGTAGAAAAATGCTTATTGAAATGATTGATAATTGTAGATTTATCAGTGGTGACAGTGTTTCCTAGCCTCAGTGCAGTGGGCAGCTGGGAGGAGGTGCTCTTATTCTCCATGGACTTTACAGTGTCCCAAAACGTTTTGGAATTAGTGCCACAGGAAACAAATTTCTGTTTGAAATAGATGATGATGAGTCGGTTATTTGAATCAGCTGTGTAGTGCAAAGGCAAAAACCAAAACGTGCACAACAATGGGGTCCCTAGGACCGAGTTTGGTAAACGCTAGACTAATGTATGTGACAGCTATCAAATTCACTATTCCACTATAGTAGAACAGAGTTGTGGTTAATAGCCATGGTGCCTAGCACTGAAATGCCCTTCTGGAAACAATGAAGAAGGGTACAACTTATTATAAACTGGGTGGTTCAAGCCCTGAATGCTGATTGGCTGACAGCTGTGGTATATCAGACCGTAAAGCACAGGTATGACAAAACATTTATTTATACTGCTCTAATTACATTGGTAACCAGTTTATAATAGCAATAAGGCACCTCTGGGTTTGTGGTAGATGGCCAATATACCACGGCTAAGGCTCCGCGTTGCACCGTATCTAAGAACAGCCCTTTGCCGTGGTATATTGGCCATATACCACACCCACATGGGCCTTATTGCTTAAGAAGAGAATGATAAGAACAATACAATGTTTAATAAATCCCTCACCAGCCAGTAGGTGGAGCATTCCTATGCCCAGGGTGGGGGTGAGACTGTGGCAGAGGCAGGCACAGAACCCTATCAAGCCTGCCAGCACCACCAGACCTAAGGAGATTAATGGCAGCAGGAACTGGCACCTCCACAAGTCTGCACACAGATAGGGATCCAAGTTAGAACTCAATAGGCAAGCAGTAAAAACTCTCACACACAATTCAGATAGAAAAGCATGAGCATCCAAGTGCATACAATGATACTGTGTCTATTATTGAATATCACAGATGCCAGGTATAAGTTATTCATGCATTGCATAATGCATATCACACAATGTGGGCATAAGACATTAATTACTGAAGTATAGGCATAAGACAGGGTGATCCAACTCTGGTCCTGGAGAGATACAGGGTGATCAAAATCCGGTCCTGGAGAGATACATGGTGATCCAACTCTGGTCCTGGAGAGATACAGGGTGATCCAACTCCGGTCCTGGAGAGATACAGGGTGATCCAACTCCGGTCCTGGAGAGATACAGGGTGATCCAACTCCGGTCCTGGAGAGATACAGGGTGATTCAACTCCGGTCCTGGAGAGATACAGGGTGATTCAACTCCGGTCCTGGAGAGATACAGGATGATTCAACTCCGGTCCTGGAGAGATACAGGGTGATTCAACTCCGGTCCTGGAGAGATACAGGGTGATTCAACTCCGGTCCTGGAGAGATACAGGGTGATTCAACTCCGGTCCTGGAGAGATACAGGGTGATTCAACTCCGGTCCTGGAGAGATACAGGGTGATTCAACTCCGGTCCTGGAGAGATACAGGGTGATTCAACTCCGGTCCTGGAGAGATACAGGGTGATCCAACTCCGGTCCTGGAGAGATACAGGGTGATCCAACTCCGGTCCTGGAGAGATACAGGGTGATCCAACTCCGGTCCTGGAGAGATACAGGGTGATCCAACTCCGGTCCTGGAGAGAATCAGGGTGATTCAACTCCGGTCCTGGAGAGATACAGGGTGATTCAACTCCGGTCCTGGAGAGATACAGGGTGATCCAACTCCGGTCCTGGAGAGATACAGGGTGATCCAACTCCGGTCCTGGAGAGATACAGGGTGATCCAACTCTGGTCCTGGAGAGATGCAGGGTGATCCAACTCTGGTCCTGGAGAGATACAGGGTGATCCAACTTTGGTCCTGGAGAGCTACCGGGTGAATCAATTGTGTTCATATTGTGTTGGAACAAAAGCCTGCACACCCCAATTGTTTTCTAGGCCTGGAGTTGGTTACCCCTGGCATAAGGCATTGAGCATGCATAGCATATCACAGAAGCTGGGTGGGGTAACAGATCAATACATTGCAATTTGCAAAATAAATGAATACAGGCTTACAGGTCCGCAGCATGTCCTCTCCACTGTTGTGATTCCCTGGCTCTTTGTACTTTGGGGTAAACTGCTGTGTTAACGTGAAGGTAACACACTTCATCACCATCTTTGGATCTGAAACAGAGGGGAAATTGAGAGAAAAAAGAAAAAAACATAAATCATGCCCTGACAAACCATGGATTGGATCACCAAATTATTTTTGAGGAAATCCGTGTTGACTGAGTTTATGGGAGGAGATTATGTTGTTAATACCTGACTCCTTGTACCAGTGGGTAAGAGGTGGCACCAGAACGCAGCGCCACCAGAGGCCTATGGTCCCGTTGAGACGGAAGAGCGTGTCACTGTAGGTCTTCTCATCGAATTCCCCGTCCATGAATTCATCATGCAGCGACCGCAGTTCGGATATGTTGGCCTCGCCGCGCACCGAGGGACTGGTGTACTGGTACCAGTGCTGCGTCCCAACCGCTACAGACAGGTACACCGTAGCCAGCACGCTGAGCACACAGCTGATAACCAAAGCCGTGGCATAACGGTTGTCAACCATTGTTTACCAACTGAGAGAGATGTCAAATAGGAGATTATAGCAAAGGCTTCGCTTCGCCTCTTCCTCTCTGATTATAGCTACCGGTGGCGATGGCCCTGTCACTACGTGTTTTCCAATACCCGCGCCAAAGTAGAGTAGGCTCAAGCAACGGTTCAAGAGGCAGTGGGAAATTCTGCGATGTAATATTATCCAATCCACTCAGAAATGGCAAAGATGTAGACTACATAAAACACGCCTTTACAAGCTCCCTTGTTCATATCCAACACTGTTTCAACACTGTAGGTGTCCCTGTCGCGCGCAGCCTAGATGCGCCATCTGTTCGCTTGTCCCACTTCTTAAAAATCACTGCTGCATATGGTGGGTGGGTGGCCTGACGATGCGACAGATTATTTGGCTTCCCCGCCTGTTCTACAAGTACGAAACAAACACATTCTGTTATATCGTACTAAATGAGTAGTAGCGAATAATACATGTGTCATTATTTTCTTTTGCCGGTATCGCCTACACTTGTTTCATGAGGAACAGCACCTGCGAACTTAAGCTTGTTAAGAAAGATTGTAAACACATACATCCATGCGTTTTCCTTTTCCGGCAGGCGGCAGTGGAATGCTGGGTATTATAGTTTTACTCATAGCTCGAAGATAATGTTCTGAGTTGTGAGGCTAACGAAGCCGACTGTAGACTAAAGTCGACCCCCCCCCGCATTTAACCCAACACCGCTCAATCAGAGAGGTGCGGGGGTTCACGTCATCGGCGCACAATGCGCCCCGTTTACATTTTGTGTAAATTATTTAAATTCAAGTTAGGTAGGTTACGATACACATAACTATATGGAAATGAGATATGAACTGAATATATGAACTTAATTTAATGATTTTACCTGTAACCAAAATATGACAAAATAAATAAAAACGTTATTTTGTCTAAGATCTGATGCAGGTTGGTGTTGATTTTGCAGAGTGGGGGTTTGAGTTTTAGGCCTGACTGCAGAAATTAGTAGCCTACCGGTCCTTTAGTGGCTGTGTGATGTGTCACTCGTGACTTTATGAATATGCCTTGTAAATTCAATAGGGAACAGTTGCAAAGCACAACTGATTGTTATAATAGCACCACTACCTTCTCGGTAAACCACTTTACATTCTTGAAGATGAACAATGATGCACAACGTATTTTCATGTAATTTAAAATGAAGTTACTGTCCCAGCCACTTGGTGCCAGATGGACACTAGGTTGATAGCACTTGAACATTCCTTGAAGTCTTGTCATTCATTAAGAGAAATGACACTACACTACAGACAACTCTTCTCTGAGATAAGGACATCCGGTTGCTTTTGTTAGTGATGAGCCCTGATGAAATACTTGCATATTCACAGCACTGTTCAAATTCAAATAGAACCCTATATAAGATTACTTGTAATGTTATTTATGCAATATAATACTCTATAATATAATAAAATGGAATATCCTATAAGTATAACTTTACATTGACTGCTCTCAACGAATACAAATACTATTCTCTGCCAATTATAGGTTTTTGTTTTGGACGCAAGATACACTTGCATCCCATATCAGACAAGTTTACCAACGTTCCAGTGGTTTTAAAGTTCTTATTTTTTGCCCTAATAGTGGTAAGTGGTGTATGTATTTTTTTGTTGTTATTTTATTGTACCCACTGTCTGATTTATGAAGGTCAACAACCATTTGTCTCTTTTCATTTGTGAGTTCTTTGCCTTCTCCCTATGGTGATGGGTGACAAAGGGATTTTACATGTTTATACCCCAGTGAAACAGGAAGCCATGTAATGTCACAATACTGTTCCTTAAACTGAGATAAAAAAAAAAATATTATGTTAATGCAGATTGAATTTTGTTTGATTTGAATTATAAGAATCTTTAGAGCTTTCAATAATTTTGACAGCTCCCTTTTAGAGAGAGAGAAAAAAACGTGTTAAAAATCTCTTTCTCTCAGCAATTGTATTAGTATAAAATAATATAATAATAAAAGAAATTGCGCTACAAAATATAGATTTTTTTCAACAACATTCTTTGCTCATCTTTATACTATTTTGGGAACCGCTAAAGAAAAAAAATACATTTTTGTGTTAACATTCTTGCAACATCATATGAATGTTTTGTTCACCCTGATACAAACCAAGGGTTGGATTGTTTTTATTGGCACTAGATTTATTTCCAGTCCCAGTCCCACAGTTCAGGAAACAGAAACAAAAATGGGAAAATAACCTAAATTATTTGAGGAATACAACTAGATCCGAAAATCAAAAACTGATCTATACTGTTCTGGAACAGAGAGATTATTTTTAAAAGCATGGGAACCGGTTAATAATGTTATTTTATATTCCGGGCATTTATTTCCAGTCTCACAGAAATCACAACAAAGCGCCTATGCAAAGCCCTCACTCTGTCACTCAGAAACATATTCCAGCTTCAGCCTGCCAGCCATTGGGTGTGCGTGTGTGTAGAATACTTGCCCCGCCCCTCTGAAGCGTAGGTTACTGTAGCCTACAGACGATGTTACAAGCATTATTCAGAAATTAGGGAGAGATGTTTAATTAGAGAATAATGGATTTACTTTTTCAAAGCTAGTTAAGTGTACTATAGTTACCACGTTTCAAAGCGGGGAGGGAGCTCCATTCTCAAAAGGAACAGTAATCTGTGCCGCTCTGTCATTTTGTCAACAAAGCAGCATGGTGCACCATCCAATCGGCCCAAGCCCCATGTAATACATTTGTGCCAGATAACTCACACCGGAATCGGCCAGAGCCCCAAGTAATACATTTGTGCCAGATAACTCACACCGGAATCGGCCAGAGCCCCAAGTAATACATTTGTGCCAGATAACTCACACCGGAATCGGCCCGAGCTCAATCCCTGCATCCTAGCCATAAAGTAATGCTGCCGAGGGCAGCCCAGACTCGGGCCACATGACGTCAGCCGAGTCTGACTCTCAGCCGAGTGCCCCGACTCTCAACCGGAATCAACCCAGATCCACTGTGCTAGCTGGGTAATTATGTCACTTTTGTTTTGAGCAGACATCCCCGCAGTATTTGGTATTTTATTAGGATGCCCATTAACTGTAGCGAAAGCAGCAGCTACTCTTCCTGGGGTCCAGACGCAAAACATTCAACATGACATATTACAGAATAGTAATAGACAAGAACAGCTCAAGGACAGAACTATGTACATTTAAAAATGGCACACATATCCTACATATCAATGCATACACACAAAATATCTAGGTCAAATAGGGGAGAGGCATTGTGCCGTGAGGTGTTGCTTTATCTGTTTTTTGAAACCAGGTTTGCTGTTCATTTGAGCAATATGAGATGGTAGGGAGTTCAATGTAATAATGGCTTTGTATAGTACTGTATGCTCTCTTGAATTTGTTCTGGATTTGAAGGCTGTGAAAAGACGTCTGGTGGGGTAAGTGTGTGTGTTAGAGCTGTGTGTAAGTTGACTATGCAAACAACGTTGGAGGTGGCTTATGGTATAGAAATTAACATTCAGTTCTCTGGCAACAGCTCTGGTGGACATTCCTGCAGTCAGCATGCCAATTGCACTCTCCCTCAAAAAGTGATACATCTGTAGCATTGTGTTGTGTGAAAAAACTGCACATTTTAGAGTGGCCTTTTAATGTCCCCAGCACAAGGTGCACCTGTGTAATATGTATGCCGTTTATTCAGCTTCTTGATATGGCAAAGGAGAAACGTTCACTAACAGGGATGAAATACAAATGTGTGCACAACATTTGAGAGAAATAAGCTTTTTGTGTGTATGGAACATTTCAGGGATCTTTTATTTCAGCTCATGAAACAGTGTTTGTTAATTTATTAAATGCACAGCAAAATGTATGTAGTTTTTTTTATGTCTCAGTAAGACTTGGCCAATCTCTCTATTGGCTTGTAGCGGTAATGTGGTTTTGAACATATATCAAAGCTCAGCACTTTACCATTGCTCATATCAGACTTGTTGATATCCAAATAAAGATCCTTATTTTTGTATTCTGGTGTGCTTCTATCATTCATTTGGTAGGTCTGTGCTAGGAATATTTAGTCTGAATGGCAGAATGAGACAAGTTGATAAGGGATAAGGTAAAAATGAGGCCAGATTGTGCTGTCATCATTTACTGTATCAGAACCAGATTGTGCTATCATCATTTACTGTATCAGAACCAGATTGTGCTATCATCATTTACTGTATCAGAACCAGATTGTGCTGTCATCATTTGCTGTATCAGAACCATATTGTGCTGTCATCATTTACTGTATCGGAATCAGATTGTGCTGTCATCATTTACTGTATCAGAACCAGATTGTGCTATCATCATTTACTGTATCAGAACCAGATTGTGCTGTCATCATTTGCTGTATCGGAACCATATTGTGCTGTCATCATTTACTGTATCAGAACCAGATTGTGCTGTCATCATTTGCTGTATCGGAACCATATTGCGCTGTCATCATTTACTGTATCAGAACCAGATTGTGCTGTCATCATTTACTGTATCAGAACCAGATTGTGCTGTCATCATTTACAGTATAGGAACCAGATTGTGCTGTCATCATTTACTGTGTCAGAACCAGGGTTGGGCTGTCATTGTCACGTCCTGACCATAGTAAGATGTTATTTTCTATGGTAGAGTAGGTCAGGGCGTGACAGGGGGTGTTTTTCTATGTTTTTTATTTCTATGTTCATGTTCTAGATATGTATTTCTATGTTGGTTTTGTTTGGGATGATCTCCAATTAGAGGCAGCTGGTCACCTCTGCGTCACGGTTTGTTGTTTTTGTTAGTTCAGTTTATTGTTTATGTATCGCATAGTTTCACAGTGTAAATAAAATGTGGAACGACGCACACGCTGCACTTTGGTCCGCTCATTCCTACAACAACCGTGACAGTCATGGTCTCATCATTTACTGTATCAGAAGCAGGGTTGGGGTCAATTCGTTTTTTTTGGAATGTCCTTCATTAAAACTCATTAATTAAAACTCCATTTAGAATTGGACACAGCAGAATTTGAACTGAATGTGAATTGACGGAAATATAATTTCATGCATTTCAAAGGAATTTAACATAAAACACTTATCACCACAAACAATCCAGATAGTATTTAGCTTGATTCTAATTCAAATACGTCCAACAGTGTTTATGTTATACATAGCATTGGTAATCACGACCCAAACATCATAACTATTCTTGAGCCATTCACCTGGAATCCCCCAGACCAAATCCTAGCACCCTCTTGACCTTTTAAGTCAAACAAGCCTGAAATGCAGCTAGCTATCAGAGGCTTATTGCTGCTTGGTGTTTTTCAGTCTGTTTATTTTCCATATAAACTGTTAGCCATGCTCACTGCACACTTAACATATTTTAACATAGTTGATAACATATTTTAACATAGCTCATAAAATATCTTAACATAGCTGATAACATATTTTAACATAGCTCATAAAATATCTTAACATAGCTGATAACATATTTTAACATAGCTCATAAAATATCTTAACATAGCTGATAACATATTTTAACATAGCTGATAACATATCATAACATAGCTGATAACATAGCTCATAAAATATATTGACATAGCTGATAACATATTTTAACATAGCTCATAAAATATCTTAACATAGCTGATAACATATTTTAACATAGCTCATAACATTCTGAACGATTGTGTGATCACGCTCTCGGTAGCCGATGTGAGCAAGACCTTTAAACAGGTCAACATTCACAAAGCCACGGGGCCAGATAGATTACCAGGATCTGTACTCAAAGCATGCACGGACCAACTGGCAAGTGTCTTCACTGACATTTTCAACCTCTCCCTGACCGAGTCTGTAATACCTACATGTTTCAAACAGACCACCATAGTCCCTGTGCCCAAGGAAGCGAAGGTAACCTGCTTAAATGATTACTGACCCGTAGCACTCACGTCGGTAGCCATGAAGTGCTTTGAAAGGCTGGTCATGGATAACATCAACAGCATCCTCCCGGATACCGTAGACCCACTCCAATTTGCATACCGCCCAAACAGATCTACAGATAATGCAATCTCTATTGCACTCCACACCGCCCTTTCCCACCTGGACAAAGGGAACACCTATGTGAGAACTCTGTTCATTGACTACAGCTCAGCGTTCAACACCATAGTGCCCACGAAGCTCATCACTAAGATAAGGACCCTGGGAATAACCACTTCCCTCTGCAACTTCCTGATGGGCCGCCCCCAGGTGGTAAGGATAGGAAACAACATGTCTGCCACGCTGATCCATAACACTGGGGCCGCTCAGGGGTGTGTACTTAGTCCCCTCCTGTACTCTCTGTTCACCCACGACTGCGTGGCCAGGCACGACTCCAACACCATCATTACGTTTTCTGATGACACAACAGTGGAAGACGTGATCACCGACAACGATGAGACTGCCTATAGGGAGGAGGTCTTATACTATAATGGAAGAATTTTACAATTGAGCTCACAGGATACAATACTTATTTTTGTTTTGAAAATATATAATGATGCATGATTGAGCAATAAGGCATGAGGAGGTGTGGTATTTCAAATCAAATCAAATGTTATATGTCACATACACGTGTTTAGCAGATGTTATTGCAATTTTGTAGCAAAATGCTTGTTTCTAGCTCCAACAGTGCACTAATATCTAACAAGTAATATCTAACAATACACACAATCTAAAGTAAAGGAATGGAATTAAGAATATATAAGTATTTGGACAAGCAGTGTCAGAGCGGCATAAACTAAGATAGAGTAGAATAGGATAGAATACAGTATATACATATGTGATGAGTAATGCAAAATATGTAAACATTAGGCCAATATACCACGGCTAAGGGCTGATTTTACGCACAACGCAGAGTACCTGGCTACAGCCCTTAGCCGTGGTATATTGGCCATATACCACAAACCCAGAGGTGCCTTATTGCTATTATAAACTGGTTACAAATGTAATTAGAGCAGTAACAATACATGTTTTGTCAAACCCGTGGTATACGATCTGATATACCATGTCTGTCAGCCAATCAGCATTCAGGGCTCGAACCACCCAGTTTATAATATAATATAAATACTACAGATACATTATAAATATGATAATAGGTACAGTACTTATATATACACACACACACACACACACACACACACACACACACACACACACACACACACACACACACACACACACACACACACACACACACACACACACACACACACAGTAGAATCCAATTAAATGCAAGGAAATAACAGACAAAATGTTTCCTGTCATAACACTCTTGACGAGTTTAGTTTTTCAGAGATATCGTACGCTTTACATCTACAGTCATCGGTTAATCTGAGCCATTATTGTGGAATGGCATCTAGTGTTTGTCTGGCGAAGATACACATCTGTTTTACTCCAGAGTCTGGGAAGACTCTTTGATGTTGTCGGCATGTTCCATTGATAATGAAGGGGCTGCGTCTTCAAAGTGGCATGCTAACCTGGTATTCCCTTTACAAATTGAAAGAATCATGAACTAGCTACCTGTTTGTCTATATCTAGTTGGGGCGAGGCGAACTGATTAGGAAGCGAGGGGCATTTTGCAAGCAAATATCTCGCACGTGAGAACCAATCAAAGCTCGATCTCTAGGAGAGCGAATAACTAACTGCTGTCCAGACCAGTGGGGCACAACACTCCCTCACTGTGTACCACGTGAGCCTGTGGGGCTGATCTAGTGTAGTCTTGTTCTTCCAGTTTTGTAAAGCCAGATAAACATCACAATTGGAGCCATTCGGTACCTTGTCATCCATTCCATTCATTTAGTTAAAAAATAGTAAACACCATAATGGCCCGAATCGTCACAACAGTAAGACATGTATTACAGATTGTATACTTCCAGAAAAAGCAGACAACCTTACACTGGCACAATATCAGGACTATTGATAACAGAATTACATTATATGGTAAAACAGATACATGATGAAGACTACATTCATAATTGTTTAAATCGTTGAACATTTTGCTCCCAAGTGCTTTATTTAAATCCATTATTCAGGTTTCACCGGTTCAAAATAGAAGTCAAACTAGAAAATAAAATGATGCTCTCATTAGTTTATATCAGCAACAGAGCGAATCAATGTTTTAGTTCATATCAGCAACAGAGTGAATCAACGTTTTAGTTAATATCAGCAACAGAGTGAATCAACAATAACCTTAAGTGCATATTAAATCAAACATGCTTTGTCATTGCATGGAAATAACATTGACTTATGATGGAAACCCATGCACTTACACATTTTGATTGAATAGGCAGTAATTATATCACATCGTTGTGTTCAACTGCCACATAGACTGTATCTTATGTCAGCTTACAAGACTTCATTTCATTTTTGAACACTATTCCAATCATAGGTGGAATTGGGGTAGGGTTTGGAATGTGTGGGAAGTTCTCAAAGTGAAAATATGACTACCAAGTGGGCGTTACCACTGAGACTAATGCTGACTTGACAGTAGCAGAGACAGAACCACCAGAAAGAATGCTGTGAAGAGACTGGTCTTGCTGCTTACTCCACTTGAGGTCACAGCTGGGATGGAAAGAGAAAAAGGAAACATGATCAAATTAAAATATGAGGGTTTTTTTGCCCTGTAATGTGATTAGTGAGACAGCTCATTTGCTAAATACAACTGGAATGCAACTAATGAATTATTATTGATTGATGTAGAGATAATGGCATATGATACAATGGTGTACAAAATACAACAATTATCTCATACAAAAAGTTATGAAACTGATAATAGAATACAATTAAATAAATAAATATGTTAACCTGTGCCGTTGACTTTCACTGAGGAGGGGTCAATGTTGAAACTTTCGATTTTTTGGGCAGCATTTATCAAAACAGTGCCAATCTCCTTGGAATTTGGGACGGAGGAGGAGCTGAATGCTAAATTCATAGTATTGATGATGGATCCAGAGCTGGGAACAAATGAGAGATAACATGATAAAGCTAGATAGAATGTGAGATCAATTTATATCAACATACAAAATGTAACGCAAAAGAAATCACCTGAATTCTGTCACAGTCAAACTGTTGAAAGAGGTGAAAGCTGATTGATAGAAAGGTTCAACCTGGAAGGCAAAACAAGAAACAGATGAAGTTAAAACAAACAACTTCCTGTTGATTAAAAGCTGACTATGTGACTGTATTCTACCCCTCTCGTTAGTACATTCACATCTTCATTGTTTTGGGAGGCTCACCTGAGTTTTAATCAGTAATGCTCGGCTTTGAAAGGCCTGAGAAGATGGGTTTGATAGGTCAGAGGTAAATGTCTCTCCTCTGGACCTGAACACCACAGGCACCTTAGTGAGTGCCACAGCGGTAGTTTCAGTGGTTGTGGTTGTGATGATGGCAGTTGGGATGACAGGAGCAGCCGTTGTAGTTGTTGTGATATTTGTGGTGGGCACTTTGAAGACAAAAGAGCAGAAAAGTTACTGTACAAGCTAATAGTCTGTAGACTTCCGGTTTGGAGCAAGCAGTCGCACTACGCTTCGCTCCACAGGTAATATTACACTTCACTACATTACAACGGCTTGATTTGTTTGATCGGAGCAATTCTTCTTAGCTAGCTACATAGCCGTCTTTGTATCAAAGATAATTGTGTAGTTTAGAGTAATTAGAGTAATTATCGAGGATAGCTATCTTCGTCCTCCTAACGTAGTCAACACTGCTAGCTGCTAGCTAGCTAGTCATCACTGCTTGCTAGCCAACTTCTAGCCAACTTCTACCGACTAGCAGCACTGTAGAAACTATTACATTACAACGTAACGACTTGATTAGTGTGGTGTTAGTGTTAGTTAGCCAGCTACATAGTTGTCTTTGCTGTCTCTGTATCTAAGATAATTGTGTAGTTTGAGTAATTATCGAGGTGAGCTAGCCAGCCGCGACGCGGCGCCAGACTTAGTCAACGCACCTAGTCATCATTAACCCACTGCTAGCTAGCCAACCGTTACCGACTAGCAGCGCTGTAGATACTAATACTTTACAACGGAACGATTTGACTAGTGCAGTGTTAGCTAGCTAGCTACTTAGTTGTCTTTGTCATAGCTTGATAATTGTGTAGTTTAGTAATTACCGAGGTTAGCTAGCCAGCCATCGAGGTTAGCTAGCCAGCTATTTCCGTCCCCCGCGACGCCATTTTTCCTAACCCAGCCAACTATTACCAACGAGCAGCATTGTAGAAACTAAATACATTACAAGGAACGTCTTGATTAGTGTTATGTTAGCTAGCTAGCTACAAAGTTGCTTTGTATCATGACAAGGTGTAGTACTGAAACTATCGAGGTTACCTAGCCAGCTACACGTTCAAAGTCAACAACGCAGCCACTGCTAGCTAGCCTACTCCACCAGCCAGCAGTACTGTATCATTTTCGGCATTTTAGTCAATAAGATTTTTGCAACGTAAGCTTAACTTTCTGAACATTCGAGACGTGTAGTCCACTTGTCATTCCAATCTCCTTTGCATTAGCGTAGCCTCTTCTGTAGCTTGTCTACTATGTGTCTGTCTATCCCTGTTCTCTCCCCTCTGCACAGGCCATACAAACGCTCCACACCGCGTGGCCGCTGCCACTCTAACCTGGTGGTCCCAGCGCGCACGACCCACGTGGAGTTCCAGGTCTCCGGCAGCCTCTGGAACTGCCGGTCTGCGGCCAACAAGGCTGAGTTCATCTCAGCCTATGCTACCCTCCAGTCCCTAGACTTCCTGGCGCTGACGGAAACATGGATTACCACAGATAACACTGCTACTCCTACTGCTCTCTCCTCGTCTGCCTACGTGTTCTCGCATACCCCTGGAGCATCGAGCCAGCGGGGTGGTGGCACTGGAATCCTCATCTCTCCCAAGTGGACATTCTCTCTTTCTCCCCTGACCCATCTGTTTATCTCCTCATTTGAATTCCATGCTGTCACAGTTACCAGCCCTTTCAAGCTTAACATCCTTATCATTTACCGCCCTCCAGGTTCCCTTGGAGAGTTCATCAATGAGCTTGACGCCTTGATAATTTCCTTTCCTGAGGATGGCTCACCTCTCACAGTTCTGGGTGACTTTAACCTCCCCACGTCTACCTTTGACTCATTCCTCTCTGCCTCCTTCTTTCCACTCCTCTCCTCTTTTGACCTCACCCTCTCACCTTCCCCCCTTACTCACAAGGCAGGCAATAAGCTTGACCTCATCTTTACTAGATGCTGTTCTTCCACTAATCTCATTGCAACTCCCCTCCAAGTCTCCGACCACTACCTTGTATCCTTTTCCCTCTCGCTCTCATCCAACACTTCTCACTCTGCCCCTACTCGGATGGTATTGCGCCGTCCCAACCTTCGCTCTCTCTCTCCCGCTACTCTCTCCTCTTCCATCCTATCATCTCTTCCCTCTCCTCAAACCTTCTCCAACCTATCTCCTGACTCTGCCTCCTCAACCCTCCTCTCCTCCCTCTCTGCATCCTTTGATTTCCTCTGTCCCCTATCCTCCAGGCCGGCTCGGTCCTCCCCTCCTGCTCCGTGGCTCGACGACTCACTGCGAGCTCACAGAACAGGGCTCCGAGCAGCCGAGCGGAAATGGAGGAAAACTCGCCTCCCTGCGGACCTGGCATCCTTTCACTCCCTCCTCTCTACATTTTCCTCTTCTGTCTCTGCTGCTAAATCCACTTTCTACCACTCTAAACTCCAAGCATCTGCCTCTAACCCTAGGAAGCTCTTTGCAACCTTCTCCTCCCTCCTGAATCCTCCTCCCCCTCCCCCCCCCTCCTCCCTCTCTGCGGATGACTTCGTCAACCATTTTGAAAAGAAGGTTGACGACATCCGATCCTCGTTTGCTAAGTCAAACGACACCGCTGGTCCTGCTCACACTGCCCTACCCTGTGCTTTGACCTCTTTCTCCCCTCTCTCTCCAGATGAAATCTCGCGTCTTGTGACGGCCAGCCGCCCAACAACCTGCCCACTTGACCCTATCCCCTCCTCTCTTCTCCAGACCATTTCCGGAGACCTTCTCCCCTACCTCACCTCGCTCATCAACTCATCCTTGACCGCTGGCTACGTCCCTTCCGTCTTCAAGAGAGCGAGAGTTGCACCCCTTCTGAAAAAACCTACACTCGATCCCTCCGATGTCAACAACTACAGACCAGTATCCCTTCTTTCCTTTCTCTCCAAAACTCTTGAACGTGCCGTCCTTGGCCAGCTCTCTTGCTATCTCTCTCAGAATGACCTTCTTGATCTTAATCAGTCAGGTTTCAAGACTGGGCATTCAACTGAGACTGCTCTTCTCTGTGTCACGGAGGCTCTCCGCACTGCTAAAGCTAACTCTCTCTCCTCTGCTCTCATCCTTCTAGACCTATCTGCTGCCTTTGATACTGTGAACCATCAGATCCTCCTCTCCACCCTCTCCGAGCTGGGCATCTCCGGCGCGGCCCACGCTTGGATTGCGTCCTACCTGACAGGTCGCTCCTACCAGGTGGCGTGGCGAGAATCTGTCTCCGCACCACGTGCTCTCACCACTGGTGTCCCCCAGGGCTCTGTTCTAGGCCCTCTCCTATTCTCGCTATACACCAAGTCACTTGGCTCTGTCATATCCTCACATGGTCTCTCATATCATTGCTATGCAGATGACACACAATTAATCTTCTCCTTTCCCCCTTCTGACAACCAGGTGGCGAATCGCATCTCTGCATGTCTGGCAGACATATCAGTGTGGATGACGGATCACCACCTCAAGCTGAACCTCGGCAAGACGGAGCTGCTCTTCCTCCCGGGGAAGGACTGCCCGTTCCATGATCTCGCCATCACGGTTGACAACTCCCTTGTGTCCTCCTCCCAGAGTGCTAAGAGCCTCGGCGTGACCCTGGACAACACCCTGTCGTTCTCCACTAACATCAAGGCGGTGACCCGATCCTGTAGGTTCATGCTCTACAACATTCGCAGAGTACGACCCTGCCTCACACAGGAAGCGGCGCAGGTCCTAATCCAGGCACTTGTCATCTCCTGTCTGGATTACTGCAACTCGTTGTTGGCTGGGCTCCCTGCCTGTGCCATTAAACCCCTACAACTCATCCAGAACGCCGCAGCCCGTCTGGTGTTCAACCTTCCCAAGTTCTCTCACGTCACCCCGCTCCTCTGCTCTCTCCACTGGCTTCCAGTCGAAGCTCGCATCCGCTACAAGACCATGGTGCTTGCCTACGGAGCTGTGAGGGGAACGGCACCTCCGTACCTTCAGGCTCTGATCAGGCCCTACACCCAAACAAGGGCACTGCGTTCATCCACCTCTGGCCTGCTCGCCTCCCTACCTCTGAGGAAGCACAGTTCCCGCTCAGCCCAGTCAAAACTGTTCGCTGCTCTGGCACCCCAATGGTGGAACAAGCTCCCTCACGACGCCAGGACAGCGGAGTCAATCACCACCTTCTGGAGACACCTGAAACCCCACCTCTTTAAGGAATACCTGGGATAGGATAAAGTAATCCTTCTAACCCCCCCTTAAAAGATTTAGATGCACTATTGTAAAGTGGTTGTTCCACTGGATATTATAAGGTGAATACACCAATTTGTAAGTCGCTCTGGATAAGAGCGTCTGCTAAATGACTTAAATGTAATGTAAATGTAAATCAAGGCAAAGGGTAGCTAGTTTGAATAATCTAAAATCTAAAATATATTTTGATTTGTTTAACACTTTTTGGGTTACTACATGATTCCATATATGTTATTTCATAGTTGTGATGTCTTCACTATAAATCTAAAATGTATAAAATAGTAAAAATAATGAGTGGGTGTGTCCAAACTTTTGACTGGTACTGTATATTTGCCTCCACCCCCTTTCCATACGTGGAACGGATGTGGGTGGGGCTAGGTCTACATAGAGGTGCTGTTTTCAGAAAATTCACAAAAGCTTTGATGAAGGCCGTTAGGCCGATACGTAAGCTTATTAAATATCAGTGATACTATCAAGAGCAGTGTGCGGTTTCCTTTTTTCCTTCATACTGTATATTAGAAAGATCAACTGCCAAAATGATTGAGACGCTGGTCCAAGGCTGTCACGTACTCCCAGAATCTGATCAAGGATCATTCTCTTTAGGATGTTTGGTTGCTATTATCTGCTATGGTTTCTATGCTTGTACATTGTGTATGTCTATACAGAAGTAGACTCACAGCAGGAAAATGCAAACTTGTAGAGTATTTGAGTTTCAAATAGGCTTCTAAAGTTTTTAATTTCCACTTTAAAATGTCAGACTGGATTTGCCCTAATGAAATATGTATCAATCCCTACAAACAATGTCCAGTTATAAGTCACGTAATAATTCGCATTTCTTGTTGCTGCAGGATTATTTTCCTGCTGTAGCAAACTGGCTCAAATTAAGATCCTACATTGTATGTATGTGTACATATGCACACTGTCTGTTCTGTGTTTTCTTTCTTGATTCATCTCTTCATTTATTCTTTATTTATATTTTTTGTCTGTGTGGTTCCTCCCCCTGGGTACTGCTTGTATGTATTGCTTATCTGTTGTCTTGTATTGAAAATAAATCAAATATTTGTTAACTAGCTGCAGCAGATCCATCCTCTATGGTACCTGGGCCCTAACACTAACCTGGAGTATGGTTCTGGCTACGTTTTGATTGACTGAGGGTTACTTTTTTGTTTTGAATTTCTTTTTTTTATTTTCTTTTTTTGGAGGTTTGAGGTTTTTAAAAGTTTTACTTTTTTCCCTTTTCTATTTTGGATCCCCCCCAATAGGGGGCAGCAATACACCTTTTCAGGATGTTGTCCTCCCAAAATCCCACTGAAGAACTGGAAAGGCAGCATGGGAAATATGCAATTAAGACTTTACACTAAAGGTGTTAATTACCTAACAATGAGAAAGTGTAACGGCATCACCTCTAAGCAAAGTGTTGTTTTAACTCTGAAAATATAGTTCAGCAAGCTACCAATTACTTTACACTGGAACAAGTTGAGCTACACTAAAGCTACTCTTCAAAAATAATGTTTACTTAACTGAAGTTACTATGGAAAAGTAGTTCACTACATCCAAAATACTTTGGACTACAAACTGCAAGACAGATCACTTTGGGGTCATTTGTTAATGTAATTTAGCCTATTAAAGGCAAAAACAATGTTCATGTGAGAATTAGGCAGGTCTGATGCCAAAAATGAAAGGAAATTATCGCCTACTTTTCTCATCAATATTTTTGTGCAAGAAAAGTAGTGTAGTTCCAGTAGTTAGCTATACCACTACATGGCAAGAAATGTAATTAACTACTGAAAACACTACTTAGATATTAATTCGGTGCAACTACCACCAAGATACTGCAAAAAATGTAGTTGAAGGGGGATACCTAGTCAGTTGTCCAACTGAATGTATTCAACTGAAATGTGTCTTCCACATTTAACCCAACCCCTCTGAATCAGAGAGGTGTGGGGGGCTACTTTAATTGACATCCACATCTTCAGCACCTGGGGAACAGTGGGTTAACCAGCTTGCTCAGTGGCAGAATGACTGAATTGTGTCCGCTCAGGGATCTGTTCCAGCAACCTTCCAGATACTGGCCTAACGCTCTAACCACTAGGCTACCAGCCAAACTACATGTAGAGATGTAGGATCTTAATTTCATCACCCTGTTGCAGGAAAACTTCCAAAAATGTCTGTTGCTGCAGGATTATGTTTCTGCTGTGGTAAACTGTCTCAAAGTAAGATCCACCATCTGTAGTTCACTACTCCCCAACACTGGGACCCATATAGACTGTAGAAAACCATTAGATATAACACTCAGATTTTATTCAACACTGGAGAATTTGCTGTGTATAGATTGTTTTCGTTCACCTATCTGGGTTTACTCACCTTTAACAATGATGGTGGTAACATCCACAGAGAGGTTGCCAAAGGTAATGTTTGGATTGGTCACAGCCTCTTTCAGTGTATCGCTAATGTCAGTAAGCTCAGGGACAGATTGAGTGGAGGTCTCGTTGAACACCAGTTGTACCTCCGCCTGTGTTTTTACATCCATACGGGAACGTAAAATAGGTCTGCAAAAGGTCATAAAAAGTCGTGAACAGTGGCATGCCAAAGGTTATAAGAATAGAATGGAATATAATGGAATATTACCTGAATCCAAGAACAATTGTCCGGATGAAAAGGATCCCATATTTTGCTTTGTAGATCACATCAAACTGTGGAATGGTACAAACAGGAGAACATTTTAATGATTTAACAAACAAGAAAAAATATTATATATAATCCTATCCCCATACCGTAGCTAAGCGCTAGTTATTTAAGATAGATATTGGAGAATATAAATGAATCTGTAGTAATCTAGACTAATTGTCACCTGATTAGAACAAATTAAAGATGTACTTTAAAATTTAGATTTTACAACAATCGCCATACATTATTGATGGTCGTACACCCAATAAAAACATACTCTGAGAAATTGGGACTTACCACTGCAGTAATAGTTACTGCAAGTTCTTGGAATTGTGTACTTTGAGGGTCATTTAAAGCTTCTACAAACACTTGTTGTATGACGAAAGACACCAGTGGAGCAGGTTGGAGATGTACAGTTGTTGTTGTAGTTGTAGTTGTTGTTGTACTAGTAGTAGTAGTAGGTGTTGTAGTAGTGGTTGTACTAGTAGTAGTAGTAGGTGTTGTAGTAGTGGTTGGTGCATTGGTTGTTGTGGTAGTTGGAGCTGTGCTGGTAGTTGTTGACAGTGGTGATGTTGTCCTTGACACTGTAGTTGTGGGGGCCACGTATGTAGTGGTTGTAGTTGTGGGCCTAGTTGTAGGAACGGTAGCCGGTACAGTGACAGGTTCTCCAGTTGTTGTGGTGGTCGTACCAGCCACAGGGGTTGTAACAGAAGATGCAGGAGGAACAGTACTTGTTGCAGGAGCAGCTAAGTTCAAAAATAAAATGTCAATTTCCACATCTCTTTAAGGCTGTGTGGCAGTATACCAAAGTCATCGTAATAGATGGGAGTATAACATGATGCTCTTATATTGACATCTAAATCATTAAATGCTGGGCTGTTATGTAATGCACTTCCGGCAGCCTGTAAACAGGCTTCCTGCAACATTTCACATGGACCACTTCAGCTGAAAAGCATTTCTAATGTATACAGTACATTCGGAAATTCAGACCACTTGAATTCCTGCCTGCCCTGAGCCTGCCTGCCATCCTGTAACTTTACTCTTCCTATCTCGATTACTGACCTCTGCCTGACCTGTCCCTGAGCCTGCCTGCCGCCCTGTACATTTGCTCTACCTACCTGGATATTGACCCCTTGACCTGTCTCTTGCCTGCCCCTGTTGGATTAATACACTGTTGTTACTTCAACGTTGTCTGCATCTGGGCCTTACCTGAAACGTGTTAGTACGAACTGGCCACGACTGACCCAGCGGACCCGGGCCAGCTTCTCAACAAGGAGCTCTCCCAAGGAGCCACCATAGGTAGGAACGAGGAATTGCTTCGTGGCCTTATGGAGGGGTCCAAATGTTGGCTGAACGCCATGACCGGGCTTTGGACATTTTGCTGGATCAGTGTCGCCAGCGGAATGTCAATACTGAATCAACACGAAGAGTTGCCTGTATTGCAGGACTCTTGGTCATTTTGTATCCTCTTGTCCTTTAAAAGACCAGGCCCACCGGAGCGAGTACTCTGGTGGGCCATATGGAGAACTTTGCTGCTTCCCTTACTCGCACCCCTTTTCATGCCATTCTACTGTGGGGAAACCAGTCTAAATCTCTTCAGGTCCTCATTGACTCTGGGGCCGACAAGAGCTTTTTGGATGCTACCCTGGCTTCCGATTTGAACATCCCCACTCAGCTCCTCTACATTCCCATAGATGTTAGAGCGCTGGACGGGCGTTCCATAGGCCAGGTCACTCATATTATCACTCCCATCAACCTACGGGTGTCAGGGAATTACAGCAAGACTATTCATTTTCTGCTCATCAAGTCTCCTCACATTCCCATGGATTTGGGATTCTCCTTGCTCCAGCGACACAATTCCCTCATCAACTGGTCTACTGGTGCCATCATGGGCTGGAGTCTGTTCTGCCACCACGATTGTCTGAAGTCAGCGCAACCTCCCCCATGGACACCTTCCTGGGGGCTGGGAAGTTGCCCCAGACTTCTCGCCATTCAGACCTCTCGCGGAGTACCAGGACTTCCAGGTATTCAGCAAGGCCCGGGCCACGTCGCTTCCCCCACACCGACCCTTTGACTGCAGGATTGACCTTCTCCCTAGCACCACGTCGCGCCGGGGATGTCTGTACTCTCTGTCGGGACCGGAGACCAGGGCTATGGAGACCTACATTGGAGACTCCCTAGCTGCAGGTTTTATTCATCCCTCTTCCTCTCCTGCCGGCGCTGGGTTCTTCTTTGTGGAGAAAAATGACAAGACCCTGCGCCTGTGCATTGACTTCCGGGGACTCAATGACGTTACTGTGAAGAACCGTTACCTGCTACCACTAATTTCCTCGGCCTTCGAGTCGCTCCCGGGGGCCACTTTTTTCCAAGCTGGATCTACAAAACGCCTACCACCTGGTGCTGATACGAGAGGGGGATGAATGGAAGATCGCCTTCAACACGGCCAGTAGCCACTACAAGTATCTGTTCATGCATTTTGGCCTCACCAACGCCTCTGCTGTGTTCCAGGCTCTGGTAAATGATGTTCTCTGTGTCATGTTGAACCAGTTCATCTTCATCTACATTTATGACATCCTCTTCTTCTCCTGCTCCCCCACTGTCACACCCTGATATGGTTCACCTGTCTTTGGGATTGTCTCCACCCCCCTCCAGGTGTCGCCCATCATCCCCATTATACCCTGTGTATTTATATATGTGTTCTCTGTTTGTCTGTTGCCAGTTTGTTTAATTCGTTCAAACCTAACATCGTTTTCCCTTGCTCCTGTCTTTGCTATAGTCCCTGTTTAATAGTTTCCCAGTTTTGATCATTCCTGCCTGCCCTGACCCTGAGCCTACCTGCCGTCCTGTACCTTTGCCCCACCTATCTGGATTACAAAATTCTGCCTGACCTGACCCTGAGCCTGCCTGCCATCCTGTACCTTTGCCCTACCTACCTATATTTCTACAACTTGATTGGAGTCCTTCTGTGGTAAATTCAATGATTTGGAATGTCACACACCTGTCTATATAAGGTCCCACAGTTGACAGTGCACATCACAGGAAAAATCAAGCCATGAGGTTAAAGGAATTGTCCTTAGAGCTGCGAGACTGAATTGTGTATAGGCACAGATCTGGGCTAGGGTACCAAAAAATGTCTGCGGCATTTAAGGTCCCCAAGAACACAATGGCCTCCATCATTCTTAAATGGAAGAAGTTCGGAACAGAAGAACATCCATCTCTGCAGCACTCCACCAATCAGGCTATTATGGTAGACTGGCCAGACAGAAGCCACTCCTCAGTAAAAGGCACATGACAGCCCGCTTGGAGTTTGCCAAAAGGAAATTAAAGATATCTCAGACCATGAGAAACAAAGGTTCTCTGGTCTGATGAAACCAAGATTTTACTCTTTGGATTGAATGCCAAGTGTCACGTCTGGAGGAAACCTGGTATCATCCTACAGTGAAGCATGGTGGTGGCAGCATCATTCTGTGGGTATGTTGTTCAGCGACATGGACTGGGACACTAGTCAGGCTTGAGGGAAAGATGAAAGGAGCAAAGTACAGAGAGATCCTTGATGAAAACCTGCTCCAGAGCGCTCAGGACCTCAGGCTGGGGTGAATATTCACCTTCCAACAGGACAATGACCCTAAGCACACAGTCAAGACAATGCAGGAGTGGCTTCGGGACAAGTCTCTTGAGTGGCCAAACCAGAGCCCTGACTTGAACCTTTTCAACATCTCTGGAGAGACCTAAAATAGCTGTGCAGGGACGCTCCCCATTCAACCTGACAGAGCTTGAGAGGATCTGCACAGAAGAATGGGGAACACTCCCCAAAAACAGGTTTGCAATGCTTGTATCATCACCCAAGAAGACTCAAGGCTGTAATCACTGCCAAATGTGCTTCAACAAAGTACTGAAAGGGGGTCTGAATACTTATATCTAAATGTAGTATGTAAATGTTACATTTCAGTTTTAAATGTTTTATTAATTAGCAAACATATCTAAAAACAGTTTTTGCAATGTCATTATTCGGTATTGTGTGTAGATTGATGATGAAAAAAAACATTTAATTAATTTTAGAATGAGGCTGTAACGTAACAAAATGTGGAAAAAAATCAAGGGGTCTGAATACTTTCCAAATGCACTGTAGATGCTACAAACACACGGTTAGTAGCATTAGAATGAGGAAAACTGTGGCATTCTGATACAGAACACTCACATTATTAACAACGTGTATTACAGAGCAAGAGCAGGCAAAGCACAGCTGAAATGTACGTAATTTTATTTGTATTTTTTTATACATACTATTTTAAGAAAAAGGTCAATCAATTGATGGGGACTGATTTATAAGATATTTTAAAGTCAATGTTTGAAAGAAATCATGTCAACAATTACTGTTCCAAATAGATGTGTGATGCTCCAAATATTTTTTTATAATAATTTACCAGATAATAAAATGGAATTGAATTAATAAATGTGTTTACCTGTGCTGTTGACTTTCACTGAGGAGGGGTCAATGTTGAAAGCTGTGATGTTTTGCGCAGCATTTATCAAAACAGTGCCAATCTCCGTGATATTAGGAACAGAGGGGGAGCTGAATGCTAAATTCAGAGTATTGATGATGGATCCAGAGCTGAGAAGAAATGAGCGGTAACATGTTAGATAAAAAGTGAAATGAATTTAAATCAACACACAACATGTAATGCAAAGAAAATCACCTGAATTCTGTCACAGCCAAACTGTTGAGAGAGGTGAAAGCTGATCGATAGAAAGGTTCAAGCTGGAAGGCAAAATAAGAAACAGATGAATTTTAAACAAACAACCCCCTGTCAATTAAAAGCTGACTATGTGACTGTATTCTACCCCTCTCATTAGGACATTCACATCTTAATGTTTTGGGAGGCTCACCTGAGTTTTAATCAGTAATGCTCGGCTTTGAAAGGCCTGAGAAGATGGGTTTGATAGGTCAGAGGTAAATGTCTCTCCTCTGGACCGGAACACCACAGTCACCTTAGTGATTGCAACAGCGGTAGTTGCAGTTGTCGTGGCTGTGATGATGGCAGTAGTGATGACAGGAGTAACTGTTGTAGTTGTGTTTGCATTTGATTTACCAGTTATGGTTGTAGTGGGTGCAGCTGTAACAGTAGTTGTTGATGCACCACTAATTGTCAACATACCAGTGATGACTGAAGTGGGTTCAATAGTTGTTGTCGACATACCGGTAAAGGTTGAAGTGAGTTCTCCAATTGTTGTCAGTGCACCAGTTACAGTTGCAGTGGGTGCAGCTGTAACCATTGTTGTCAACACACCAGTAATGGTTGTAGTGGGTTCAACAGTTGTTATCGACACACCAGTAATGGTTGTAGTGGGTTCAATAGTTGTTATCGACACACCACTAATGGTTGAAGTGGGTTCGCAAGTTGTTGTCAACACACCCGTGACAGTTGTAATGGGTGATGCAGTAACAGTAGTTGTTGATGCATCGCTTGTTGTTGACACACCATTGATGGCTGTAGTGGCTGCGGCTGTAACCGTTGTTGTCAATGCACCAGTCACGGTTGAAATGGGTATATCTGTAACAGTAGTTATTGATGCACCAGTAACAGTTGAAGGGGGTTCAACAGTTGTTGTCAACACACCAGTGATGGTTGAAGTAAGTTCTCCAGTTGCTGTTAGTGCACCAGTTACGGGTGTAGTGGGTTCACCAGTTGTTGTCGATACAGCAGTAACAGTTTTAGTGTGTTCAACAGTTGTTGTTGACAGACCAGTGAAGGTAATTTTGGGTTCACCAGTTGTTGTAGAATAACCAGTGACTGCTCTAGTGGGTTCACCAGTTGTTGTAGAATAACCAGTGACTGCTCTAGTGGGTTCACCAGTTGTTATTGATTCTCTAGTGGCAGTTGTTGTGGGTGCAGCTGTAACCGTTGTTGTCGACACACCAGTGATGGTTTTTCTGGTTTCACCAGTTGTTGTCAACACACCACTGAGGGTTGAAGTGGGTTCACCAGTCATTGTCGACACACCACTGAGGGTTGAAGTGAGTTCTCCAGTTGCTGTCAGTGCACCAGTTACGGGTTTGGTGGGTTCACCAGTTGTTTTTGTCGACTCAGTGATGGTTGTAGTGGGTTCACCAGTTGTTGTCGATGCACCGGTAACAGTTGTTGCGGGTTCACCAGTTGTTGTCAAAACACTCGTGGCAGTTGTAGTGGGTGCTGCAGTATCAGTAGTTGTTGATGCATCACTTGTTGTTGACAAAGCATAGACGGTTGAAGTAAGATCAACAGTTGTTCTTGATTCTCCAGTGACAGTTGTAGTGGGCGCAGCTGTAATCGTTGTTGTCAATGCACCAGTTAAGGTTGTAATAGGTACATCTGTAACCGTTGTTGTCGACACACCAGTGATGGTTTTAGTGGTTTCACCAGTTGTTGTCGACACAGCAGTGACTGTTGTGGATTCACCAGTTGTTTTTGTTGTTTCTGTGACAATTGTTGTGGGTTCACCAGTTGTTGTCAATGCACCAGTGACAATTGTTGTGGGTTCACCAGTTGTTGTAGATGAACCAGTGACAATTGTTGTGGGTTCACCAGTTGTTGTTGATGAACCAGTGACTGCTCTAGTGGGTTCACCAGTTGTTTTTGTTGACTCAGTGATGGCTGTCGTGTGTTCACCAGTTTTTGTTGATGAAAGAGTGACGTATGTGGTGGGTTCACCAGTTGTTGTCGATACACCAGTAACAGTTATAGTGGGTTCACCAGTTGTTGTCGATGAAACAGTGACAGATGTAGTGCGTTCAACGGTTGTTGTCGATGCACCAGTAACAGTTGTTGCGGGATCACCAGTTGTTGTCAAAAGACCCGTGGCAGTTGTAGTGGTTGCTGCAGTAACAGTAGTTGTTGATGAATCACTTGTTTTTGACACAAAATTGACGATTGAAGGAAGATCAACAGTTGTTGTTGATTCTCCAGTGACCGTTGTAGTGGGTGCAGCTGTAATCGCTGTTGTCAATGCACCAGTTAAGGTTGTAATGGGTACATCTGTAACCGTTGTTGTCGACACACCAGTGATGGTTGTAGTGGTTTCACCAGTTATTGTCGACACACCACTGAGGGTTGAAGTGAGTTCTCCAGTTGCTGTCAGTGCACCAGTTACGGGTTTGGTGGGTTCACCAGTTGTTGTCAACACACCCGTGAAGGTCGTACTGAGTTCACCAGTTGTTGTCAACACACCCGTGAATGTTGTAGTAGGTGATGCAGCTACAGCTGTTGTTGATGCATAACTTGTTGTCGACACACCAGTGATGGTTGTATTGGTTTCACCAGATATTGTCGACACACCAGTGATGGTTGTAGTGGGTTCACCAGTTGTTGTAGAAACAACACTGAAAGTTGTAGTGGGTTCAACATTTGCTGTCGATGCAACAATAATGTTTGTAGTGGGTTCACCATTTGTTTTTGTTGACTCAGTGATGGTTGTAGTGGGTTCACCAGTTGTTGTTGATGAAACAGTGATTGATGTAGTGGGTTTACCAGTTGTTGTCGATGCACCAGTAACAGCTATAGTGGGTTCACCAGTTGTTGTTGCTGAAACAGTGACAGTTGTAGTGGATGCAGCTGTAATCGTTGTTGTCAATGCACCAGCTTTGGTTGTAATGGGTACATCTGTAACCGTTGTTGTCGACACACCAGTGATGGTTTTAGTGGGTTCACCAGTTGTTGTCGATGAACCTGTAACAGTTGTTGCGGGATCACCAGTTGTTGTCAAAAGACCCGTGGCAGTTGTAGTGGTTGCTGCAGTAAAAGTAGTTGTTGATGAATCACTTGTTGTTGACACAAAATTGACGATTGAAGGAAGATCAACAGTTGTTGTTGATTCTCCAGTGACAGTTGTAGTGGGTGCAGCTGTAATCGCTGTTGTCAATGCACCAGTTAAGGTTGTAATGGGTACATCTGTAACCGTTGTTGTCGACACACCAGTGACGGTTTTAGTGGTTTCACCAGTTATTGTCGACACACCACTGAGGGTTGAAGTGAGTTCTCCAGTTGCTGTCAGTGCACCAGTTACGGGTTTGGTGGGTTCACCAGTTGTTGTCAACACACCCGTGAAGGTCGTACTGAGTTCACCAGTTGTTGTCAACACACCCGTGAATGTTGAAGTAGGTGATGCAGTTACAGCTGTTGTTGATGCACAACTTGTTGTCGACACAGCAGTGATGGTTGTATTGGTTTCACCAGATATTGTCGACACACCAGTGATGGTTGTAGTGGGTTCACCAGTTGTTGTTGTCAACAAACCCGTGAATGTTGAAGTAGGTGAGGCAGTTACAGCTGTTGTTGATGCACAACTTGTTGTCGACACACCAGTGATGGTTGTATTGGTTTCACCAGATATTGTCGACACACCAGTGATGGTTGTAGTGGGTTCACCAGTTGTTGTCGAAACAACACTGACAGTCGTAGTGGGTTCAACATTTGCTGTCGATGCAACAATAATGTTTGTAGTGGGTTCACCAGTTGTTGTAGTCACAACACTGACGGTCGTAGTGGATTCGCTAGTAGTTGTCGATGCACCAGTCACAGTTGTACTGGGTTCACCAGTTGTTTTTATTGTTTCTGTGACAATTGTTATGGCTTCACCAGTTGTTGTTGATGAATCAGTGAAGGCTCTAGTGGGTTCACCAGTTGTTGTTGATGAAACAGTGATGGATGTAGTTGGTTCAACAGTTGTTGTCGATGCACCGGTAACAGTTATAGTGGGTTCACCAGTTGTTCTTGATTCTCCAGTGACAGTTGTAGTGGGTGCAGCTGTAATCGTTGTTGTCAATGCACCAGCTTCGGTTGTAATGGGTACATCTGTAACCGTTGTTGTCGACACACCAGTGATGGTTTTTGTGGTTTCACCAGTCATTGTCGACACACCACTGAGGGTTGTAGTGGGTTCACCAGTCATTGTCGACACACCACTGAGGGTTGTAGTGGGTTCACCAGTTGTTGTTGATGCACCAATAACAGTTATAGTGGGTTTACCAGTTGTTGTTGATGAAATTGATTTAGTTGGTTCACCATTGGTTGTCGATGAAACAGTGACAGATGTAGCGGTTTCACCAGTTGTTGTCAACACACCAGTGACTGTTGTAGTGGGTTCATCAGTTGTTTTTGTCGACTCAGTGATGGTTGTAGTGGGTTCACCAGTTGTTGTCGATGCACCGGTAACAGTTGTTGCGGGTTCACCAGTTGTTGTCAAAACACTCGTGGCAGTTGTAGTGGGTGCTGCAGTATCAGTAGTTGTTGATGCATCACTTGTTGTTGACAAAGCATAGACGGTTGAAGTAAGATCAACAGTTGTTCTTGATTCTCCAGTGACAGTTGTAGTGGGCGCAGCTGTAATCGTTGTTGTCAATGCACCAGTTAAGGTTGTAATAGGTACATCTGTAACCGTTGTTGTCGACACACCAGTGATGGTTTTAGTGGTTTCACCAGTTGTTGTCGACACAGCAGTGACTGTTGTGGATTCACCAGTTGTTTTTGTTGTTTCTGTGACAATTGTTGTGGGTTCACCAGTTGTTGTCAATGCACCAGTGACAATTGTTGTGGGTTCACCAGTTGTTGTAGATGAACCAGTGACAATTGTTGTGGGTTCACCAGTTGTTGTTGATGAACCAGTGACTGCTCTAGTGGGTTCACCAGTTGTTTTTGTTGACTCAGTGATGGCTGTCGTGTGTTCACCAGTTTTTGTTGATGAAAGAGTGACGTATGTGGTGGGTTCACCAGTTGTTGTCGATACACCAGTAACAGTTATAGTGGGTTCACCAGTTGTTGTCGATGAAACAGTGACAGATGTAGTGCGTTCAACGGTTGTTGTCGATGCACCAGTAACAGTTGTTGCGGGATCACCAGTTGTTGTCAAAAGACCCGTGGCAGTTGTAGTGGTTGCTGCAGTAAAAGTAGTTGTTGATGAATCACTTGTTGTTGACACAAAATTGACGATTGAAGGAAGATCAACAGTTGTTGTTGATTCTCCAGTGACAGTTGTAGTGGGTGCAGCTGTAATCGCTGTTGTCAATGCACCAGTTAAGGTTGTAATGGGTACATCTGTAACCGTTGTTGTCGACACACCAGTGACGGTTTTAGTGGTTTCACCAGTTATTGTCGACACACCACTGAGGGTTGAAGTGAGTTCTCCAGTTGCTGTCAGTGCACCAGTTACGGGTTTGGTGGGTTCACCAGTTGTTGTCAACACACCCGTGAAGGTCGTACTGAGTTCACCAGTTGTTGTCAACACACCCGTGAATGTTGAAGTAGGTGATGCAGTTACAGCTGTTGTTGATGCACAACTTGTTGTCGACACAGCAGTGATGGTTGTATTGGTTTCACCAGATATTGTCGACACACCAGTGATGGTTGTAGTGGGTTCACCAGTTGTTGTTGTCAACAAACCCGTGAATGTTGAAGTAGGTGAGGCAGTTACAGCTGTTGTTGATGCACAACTTGTTGTCGACACACCAGTGATGGTTGTATTGGTTTCACCAGATATTGTCGACACACCAGTGATGGTTGTAGTGGGTTCACCAGTTGTTGTCGAAACAACACTGACAGTCGTAGTGGGTTCAACATTTGCTGTCGATGCAACAATAATGTTTGTAGTGGGTTCACCAGTTGTTGTAGTCACAACACTGACGGTCGTAGTGGATTCGCTAGTAGTTGTCGATGCACCAGTCACAGTTGTACTGGGTTCACCAGTTGTTTTTATTGTTTCTGTGACAATTGTTATGGCTTCACCAGTTGTTGTTGATGAATCAGTGAAGGCTCTAGTGGGTTCACCAGTTGTTGTTGATGAAACAGTGATGGATGTAGTTGGTTCAACAGTTGTTGTCGATGCACCGGTAACAGTTATAGTGGGTTCACCAGTTGTTCTTGATTCTCCAGTGACAGTTGTAGTGGGTGCAGCTGTAATCGTTGTTGTCAATGCACCAGCTTTGGTTGTAATGGGTACATCTGTAACCGTTGTTGTCGACACACCAGTGATGGTTTTTGTGGTTTCACCAGTCATTGTCGACACACCACTGAGGGTTGTAGTGGGTTCACCAGTCATTGTCGACACACCACTGAGGGTTGTAGTGGGTTCACCAGTTGTTGTTGACGCACCAATAACAGTTATAGTGGGTTTACCAGTTGTTGTTGATGAAATTGATTTAGTGGGTTCACCATTGGTTGTCGATGAAACAGTGACAGATGTAGCGGTTTCACCAGTTGTTGTCAACACACCAGTGACTGTTGTAGTGGGTTCATCAGTGGTTTTTGTCGACTCAGTGATGGTTGTAGTGGGTTCACCAGTTGTTGTCGATGCACCGGTAACAGTTGTTGCGGGTTCACCAGTTGTTGTCAAAACACTCGTGGCAGTTGTAGTGGGTGCTGCAGTATCAGTAGTTGTTGATGCATCACTTGTTGTTGACAAAGCATAGACGGTTGAAGTAAGATCAACAGTTGTTCTTGATTCTCCAGTGACAGTTGTAGTGGGCGCAGCTGTAATCGTTGTTGTCAATGCACCAGTTAAGGTTGTAATAGGTACATCTGTAACCGTTGTTGTCGACACACCAGTGATGGTTTTAGTGGTTTCACCAGTTGTTGTCGACACAGCAGTGACTGTTGTGGATTCACCAGTTGTTTTTGTTGTTTCTGTGACAATTGTTGTGGGTTCACCAGTTGTTGTCAATGCACCAGTGACAATTGTTGTGGGTTCACCAGTTGTTGTAGATGAACCAGTGACAATTGTTGTGGGTTCACCAGTTGTTGTTGATGAACCAGTGACTGCTCTAGTGGGTTCACCAGTTGTTTTTGTTGACTCAGTGATGGCTGTCGTGTGTTCACCAGTTTTTGTTGATGAAAGAGTGACGTATGTGGTGGGTTCACCAGTTGTTGTCGATACACCAGTAACAGTTATAGTGGGTTCACCAGTTGTTGTCGATGAAACAGTGACAGATGTAGTGCGTTCAACGGTTGTTGTCGATGCACCAGTAACAGTTGTTGCGGGATCACCAGTTGTTGTCAAAAGACCCGTGGCAGTTGTAGTGGTTGCTGCAGTAACAGTAGTTGTTGATGAATCACTTGTTTTTGACACAAAATTGACGATTGAAGGAAGATCAACAGTTGTTGTTGATTCTCCAGTGACCGTTGTAGTGGGTGCAGCTGTAATCGCTGTTGTCAATGCACCAGTTAAGGTTGTAATGGGTACATCTGTAACCGTTGTTGTCGACACACCAGTGATGGTTTTAGTGGGTTCACCAGTTGTTGTCGATGAACCTGTAACAGTTGTTGCGGGATCACCAGTTGTTGTCAAAAGACCCGTGGCAGTTGTAGTGGTTGCTGCAGTAAAAGTAGTTGTTGATGAATCACTTGTTGTTGACACAAAATTGACGATTGAAGGAAGATCAACAGTTGTTGTTGATTCTCCAGTGACCGTTGTAGTGGGTGCAGCTGTAATCGCTGTTGTCAATGCACCAGTTAAGGTTGTAATGGGTACATCTGTAACCGTTGTTGTCGACACACCAGTGACGGTTTTAGTGGTTTCACCAGTTATTGTCGACACACCACTGAGGGTTGAAGTGAGTTCTCCAGTTGCTGTCAGTGCACCAGTTACGGGTTTGGTGGGTTCACCAGTTGTTGTCAACACACCCGTGAAGGTCGTACTGAGTTCACCAGTTGTTGTCAACACACCCGTGAATGTTGAAGTAGGTGATGCAGTTACAGCTGTTGTTGATGCACAACTTGTTGTCGACACAGCAGTGATGGTTGTATTGGTTTCACCAGATATTGTCGACACACCAGTGATGGTTGTAGTGGGTTCACCAGTTGTTGTTGTCAACAAACCCGTGAATGTTGAAGTAGGTGAGGCAGTTACAGCTGTTGTTGATGCACAACTTGTTGTCGACACACCAGTGATGGTTGTATTGGTTTCACCAGATATTGTCGACACACCAGTGATGGTTGTAGTGGGTTCACCAGTTGTTGTCGAAACAACACTGACAGTCGTAGTGGGTTCAACATTTGCTGTCGATGCAACAATAATGTTTGTAGTGGGTTCACCAGTTGTTGTAGTCACAACACTGACGGTCGTAGTGGATTCGCTAGTAGTTGTCGATGCACCAGTCACAGTTGTACTGGGTTCGCCAGTTGTTTTTATTGTTTCTGTGACAATTGTTATGGCTTCACCAGTTGTTGTTGATGAATCAGTGAAGGCTCTAGTGGGTTCACCAGTTGTTGTTGATGAAACAGTGATGGATGTAGTTGGTTCAACAGTTGTTGTCGATGCACCGGTAACAGTTATAGTGGGTTCACCAGTTGTTCTTGATTCTCCAGTGACAGTTGTAGTGGGTGCAGCTGTAATCGTTGTTGTCAATGCACCAGCTTTGGTTGTAATGGGTACATCTGTAACCGTTGTTGTCGACACACCAGTGATGGTTTTTGTGGTTTCACCAGTCATTGTCGACACACCACTGAGGGTTGTAGTGGGTTCACCAGTCATTGTCGACACACCACTGAGGGTTGTAGTGGGTTCACCAGTTGTTGTTGATGCACCAATAACAGTTATAGTGGGTTTACCAGTTGTTGTTGATGAAATTGATTTAGTGGGTTCACCATTGGTTGTCGATGAAACAGTGACAGATGTAGCGGTTTCACCAGTTGTTGTCAACACACCAGTGACTGTTGTAGTGGGTTCATCAGTTGTTTTTGTCGACTCAGTGATGGTTGTAGTGGGTTCACCAGTTGTTGTCGATGCACCGGTAACAGTTGTTGCGGGTTCACCAGTTGTTGTCAAAACACTCGTGGCAGTTGTAGTGGGTGCTGCAGTATCAGTAGTTGTTGATGCATCACTTGTTGTTGACAAAGCATAGACGGTTGAAGTAAGATCAACAGTTGTTCTTGATTCTCCAGTGACAGTTGTAGTGGGCGCAGCTGTAATCGTTGTTGTCAATGCACCAGTTAAGGTTGTAATAGGTACATCTGTAACCGTTGTTGTCGACACACCAGTGATGGTTTTAGTGGTTTCACCAGTTGTTGTCGACACAGCAGTGACTGTTGTGGATTCACCAGTTGTTTTTGTTGTTTCTGTGACAATTGTTGTGGGTTCACCAGTTGTTGTCAATGCACCAGTGACAATTGTTGTGGGTTCACCAGTTGTTGTAGATGAACCAGTGACAATTGTTGTGGGTTCACCAGTTGTTGTTGATGAACCAGTGACTGCTCTAGTGGGTTCACCAGTTGTTTTTGTTGACTCAGTGATGGCTGTCGTGTGTTCACCAGTTTTTGTTGATGAAAGAGTGACGTATGTGGTGGGTTCACCAGTTGTTGTCGATACACCAGTAACAGTTATAGTGGGTTCACCAGTTGTTGTCGATGAAACAGTGACAGATGTAGTGCGTTCAACGGTTGTTGTCGATGCACCAGTAACAGTTGTTGCGGGATCACCAGTTGTTGTCAAAAGACCCGTGGCAGTTGTAGTGGTTGCTGCAGTAACAGTAGTTGTTGATGAATCACTTGTTTTTGACACAAAATTGACGATTGAAGGAAGATCAACAGTTGTTGTTGATTCTCCAGTGACCGTTGTAGTGGGTGCAGCTGTAATCGCTGTTGTCAATGCACCAGTTAAGGTTGTAATGGGTACATCTGTAACCGTTGTTGTCGACACACCAGTGATGGTTTTAGTGGGTTCACCAGTTGTTGTCGATGAACCTGTAACAGTTGTTGCGGGATCACCAGTTGTTGTCAAAAGACCCGTGGCAGTTGTAGTGGTTGCTGCAGTAAAAGTAGTTGTTGATGAATCACTTGTTGTTGACACAAAATTGACGATTGAAGGAAGATCAACAGTTGTTGTTGATTCTCCAGTGACCGTTGTAGTGGGTGCAGCTGTAATCGCTGTTGTCAATGCACCAGTTAAGGTTGTAATGGGTACATCTGTAACCGTTGTTGTCGACACACCAGTGACGGTTTTAGTGGTTTCACCAGTTATTGTCGACACACCACTGAGGGTTGAAGTGAGTTCTCCAGTTGCTGTCAGTGCACCAGTTACGGGTTTGGTGGGTTCACCAGTTGTTGTCAACACACCCGTGAAGGTCGTACTGAGTTCACCAGTTGTTGTCAACACACCCGTGAATGTTGAAGTAGGTGATGCAGTTACAGCTGTTGTTGATGCACAACTTGTTGTCGACACAGCAGTGATGGTTGTATTGGTTTCACCAGATATTGTCGACACACCAGTGATGGTTGTAGTGGGTTCACCAGTTGTTGTTGTCAACAAACCCGTGAATGTTGAAGTAGGTGAGGCAGTTACAGCTGTTGTTGATGCACAACTTGTTGTCGACACACCAGTGATGGTTGTATTGGTTTCACCAGATATTGTCGACACACCAGTGATGGTTGTAGTGGGTTCACCAGTTGTTGTCGAAACAACACTGACAGTCGTAGTGGGTTCAACATTTGCTGTCGATGCAACAATAATGTTTGTAGTGGGTTCACCAGTTGTTGTAGTCACAACACTGACGGTCGTAGTGGATTCGCTAGTAGTTGTCGATGCACCAGTCACAGTTGTACTGGGTTCACCAGTTGTTTTTATTGTTTCTGTGACAATTGTTATGGCTTCACCAGTTGTTGTTGATGAATCAGTGAAGGCTCTAGTGGGTTCACCAGTTGTTGTTGATGAAACAGTGATGGATGTAGTTGGTTCAACAGTTGTTGTCGATGCACCGGTAACAGTTATAGTGGGTTCACCAGTTGTTCTTGATTCTCCAGTGACAGTTGTAGTGGGTGCAGCTGTAATCGTTGTTGTCAATGCACCAGCTTTGGTTGTAATGGGTACATCTGTAACCGTTGTTGTCGACACACCAGTGATGGTTTTTGTGGTTTCACCAGTCATTGTCGACACACCACTGAGGGTTGTAGTGGGTTCACCAGTCATTGTCGACACACCACTGAGGGTTGTAGTGGGTTCACCAGTTGTTGTTGATGCACCAATAACAGTTATAGTGGGTTTACCAGTTGTTGTTGATGAAATTGATTTAGTGGGTTCACCATTGGTTGTCGATGAAACAGTGACAGATGTAGCGGTTTCACCAGTTGTTGTCAACACACCAGTGACTGTTGTAGTGGGTTCATCAGTTGTTTTTGTCGACTCAGTGATGGTTGTAGTGGGTTCACCAGTTGTTGTCGATGCACCGGTAACAGTTGTTGCGGGTTCACCAGTTGTTGTCAAAACACTCGTGGCAGTTGTAGTGGGTGCTGCAGTATCAGTAGTTGTTGATGCATCACTTGTTGTTGACAAAGCATAGACGGTTGAAGTAAGATCAACAGTTGTTCTTGATTCTCCAGTGACAGTTGTAGTGGGCGCAGCTGTAATCGTTGTTGTCAATGCACCAGTTAAGGTTGTAATAGGTACATCTGTAACCGTTGTTGTCGACACACCAGTGATGGTTTTAGTGGTTTCACCAGTTGTTGTCGACACAGCAGTGACTGTTGTGGATTCACCAGTTGTTTTTGTTGTTTCTGTGACAATTGTTGTGGGTTCACCAGTTGTTGTCAATGCACCAGTGACAATTGTTGTGGGTTCACCAGTTGTTGTAGATGAACCAGTGACAATTGTTGTGGGTTCACCAGTTGTTGTTGATGAACCAGTGACTGCTCTAGTGGGTTCACCAGTTGTTTTTGTTGACTCAGTGATGGCTGTCGTGTGTTCACCAGTTTTTGTTGATGAAAGAGTGACGTATGTGGTGGGTTCACCAGTTGTTGTCGATACACCAGTAACAGTTATAGTGGGTTCACCAGTTGTTGTCGATGAAACAGTGACAGATGTAGTGCGTTCAACGGTTGTTGTCGATGCACCAGTAACAGTTGTTGCGGGATCACCAGTTGTTGTCAAAAGACCCGTGGCAGTTGTAGTGGTTGCTGCAGTAACAGTAGTTGTTGATGAATCACTTGTTTTTGACACAAAATTGACGATTGAAGGAAGATCAACAGTTGTTGTTGATTCTCCAGTGACCGTTGTAGTGGGTGCAGCTGTAATCGCTGTTGTCAATGCACCAGTTAAGGTTGTAATGGGTACATCTGTAACCGTTGTTGTCGACACACCAGTGATGGTTTTAGTGGGTTCACCAGTTGTTGTCGATGAACCTGTAACAGTTGTTGCGGGATCACCAGTTGTTGTCAAAAGACCCGTGGCAGTTGTAGTGGTTGCTGCAGTAAAAGTAGTTGTTGATGAATCACTTGTTGTTGACACAAAATTGACGATTGAAGGAAGATCAACAGTTGTTGTTGATTCTCCAGTGACCGTTGTAGTGGGTGCAGCTGTAATCGCTGTTGTCAATGCACCAGTTAAGGTTGTAATGGGTACATCTGTAACCGTTGTTGTCGACACACCAGTGACGGTTTTAGTGGTTTCACCAGTTATTGTCGACACACCACTGAGGGTTGAAGTGAGTTCTCCAGTTGCTGTCAGTGCACCAGTTACGGGTTTGGTGGGTTCACCAGTTGTTGTCAACACACCCGTGAAGGTCGTACTGAGTTCACCAGTTGTTGTCAACACACCCGTGAATGTTGAAGTAGGTGATGCAGTTACAGCTGTTGTTGATGCACAACTTGTTGTCGACACAGCAGTGATGGTTGTATTGGTTTCACCAGATATTGTCGACACACCAGTGATGGTTGTAGTGGGTTCACCAGTTGTTGTTGTCAACAAACCCGTGAATGTTGAAGTAGGTGAGGCAGTTACAGCTGTTGTTGATGCACAACTTGTTGTCGACACACCAGTGATGGTTGTATTGGTTTCACCAGATATTGTCGACACACCAGTGATGGTTGTAGTGGGTTCACCAGTTGTTGTCGAAACAACACTGACAGTCGTAGTGGGTTCAACATTTGCTGTCGATGCAACAATAATGTTTGTAGTGGGTTCACCAGTTGTTGTAGTCACAACACTGACGGTCGTAGTGGATTCGCTAGTAGTTGTCGATGCACCAGTCACAGTTGTACTGGGTTCACCAGTTGTTTTTATTGTTTCTGTGACAATTGTTATGGCTTCACCAGTTGTTGTTGATGAATCAGTGAAGGCTCTAGTGGGTTCACCAGTTGTTGTTGATGAAACAGTGATGGATGTAGTTGGTTCAACAGTTGTTGTCGATGCACCGGTAACAGTTATAGTGGGTTCACCAGTTGTTCTTGATTCTCCAGTGACAGTTGTAGTGGGTGCAGCTGTAATCGTTGTTGTCAATGCACCAGCTTTGGTTGTAATGGGTACATCTGTAACCGTTGTTGTCGACACACCAGTGATGGTTTTTGTGGTTTCACCAGTCATTGTCGACACACCACTGAGGGTTGTAGTGGGTTCACCAGTCATTGTCGACACACCACTGAGGGTTGTAGTGGGTTCACCAGTTGTTGTTGATGCACCAATAACAGTTATAGTGGGTTTACCAGTTGTTGTTGATGAAATTGATTTAGTGGGTTCACCATTGGTTGTCGATGAAACAGTGACAGATGTAGCGGTTTCACCAGTTGTTGTCAACACACCAGTGACTGTTGTAGTGGGTTCATCAGTTGTTTTTGTCGACTCAGTGATGGTTGTAGTGGGTTCACCAGTTGTTGTCGATGCACCGGTAACAGTTGTTGCGGGTTCACCAGTTGTTGTCAAAACACTCGTGGCAGTTGTAGTGGGTGCTGCAGTATCAGTAGTTGTTGATGCATCACTTGTTGTTGACAAAGCATAGACGGTTGAAGTAAGATCAACAGTTGTTCTTGATTCTCCAGTGACAGTTGTAGTGGGCGCAGCTGTAATCGTTGTTGTCAATGCACCAGTTAAGGTTGTAATAGGTACATCTGTAACCGTTGTTGTCGACACACCAGTGATGGTTTTAGTGGTTTCACCAGTTGTTGTCGACACAGCAGTGACTGTTGTGGATTCACCAGTTGTTTTTGTTGTTTCTGTGACAATTGTTGTGGTTTCACCAGTTGTTGTCAATGCACCAGTGACAATTGTTGTGGGTTCACCAGTTGTTGTAGATGAACCAGTGACAATTGTTGTGGGTTCACCAGTTGTTGTTGATGAACCAGTGACTGCTCTAGTGGGTTCACCAGTTGTTTTTGTTGACTCAGTGATGGCTGTCGTGTGTTCACCAGTTTTTGTTGATGAAAGAGTGACGTATGTGGTGGGTTCACCAGTTGTTGTCGATACACCAGTAACAGTTATAGTGGGTTCACCAGTTGTTGTCGATGAAACAGTGACAGATGTAGTGCGTTCAACGGTTGTTGTCGATGCACCAGTAACAGTTGTTGCGGGATCACCAGTTGTTGTCAAAAGACCCGTGGCAGTTGTAGTGGTTGCTGCAGTAACAGTAGTTGTTGATGAATCACTTGTTTTTGACACAAAATTGACGATTGAAGGAAGATCAACAGTTGTTGTTGATTCTCCAGTGACAGTTGTAGTGGGTGCAGCTGTAATCGCTGTTGTCAATGCACCAGTTAAGGTTGTAATGGGTACATCTGTAACCGTTGTTGTCGACACACCAGTGATGGTTGTAGTGGTTTCACCAGTTATTGTCGACACACCACTGAGGGTTGAAGTGAGTTCTCCAGTTGCTGTCAGTGCACCAGTTACGGGTTTGGTGGGTTCACCAGTTGTTGTCAACACACCCGTGAAGGTCGTATTGAGTTCACCAGTTGTTGTCAACACACCCGTGAATGTTGAAGTAGGTGATGCAGTTACAGCTGTTGTTGATGCATAACTTGTTGTCGACACACCAGTGATGGTTGTATTGGTTTCACCAGATATTGTCGACACACCAGTGATGGTTGTAGTGGGTTCACCAGTTGTTGTAGAAACAACACTGACAGTCGTATTGGGTTCAACATTTGCTGTCGATGCAACAATAATGTTTGTAGTGGGTTCACCAGTTGTTGTAGTCACAACACTGACGGTCGTAGTGGATTCGCTAGTAGTTGTCGATGCACCAGTCACAGTTGTACTGGGTTCACCAGTTGTTTTTATTGTTTCTGTGACAATTGTTATGGCTTCACCAGTTGTTGTTGATGAACCAGTGTCTGCTCTAGTGGTTTCACCAGTTCTTGTCAATGCACTAGTGACAATTGTTGTGGGTTCACCAGTTGTTGTCATTGCACCAGTGACAATTGTTATGGCTACACCAGTTGTTGTTGATGAACCAGTGATTGATGTAGTGGGTTTACCAGTTGTTGTCGATACACCAGTAACAGTTATAGTGGGTTCACCAGTTGTTGTTGACGAAAGAGTGATTGATGTAGTGGGTTTACCAGTTGTTGTCGATGCACCAGTAACAGTTGCAGTGGGTTCACCCCTTGTTGTTGATGAAACAGTGACGGATGTAGTGGGTTCACCAGTTGTTGTCGATACACCAGTAACAGTTTTAGTGTGTTCAACAGTTGTTGTTGACATACCAGTGACGGTCGTTTTGGGTTCACCAGTTGTTGTTGATTGTCCAGTGGCAGTTGTAGTGGGTGCAGCTGTAACCGTTGTTGTCGACACACCAGTGATGGTTTTTGTGGTTTCAGCAGTCATTGTCGACACACCACTGAGGGTTGTAGTGGGTTCAACCGTTGTTGTCGACACACCACTGAGGGTTGTAGTGGGTTCACCAGTTGTTGTCGACACACCACTGAGGGTTGTAGTGGGTTCACCAGTTGTTGTCGACACAACAATGAGGGTTGTAGTGGGTTCACCAGTTGTTGTCGACACACCACTGAGGGTTGTTGTGGATTCACCAGTTGTTTTTGTTGTTTCTTTGACAATTGTTGTGGGTTCACCAGTTGTTGTCAATGCACTAGTGACAATAGTTGTGGGTTCACCAGTTGCTGTCAATGCACCAGTGACAATTGTTGTGGGTTCGCCAGTTGTTGTCAACACAACCGTGACAGTTGTAATAGGTGATGCAGTAACAGTAGTTGTTGATGCATCGCTTGTTGTTGACACACCATTGATGGGTATAGTGGCTGCGGCTGTAACCGTTGTTGTCAATGCACCAGTCACCGTTGAAATGGGTATATCTGTAACAGTAGTTGGTGATGCACCAGTAACAGTTGAAGTGGGTTCAACAGTTGTTGTCGACACACCAGTGATGGTTGAAGTAAGTTCTCCAGTTGCTGTCAGTGCACCAGTTACGGGTGTAGTGGGTTCACCAGTTGTTGTCAACACACCCGTGAATGCCGTACTGAGTTCACCAGTTGTTGTCAACATACCTGTGACATTTGTAGTGGGTGCTGCAGTAACAGTGGTTGTTGATGCATCACTTGTTGACACACCAATGATGGTTGTAGTGGGTTCACCAGTTGTTATAGACACAACACTGACGGTCGTAGTGGGTTCACTAGTAGTTGCCGATGCACCAGTCACAGTTGTACTGGGTTCACCAGTTGTTTTTGTTGTTTCTGTGACAATATTTGTGGGTTCACCAGTTGTTGTCAATGAACCTGTGACTGCTCTAGTGGTTTCATCAGTTGTTTTTGTTGAGTCAGTGATGGTTGTAGTGGGTTCACCAGTTGTTGTTGATGAAACAGTGACGGAAGTAGTGGGTTCACCAGTTGTTGTCGATGCACCAATAACAGTTATAGTGGGTTTACCAGTTGTTGTTGATGAAATTGATTTAGTGGGTTCAACAGTTGTTGTCGATGCACCAATAACAGTTATAGTGGGTTCACCAGTTGTTGTTGATGAAACAGTGATTGATGTAGTGGGTTTACCAGTTGTTGTCGATGCACCGGTAACAGTTATAGTGGGTTCACCAGTTGTTGTTGATTCTACAATGACAGTTGAAGTGGGTGCAGCTGTAATCGTTGTTGTCAATGCACCAGCTTTGGTTGTAATGGGTACATCTGTAACCGTTTTTGTCGACACACCAGTGATGGTTTTAGTGGTTTCACCAGTCATTGTCGACACACCACTGAGGGTTGTAGTGGGTTCACCAGTTGTTGTCGATACTCCAGTGACTGTTGTTGTGGGTTCATCAGTTGTTTTTGTCGACTCAGTGATGGTTGTAGTGGGTTCACCAGTTGTTGTCGATGCAACGGTAACAGTTGTTGTCAAAACACTCGTGGCAGTCATAGTGGGTGCTGCAGTAACAGTAGTTGTTGATGCATCACTTGTTGTTGACAAAGCATTGACGGTTGAAGTGAGATCAACAGTTGTTCTTGATTCTCCAGTGGCAGTTGTAGTGGGTGCAGCTGTAACCATTGTTGTCGACACACCAGTGATGGTGTTTGTGGTTTCACCAGTTATTGTCGACACACCACTGAGGGTTGTAGTGGGTTCACCAGTTGTTGTCGACACAGCAGTGACTGTTGTTGTGGATTCACCAGTTGTTGTCGACACAGCAGTGACTGTTGTTGTGGATTCACCAGTTGTTTTTGTTGTTTCTGTGACAATTGTTGTGGGTTCACCAGTTCTTGTCAATGCACCAGTGACAATTGTTGTGGGTTCACCAGTTGTTGTCGATGAACCTGTGACTGCTCTAGTGGGTTCACCAGTTGTTTTTGTTGACTCAGTGATGGCTGTCGTGTGTTCACCAGTTTTTGTTGATGAAACAGTGACGTATGTGGTGGGTTCACCAGTTGTTGTCGATACAACAGTGACAGTTGTAGTGGGTGCAGCTGTAATCGTTGTTGTCAATGCACCAGCTTTGGTTGTAATGGTTACATCTGTAACTGTTGTTGTCGACACACCAGTGATGGTTTTTGTGGTTTCACCAGTCATTGTCGACACACCACTGAGGGTTGTAGTGGGTTCACCAGTTGTTGTCGACACTCCACTGAGGGTTGTAGTGGGTTCAACAGTTGTTGTCGACACACCAGTGATGGTTTTTGTGGTTTCACCAGTTGTTGTCGATACACCACTGAGGGTTGTAGTGGGTTCACCAGTTGTTGTCGACACACCACTGAGGGTTGTAGTGGGTTCACCAGTTGTTGTCGACACACCACTGAGGGTTATAGTGGGTTCACCAGTTGTTGTCGACACACCACTGAGGGTTGTAGTGGGTTCACCAGTTGTTGTCGACACAGCAGTGACTGTTGTTGTGGATTCACCAGTTGTTGTCGACACAGCAGTGACTGTTGTTGTGGGTTCACTAGTAGTTGCCGATGCACCAGTCACAGTTGTACTGGGTTCACCAGTTGTTTTTGTTGTTTCTGTGACAATATTTGTGGGTTCACCAGTTGTTGTCAATGCACAAGTGACAATTGTTATGGGTTCACCAGTTGTTTTCCATAAATCCATGACGGTTGTAGTGGGTGCTGCTGTAACCGTCGTTGTCGATGCACCAGTGACGTTTGTTGTAGCTTCACTAGTTATTGTTGATAAATCAGTGACAATTGTAGTGCATTCACTAGTTGTTGTTGGTGAATCAGTGTTGGTTGTAGGGGGTTCGGCTCTAACAGTAGTTGCTGATGCACCAATGACATTTGTAGTGGGTTCACCAGTTATTATTGACGCATCAATGACGGTTGTATTGATTTCACTAGTTGTTGGCAATGCATCAATGCCGGTTGTAATGGGTTCACCAGTTGTTGTTGATGAAATTGATTTAGTAGGTTCACCAGTGGTTGTTGATAAATCAGTGATGGATGTAGTGGGTTCACCAGTTGTTGTCGATGTAACAGTTGTAGTTGGTTCACCAGTTGTTGTTGATAAATCAGTGATGGTTGTAGTGGGTTCACCAGTTGTAGTCGATGCATCAGTTACGGTTGTAGTGGGTTCATCCGTTGTTGTCGATGCATCAGTTACGGTTGTAGTGGGTTCACCAGTTGTAGTCGATGCGTTAGTGACGGTTGTAGTGGGTTCACCAGTTGTAGTCGATGCATCAGTTACGGTTGTAGTGGGTTCATCAGTTGTTGTTGATGCATCAGTTATGGTTGTAGTGGGTTCACCAGTTGTTGTTGATGCATCAGTTACGGTTGTAGTGGGTTCACCAGTTGTAGTCGATGCATCAGTTACGGTTGTAGTGGGTTCATCAGTTGTAGTCGATGCGTTAGTGATGGTTGTAGTGGGTTCACCAGTTGTTGTCGATGCATCAGTGATTGTTGTACTGGTTGCGGATGTAGGATTCATTGTAATGACCACTATTGTTCAGCAAAAACAGAGGAACAGTAATTTCATTAAAATAATAACAATGACATTATAGATATATAATCCAAGATGTCTATTTCTGTTTAATACACATCCCTTACCCATTAGAAGGAGCGCTGTTGATGTAACTTGGTATACACTCATCTTATGTATTCTTTGAAAATTATGATCTAAAGACATAAATACACAATACAATGGATTTGGTTAAAGCACAACAACTGTTCAAAATGGGAGAGGTAAACAAATGTGTTTTAATATGCTTAAAAAATATGTTTGCATGGCTGTGAGCTCAATTTCATACACCTGTCAGCAATGGGTGTGGATGAAATAGCTGAATCCACTAATTTGAAGGGGTGTCCACATAATCTTGTTTATATAGTGTATTTTGCCATCTCACAGAATGGGACCTCCGAGTGCTGAAGCACGCAGCATGTAAAAATCGTCTGTCCTCGGTTGCAACACTCTGGAAGCAGCATCAGCACTGTTTGTCGGGAGCTTCATGAAATGGGTTTCCATGGCCGAGCAGCCATGGAAAAAAAGGGGGGACCAACTCCATATTCACGCCCATGATCTTGGCATGAGATGTTCGATGAGCACCGTGTGGAGGGGTGGTTTGGTTTTTGTTCTTACATGCACTGTCAACTGTGGGACTGTAACGGCCGTCGTCAGAATTAGACCAAGGTGCAACGGAGGATGTGTTCATCATTAGAATTTTAATTGAAAAAGAGAACACTACAAAAAATAAACAAAAGATGACAGCAAAACAGTCCTGTCAGGAAATACTCTAAACAGAAAACAATCACCCACAAAACCCAAAGGAAAAACAGGCTACTTATATGTGACTCCCAATCAGCAACAACGAACTACAGCTGTGCCTGATTGGGAGCCACACACGGCCAACACAAAGAAACAAACCAACATAGAAAAATAAACATAGAACACCCACCCAATGTAACACCCTGGCCTAACCAAAATAAAGAACAAAAAACCCCTCTCTATGGCCAGGGCGTTACAGGGACCTTATATAGACAGGTGTGTGCCTTTCCAAATCATGTCCAATCAATTGAATTTACCACAGGTGGACTCCAATCAAGTTGTAGAAACATCTCAAGGATGATCAGTGGAAACAGGATGCACCTCAATTTTGAGTTTCATAGCAAAGGATCTGAATACTTATGTAAATAAGGTATTTCTGTTTTTTTATTTAATATATTTACAAACATTTCTACAAACCTGTTTTCGCTTTGTCATTACGGGGTATTGTGTGTAGATTGATGAGGAAACATTTTTTTGTTGATACATTTTAGAATAAGGCTGTAACGTAACAAAATGTGGAAAAGTCAAGGGATCTGAATACTTTCCGTATGCACTGTGTATCAAAATACCCAATATGAAGTGAGAATTATCACTGATGTCTTAATCATTATCATTACGGTTCACTATTATCCCCAACCATTGGATTCAAAGCACTCATACCTATTAAACCACATTCAAATTAGCAATAAGATCATAAATCAATTGACAGTTCTCTTACTGCATCTCATGTTTCAACCACTGTAGCTATAGCTCAAGATATAGAACAATTACACAATAATGAATTGAGACAGCCTTCAGCTAATTGAGTTCTGCAGTTATCCTATCCTAATAGGTAAATTTTTCCCCCTTAGTCATATCACAATCAATTTTTACCAGTTGAATGTATATAATATACAGTTGAATGTATACTGTATATATAATACATTTCTGTATTACAATTGTCTGAAATATTGTACTTAAAAGGAAGAATTAAGCGATATCTAATTAAATATGAACAAATCAAATTGTATTGGTCACATACACATGGTTAACAGATGTTATTGCGAGTGCAGCGAAATGCTTGTACCTCAAATCTATTTTTCTGGATACTGAAAGAAGTCAGCCTAAATGTTTAGGTTTCATTTTGTTAAGACATTCCAGGATTGGACTTTTACCCAGCAGATTATGGATAAATACTTTTTTAATCTTTATCTCTAAAATACAAAACATATATAATGTTTTTTTCATTTTTTCAAAGAAAATGTTGCATTGAATACAAACTTGACAAACACATAAACAGTTCCCTCAGTAAAAGTCTGACGTTATCTAAAGATAATCACACAAACTTTGGTGAATGTAGATGCTTCTGAAGCTGAGAAAAATTACTTGGCTGTCGAAAAGTCTGACTTTCGGGAAATGGCAGTTAAAGAATATGTAACTGAATTTAGCCTACCAATTGCCAAATGGTTATTTAGATCCAATCACCATCTTTTCAAAGTAAGTTACTACATATAGTCCAGTTTGTAACATTCTCTATGAAATTGGCTTTTCAATTATGTGGGATTCAATGTAGTGAGCTTTGAAATTATGTATGTATGTCAATTTTAAAGTGGTTAAAATTCATGACATTTTGGTGACGGTGGTATGATAAATTAAAGACAATATATATTTAGATCAACTTTTTGACATTTTTATGTTACTATTTGAAAGACCTGTTATTAAAGGACCAAAATACCCCAAAATCTCAAAATGTGTAAGCAGGGCTCTATGGCGAGCAAGAAATGTAGGAACACAGAAATACATTTAGGAGCACAGTGAAAAATGTGAGTTATTAAAGCGACAATCTGGTAAAAGATTGAGGGATGGGGCTGGAGAAATATAACCACTCTCCAATTCATAGACAGAGCTATGGATGCAAAGTCTGACCATCCATGATATCAACATTATAGTTTGAACCATGTTGAGGCTATAAATCAAATCCAATGTTATTTGTCACATGCACCGAATAAAACAGGTGTAGACCTTACCGTGAAACGCTTACTTACAAGCCCTTAAATAACAATGCAGTTTTAAGAAAATGGATTTAAGAAAATATTTACTAAATAAAATAAAGTAAAAAAAATGTAATAAAGAAGTAACACAATAAAATAACAATAATGAGGATAAATACAGGGGGTTTCGGTACCAAGTCAATATGCGGGGGTACAGGTTAGTCAAGGTAATTTGTACGTGTAGATAGGGGTAAAGTGACTATGCACAGATATTAAACAGAGAGTAGGGTGGCCATTTGATTAATTGTTCAGCAGTCTTATGGCTTGGGGTAAAAAGAGACTTTTGGACCTAGACTTGGTGCTCCGGTACCGCTTGACATACAGTGTTTGTTTACATTTATTTTTCAAACATTGGAAAAACAACCTTATATTTTGCGTAGCATCTGCAGATTGCAGGTTTAAGAGCACCAGAATAAAAATAAATAATATTGAGATATATCCTACATTGGATCTATATGAATCCTAGTTACTTTTGAAGCTCATCTCAATTTTCCTTTCTTTCTGTGCCACAACATGTTTGCATACTGCTGAGGGATAGCGAAGAAATCATTACAAAATGTATTATCTGGGTGATTTTTTTTCTTATAAATAAATAAATAAATAAACATTTCAGGTAGCACAGCAACATATGTAGGACCATATGTCCCCAAAATGGTAGCACACTGTAGATCCTTGATAAGTACATTTTAAAAAAATAATTCAGCCTGTGGTGGTTGACCATAAAAAAATAAAAAAAATAAGGTATCTGAGATATTCTATGAAATAACCATGCATCATTTCAAAGGTATTGTACTGAAATAATACAATAATGCAAATAATGCAATAACGCAATTAATGGACCCTTTTCTATGGCAGAAAATGTATTTCAAAGTGAGTTTACAGAATTGTTTTGAGTGAAAATAGTGAAAAAGTGGCTTATTATAATTCATTTTAAAATACTTACCCATTATTGTGAAATAGAAATTCAGTTGATTCTAAAATGTCTTATTGGTTGATTTTATAATTTCGTAATACATATATGACTAGAGCTACACCAAGTTATATGTATCCAGTATCCAGTATATATAGCAATATTCAGAAGTTCAGGAGTAGTTTGTCTTAGAATCCGTGGTGCACCCATAGAGGACTTAATCTTGACTGTGTGCACTTTTATAAGGTGATGTGATATGATGTGATATGAGGTAGTGGTGACCAATCTGTTCCTTGTCTCATGTCTAAGGTATATTGTTAATGCATTCCTTTTAACTGCCAAGAACTGATCTGTACTTCCGTGTAAAGGTCGTTAGATTAGAGCAAAACAGGCAGCATATTGTGACATTAGGGATGTCAATCAATAAATGCAATAGAAAAGTGACACATGAAAAACACTACTTTTGTCACAGTTAGTTTGCACTTATTGTGTAATGTGAGTATAAAATCAGATGTCCTAGAATCCAGGCATGAATATTATATTACAATACAAATGGCAGCATCTTAATTTAACTGTCTCTCCAGTCTCCTTTTCAGCTCCTTTATCACCTGATTTATTAACAAAAGGAACATCTCAATAGGTGGTCCAGGTATCCTCATGACATGGCACAAGTGGGTGGGCCTTATCTCTTTGGTTCTCTATTGCTCCTCAAGCACGGGGGGAGATGACTTCCCATCAAACCAACTCCTTGAATAATGTCCTACTCCTTGATGTTTGCAGTAAAAAACAATATTTTGTAAAAAAAATACCGTTTTTTTTCACCCTTTAGTGTGTGTACTTTACCGTATTTTACTTGGGATATCGCTTTTGAACAGGAAAAGTTCAACAATCTCTGGAGGACCACTTTAAACATGGAAGAAGAAAACATGGAAGAAGAAGAAGTAACTGCTTTGAAACTGTTGTCATCAACATGTAGATCATTTTGGTCTCTTGCTTGTATTTGGCAGGAAAGGATAAGGCTATTCTTTCTGACGTGTGTCCCCTCCGTCACCCTTCCGAAGGTCATTGTGTTTAATCCATTTTTTTTTTTTTTTACAAGGCTAGGTAACATCATACCTAGTTGATTAGTTGGAAACATTCTCGGGGATTCGATCCAGCAACCTTTCCGTTACTGGCCCCAACGCTCTAACCACTATTCTTCCTTCTACCTGTGTCTGACAATGGGTTTGGTCATTGTTATTGAGTGTAAGTTGACAATTACTTTTTGACACAGGGGAATTGGGTGTTGGGTAAATGTGTTAGTTATTAAATAAATAAAATAAGTATAGATTTTTGTTAAACTGTTAAACTCAGGTTCCCTTTAGGTTTAGGTTGAAGATCTGATAATATTCAGTATCAAAAATATGCAAAAATAGAGAAATTCAGAAAGGGAGAAAATACTTTTTCAAGGCACTGTAGGTACAATGCCACCTTGTTGTCACTCATACAAAAATGCAGGAGGAAGTAATGCTGGTGTTATTATAAGGCTGATAATCTCCAGCATTCTTTAACAAGGTGTCATTTTACCTACATATGTCATATCTTTATTTCATTACTCTGTTGTCGCTGAGAATTTTCCTGCACCACTGGAAATTCAAATAAGCCTTGTGATTTACATACATTCACAGAAAACCTGCAGTTGTCACACATAAAGTCATATTTTCAACTTCCACCATGTTACACACAAGAGTACAGTCTTCCAGATTCACGTGCAGATGAGTCAATGGGTACTGCAGAGTACTGCTCTGATGAGTCAATGGGTCAATGCAGAGTACTGCTCTGATGAGTCAATGGGTCAATGCAGAGTACTGCTCTGGGTACAGGATCTCATATGAAACTGGTGTACTGTAGAGTCTTCTAATCATGTTCCTTCTCCAAAAAAATGTATGACATCATCCGAGGCGTCATTGTCACATTGAGGGGATCAGTGTGAATTCCATCCATATCCTCTGTTGTACTATTTTGGTTAGTAACACCTGATGGCAGAAATGTACATTGATGAGTTTGCATCTGTCACAGTTTTTCAACACGTTGCACCTTTGTACCCACCATTAGTTGTGTCAGATTATTCAGAATCCTCAGAATACTCACCCCAAAACAATTTCCCACGGCTACGCATATAACTCTATTTTGATAGTCCAGTCTTCCATTTACAAAGACTAGACAACATCATATCACTACATTGTCAGTGGTATCATGATATTGGCAATTCATATGCCTGTTTGTTTCCATAATTATGTTAGAATGAATGTATTATATTCCAAATTTGAGAAAAAAATTATTTATTTGAATGGCTAAAGTATTATAGACAGTCTGCTTTGCCTGCTCCTAAGGGTGCTGCAGTACTGAATAAATATACAGCATTCCATTTTTCAATCGTGAGAATTATATGACATTCACATCTTGTCAAGTAATGTATCCATGAAGTAGAGTCAGGAATGTTGTTAAGTGATTGTTATTATATTTAAAGTTCTCCTCCTCTTTTGTTCATCTTGACAGATTCCATACACTTGAATATGCATACCTAAACAAAAATTAAATGTAACCTTTTCATCAACTGCTTAATGTAAACATAACTCAGTTTATTACCTTGTTGCCTTTTGTGCTTGTGTTATTTTTTACTTTAACATACATCATCGGTATCAGAGAGTGCGTGTGAGAGTATAAATATGGTTATCACTTCCGGCGCCGACAGAGATGGTCGCCTCGCATCGTGATCCTAGGAAACTATGCAGTATTTAGTTTTTTTGTGTTATTTCTTACATTGTTACCCCAGGTAATCTTAGGTTTTATTACATACAGTCAGGAGGAACTATTGGATATAAGAGCAACGTCAACTCACCAACATTACGACCAGGAATACGACTTTCCCAAAGCAGATCCTCTGTTTGGCCTACCACCCAGGACAATGGATCGGATCCCAGCCGGTGACCCAACACAACGACGCCGTAGAAGAAGGGGCAGACGGAGCGGTCTTCTGGTCAGGCTCCGTAGACGGGCACATCACGCAATGCTCCCGAGCATACTACTCGCCAATGTCCAGTCTCTTGACAACAAGGTAGACGAAATCCGAGCAAGGGTAGCATTCCAGAGAGACATCCGAGACTGTAACGTTCTTTGTTTCACGGAAACATGGCTCACTCGAGACATGCTATCTGAGTCGGTACAGTCACCTAGTTTCTTCACGCATCGCGCCGACAGAAACAAGCATCTCTCTGGTAAGAAGAAGGGCAGGGGTGTAGGCCCTATGATTAACGAGACGTGGTGTTATCATAACAACATACAGGAACTCAAGTCCTTTTGTTCACCTGACAATTAAATGCCGACCGCATTATCTACCAAGAGAATTCTCTTCGATCATAATCACAGTCGTGTATATTACCCCCCAAGCAGACACATCGACGGCCCTGAAAGAACTTCATTGGAATCTATGTAAACTGGGAACCACATATCCTGAGGCTGCATTTATTGTAGCCGGGGATTTTAACAAGGCTAATCTGAAAACAAGGCTCCCCAAATTCTATCATCATATTGATTGTGCTACCAGGGCTGGCAAAACCCTAGACCACTGTTATTCTAACTTCCGCGATCCATATAAGGCCCTCCCCCGCCCTCCCTTCGGAAAAGCTGACCACGACTCCATTTTGTTGCTCCCAGCCTATAGACAGAAACTAAAACAGGAAGCTCCTGCCCTCAGAACTGTTCAACGCTGGTCCGACGCTTCAAGATTGCTTCGATCACGTGGATATGTTCCGCATTGCGGCAAACAACAACATTGACGAATACGCTGATTCGGTGTGCGAGTTTATTAACCTCTTACATCTAGACGTTCCGCTAGCGGAACACCTGCTCCAATATCCAATGATAGGCGTGGCGCGAATTACAAATTCCTCAAAAATACAAAAACTTAAATTTTTCAAACATATGACTATTTCACAGCATTTTAAAGACAAGACTCTCCTTTATCTAACCACACTGTCCAATTTCAAAAAGGCTTTACAGCGAAAGCAAAACATTAGATTATGTCAGCAGAGTACCAAGCCAGAAATAATCAGACACCCATTTTTCAAGCTAGCATATAATGTCACAAAAACCCAGAAGACAGCTAAATGCAGCACTAACCTTTGATGATCTTCGTCAGATGACACACCTAGGACATTATGTTATACAATACATGCATGTTTTGTTCAATCAAGTTCATATTTATATCAAAAAACTGCTTTTTACATTAGCATGTGACGTTCAGAACTAGCATACCCCGCGCAAACTTCCGGGGAATTTGCTAACAATTTACTAAATTACTCACGATAAACGTTCACAAAAAGCATAACAATTATTTTAAGAATTATAGATACAGAACTCCTCTATGCACTCGATATGTCTGATTTTAAAATAGCTTTTTGGTGAAAGCACATTTTGCAATATTCTAAGTACATAGCCCAGCCATCACGGGCTAGCTATTTAGACACCCGGCAAGTTTAGCCTTCACCAAAATCAGATTTACTATTATAAAAGTTTGATTACCTTTTGTTGTCTTCGTCAGAATGCACTCCCAGGACTGCTACTTCAATAACAAATGTTGGTTTGGTCCAAAATAATCCATCGTTATATCCGAATAGCGGCGTTTTGTTCGTGCGTCCCAGACACTATCCGAAATGGTAAATCAGGGTCGCACGCATGGCGCAATTCGTGACAAAAAAAATCTAAATATTCCATTACCGTACTTCGAAGCATGTCAACCGCTGTTTAAAATCAATTTTTATGCAATTTATCTTGTAAAATAGCGATAATATTCCGACCGGGAATCTCCTTTGCGGCAAACAGAGGAAAAATCACAAAGACGGGGGCGGCCAGGGCACGCGCCTAAGCCCACAGTCCCTTGATCGGCCACTTGAGAAAGGCGATAATGTGTTTCAGCCTGGGGCTGGGATGACGACATTCAGGTTTTTCCCGGGCTCTGAGCGCCCATGGAAGACGTAGGAAGTGTCACGTTACAGCAGAGATCCTTAGTAAAAGATAGAGATGGCAAAGAAGTTCAAGAAATGGTCAGACAGGCCACTTCCTGTAAAGGAATCTCTCAGGTTTTGACCTGCCATTTGAGTTCTGTTATACTCACAGACACCATTCAAACAGTTTTAGAAACTTTTGAGTGTTTTCTATCCAAAGCCAATAATTATATGCTTATTCTAGTTACTGGGCAGGAGTAGTAACCAGATTAAATCGGGTACGTTTTTTATCCAGCTGTGAAAATACTGCCCCCTAGCCATAACAGGTTAAACAATGCCACTTAATATAATGTTTTCATACCCTACATTACTCATCTCATATGTATAGACTGTACGCTATACCATCTACTGCATCTTGCCATCTTGATGTAATGTATCACTAGCCACTTTAAACAATGCCACTTCATATAATGTTTTCATACCCTACATAACTCATCTCATATGTATATACTGTACTCTATACCATCTACTGCATCTTGCCATCTTGATGTAATGTATCACTAGCCACTTTAAACAATGCCGCTTTATATGTTTTCATACCCTACATTACTCATCTCATATGTATATACTGCACCCTATACCATCTACTGCATCTTGCCTATGCCATTCGGCCATCACTCATTTATATATTTTTATGTACATATTCGTATTCATTCCTTTACACTTGTGTGTATAAGGTAGTTGTTGTGAAATTGTTAGGTTATATTACTTGTTAGATATTACTGCATGGTCGTAACTAGAAGCACAAGCATTTCGCTACACTGACATTAACACCTGCTAACCATGTGTATGTGACAAATAAATTTGATTTTGATTTGATAACATGCTTCAAAAACACATTTCTCAATTACATACCAATCTAAAAGAACACAAACACATTTTGGAATGGCCTAGTGAAAGTCAAAACCTAATGCTGTCACGCCCTGGCCATAGAGAGGGCTTTGTTCTCTATTTTGGTTAGGCCAGGGTGTGTCTAGGGTGGGCATTCTATGTGCCCTTTTCTATGTTTTGTGTATTTCTTTGTTTTGGCCTGGTATGGTTCTCAATCAGGGACAGCTGTCTATCGTTGTCTCTGATTGGGAACCAGACTTAGGTAGCCTTTTCCCACAGGGTTTTTGTGGGTAGTTCATTTCTGTTTAGTGTTTTGCACCTTAGGGAACTGTTTCGGTTCTTCTCTTTGTTATTTTTGTTTCGGTGTTCAGTTTATTAAAGAAAGCATGAACACTTACCACGCTGCATTTTGGTCCGATGATTCTTCCTCTTCAGATGACGAATACTGTTACAGAATTACCCACCACCAATGGACCAAGCAGTGTGGTATGGAGGAGCAGAGGGTTCAGTACTCCTGGCCTTGGGAGGAGATTTTGGACGGAAAGGGACCCTGGAGACAGGCTGGGGAGTATCACCGCCTGAAGGAGGAACTAGAGGCAGCCAAAGCTGAGAGGAGGCGATATGAGGCAAGGCAGCGAAGCAGGCACGAGAGGCAGCCCCCCCAAAACATTTCTGGGGGGGCACACGGGGAGATTGGCGGAGTCAGGCGATAGACCTGAGCCAACTCCCCATGCTTACCGGAAGCAGCGTGGTACTGGTCAGGGACCGTGTTATGCGGTGAGGCGCTCGGTGTCTCCAGTACACGCTCATAGCCCGGAGCACTATATGCCAGCCCCCCGCAAGTGCCATGCGAGAGTGGGCATCCAGCCAGGGCGGATTGTGCCAGCTCAGCGCGTCTGGTCTCCAGTGCGCCGTTTCGGCCCAGAGTATCCTGCGCCGGCTCTGCGTACTGTGTCTCCGGGGCGCTGGGAGGGCTCAGTTCGTCCTATGCCTGCGCTCCGCCTGTGCCAGGCAAAAGTGGGCATTCAGCCTGGAAGAGTGGTGTCAAGCCTACGCACCAGATCTCCAGTGCTCCCCCACAGCTCGGTCTATTCTGTGCCTGCTCCCAGAGCCAGGCCTCCTGCATGTCTCCCCAGCCTGGTGAGTCCTGTGCCTGCTCCCAGAGGCAGGCCTCCTGCATGTCTCCCCAGCCTGGTGAATCCTGTGCCTGCTCCCAGAGCCAGACCTCCTGCATGTCTCCCCAGCAAGGTGTGTCCTGTGCCTGACCCCAGTCCGGAGCTGCCAGAGTCGCCTTCCAGTCCGGAGCTGCCAGAGTCGCCCGCCTGTCCGGAGCTGCCGGAGTCGCTCGCCTGTCTGGGGCCCGCTGCGAGGGTCCCCAGTCCGGGGTCAGCGGCGAGGGTCCCCACTCCAGAGGCACCACCTAAGTGGGCCAAGCCTAAGGTGGAGCGGGGTCCACGTCCCGGACCAGAGCCGCCGCCGTAAAGAAGGCCCACCCGGACCCTCCCCTTAACAGTCAGGTTTTGCGGCCGGAGTCCGCACCTTTGGGGGGGGGGGGGGGGGGGTACTGTCACGCCCTGGCCATAGAGAGGGTTTTGTTCTCTATTTTGGTTAGGCCAGGGTGTGACTAGGGTGGGCATTCTATGTGCCCTTTTCTATGTTTTGTGTATTTCTTTGTTTTGGCCGGGTACGGTTCTCAATCAGGGACAGCTGTCTATCGTTGTCTCTGATTGGGAACCATACTTAGGTATCCTTTTCCCACAGGGTTTTTGTGGGTAGTTAATTTCTGTTTAGTGTTTTGCACCTTACGGAACTGTTTCGGTTCTTCTCATTGTTATTTTTGTTTCGGTGTTCAGTTTATTAAAGAAAGCATGAACACTTACCACGCTGTGTTTTGGTCCGATGATTCTTCCTCTTCAGACGACGAATACTGTTACAAATCCCAATTGAGATGTTGTGACAGTTCATACTTGAAAACCCACAAATGTCACTGAGTGAAAGTAGTTATGCATGCAAGAGTTAGACAAAATTCCTCCAACTACAGGAAGTGTTTGGTTGCAGTCATTGCAGCTAAAGGTGGCACAACCAGTTATTGCGTGTAAGGGGGCAATTACTTTGTCACACAGGGGAATTGGGTGTTGCATAACTTTCTATAAGTATATATTTTTTTAATTTGTAAACTGAGGTTCTCTTTGTCTGTTTATTATCTATGCATTGTCACTTTAACTCTACCTACATGTATATATTACCTCAATTACCTTGACTAACCTGTGCCCTCACACATTGACTCTGTACCCCTCTATATAGCCTCATTACTGTTATTTTATTGTTGCTCTTTAATAATGTTATTTTTCTATTTTCATTTTTACTTCAGTTTATTTTAGTAAACACCTTCTTAATACTTATTTTTCTTAAAACTGCATTGTTCGTTAAGGGCTTGTAAGTAAGAACTTCATTGTAAGGTGAAATACCTGTTGTATTCGACACATGTGACAAATAAAATTCGATTTTGACTTGATATTATCCACTAATGCTAGTGACCCTCAGGAACAACTACACAGACGTGGCAGAGGGAAGAAAGTTAAACCCAATGGAATGATACCAAATGTAGGCTACAAATTGAAGGAAACTAACATTAAAGTGACAGTTATAAATGTAAACTCAGCAAAAAAGTAACGGCCCTTTTTCAGGACCCTGTATTTCAAAGATAATTCGTAAAAATCAAAATAACTTCACAGATCTTCATTCTAAAGGGTTTAAACACTGCTTCCCATGCTTGTTCAATGAACCGTAACCAGTTAATGAACATGTACCTGTGGAACAGTCATTAAGACACTAACAGTTTACAGACGGTAGGCAATTAAGGTCACAGTTATAAAAACTTAGGACACTAAAAAGGCCTTTCTACTGACTCTGAAAAACACCAAAAGAAAGATGCACAGGATCCCTGCTCATCTGCGTGAACATGCCTTAGGCATGTTGCAAGGAGGTATGAGTACTGCAAATGTGGTCAGGGCAATAAGTTGCAATGTGAGACGCCTAAGACAGTGCTACAGGGAGACAGGACGGACAGCTGATCGTCCTCGCGATAGTGGCTGATATTTAACATGATACAAATTGTAAAATAAAATGTAGAATATCCTGGGCATATAATTAAAATATTCTAAAGCCATAAATAAACTCGGGCAGGTTCGGTCTTACAGAAGCCTATATCTTGAGTCTTATGGCACAGCAATTTTTACTGTAGTCTACTTGTGGAAAAGGTGCCGTCATGTTGATTTGATTTTCAGTTTGCTTCCATGTGACTGGTTTCACATTCTGTCACGTCCTGACCAGTAATAGGGGTTATTTGTTATTGTAGTTTGGTCAGGACGTGGCAGGGGGTATTTGTTTTATGTGGTTCGGGCTGGTTGTGTTAGTTGTAGGGTGTTTGATTTAGTATTCCGAGTTTTGGGCACTGTTCTATGTTTATATATTTCTATGTTCAGTCTAGTTATTTGTATTTCTATGTTTAGTTAATTGGGGGTTGAACCCTCAATTGGAGGCAGGTGTTTTCTCATTGCCTCTGATTGAGGGTTCTATAAATAGGTATGTGTTTGTTTTAGAATTTGTGGGAAATTGTGCTGTGTATAGCTCTGTGCCTTACCGGCCTGTTATTAGTCGTTGTGTTTTTGTTGTGTACGTGTTTATTTTGGTTTACCTTCTTTGTCCGTTTAAATAAAAAGAAGATGAGTGCACATTTCCCCGCTGCGTCTTGGTCCACTTTACCCTACGACAACTGTGACACATTCGTCTGTTATCATAAGAAGATTTCTTCTGAAACAACTGCTATGTGTATTTACAATCTCCTTCTGCAAACAGATTACTAATTTACTTAACTCAATAGCGCTTATGAATTAATAAATTACAGTGCATGGTGAATGTTGTTATTTCTATCAGAAAAAAATGAGATGTTTTTTCCACTTGGACCAGATAGGTTCTCTTGACCGTATTTATTTTAACTTCCCTGGGCTAGTCAACAGCCAGTGGAATCGCGTGGCGTGAAAAACAAATACCTCAAAAATGCTATAACTTCAATTTCGTCCCACCTACGTAACAGCCAGTTGAATCCTGTGGCGCGATTTTCAAAACGTTTGAAATGCTATTACTTCAATTTCTCAAACATATGACTATTTTACAGCTTTTTAAAGACAAGACTCTCGTTAATCTAACCACACTGTCCGATTTCAAAAAGGCTTTACAACGAAAGCAAAACATTAGATTATGTCAGCAGAGTACCAAGCCAGAAATAATCAGACACCCATTTTTCAAGCTAGCATATAATGTCACAAAAACCCAGAAGACAGCTAAATGCAGCACTAACCTTTGATGATCTTCATCAGATGACAACCCTAGGACATTATGTTATACAATACATGCATGTTTTGTTCAATCAAGTTCATATTTATATCAAAAACCAGCTTTTTACATTAGCATGTGACGTTCAGAACTAGCATTCCCACCGAACACTTCCGGTGAATTTACTAATTTACTCACGATAAACGTTCACAAAAAACATAACAATTATTTTAAGATTTATAGATACAGAACTCCTTTGTGCAATCGAGGTGTCCAATTTTAAAATAGCTTTTCGGTGAAAGCACATTTTGCAATATTCTGAGTAGATAGCCCAGCCATCACGGCTAGCTATTTTGACACCCACCAAGTTTAGCCCTGACCAAACTCCGATTTACTATTAGAAAAGTTTGATTACCTTTGGTGTTCTTCGTCAGAATGCACTCCCAGGACTGCTACTTCAATAACAAATGTTGGTTTGGTTCAAAATAATCCATAGTTATATCCAAATAGCGGCGTTTTGTTCGTGCGTTCAAGACACTATCCGAAGTGTAAATAAGGGTCACGCGCACGACGCATTTCGTGACAAAAAAATTCTAAATATTCCATCAACCGTCAACCGCTGTTTAAAATCAATTTTTATGCCATTTTTCTCGTAAAAAAGCGATAATATTCCGACCGGGAAAGCGTGTTTACGTACAAAGAGAGAGAAAATAAAAGCATGGGATCCCCTCGTGCACGAGCCTGAGTCTCATAGTACTGTGACCGGCCACAATCCAAACGCGCTAATGTTTTTCAACCAGGGCCTGCAAAGCCACGATTCAGCTTTTTGCCGCCGTGAAAATACTGCCCCCTAGCCATAACAGGCTAAAGGACTCTTAGACCATGAGAAACAAGATTCTCTGGTGTGCTGAAACCAAGATTTAACTATTTGGCTTGAATGTCAAGCGTTACATCTGGAGGAAACCAGGCACTGCTCATCTCCTGGCGAATACCAATCCTACGCTGAGGCATGGTGGTGGCAGCATCATGCTGTTTGGATGTATTTCAGCGTTAGGGACTGGGAGACTAGTCAGGATCAAGGGAAAGATGAATGGAGAAAAGTACAGAGAGATCATTGATGAAAACCTGCTGCAGAGCGCTCATAATATATCTTAACATAGCTGATAACATATCTTAACATAGCTGATAACATATCTTAACATAGCTGATAACATATCATAACATAGCTGATAACTTAACATAGCCCATAAAATATAGTAACATAGCTGATAACATAGCTGATAACATATCTTAACATAGCTCATAACATATCCTGGGGTGGCAGGTAGGCTAGTGGTTAGAGTGTTGGGCCTGTAACCGAACGGTTGTTAGATTGAATCCCTGACCTGACAAGGTAAAAATCTGTCGTCCTGAACAAGGCAGTTAACCTAGGCCATCATTGTAAATAAGAATTTGTTCTTAACTGACTTGCCAAGTTAAATGAAGGTTAAATAAAAAGAACATAGCTGATAACATACCTTAACATAGCTGATAATGTATCTCTGATTGAGAGTGGTTGGGTTAAATGCGGGAGACACATTTCAGTTGAAGGCATTTAGTTGTGCAACTGACTTGGTATCCCCTTTTTCTTTAACATAGCTCATACAAGCTTAACAGTATGCACAATGTGGTAGAACAATTGCGAATTTACCTGATTTGTATGATTTTAATAGTTAGCAATTAATACTTAACAATTAGGAAGACATTTCTATTATTTTTAATTCTGTGTTTCTGTAAAGAAATGGTTTCCAATCTAGCTTCCTGCATTTAGTCTGGGCGTATGGTCAAGGAAATGGGTTTGCTGACATTCCATAGACAAGATGTGGTGTGTGACCTGAGATAGAGAGAGCCTGGAGGAGTTTAGAACAATCTCTCATTGTCTCATCTTCCTGGCATCTGGGAAACTAAGAGGGTAAAACAACATCCTGTGTAGATAACCAAGGTGGCTTATGGGAGTACTGGAACCAGCGCTGACTAGGCATTTTTAGGTCCTACGTATATAACATCAGATTTGTCATTATCAGTTACCACACTTTAGAGTGTGGGTTCGATGGTTTCATTATTGCAATAATTAATAGAGATTGAATAAAGATGATTGTTTGAAGAAATGACAGTCTCTCTCACTTGAATAGAATATTTAAGTTTGGTTTACAATTACGTTTCTAAAGTTCTGTCCTTTAGGCTTTGGTTACAATGGCATTTCAGCATAATCCCGTGGAGGGCTGTGGAGTTTAGACTTGGGTTGCAATCAATGTTCCCTCTAAGCTGTGTAAGTGTGTGAGCACGCAGTGGCCCAGAGACTGCCAAGCAGCTTCCCTGGGAGTGCTTGGCAGTCCATGAAACATCAGCCCATGGAGAGAATCACGAGATTGAACTTGACTCAAATTTCTAGAGCAGTGGTCACCAACCGACTCGACGATCTCCAAGGCATTTCTAATCGATCGCCAAACTTTTCTGTAAAAACCCAATGATAGGGCCTTGTGTTCCTTTTTTTTTATTTGTCTCACGCTGTTGGTGGTAGATGCACCCGATTCAGCTGCCATGCGCGCCGGGTAAGCGAACTGTTGCCATTTTGAACCATTTCATGTATCTGAATGTACAAACTCTGCCTTCCCGGCGGGCCCGGAGAGGAAATCAAGTGCACTATACGCCTACCGTTGGCCAATAGATTACCTAGTAATGTAGCAGGCATAAAAGAAAGGTACAGCAAAGTTGAAACCTTGAGAATTCAAAACTTTTAAAACCATGACTAGAGAGATACAGTCAATGAAGACAGCAAAGAGATGCTGTTTTTATGAGTGAGTTCATGTTTAAGTTCTTAAATATATGCTCACACAGCTGTGCCTCACAAGTAATACAACAACGGATCTATTACCAGTGTGATCATATAGCTTACTTCAAATTTTGAAATATACAAAATATATATCAAATAGCCCAAACAACAATGCATTGGCAGGGTAATTCAAGCAAAGCCATTATGCAGTGACAATGTATTGGGCATATAGCTTACTACACAAACCTCATTGCTACAGTACTGTTTTTAATTGGTTAATATTGCATAGGATTACGTTTTTTTAAGTCATGTCAAAAAAATCTGAGCGGTACATCTCCGCTTGCATTTTGACTCAGAAAGTGATCTTGACTCAGAAAAGGTTGGTGACCACTGTTCTAGAGTTTTCCCTGTTATTAACACTAGCAACGTTTCCCTTTACTGTGGCAATTGTAAGGAATCAACTCAATATTAGCCACTTTCAATGCAACATACCAAAACAAAACAAACTATGCAAGAGATTTTGTTGTTGGCAGAAAACATTGGAGTAGAATTATATTGCATTGACACTCAAGACTCAACCCGTACTCTACACCAGGCCTGGGCAATTCCAGTCCTCGGGGACCTGATTGGTGTCACACTTTCCCCCCATCCCTAGCAAACACACTTGATTTAAACTAATTGCATGTTTTACTGAAGATCATGATTCGTTGATTACTGGAGTCTGGTGTGTTAGCTGGGGTTGGGGCAAAAGTGTGACACCAATCAGCCCCCCGAGGACTGGAGTTCCCCAGGCCTGCTCTACACAGACTGGTGTGGCATAACCAATCAGAGCTGCAATAGGCCTATATGTAAATAGACCATTGCCATATATGAATCTGTGTCATTTACTTTGAACTGGACTATGTTTGCAGCATGAGCGGTCATGAGTAGGTGCGCTTGTTTTGAGATCAAAGTGAGAGCTGCATGTAGCCACGTGTGCACATTTTGTTCATATCCTTTGCTAGTTAGTGAGTTATTAGCCCAGTTTTAGATAATTTGTAGTTAGCAATAGGGGAGTGATTGCTTCCTATAAGAGCACAAAACGTGTACTTTTCTGGACATCTTTGAAAAGAGAGTAAGTTAAAGATATTTTTACTTTTGTCTTGAAAGGGCAGTGGTATATATTGAGACAGGCTTGAATAAGCTAAGTAGCCAATAGGCAGAGGGTAAAATAATTTGTCTGATTCTCTGTAATAATGGTATGGGAATAATAATGCATTTTATTTTGTAAAGTGATCTCTTGCATCAAACAACACAACAACATTTTCAGTCGCCTCCATGTCTGAAGGACAAGTGGATAAACAGGTTAGTGTCAAGCCTACAGTACATGTTTTTTTTTAAAATCTAATAGAATGTAGGCCTACATTGAACACAACACATTGGCTGCTACTGTACTGGATGCTGAATGATAGAACAACTATTTCCATGTTAAAATATTATGGGATGCATTTTCTCCACATTGGCCACTGTTAAAACTTAAAGTGGGTACAGCCTCAGTGTTCACAATAAACGCACTCTGGAAGTTGCACAGAATTTTCACAACATCCAAGTTTGCGCTCAACAGACCAGATTTTTTTTTTTGAGGGAACATTGGTTACAATGAAATTTCAGTATAATCCGAGGAGGGCTATGGAGTTTGGGTTATGTATAAACCGTGGATGGCTGTGATGGACAGTGGATTTCAGGTTATCAAACTAAATTCCTGCATGGCTGTGTCTGATTTTGACCAGGGAAACCAGAGCAGTAGACCTATACTATGACGCTAGCTAGTTAGCTTCACTTTCCAACTCAGGCTCCAACCATGCTACAAAGGAGAATATTGATCCAACACATGTCACTAACTCAAGCCAGGCTTGTATTGTTGTGTGCATACTTTGCGTGGACAGCCCAGTGAGTCGAATTCATTGAGACAATGCTAAAAACCGCAATCCATGGATGACTCAGTGTCATCTTTAGGTTTTTTTGGCCTAAATCAAAAGGAAAAAACAAGTTATCCTGCAAATTCAGGCTATTGGTGCAAATAGGCTATTAGAAGTGCAGCCTTTCTTTTATTAGCTTGTCAATATAGCCGTCTTTGGTTTACCTGAAAGGTGAGCCACCTTCGTGTCAACGGTTGAGTTCAGAATTGACCAAAGTTAGTTCATTAACATCTTTATCTCATTACTAGTATACTCCTCGGGTTTGTATACTCCTCAGGGCCTCATTTATAAAACGGCCTTACGATCAATTTTGATCTTAAGTATGACACGCAGAAAACCGTGTATAAGTAGGTATTTATAAAACCTTTCTTTGACGTGGAAATGATCTTATCTCTATGCAAAGTCTAGACTTGACGTAAGTGATTTTCCTGCTGGTTATGTAGGGCTATTGTTTTCCCTTGCAGGACAGACCATTTCTTTTTCACGTCAGCCACAGTTCGGTCTTGCTGCCCCACCTCATTCACTGCAGCAGCGACACACTCCCAAGCTACCCGTTTGGCTTTGTTTGTCAACCCACTACTTAGTTCACCGAATAATACATGTTGCCTGTCTTCAATCTCCTCTACCATCGCCGTGATCTCGTCTTCCAAAAAGTTTGCTTTTCTCTTTTGGTCCATGGCTATTCCTGACTAAACCCTCATTTCTGCTAGCATTCTGTAAGGGGAAATCTCTGACTGTAAGGCATGTTCAGGTGCTGTCAATGAAGGTTATTTTGAGATTTATAGATCACAGGTGCGTAAATTACAAACGGGCTTATTAGAACCTGCATAAACAAGGTTTTTATGCTCAGTATCTCTTATGAATCGAACTTAAGCACACCGTCGGAAATGATCTTACGACTAAGTTCAAGTATCAATCTAAGAACATAAATGAGGCCCCTGGTTTGTAGACTCCCAGTCAATGACATCTGTTGAATTCCTCTGTCCAGTGTCTGTGTTTTTTTGCCCATCTTAATCTTTTATTTTTATTGGCCAGTCTGAGATATGGATTTTTCTTTGCAACTCTGCCTAGAAGGTCAGCATCCTGGAGTCGCCTCTTCAATGTTGACGTTGAGTCTGGGGTTTTGCGGGTACTATTTCATGAAGCTGCCAGTTGAGGACTCGTGAGGCATCTGTTTCTCAAACTAGGCACCCTAATATACTTGTCCTCTTGCTCAGTTGTGCAACGGAGCCTCCCACTCCTCTTTCTATTCTGGTTAGAGCCATTTTGCACTGTTCTGTGAAGGGAGTGGTACACAGCGTTGTACCATATTTCAGTTTCTTGGCAATTTCTCGCATGGAATAGCCTTAATTTCTCAGAACAACAATATACTGACAAGTTTCAGAAGAAAGTTCTTTGTTTCTGGCCATTTTGAGCCTGTAATCGAACCCACAAATGTTAATGCTCGAGATACACAACTAGTCTAAAGAAAGCCAGTTGTATTGCTTCTTTAATCAGGAACACCAGTTTTCAGCTGTGCTAACATAATTGCAAAAGGATTTTCTAATGATCAATTAGCCTTTTAAAGTGATAAACTTGGATTAGCTAACACAACGTGCCATTGGAACACAGGAGTGATGGTTGCTGATATTGGGCCTCTGTACGCCTATGTAGATATTCCATTAAAAATCTGCCGTTTCCAGCTACAATAGTTATTTACAACAATAACAATGTCTACACTGTATTTCTGATCAATTTGATGTTATTTTAATGGACGAAAAAATTGCTTTTCTTTGAAAAACCATTACATTTCTAAGTGACCTCTTTTGAACAGTAGTTTAAATACTATGGACACATTATATGATAACAGGTTCAGTACCTAATACACACACACACACACACACACACACACACACACACACACACACACACACACACACACACAGTAGAATCCTATTAAATACAAGGAAATGACAGACAAGATGTTTCCTGTCATAACACTCTTGACGAGTTTAGTTTTTCAGAGATATCATACTCTTTACATCTACAGTCATCGGTTAATCTGAGCCATTATTGTGGAATGGCATCTAGTGTTTGTCTGGCGAAAGATACACATCTGTTTTACTCCAGAGTCTGGGAAGGCTCTTTGATGTTTTCGGCACGTTGCGTAATCACATTTACATTTATGTCATTTAGCAGACGCTCTTATCCAGAGCGACTTACAAATTGGTGCATTCACCTTATGATATCCAGTGGAACAACCACTTTACAATAGTGCATCTAAATCTTTTAAGGGGGGGGGGGGGGGGGGTTTAGAAGGATTACTTTATCCTATCCTAGGTATTCCTTAAAGAGGTGGGGTTTCAGGTGTCTCCGGAAGGTGGTGATTGACTCCGCTGTCCTGGCGTCGTGAGGGAGCTTGTTCCACCATTGGGGTGCCAGAGCAGCGAACAGTTTTGACTGGGCTGAGCGGGAACTGTGCTTCCTCAGAGGTAGGGGGGCCAGCAGGCCAGAGGTGGATGAACGCAGTGCCCTTGTTTGGGTGTAGGGCCTGATCAGAGCCTGAAGGTATGGAGGTGCCGTTCCCTTCACAGCTCCGTAGGCAAGCACCATGGTCTTGTAGCGGATAATGAAGGGGCTGCGACTTCAAAGTGGCATGCTACGCTGGTATCCACTTTTCAAATTGAATGAATCATGAACTAGCTACCTGTTTGTCTATATCTAGTTGGGGCGAGGCGAACTGATTAGGAAGTGAGGAGCATTTTGCATGCAAATATCTCGCATGTGAGATCCAATCAAAGCTCGATCTCTGGGAGAGCAAATATTGTACCAACAAACTAACTGCTGTCTACACCAGTGGGGCACAACACTCCCTCACTGTGTAACACGTGGATGTGTTGGACTGATCTAGTGTAGTCTTGTTGTTCCAGTATTGTATAGCCAGATAGTCAGATAAACATCACAATTGGAGCCATACTTTACCTTGTCATCCAATCCACTCATTTAGTCAACAAATAGTAAACAATACAATGGCCTGAATCTTCACGAGAGAAAGACATGTATTAAAGATTGTGTACCTCCAGAAAAAGCAGACAACCTTACACTGGCACAATATCAGGACAATTGATAACAGAATTGCATTATATGGTATAACAGATACATGATGAAGACTACATTCATAATTGTTTAAATCTTTGAACATTTTGCTCCAAAGGGCCTTATTTAAATCAGTTATCCAGGTTTCACTGGTTAAGTCAAAATATGAAATATAATATTGCTCTCATTAGTTTATATCAGCAACAGAGTGACTAAATGTTTTTGTTCATATCAGCAAGAGAGTAAATCAACGTTTTAGTTCATATCAGCAAGAGTGAATCAATGTTTTAGTTCATATCAGCAAAAGAGTGATTAAATGTTTTAGTTCATATCAGCAAAAGAGTGAATCAACGTTTTAGTTCATATCAGCAAGAGAGTAAATCAACGTTTTAGTTCATATCAGCAAGAGTGAATCAATGTTTTAGTTCATATCAGCAAGAGAGTAAATCAATGTTTTAGTTCATATCAGCAACAGAGTGATTAAATGTTTTAGTTCATATCAGCAACAGAGTGATTAAATGTTTTAGTTCATATCAGCAAAAGAGTGAATCAACGTTTTAGTTCATATCAGCAAGAGAGTAAATCAACGTTTTAGTTCATATCAGCAAGAGTGAATCAATGTTTTAGTTCATATCAGCAACAGAGTGAATCAAAAATAAGTGCATATTAAATCAAACATGCTTTGTCATTGCATGGAAATAACATTGACTTATGATGGAAACCCATGCACTTACACATTTTGATTGAATAGGCAGTAATTATATCACATCATTGTGTTCAACTGCCACATAGACTGTATCTTATGTCAGCTTACAAGACTTCATTTCATTTTGGAGACTAGTCAAATCATGGGTGGAATTTGTGTAGGGGTTGGAATGTGTGGGAAGTTCTCAAAGTGAAAATATGACTACCAAGTGGGCGTTACCACTGAGACTAATGCTGGCTTGACAGTAGCAGAGACAGAACCACCAGAAAGAATGCTGTGAAGAGACTGGTCTTGCTGCTTACTCCACTTGAGGTCACAGCTGGGATGGAAAGAGAAAAAGGAAACATGATCAAAATGAAAATAGGATGAGTGTTTTTTTGCCCTGTAATGTGATTAGTTAGACAGCTGATTTGCTAAATACAACTGGAACGCAACTGATAAATTATTGATTAATGTAGAGATAATGGCATATGATACAATGGTGAACAAAATATATGTCAGACAAAATATTTATTGAACTGATAATAGAATACAATGAAATAAATAAACATGTTAACCTGTGCCGTTGACTGTCACTGAGGAGGGGTCAATGTTGAAAGCTGTGATGTTTTGCGCAGCATTTATCAAAACAGTGCCAATCTCCTTGGAATTTGGGACGGAGGAGGAGCTGAATGCTAAATTCATAGTATCAATGATGGATCCAGAGCTGGGAACAAATGAGAGATAACATGTTAGATAGAAAGTGAGATCAATTTAAATCAACATATAACATGTAATGCAAAAGAAATCACCTGAATTCTGTCACAGTCAAACTGTTGAAAGAGGTGAAAGCCGATCGATAGAAAGGTTCAACCTAGAAGGCAAAACAAGAAACAGAAGAATTTTAAATAAACAACTTACTGTCAATTAAAAGCTGACTGTATTACTGTATTCTACCCCTCTCGTTAGGACATTCACATCTTCATTGTTTTGGGAGGCTCACCTGAGTTTTAATCAGTAATGCTCGGCTTTGAAAGGCCTGAGATGATGGGTTTGATAGATCAGAGGTAAATGTCTCTCCTCTGGACCTGAACACCACAGTCACCTTAGTGAGTGCCACAGCGGTAGTTTCAGTGGTTGTAGTTGTGATGATGGAAGTAGTGATGACAGGAGTTACCGTTGCAGTTGAGTTGGCATTTGTGGTGGGCACTTTGAAGACAAAAGAGCAGAAAAGTTACTGTACAAGCTAATGGTTTGTCTATGCATGTCTATGCTGTACAAGTCTATATACGTACAGTACCATAGGAAAGTATTCAGACTCCTTGACTTTTTACAAATTTTGTTACGTTACAGCATTATTCTAAAACTGATTATTTATTTCCATCATCAATCTACACACAATACCCCATAATGACAAAGCAAAAAAATGGTATTTTGAATTTTTTGCTAATTTATAATAACGTTACAAAATGAAATATCACATTTACATAAGTATTTAGGTCCTTTACTCAGTTCTTTGTTGAAACACCTTTTACAGCGATTACAGCCTTGATTCTTCTTGGGTATGACGCTACAAGCTTGGCACACCTCTATTTGGGGAGTTTCTCCCATTCTTCTCTGCAGAACCTCTCAAGCTCTGTCTGAGATCCTGAGCGCTCTGGAGCAAGTGTTCATCAAGGATATCTCTGTACTTTGCTCCGTTCGTCTTTGTCTTGATCCTGACTAGTCTCCCAGTCCCTGCCTCTGAAAAACACACGCACAGCATGATGCTGCCACCACCGTGTTTCACCGTAGGGATGGTGTGAGGTTTTCTCCAGACGTGACGCTTGGCATTCAGGCAAAAGAGTTCAATCTTGGTTTCATCAGACCAGAGAATCTTGTTTCACATGGTCTGAGAGTCTTCAGGTGCCTTTTGGCAAACTCCAAGTGGGCTGTCATGTGCCTTTTACTGAGGAGTGGCTTCCGTCTGGCCACTCTACCACAAAGGCCTGATTGGTGGAGTGCTGCAGAGATGGTTGTCCTTCTAGAAAGTTCTCCCATCTCCACAGAGTAACTCTGGAGCTCTGCCGGAGTAACCATCAGGTTCTTGGTCCCTTACCAAGGCCTTTCTCCCCTGACTGCTCAGTTTGGCAGGGGGATAGCTCTAGGAAGAGTCTTGGTGGTTCCGAACTTTAAGAATGGTGAGGCTACTGTGTTATTCTGGACCTTCAATGCTGCAGAAATGTTTTGGTACCCTTCCCCAGATCTGTGCCTTGTCACAATCCTATCTTGGAGCTATACGGACAATTCCTTTGACCTCATGGCTTGGTTTTTGCTCTGACCTGCACTGTCAACTGTGGAACCTGATATAGACAAATGTGTGCCTTTCCAAGTCATGTCCAATCAATTGAATTTACCACAGGTTGACTCCTATAAAGTTGTAGAAACATATCAAGGCTGATCAATGGAAACAGGATGCACATGAGCACAATTTGATTCTCATAACAAAGGCTGAATACTTATGTAAACAAGTTAATTCTGTTTTTAATTTGAATACATTTGCAAAAATGTCGAAAAAACTGTTTTCACATTGTCATTATGTGGTATTGTGTGTAGATTGCTGAGGATTTATTTGATTTAATCCACTTAGAATAAGGCTGTGACTTAACAAAATGTGGATAAAGTCAAGGGGTCTGAATACTTTCCGAAGGCACTCTATGTAAATTACAAAGATCAACAACCAAAATTATTCGAGCTAGCAACTGTAAAATGTCAGACTGGATTTGACTTTACGAATGATGCATCAACCCCTACAAACAATGTTGACTAATTATAAGCCACATAATAATGCACATCTCTTGATGCTGGAGGATTATTTTCCTGCTGGAGCAAACTGGCTCAAATTAAGATCCTACATCAGTATGTATGTGTACATATGCACACTGTCTGTTCTGTGTTTTCTTTCTTGATTCTTCACTTAATTTATTCTTTAAAATATTTATACTTTTTTGGTGTGGTTCCTCCCCCTAGGTACTGCTTGTATTGCTTATTTGTTGTCTTGTAATAATTCTTCACAAAAATAGCTAACTGCAGCAGTTCCATCCTCTCAGGTACCTGGGCCCTAACCCTTACCTGGAGTAGGGTTCTGGCTACACTTTGATTGACTGAGGGTTACTTTTTCTTTTTGAACCTTGCTTTTTCAGACGTTTGGACACCTCCCTCCCCCTCCCCCCAATTTGTCAAAAGAAAGTAGTGTAGTTCCAGTAGTTAACCACACCACTTAATGGTAAGAAATGTAATTAACTACTGAAAACATTAGTTATGTCACGTCCTGACCAGCAGAGGGAGTAGTTGTTTAGTATTTTTGGTCAGGACGTGGCAGAAGTACGTGTATGTGTTTTTCTGGTATTTCTGTTTCTATGTTGGTCTGTGTGGCTCCAGATCAGGGACAGCTGGTTATCGTTGTTCCTGATTGGGAGTCATATATTAGGAGTGTGTTTGTCACCTGGTTTTTGTGGGTTGTTTTATTTCGCACTGCTACGTATAGTTATAGCCTGTGAAACTGTCTCCTGTTGTTCTAGTTTATTATTTTTCCGTGTGCATCAAACTTAATAAAATTATGTGGAACACGCAACCCGCTGCGTATTGGTCTGACAGTGATTTCTCCTTATCGTCAGACGACGAAGTTTGTGACAGAACAACCCACCAAACCAAGACCAAGCAGCGGAGAAAGGAGGCGGCAGGTTGAGGATATGGACTATCGTGAGAGATGGAGTTGGGAACAGATTCTGGCCGGAGAGGGCCCGTGGAGGAAGGCTTGTGAGGACCGGGAACGCTACCGGGGTACACGACTGGCGAGGAAGCCGGAGAGGCAACCCCAAGACATTTTTGGGGGGGGCACACGGGTAGTTTGGCTAGGCCAAGGAAGAGCCATAAGCCAGCTACCCGTGAGTATGTGGCGGAGCGTATGGAGTGGAGGGCGCCGTGTTTTGCTGAGGTGCACACAATCTCGCCCATACGCACGCACAGGCCGGTGCGCGCTATTCCAGCCCCTCGCAGATGCCGTGCTAGAGTGGGCATCCAGCCTGGTAGGAGGATTCCTGCGCAGCGCCTCTGGTCGCCGGTACGCCTCCTCGGACCAGGCTACCCTACGCCCGCTCTACGCACGGTAACCATCAAGCCCCTGCACAGCCCAGTTCGCCCTGTACCAGCACCCCGCTTGTGCAGGCCTGCTAGTTCCATCCAGCCAGGACGGGTTGTGCAGGAGGTGCGGTCAAGGCCACCTGTGCGCCTCCATGGCCCAGTCTTTCCGGTTCCCGCCTCTCGTGCTGACCCGGAAGTGAGTACCTCCAGTCTGGCACGACCAGTACCAGCACCACGGATCAAGCTTCCCATGGGTCAGCCTAGTCCTAGTCAGCCTGTTCCCGCTCCTCGCACTAGCCATGGGGTGCGTGGTTTAAAACTGGCAGTTCCAGTACCAGCACCACGCATTAGGCTTATAGTGCATAATAGTAGTTTCTCTCGGCCGGTTCCTGCTTCCCGCACTAGCCCTAGGGTGCGTGTCTTCAGCCTGGTACCTCCTCTACCAGCCCCACGCATCAGGCTTCCAGTGCGTCAGCCCAGCCTCGAGAGTTCGGCAACAGTGTGCAGTCCAGAGTATCCGGCAACAGTGTGCAGTCCAGAGTATCTGGCAACAGTGTGCAGTCCAGAGTATCCGGCAACAGTGTCCAGTCCGGAACCGAGGGAGTCTGCCTGCGACCCGGAGCCGAGGGAGTCTGCCTGCGACCCGGAGCCGAGGGAGTCTGCCTGCGACCCGGAGCCGAGGGAGTCTGCCTGCGACCCCCGGACCCCGCCCGCCGGGGGAGTCTGCCTGCGACCCGGAGCCGGGGGAGTCTGCCTGCGACCCGGAGCCGGGGGAGTCTGCCTGCGACCCGGAGCCGGGGGAGTCTGCCTGCGACCCGGAGCCGGGGGAGTCTGCCTGCGACCCGGAACCGAAGGAGTCTGTCAGCGATCCGGAACCGGGGGAGTCTGTCAGCGATCCGGAACCAAGTGAGTCTGTATGGGATCCGGAACTGAATAAGTGTTTGATTAACTGTGAACTAAATAAGTCTGCCTACAGCATTAAACGGAATGAGTCTGCCTACGATCCGGAACGGAATGAGTCTGCCTACGACCTGGAAATGAGTGAGTCTGACTACGGTCCGGAGCCAAGCAAGTCTGTCTACAGTCTGGAGGGCAGTAGGCCCGAACCAGAGCCACCTCCAGGATAGGTGGGTTGGGGAGGGGGGGTGTAGCACAAGTGCCGTCGTTGACGGCTGCCACCCTCCCTTCCCTCCCTTTTTTTTTGTTTAGGGGGTATTTGGTTTTGGGTTTTTTTGTGGTATTGGGGATTTTTGTTGTTTCTTTTTTAGGTGCATTCGGGGTATGCACCTTTAGGGGGGGGGTACTGTCACATCCTGACCAGCAGAGGGAGTAGTTGTTTAGTATTTTTGGTCAGGACGTGGCAGAAGTACTGTGTATGTGTTTTTCTGGTATTTCTGTTTCTATGTTGGTCTGTGTGGCTCCCGATCAGGGACAGCTGGTTATCATTGTTCCTGATTGAGAGTCATATATTAGGAGTGTGTTTGTCACCTGGTTTTTGTGGGTTGTTTTATTTCGCACTGCTACGTATAGTTATAGCCTGTGAAACTGTCTCCTGTCGTTCTAGTTTATTGTTTTTCCGTGTGCATCAAACGTAATAAAATGATGTAGAACACACAACCCGCTGCGTATTGATCAGAGAGTGATTTCTCCTTATCGTCAGACGACGAAATTTGTGACAAGTTAGATATGAATTCAGTGCAACTACCACCAAGCTACTGCAAAATGTAGTTACATTATTAGTTGAACTACATGTACATATGTAAGCATTAAATGTAACACTCAGATTTTATTCAACACTGGAGAAATTGCTGTGTATAGATCGTTTTCGTTCACCCATCTGGGTTTACTCACCTTTAACAATGATGGTGGTAACATCCACAGAGAGGTTGCCAAAGGTAATGTTTGGATTGGTCACAGCCTCTTTCAGTGTATTGCTAATGTCAGTAACCTCAGGGACAGATTGAGTGGAGGTCTCACTGAACACTAGCTGGACCTCCGCCTGTGTTTCTGCATCCATACGAGAACGGAAAATAGGTCTGCAAAAAGGTCATAAAAGGTCATGAACAGTGGCATGCCAAAGGTTAAAAGAATAGAATAGAATATAATGGAATATTACGTGAATCCAATAACAATAGTCCGGATGAAAAGGATCCCATATTTTGCTTTGTAGATCACATCAAACTGTAAGCAATGGTACAAACAGGAGAACATTTTAATGATTTAACACAAACAAAAACATTTCTATATATTCCAATCCACATAGCTAAGCCCAAGTTATTTAAGATAGACATTGGGGAATATAAATAGATCTGTAGTGATGGAGACTAATTGTTACCTGATTAGAACAAATAAAATATGTACTTTAAAATATAGATTTTACAACAATCGCCATACATTATTGATGGTCATACACCCAATATAAACAAAATCTGAGTTTCTAGGACTTACCACTGCAGTAATAGTTACTGCAAGTTCTTGGAATTGTGGACTTTGAGGGTCATTTAAAGCTTCTACAAACACTTGTTGTATGACGAAAACCACCAGTGGAGCAGGTTGGAGATGTGCAGTTGTTGTTTTAGTTGTAGTTGTTGTTGTACTAGTAGTAGTAGGTGTTGTAGTAGTGGTTGTACTAGTAGTAGTAGTAGGTGTTGTAGTAGTGGTTGGTGCGTTGGTTGTTGTGGTAGTTGGAGCTGTGCTGGTAGTTGTTGACAGTGGTGATGTTGTCCTTGACACTGTAGTTGTGGGGGCCACGTATGTAGTGGTTGTAGTTGTGGGCCTAGTTGTAGGAACGGTAGCCGGAACAGTAACAGGTTCTCCAGTTGTTGTGGTGGTAGTACCAGCCACAGGGGTTGTAACAGAAGTTGTAGGAGGAACAGTACTTGTTGCAAGAGCAGCTAAGTTCAAAAAGAAAATTGACATTTACACAGCTCTTTAAGGATGTGTGGCAGTAACACAGTCATCGTAATGTAATTCACTTCCTACAACCTGTAAACAGGCTTCCTGATCCTTTCACATGAACCACTTCAACTGAAAACCATTTCTAAAGTATACAGTACATTTGGAAATTCAGACCCCATAACCTTTCCCCACATTTTGTAAATTACAGCCTTATTCTGAAATGGATTAAATACTTTTTTCCCCTCATTAATCTTCACAAAATACCCCATAATGACAAAGCGAAAGCATGTTTTATGAAATGTTTAAAAATTGTATTACAAAAAAAAAGGAATTACCTTATTTATATAAGTATTCGGAACCTTGCTATGAGACTCGAAATTGAGCTCAGGTGTATAATTTTTCAATTGACCATCTTTGAGATATTTCTACAACTTGATTGGAGTCCATCTTACATAATTGTGTCGACAGCATTTAAGATCCCCAAGAACACAGTGGCCTCTTACAATGAAGAAGTGTGGAACAGAAGGACAACCGTATCGGTAGAGTGACCAGACGGATGCCACTCCTCAGTAAAAGGCACATGACAGCTCACTTGGACTCCTAAAGACTCTCAGATCATGAGAAACAAGATTCTCTGGTCTGATGAAACCAGGAATGAACTCTTTGGATTGAAGGCCAAACGTCACATCTGTAGGAAACCTGGTACCATCCCTACGGTGAAGCATGGTGGTGGCAGCATCATTCTGCGTGGGTTGTTCAGCGACATGGACTGGGAGACTAGTCAGGTTTGAGGGAAAGATGAAAGGACTTAAGCACAGAGAAATCCTTGATGAAAACCTGCTCCAGAGCGCTCAGGACCTCAGACTGGGGAGAATGCTCACTTTTCAACAGGACAATTACCCTGAGCACACAGTCAAGACAACGCAGGAGTGGCTTCGGGACAAGTCTCATAAAGTGGCCCAGCCAAAGCCCTGACTTGAACCTTTTGAACATCTTTGGAGAGACCTTAAAATAGCTGTGCAAGGACACTCCCCATTCAACCTGACAGAGCTTGAGAGGATCTGCAGAGAAGAATGGGAACACACTCGCCAAAAACAGGTGTGCAAAGCTTGTAGCATCATACCCAAGAAGACTCAAGGCTGTAATCACTGCCAAAGGTGCTTCAACAAAGTACTGAGAAAAAGGTCTGAATACTTACGGTATGTAAATGTAATATTTCAGTTTATAATTTTTCTATAAATTTGCTAAAAAACAGTTTTTGCTTTGTCATTATTGGGTATTGTGTGTAGATTGATGACGGAACAAAAAACAATTGAATCAGTTTTAGAATGAGGCTGTAATGTAACAAAATGTGGAAAAATTCAAGAGGTCTTAATACTTTCTGAATGCACTGTAGATGCTACAAACACAGGGTTAGCAGCATTAGAACGCGAAGAACTGTGTCATTCTGATATAGAACACTCACATTAACAACATGTGTATTACAGAGCACGAGCAGGCAAAACAGCTGAAATGTACGTAATTTGTTGTTGTTGTCGACCCACCAGTGACGGTTGAAGGGAGTTCTCCAGTTGTCAATGCACCACCTATTGATGTGATGGGTACAGCTGTAACCGTTGTTGTCGATGCACCAGTGACGGTTGTAGTGGGTTCACCAGTTGTTGTCAACCCACCAGTGACAGTTGAATTGGGTTCATCAGTAGTTGACGGCACAACAGTGATGGTTGTATTTGGAGCCACTGTAATCGCTCTTGTCAATGCACCAGTTACGGTTGTAATGGGTACAGCTGTAACCATTGTTGTCGACACACCAGTGATTGTGGTAGTGGGTTCACCAGATGTTGTCAATGGACCAGTAACGGCTGTCGTGGGTTCACTAGTAGTTGTCGATGAACCAGTTAATGTTGTAGTGGGTTCACCAGTTGTCGTCAACACACCCATGACGGTTGTAGTGGGTGCTGCAGTAACAGTAGCTGTTGGTGCATCACTTGGTGTCGACACACCAGTGACGGCTGTAGTGGCTGCGGCTCTAACCGTTGTTGTCAAAGCACCAGTTACGGTTAAAATGGATACAGCTGTAACCATTGTTGTTGATGCATCAGTGAGAGTTGTAATGGGTGCAGCTGTAGTATTAGTTGTTGATGCACCGGTGAGGGTTGCAGTGGGTTCACCAGTTGTTGTCGACACACCAGTGATGGTTGTAGTGGGTTCACCAGTTGTTGTCGACAAACCCGTGACAGTTGTAATGGGTACTGCTGTAACCGTTGTTGTCAACACACCGGTGATGTTTGCAGTGGGTTCACCAGTTGTTGTTGACACACCAGTGACAGTTGTAGTTAGTGCTGCAGTAACAGTGGTTGTTGATGCTTCACTTGTTGTTGACACACCAATGACAGTTGAAGTAAGTTCACCAGTTGTTGATGCTCCAGTGACGTTTGTAATGGGTGCAGCTGTAAACTTTGTTATCAACACACCACTGATAGTTGTAATTGGTTCATCAGTTGTTGTCGACACACCATCGACGGTTGTAGTGGGTTCACCAGTTGTCGTCAACACACCCATGACGGTTGTAGTGGGTGCTGCAGTAAATGTAGTTGTTGATGCATCACTTGTTGTCGACACCACAGTGACGGTTGTTCTGGGTTCACCAGTTCTTGTCAATACCCCAGTGACGGTTGAAGTGAGTTCTCCAGTTGTTGTCAATGCACCTGTTATGTTTGTAATGGGTACAGCTGTAACCGTTGTTGTCAACACACCGGTGATGGTTGCAGTGGGTTCACCAGTTGTTGCCGACACACCAGTAATGGTTGTTCTGGGTTCACCAGTTGTTGTCAATGCACCAGTAACGGTTGCAGTGGGTTCAACAGTTGTTGTCGACACGGTTGTAGTGGGTTCACCAGTTGTTGTCGACACGGTTGTTGTGGGTGCTGCAGTAACAGTAATTGTTGATGCATAACTTGTTGACGACACACCAATGACAGTTGAAGTAAGTTCACCAGTTGTTGTCAATGCACCAGTTACGTTTGTAATGGGTACAGTTGTAAACGTTGTTGTCGACACACCAGTGATGGATGTAGGGGGTTCACCACTTGTTGTCGACACACGAGTGATGGTCGTAGTGGGTTCATCAGTAGTTTTTGGTGCACCAGTAGCGTTTATATTGGGTTCACCTGTTGTTGTCAACACACCCGTGACGGTTATAGTGGGTGCTGCAGTAACAGTAGTTGTTGATTCGTAACTTGTTGTCGACACACCAACAACGGCTGAAGTAAGTTCACCAGTTGTTGTTGATGCTCCAGTGACGTTTGTAGTGGGTGCAGCTGTAAACTTTATCGACACACCAGTGATGGTTGTAGTTGGTTTGTCAGTTGTTGTCGACACACCAGTGACGGTTGTAGTGAATTCACCAGTTAGTTTCAATGAACCAGTGACGGTTTCAGTGGGTTCACCAGTTGTTGTTGTTGATGTATCAGTTATGGTTGTATTGGGTTCACCAGTTGTTGTCGGTGCATCATTGACAGTTGTAGTGGGTTCAGCTGTAACAGCAGTTGTTGATGCACCACTCATTGTCGACACACTGGTGACGGTTGTAGTGGGTTCACCAGTTCTTGTCGATAAGCCACTCGTTGTTATTGCACTGGTAAGTATTTTTGTGGCTGCAGCTGTAACAGAAAAAGGAAAAAATGATAAAATGAAAATATGACGTGTGTTTGTTGCTCTGTAATGTAACGACACTTGATACAATGGTGTACAAAATACACGGCGTGCAAGCTGTTCATTTACCAGATAATAGGATATAATAAATAAATGTGTTTACCTGTGCTGTTGACTGTCACTGAGGAGGGGTCAATGTTGAAAGCTGTGATGTTTTGGGCAGCATTTATCAAAACAGTGCCAATCTCCGTGATATTAGGGACAGAGGGGGAGCTGAATGCTACATTTACAGTATTGATGATGGATCCAGAGCTGGGAACAAATGAGAGATAACATGTTAGATAGAAAGTGAGATCAATTTAAGTAAACATACATGTAATGCAAAAAAATCACCTGAATTCTGTCACAGTCAAACTGTTGAAAGACGTGAAAGCTGATTGATAGAAAGGTTCAACCTGGAAGGCAAAACAAGAAACAGATGATTTTTAAACAAACAACTTACTGTTGATTAAAAGCTGAGTGTGTTACTGTTTTCTACCCCTTTCGTTTGGACATTCACATCTTCATTCTTTTAGGAGGCTCACCTGAGTTTTAATCAGTAATGCTCGGGTTTGAAAGGCCTGAGATGATGGGTTTGATAGATCAGAGGTAAATGTCTCTCCTCTGGACCGGAACACCACAGGCAACCTAATGATTGCAACAGCGGTAGTTGCAGTTGTTGTGGCTGTGATGATGGCAGTAGTGATGACAGGAGTAGCTATTGTAGTTGTGGTGGCATTTGATGCACTAGTGACGGTTGTAGTGGGTGCAGCTGTACCAGTAGTTGTTGATGCACCACTCGTTGACGACACACCAGTGAATATTGTAGTGCGTTCACCAGTTGTTGTCAACACACCAGTGACGGTCATAGTGGGTTCACCAGTTGTTTTTGTTGACTCAGTGATGGATGTAGTGAGTTCACCAGCTGTAGTTGATGAATCAGTTATGGTTGTAGTGGGTCCACTAGTTGTTGTCGACCCACGAGTGACTGTTGTAGTGGGTTCACCAGTTGTTGTCAACACACCAATAACAGTTGAAGTAAGTTCACCAGTTGTTATTGATGCTCCAATGACAGTTGTAGTGGGTGCAGCTGTAACTGTTGATGTCAATCTACCAGTGATGTTTGTAGTGGGTGAAACTGTAACCGTTATTGTTGACACACCAGTCATGGTTGTAGTGGGTTCACCAGTTGTTTTCGATTCAGCACTGACCATTGTTGTGTTTTCACTAGTAGTTGTTGATGCATCAATGTCGGTTGTAGTGGGTTCCCCAGTTGTGGTCGACGCAGCAGGGACTCTTGTAGTGTGTTCACCAGTTGTTGTCGATGATCCACTTAATGTTATAGTGCGTTGCCTAGTTTCTTTTGATGACTCAGTGATGGATGTATTTGGTTCCCCAGTTGTTGTTGATGAATCAGTGATGGTTGCAGTGGGTTCACTAGTTACTATCGATGCATCAACGATGGTTGGAGTGAGTTCACCTGTTATTGTTGATGAATCAATGACTGTTGCAGCTGCATCCGTTGTTATCGACAACACCAGTGATGGTTGTAGCAGTTTCACTGGTAGTTGTTGTATTGGGTTCACCAGTTGTTGATGAATCAGTAATGGTTGTAGTGGGTTCACTAGTTGTTTTTGTTGAATCATTGATGGTTGTATTGGGTTCACCAGTTTCTGTCGATGCATCATTGTCGGTTGCAGTGTTTTCATCAGTTGTTCTGGATGAACCAGTGATGGTGGTAGTGGGTTCATCAGTTGTTGTTGATGACCCAAAAACGATTTTAATGGGTTCACCAATTGTTGTCGTTGACTCAGTGGAGGTTTTAGATGGTTCTCCAGTTGTTTTTGTTGATGTAGTGGTGGTTTTAGTTGGTTCAGCAGTTGTTTTTGTTGATTTAGTGGTGGTTTTAGTTGGTTCACCAGTTGTTTTTGTTGATGTAGTGGTGGTTTTAGTTGGTTCAGCAGTTGTTTTTGTTGATTTAGTGGTGGTTTTAGTTGGTTCAGCAGTTGTTTTTGTTGATTTAGTGGTGGTTTTAGTTGGTTCACCAGTTGTTTTTGTTGATTTAGTGGTGGTTTTAGTTGGTTCACCAGTTGATTTTGTTGATTTAGTGGTGGTTTTAGTTGGTTCACCAGTTGTTGGTGGTGAATTAGTGACGGTTGTAGCGGTTCACCAGTTGTTGTCGATGCGTCAATGAATGTTGTATTTGGTTCACCAGTTGTTTTTGATGACTCAGTGATGGTTGTAGTGGGTTCACCAGTTGTTGTTGATGACTCAGTGATGGTTGTAGTAGGTTCACCAGTTGTAGTCGATGCATCAGTTACGGTTGTAGTGGGTTCACCAGTTGTAGTCGATGCATCAGTTACGGTTGTAGTGGGTTCATCAGTTTTTGTCGATGCATCAGTGATTGTTGTACTGGTTGCGGATGTAGGATTCATAGTAATGACCACTACTGTTCAGCAAAAACAGAGGAACAGTAATTTCATAAAAATAATAACAATGACATTATAGATATATAATCCAAGATGTCTAATTCTGTTGAGTACACGTCCCTTACCCATTAGAAAGAGCGCTGTTGATGTAACTTGGTATACACTCATCTTATGTATTCTTTGAAAATTATGTTCTAAAGACATAAATACACAATACAAAGGATTTGGTTAAAGCACAACAACTGTTAAAAATGGCAGAGGTAAACTAATACCATGAAAATATGACCTACAGTGCCTGTTACGTATTAGCTACCTCCACATATAACCTCTTACATCTAGATGTTCCGCTAGCGGAACACCGCTCCAATATCCAATGATAGGGCGTGGCGCGAATTACAAACTCCTCAAAAATCCCCAAACTTCCATTTTTCAAACATATGACTATTTTACACCATTTTAAAGACAAGACTCTCCTTTATCTAACGACATTGTCCGATTTCAAAAAGGCTTTACAACGAAAGCAAAACAGTAGATTATGTCAGGAGAGTACCCAGCCAGAGATAACCACACACCCATTTTTCAAGCTAGCATATATGTCACAAAAACCAAAACCACAGCTAAATGCAGCACTAACCTTTGATCTTCATCAGATGACACTCCTAGGACATTATGTTATACAATACATGCATGTTTTGTTCAATCAAGTTCATATTTATATAAAAAAACAGCTTTTACATTAGCATGTGATGTTCAGAACTAGCATACCCACCGAAACTTCCGGTGAATTTACTAAATGACTCACGATAAATGTTCACAAAAAACATAACAATTATTTTAAGAATTATAGATACAGAACTCCTTTATGCAATCGCTATGTCAGATTTTAAAATAGCTTTTCGGTGAAAGCACATTTTGCAATATTCTGAGTATATAGCCCGGCCATCATGGCTAGCTATTTTGACACCAACCAAGTTTGGCACTCACCAAACTCAGATTTACTATAAGAAAAATTGGATTACCTTTGCTGTTCTTCGTCAGAATGCACTCCCAGGACTTGTACTTTACACCCAATGTCGTTTTGGTTCCAAATGATCCATAGTTATATCCAAATAGCGGCGTTTTGTTCTTGCGTTCAAGACACTATCCGAAGGGTGACGCGCCGGCGCGTATCGTGACAAAAAATTCAAAATATTCCATTACCGTACTTCGAAGTATGTCAAACGCTTTTTAAAACCAATTTTTATGCGATTTCTCTCGTAAAATAGCGATAATATTCCGACCAGGAGATGTTGTTTTCGTTCAAAGACTGAAAATGTAAAATGGACTCTTCACGTGCATGCGCACGCCCGTTTCATTGTTTTCAGATCGACCACTATCCAAATGCGCTACTGTTTTTCAGCCAGGGACTGCAGAGTCATCATTCCCCATTCTGGCGCCTTCTGAGAGCCTATGGGAGCCTTAGAAAATGTCACGTTACAGCAGAGATCCTCTGTTTTCGATAAAGAGGCTATAGAAAGCCAAGAAATGGTCAGAGAGGGCACTTCCTGTATGCAATCTTCTCAGGTTTTGGCCTGCCATATGAGTTCTGTTATACTCACAGACACCATTCAAACAGTTTTAGAAACTTTAGGGTGTTTTCTATCCAAATCAAACAATTATATGCATACTCTAGTTTCTGGGCAGGAGTAATAACCAGATTAAATCGGGTACGTTTTTTATCCGGCCGTGAAAATACTGCCCCCTATCCTAAACAGGATAACCTGCTCCTTCACTAGCTCAACAGAAATATATCCAATATGTATGTGTTTTCACTAAACAAATCAGATTCCCACCTCAGTCAATACCCAAATCAAATAAAATACATATTTTGCAGATGTTATAGCAGGGGCAGTGACATGCTCTGGGCTAGGCGGGACGAATTCGTCCCACCTACGCAACAGCCAGTTGAATCCCGTGGCGCGATTTTCAAATACCTTAGAAATGCTATTACTTCAATTTCTCAAACATATGATGATTTTCAGGCAAAAACCTGAGAAGATTTCATGCAGGAAGTGGCCTGTCTGACAAGGTGTCGTTCTTCTTGTCTCTGTTTATTGAAGAGTGAGGATCTTAGCTGTCCCGTGACACTTCCTACGGCTGCCATAGGCTCTCAGAAGGCGGCAAAATGCTGAATCGTGGCTTTGCAGGCTCTGGCTGAAACAAAGTAGCGCGTTTGGGTAGTGGCTGGTTACAGTACTGTGAGACTCAGGCTCGTGCCCACGTCGACCGAAAGCTTTGTTTTCTTTCCTCTGTTTAGCTAAATGGACATTCCCGGTCGGAATATTATCGCTTTTTTACGAGAAAAATGGCATAAAAATGGATTTTAAACAGCGGTTGACATGCTTCGAAGTACGGTAATGGAATATTTAGATTTTTTTTGTCACGAATTGCACCATGCGCGCGACCCTGATTTATCATTTCGGATAGTGTCTGGGACGCACGAACAAAACGCCGCTATTCGGATATAACGATGGATTATTTTGGACCAAACCAACATTTGTTATTGAAGTAGCAGTCCTGGGAGTGCATTCTGACGAAGACAACAAAAGGTAATCAAACTTTTGTAATAGTAAATCTGATATTGGTGAGTGCTAAACTTGCCGGGTGTCTAAATAGCTAGCCCGTGATGGCTGGGCTATGTACTTAGAATATTGCAAAATGTGCTTTCACCAAAAAGCTATTTTAAAATCGGACATATCAAGTGCATAGAGGAGTTCTGTATCTATAATTCTTAAAATAATTGTTATGCTTTTTGTGAACGTTTATCGTGAGTAATTTAGTAAATTGTTAGTGAATTCGCCGGAAGTTTGCGGGGGTTATGCTAGTTCTGAACGTCACATGCTAATGTAAAAAGCTGTTTTTTGATATAAATATGAACTTGATTGAACAAAACATGCATGTATTGTATAACATAATGTCCTAGGGTTGTCATCTGATGAAGATCATCAAAGGTTAGTGCTGCATTTAGCTGTCTTCTGGGTTTTTGTGACATTATATGCTAGCTTGAAAAATGGGTGTCTGATTATTTCTGGCTTGGTACTCTGCTGACATAATCTAATGTTTTGCTTTCGTTGTAAAGCCTTTTTGAAATCGGACAGTGTGGTTAGATTAACGAGAGTCTTGTCTTTAAATAGCTGTAAAATAGTCATATGTTTGAGAAATTGAAGTAATAGGATTTTTAAGGTATTTGAAAATCGCGCCACTGGATTAGACTGGCTGTTGCGTAGGTGGGACGAATTCGTCCCGCCTAGCCCAGAGAGGTTAAGACAATTGATGTATTGATGACTCATAGTGAAGTCTGGGTTCGTGCAGATAACCAACAATTTACGATGTTTGGAATGACACTAATGTGAGGTAAAGAATAATTCATTCATTCGAAGGCTAATTGATCAGATATTAAAATATCTCAAAGTTATATTAGGAAAATTATAACTTTAATCTGAATATTTTCCTTGGTGCCCCGACTTCCTAGTTAATTACAGTTATATGATTAATTAGTTTAATCGCGTAATAATAATTACAGAGTTATTTGATGAAAATAAGTATTCAGTTTTAATGATGCCAAAGACACGACACTGGGGTGACACAATAAATAAAACATGACATAATGCAGAACATTAATAGACAAGAACAGTTCAAGGACAAAACTACATCCACTTAAAAATGGCACTTGTAGCCTACATACAGTTGAAGTCGGAAGTTTACATACACCTTAGCCAAATACATTGAAACTCAGTTTTTCACAATTCATGACATTTAATCCTAGTAAAAATTCCCTGTCTTAGGTCAGTTAGGATCACCACTTTATTTTAAGAATGTGAAATGTCAGAATAATAGCCTGAGAGAATTATTTCTTTCATCACCTTCCCAGTGGGTCAGAAGTTTACATACACTCAAGTGGTATTTGGTAGCATTGCCTTCAAATTGTTTAACTTGGGTCAAACGTTTCGGGTAGCCTTCCACAAGCTTCCCACAATGAGTTGGGTGAATTTTGGCCAATTCCTCCTGACAGAGATGGTGTAACTGAGTCAGGTTTGTAGGCCTCCTTGCTTGCACACGCTTTCTCAGTTCTGCCCAGAAATGTTCTATAGGATTGAGGTCAGGGCTTTTTGATGGTCACTCCAATACCTTGACTTTGTTGTCCTTAAGTCATTTTTCCACAACTTTGAAAGTATGCTTCGGCTCATTGTCCATTTGGAGTCACATTTTCGACCAAGCTTTAACTTCCTGACTGATGTCTTGAGATTTTGCTTCAATATTTCCACGTAATTTTCCCGCCTCACGATACCATCTATTTTGTGAAGTGCACCAGTCCCTCCTGCAGCAAAGCACCCCCACAACATGATGTGCTTCACGTTGGGATGGTGTTCTTCGGCATTGCAAGCCTCCCCCTTTTTCCTCCAAACATAACGATGGTCATTATGGCCAATCAGTTCTATTTTTTTTAATCAGACCAGAGGACATTTCTCCAAAAAGCACAAACTTTGTCCCCATCTACAGTTGCAAACCGTAGTCTGGATTTTTTATGGCGGTTTTGGAGCAGTGGCTTCTTCCTTGCTGAGCAGCCTTTCAGGTTATGTCGATATAGGACTCGTTTTACTGTGGATATAGATACTTTTGTACCTGTTTCCTCCAGCATCTTCACAAGGTCCTTTGCTGTTGTTCTGGGATTGATTTGCACTTTTCGCACCAAAGTACATTCATCTCTAGGAGACAGAACGCATCTCCTTTCTGAGAGGTATGACGGCTGCGTGGTCCCATGATGTTTTTACTTGCGTACTATTGTTTGACAGATGAAAGTGGTACCTTCAGGCATTTATAAATTGCTCCTGAGGATGAACCAGACTTGTGGAGGTCTACAATTTTCTTTTTAGGTCTTGGCTGATTTCTTTTGATTTTCCCATGATGTCAAGTGAATGGGCACTGAGTTTGAAGGTAAGCCTTGAAGTACATCCACAGGTACACTTCACATTATGTCTATTAGCCTATCAGAAGCTTCTAAAGCCATTACATCGTTTTCTGGAATTTTCCAAGCTGTTTAAAGGCACAGTCAACTTAGTGTATGTAAACTTCTGACCTACTGGAATTGTGAGTTATAAGTGAAATAATCTGTCTGTAAACAATGGTTGGAAAAATAATTGTGTCATGCACAAAGTAGATGTCCTAACCGACTTGCCAAAACTATAGTGTGTTAACAAGAAATTTGTGGAGTGGTTGTAAAATGAGTTTTAATGACTCCAACCTAAGTGTATGTACATTTCTGATTTCAACTGTATCAATACATTGTGGCGTACAGCAGGTCAACCACCAGTGGGAGACTCGTCGAGGCCTGGTGACAGACGGAGTGTACATCACGAGGCGATAGCTCCATCTGCTGGAAGTGCCAGGTCTCGACGGGCTCTCCGCCCAGGACTAATTGGGGCTGATTGGGAGTTGGTGAGTAATCAAGGGCTGATTGCTCACCAGCTGTACAAACCCCATAAAGCTGCCAGAAGGGCATTACACAGTAGAGGACTAGGGGAAGTGAGGTGACTTCCATGTAGTTGGAGACGGTTACATGAGGGAGTTGAGTTTGTGTGCCCGACAGGATACAGCAAGACCTGGAGCCCAGAAGATGGTATACCGGGGAGGGTCTCAGGGGGGGAGACCTTTTCTTTTGGATTTATTATTTAATAAACATCCTTGAAACCGAGCTAATCATACTCTGTCTGTGTCTGATCTGTGTAAACGTCTTGACCAAACCACCTGGTCTGTCCCTACATACACACAAACTATCTAGGTCAAATAGTGGAGAGGTGTTGTGCCGCAAGGTGTTGCTTTTTCTGTTTTTTAAACCAGGTTTGCTGTTCGTTTTAGCATATGAGATAGCATGTTCCATGTTGTGGCTCTATATAATACTGTACTCTTTCTTGAATTTGTTCTGAATTTGAGGACTGTGAAAAGACCCCTAGTGGTATGTCTAGTGGGGTAAGTATGTGTTCCATGTAATACTGCTAGATCATTGCTAGACAGCCATAGATGTTCAAGCCAATTTAAGTCAAAACAGTAACTAGGCCACTCAGGAACATTCAATGTCGTCTTGGTAAGCAACTTTAGTGTACTGTGTATCTGGCCTTGTGTTTAGGTTATTGTGTCATGCCCTGATCTGCTTCACCTGTCTTTGTGATTGTCTCCATCCATCTCCAGGTGTCACCTGTTCGTCTTGTCTTGTCAAGTCAACCAGCGTGTTTTTCCGCACTCTGAACCCGCCTGCCTGACCATACTGCCTGCTCTGACCTCGAGCCTGCCTGCCACTCTGTACCTCCTCGACTCTGACCTGGTTTATGATCTTTTGCCTGTCCACAACCTGTCTCTTGCCTGCCCTTTGGATTACAGTAAATATCAGAGACTCGAACCATCTGCCTCCGATGTCTGCATCTGGGTCTCGCCCTGTATAGATATATATTGTCCTGCTGAAACGTGAATTTGTCTCCTGGAAAGCAGGCTGAACCAGGTTTTTCTTTAGGATTTTGCCTGTGCATAGCTCTATTCCATGTATTTTTATCCTAAAAAACTCCCTAGTCCTTGCCGATGACAAGTATACCCATAACATGATACACCCACCATCATGCTTGGAAATATGAAGAGTAGTACTCAGTGAAGTGTTGTGCTAGATTTGCTCCAAACCTAAAGCTTTGTGTTCAGGACATAAAGTACATTTCTATGTAAATGCACAGTTTTACTTTTGTGCCCTATTGGAAACAGGATGCATGTTTTGGAATATTTCTATTCTGTACAGGCTTCCTTTTCAGTCTATTAATTAGGTTAGTATTGTGGACTAATTACAGTGTTGTTGATCCATCCTCTGTTTTCTCCTATCACAGCTATTAAACCCCCTAGAGTCAATGTCCATGCCCCTGCGAAAATCTAATTAGCATATAAATAACTCTCCATACAAATCTAGCAGTTTAAGCTAGCGATATTTTAATTTTTTTGCAATGCATGTCTCAATCCACCACATGCACCAATATCGCACTTATGCATCTGCAGTGAAAGGTGACAGAGCTAGAGAGGTGTTTGTCAGACCATGAGACATCCCAAAAATCGATCTTCTCACAAAATCGACTTAAGCGTCTTAACGGTTTGGCCTAAAACTATTATGGAAAGATGACTCTCACGAACCCAATGTTGTTCTCCTGCTCGTGTCTTTGAACTCGCCTGAAGTCGGTACAGTCGATCTGCCAACTTCTGTCTGTAGCGACCTCTCTGTGGAAAGTTGAGACTCTCACGAACACGTACTGTACGTGTCGGTTGTTTTGCTGTAGGTCTCACAAGACACCTCTGAAGGTACCCCAGTACCAGTTGAAAAAACAAATGGAAGTACACTACCGTTCAAAAGTTTGGGGTCACTTAGAAATGTCCTTGTTTTTTGTCCATTAAAATAACATCAAATTGATCAGAAATACAATGTAGACATTGTTAATGTCGTAAATGACTATTGTAGCTGGAAACGGTTGATTTTTACTGGAATATCTACAGAGGCCCATTATCAGCAACCATCACTTCCTGTGTTCCAATGGTATGTTGTGTTAGCTAATCCAAGTTTATAATTTTAAAAGCTAATTGATCATTACAAAACCCTTTTGCAATTATGTTAGTACAGCTGAAAACTGGTGTCCTGATTAAAGAATCAATAAAACTGGCCATTTTTAGACTAGTTGAGTATCTGGAGCATCAGAATTTGTGGGTTCGATTACAGCCTCAAAATAGCCAGAAACAAAGAACTTTCTTCTGAAAGTCTATTCTTATTCTGAGACATGAAGGCTCAGAACAATTATTTGCCCTCTTTCTGACTTATTTTTTTTTCATATTTTTAATATTGACTCTTATCTGATCTTCGACCAAAACCTAATATTAGATAAATAGAACCTGCGTTTACAAATAAGACTAAAAATGTATACTAATTTTATTTATTGACGTAAAAAAGTTATGCAACACCCAATTCCCGTGTGAAAAAGTAATTGCCCCCTTACACTCAATAACTGGTTGTGCCACCTTTTGCAACAATGACTGCAACCAAATGCTTTCTGTAGTTTTATCAGTCTCTCACATCGCGTGGAGGAATTTTGGACCATTCTTGCACGCAGAATTGCTTTAACTGTGACATGGTGGGTTTTCAAGCATGAACTGCTAGTTTCAAGTCCTGCCACAACATCTCAATTGGGATTAGATCTGGACCTTGAAGCGATTCATGATGACAGAAGTGAGTGCTACGGTGCCATAGTCATTCAGTTCAGGGCGGGGGCCCTGTGTTTTCCCGCGAAGCGGGCAAAGACTGTGTTTAGCTTGTCTGGGAGCGAGGCGTTGGTGTCTGCGATGTGGCTGGCTTGCCCTTTATAATCGGTGATTGTCTGGGGTCTCTGACACACACGTCTCGTATCTAAGCCATTGAATTGCGACTCCACTTTGTCCCTGTACTGTTGTTTAGCCTCTTTGATTGCCAGTGGTGTAAAGTACTTAAGGAAAAATACTTTAAAGTACTACTTAAGTCGTTTTTTTGGCTATCTGTACTTTACTTTTTATATTTTTGGCAACTTTTACTTCACTACATTTCGAAAGAAAATGATGTACTTTTAACTCCATACATTTTCCCTGAAACCCCAAAATACTCGTTACATTTTGACAGGAAAATAATCCAAGCATTCACTTGTCAAGAGAACATCCTTGGTCATCCCTACTGCCTCTGATCTGGAGGACTCGCTAAACACAAATGCTTCGTTTGTAAATTATGTCTGAGTGTTGGAGTGTACCCCTGGCTATCCATCAATAAAAAATAAATACAAATTTTGCCATCTGGATTCCTTAATATAAGGCAGTTGAAATGATTTATACTTTTACTTTTGACACTTAAGTACATTTTAGCAATTCCATTTCCTTTTGATACTTAAGACTATTTCAAACCAAATACTTTTAGACTTCTACTCAAGTAGTATTTTACTGGGTGACTTTCACTTTTACTTGAGTCATTTTCTATTAAGGTATCTTTACTTTTACTCAAGTATGACAATTGAGTACTTTTTCCACCACTGTCGATTGCCTTACGGAGGATATAGCTCAGTCGTCACCAACCTTTTTGTGGTAAAAATGCAAGCTGAGATCTACCGCTCAGAATTTTTTTAAACATGACTTCAAAAGCAAAACCCTAAGCAAAATTAAGCAATTAAAAACAGTTCTGTAGGAATGAGGTTTGTGCAGTAGGCTATTGGCCCAATACATTATCACTGCATATTGGCTATGCTTGAATTGCACTGCCAATGTTGTTCTTCTTAGACCATTTTGAAATTATATTTAAAAAGAAATGGTATGTAAGCACACTGGTAATAGATTGTTGTATTACTTTTGAGGCACAGCTGAGTGAGCATAATAATTTATTTTTTTTACTAAATTGATGGCCTGCAGGGAGTAACGGTGAGGCTGCCTCTCACCTGACTCACGACCCTCCGCTCTCAAACCCTGCGCTGAGAAAAGGGGACACAGTCTTGCAGATGATGGCGCAACTCAAGTCTCACTGCATTATTTCTGCCTCATGCACCAATTCATGGTGTTATTCCTATGACGAGAGAAAGTGAAATAGTCCTAGATATTAAAAAAGACACAAGCCTCTAATAATAACAACACAAGCTTAGCGGAACCCTTTGCTATAGTCATTCATTTGTATTTGTATTAATTATTTATCCCCATTAGTTCCTGCCAAGGCAGCAGTGACTCTTCCTGGGGTTTATTATGGATCCCCATTAGTTCCTGTCAAGGCAGCAGCTACTCTTCCATCAACATTAAGACAGTTATATACAGTGTAAAATATTACATGACATTATATTTCATAACACGTTACCCAACACATTTAGTGTGTTCCTTTAGGACACTAATCCACTATCACATATTTACAATACAACATCCATGTCTACGTGTGTGTAGAGTGTGTGTCTTATAAGGAGTATGTGCGTCTGTGCCTGTGTGTGTCTCTTCACAGTCCCTGCAACATTGCTGCTGCAGTGCTGGTTGTAACATCAGTAGAAGTCGGTAGAACGTGCATTTTATGGCTTATAAAAGGGCTGAACAAAGTGTGAACAATGCTGAACAATCACTTATTATTATTATTATTTATTTAACTTTGTTTAACTAAGCAAGTCAGTTAATAACAAATTCTTATTTTCAATGACGGCCTAGGAACAGTGCCTTGTTCAGGGGCAGAACGACAGATTTTTACCTTGTCAGCTCGGTGATTCGATCTTGCAACCATTCGGTCACTAAAAATGAACTTACTTATAAAAACAGCAGCTCTTTTCTGTATTCATTGCGTCTCTCTCTAGTCATGGTGGGCATTTGATGGTGAGGTATTCCAGATCGGGAGAACCAAAGGACTTGAGTTCCTGTACGTTACCACAATCAAACCGTGAGAAGTTAATCATGAAACATACCCCTCCACCTTTATTTTTCCTTGGGAGTTCTTTCTTCCTCTCCACGTGATGGATGGAGAAACCTGCTGGCTGAATGAACGGGAACAGAATATCTGGAGTGAGCCATGATTCTGTAAAACAGAGTATGTTACAGTCTCTGATGTCTCTCTGGATGGAGATCCTCGCACTGAACACGTCTACTTTATTGTCCAGAGACTGAACGTTAGCGAGTAATATACTCGGAAGTGGTGGATGGTATGCACGCCTCCTGACTCTGACTAGGAGCCCACTCATTCTACCTCTTCTCTGGCTTTGGCATCTTGGAGCAGCCCCAGGGATGAATCGAACTGCCTCGGGGAGTTCAAACAAAGCATCCAATTTAAGGAAGTTGAATTGCTGGTCGAAATGCTTGTGAGTGACCAGCGATCTAATATCCATACGTTATTTTCATCTGTAGGTAGTAATGCAAGAAAACTTCTGAACAAATAATGTAAGAAATAACACTACACACATCACATTTCCCTAAAAATGCCTGCTGTGGCTCACAGATACAAGGACATTTTTTGGTATAGAATCCATTGGAATTGGATTAGAAAATGTTAATTTGTTCAAAGATAATATTCTAGAACAACCCTCTGATTTTGGAATTACATTTATTGATATTCTCCTTCTATCTCTCCTTCCAGTTCTCTGCTGCCAATGACTGGAATGAACTACAAAAATCTCTGAAACTGGAAACACTTATCTCCCTCACTTGCTTTAAGCACCAGCTGTCAGAGCAGCTCACATATCACTGCACCTGTACATAGCCCATCTATAATTTAGCCCATACAACTACCTCTTCCCCTGCTGTATTTATTTATTTATTTTGCTCCTTTGCACCCCATTATTTCTATTTCTACTTTGCACTTTCTTCCACTGCAAATCTACCATTCCAGTGTTTTACTTTCTATATTTAATTTACTTTGCCACCATGGCCTTTTTTGCCTTCACCTCCCTTATCTCACCTCATTTGCTCACATTGTATATAGACTTATTTTTCTACTGTATTATTGACTGTATGTTTGTTTTACTCCATGCGTAACTCTGTGTTGTTGTATGTGTCGAATTGCTTTGCTTTATCTTGGCCAGGTCACAATTGTAAATGAGAACTTGTTCTCAACTTGCCTACCTGGTTAAATAAAGGTGAAATAAAATAAATAAAATATTTGGACAGTCTCTTACCTACATTTCCTAAACCAATAATCGAGTATCCCCCAGTATCCCCCAGTATCCTCGAGTATCTTAAATACATATCAGTGTTTTCATGCTTGTGTTTATCAACACAAATATTTATGATCAAAAACAATTACACTAGAAACTAAATAAACGTATAATAGTAAATGTGTGTATACTAAGAAAAAGGTAATGCCACGTCATTTCACTGTCCAAAGAAAAATAAACATTCTAACAAAAATAAGCAGTGAAATGACTTTTCCATGGTTTCCAACATGGTTTCCATTTGTTTGATGCCATTCAATTCGCTCTGTTCCAGACATTATTATGAGCCGTCCTCCACTGCTTGAAAGGCTGGTCATTGCTCACATCAACACCATCATCCTAGGCACCCTGGGCCCACTCCAGGTCGCATACTGCCCCAACAGATCCACAGATGACGCTATCTCTATTGCACTCCACACTGCCCTTTCCCATCTGGACAAGAGGGATACATATGTGACAATGCTGTTCATTGACTACAACTCAACGTTCAACACCATAGTGCCCTCCAAGCTCATCACTAAGCTAAGGACACTGAGACTGAACACCTCCCTCTGCAACTGCATCCTCACTTTCCTGAAGGCTGCTCCCTGGTGGTTAGGGTATGCAACAACACATCTGCCACACTGACCCTTTACACGGGGGCCCCTTAAGGGTGCATGCTTAGTACCCTCCTGTACTCCCTGTTCACCAACGACTGCTTGGCTGTGCACGACTCCAACACCATGATTACGTTTTCCTGATGACACAACGGTGGTAGGCCTGATCACCGATGACGATGAGACAGCCTATAGGGTAAGGGTGTGCTGACATGGCCATAATCGTAATCGTATCCATAAATTGACAGTTAATGGTCGGATTGGATGATACTCGTGGTCTGAAAAAACGTAAGTGTTTTAATATGCCTCAGTAGATGTTGGCGTTAATACACTATATATACAAAAGTATGTGGACACCCCATCAAATTAGTGGATTTGGCTATTTCAGCCACACTTGTTGCTGACAGGTTTATAAAATTGAGCACACAACCATGCAATCTCCATAGACAAAAATTGGCAGTGGCCTTACTGAAGAGCTCATTGACTTTCAATGTGGCACCGTCATAGGATGCCACCCTTACAACAAGTCAGTTTAAAAAATGTCTGCCCTGCTAGAGGTTCCTCAGTCAACTGTAGCTGCTATTAAAGTGGAAACTTCCAGGAGCTAAATTGGCTCAGCCACGAAGTGGTAGGCCACACAATCTCACAGAATGGGACCGTCGAGTGCTGAAACGCGTAGCACGTAAAAATAATCTGTCCTTTGGATGCAACGTCTGCACTGTTTGTCGGGAGCTTCATGAAATGGGTTTCCATGGTAGAGCAGCCTAAGATCACCATGTGCAATGCCAAGCCTCGGCGTAAAGATCGCCGCAATTGTATTCTGGACCAGTGGAAAAGCTGGTAGTCTGGCAGTCGCAGTGGTGGGTAGTATATGGGGCTTTGGTGACAAAACGGATGGCACTGTAATAGACTACATCCAGTTTGCTGAGTAGAGTGTTGGAAGCTATTTTGTAAATGACATTGCCGAAGTCAAGGATTGGTAGGACAGTCAGTTTTACGAGGGTATGTTTGGCAGCATGAGTGAAGGAAGCTTTGTTGTGAAATAGGAAGCCGATTCTAGATTTCATTTTGTATTGGATATGTATAATGTGAGTCTGGAAGGAGAGTTTACAGTCTAACCAGACACCTAGGTATTTGTAGTTGTCCACATATTCTAAGTCAGAACCGTCCAGAGTAGTGATGCTAGTCGGGCGGGAAGGTGCGGGCAGCAATCGGTTGAAGAGCATGCACTTAGTTTTACAAGCATTTAAAAGCAGTTGGAGGCCATGGAAAGACTGTTGTATGGCATCAAAGCTCATTTGGAGGTTTGTTAGCACTGTGTCAAAAGAAGGGCCAGATGTAAACAGAATGGTGTCGTCTGCATAGAGGTGGATCAGAGAATCACCAGCAGCAAGAGCGACATCATTGATATATACAGAGAAAAGAGTCGGCCTGAGAATTGAACCCTGTGGCACCCCCATAGAGACTGCCAGAGGTCCGGAAAACAGGCCCTCCGATTTGACACACTGAACTCTATCTGAGAAGTAGTTGGTGAACCAGGCGAGGCAGTCATTTGAGAAGCCAAGGCTATAGAGTCTGCCGATAAGAATGCAGTGATTGACAGAGTCTAAAGCCTTGGCCATGTTGATGAAGACGGCTGCACAGTACTGTCTTTTATCGATGGCGGTTATGATATTGTTTAGGACCTTGAGTGTGGCTGAGGTGCACCCATGACCAGCTCGGAAACCAGATTGCATAGCGGAGAAGTTACGGTAGGATTCGAAATGGTCGGTGATCTGTTTGTTAAGTTGGCTTTCGAAGACCTTAGAAAGGCAGGGTAGGATAGATATAGGTCTGTAGCAGTTTGGGTCTAGAGTGTCTCCCCTTTCCAATCTTTGGGGATCTCAGACGACACGAAAGAGAGGTTGAATAGGCTATTAAATGGGGTTGCAACAATTTTGGTGGATAATTTTAGAAAGAGAGGATCCAGATTGTCTAGCCCAGCTGATTTTTAGGGATCCAGATTTTGCAGCTCTTTCAGAACATCAGCTGTCTGGATTTGGTTGAAGGAGAAGTGGGGGGGGGGGGGCTTGGGCAAGTTGCTGTGGGGGATGCTGAGATGTTGGCCGGGTGGAAAGCATGGCGAACCGTAGAAAAATGCTTGTTGAAATTATCGATTATCGTAGATTTATCAGTGTGAGCTTGACAGCTTGGGGCAGCTTGACTTAGGTGCTCTAATTCTCCATGGACTTTACAGTGTATCAAAACCTTTTTGTATTAGCGCTACAGGATGCAAATTTCTGTTTGAAAAAGCTAGCCTTAGCTTAACTAACTGACTGAGTATATTGGTTCCTGACTTCCCTTGGTTCCTGACTTGTATTCGATGCTAATGCAGAACGCCACAAGATGTTTTTGTGCTGGTCAAGGGCAGTCAAGTCTGGGGTGAACCAAGGGCTATATCTGTTCTTAGTTCTAAAAATGTTTAATGGTGCATGCGTATTTAAGATGGTGAGAAAAGCACTTTTAAAGAGCAACCAGGCATCCTCTACTGACGGGATGAGCTCAATATCCTTCCAGGATAACCGGGCAAAGTTGATTAGAAAGGCCTGCTCGCTGAAGTGTTTAAGTGAGCGTTTTACAGTGATGAGGGGTGGACCCTTTACACATGCAGGCAATGAGGCAGTGAGCGCTGAGATCCTGGTTGAAGACTGCAGAGGTGTATTTAGAGGGCAGGGTTGTCAGAATGATATCTAAGAGTGTGCCCATGGTTATGGATTTAGGGTTGTACCTGGTAGGTTCCTTGATAATTTGTGTGAGATTGAGGGCATCTAACTTAGATTGTAGGATGGGCGGGGTGTTAACCTCTATGGGCTAGGTGGGACGCTAGCGTGCCACCCGTGGTGCACTCCATCAACAGCAGGTGCATTTCAAGAGCGGCAAATTTGAATCCAAATAAATGTCAAAATTCAAATTTTTCAAACATACAACTATTTTACACCCTTTGAAAGATAAACATCTCCTTAATCTAACCACGTTTTACGATTTCAAAAAGGTTTTACGGCGAAAGCATAAATTTAGAGTATGTTAGGACAGTACATTTACAAGAGTTGTGTGTAATGTTTTGTCAATTCAAAGACAGGGTCACCTAAACCATAAAACCAGCTAAAATGATGCACTTTTACAATCTCCATCAGATGACACTCCTAGGACATTATGTTAGACAATGCATGCATTTTTAGTTCTATCAAGTTCATATTTATATCCAAAAACAGCGTTTTACTATGGCATTGATGTTGAGGAAATCGTTTCCCTCCAATAACCGGCAGTCAAGTCAGCGTCACAAATTAAATAATTAAAATTAGAAAACATTGGTAAAATATTATATTGTCATTTAAAGAATTATAGATTTACATCTCTTGAACGCAATCAACTTGCCAGATTTAAAAATAACCTTACTGGGAAATCACACTTTGCAATAATCTGAGCACTGCGCCCAGAAAAATACGCGTTGCGATACAGACTAGACGTCATGTTGGGGAGATCTAAAATCGAAAATACTATGTAAATAATCCATTACCTTTGATTCTCTTCATCAGATGTCACTTCCAGGTATCACAGGTCAATAACGAATGTAGTTTTGTTCAAAAAAGCTCATCATTTATGTCCAAAAATCTCCGTCTTGTTAGCACATGATCTAAGCCAGCCGGATTTCTCGTCATGAACGAGGGGAAAAAATATATTTACGTTCGTTCAAACATGTCAAACGTTGTATAGCATAAATCATTAGGGCCTTTTTTAACCAGAACATGAATAATATTCAAGGTGGACGAATGCATACTCTTTTATAACGTATTGGAACGAGGGTACCCAACATGAACTCGCGCGCCAGGTGTCTAATGGGCCATCATCGTTCCATGGCTCTTGTTCGGTCAGATCTCCCTCCAGAAGACTCAAAACACTTTGTAAAGGCTGGTGACATCTAGTGGAAGCAATAGGAAGTGCCAAAATATTCCTCAGCCCCTGTGTTTTTCAATGGGATAGGTTTAAAGGTAATACAACACATCAGGTATCCACTTCCTGTCAGAAAATGTCTCAGGGTTTTGCCTGCCAAATGAGTTCTGTTATACTCACAGACACCATTCAAACAGTTTTAGAAAATTTAGGGTGTTTTCTATCCATATGTAATAAGTATATGCATATTCTAGTTACTGGGTAGGAGTGGTAACCAGATTAAATCGGGTATGTTTTTTTATCCAGCCGTGTCAATACTGCCCCCTAGCCCTAACAGGTTAAGCATGTGCCAGTTTAGGTCACCTAACAGTACGAACTCTGAAGATACTGTAGATGGGTGGTGTCATGATGTTGCCCTCTTTGGGTACAGCGAGCACTATTCCCCCCTCCCTCTGCACCATCCCTCTACCTCTGCACCATCCCCCTACCTCCCTCTCTGTTACACTCAGGCTGCTGTGGTCAGAGAGGTCGTAAATTACTAGAGGAGATCCTGCCTCATTGCCAGACAGTATAGAGAGAGTGAGTTCTCATAGAGAGAACAAAGGAATTTCTTCCACCTCACAACACTGGAGGTCCGAACAGTATTTATGTTCTGGAGAATGTATAAAAGATCGGTGAAGAATCCAGCTACGAACTGGTCCGTTTGGTACAGTTTTGTGAAACTCATGAGAGACAATACGGCCACATTACCATAACGCTGTTTATACAATAGCCTCAGTTATGAGGCTTACATCTAATTGTTGTACAAAATGAATGAGTAAAGATGATACTATTTGTGAAATGACGGATGCTATGTAATGATGTTAATGTGAGAGAATTGTATTTATGTTTAAAGTTTCACTAAGTCATTGGCACACCCCCAGGGGCACAGACAGGACCTGGCGTCATGAGACAGCCCTTTTTGATGTTCCGAATGAAACCCCCACCTGAGTTTTCTATCACCAGACCAGCTTACCTCGATAACGAGAGGGACAAGGTTTGAGACCAGACCGAGCTTACCTCAATTATGAGAGGGCTAAGGGTTGAGACAAGACCAGTACCTCTATCATAGAGGGAAATAAGGTTTAAGTAGATTGCTGAATCTTTTTAACCATCCCACGTGGTTAACCTGTTAGGGCTAGGGGGCAGTATTGACACGGCTGGATAAAAAACATAGCCGATTTAATCTGGTTACCACTCCTACCCAGTAACTAGAATATGCATATACTTATTACATATGGATAGAAAACGCCGTAAATTTTCTAAAACTGTTTGAATGGTGTCTGTGAGTATAACAGAACTCAAATGGCAGGTCAAAACCTGAGAGATTCCTTTACAGGAAGTGGCCTGTCTGACCATTTCTTGAACTTCTTTTCCATCTCTATCTTTTACTAAGGATCTCTGCTCTAACGTGACACTTCCTATGTCGTCCATAGGCGCTCAGAGCCCGGGAAAAAACAGAATGTCGTCATCCCAGCCCCAGGCTGAAACACATTATCGCCTTTCTCAAGTGGCCGATCAAGGGACTCTGGGCTTAGGCGCGTGACCCGACCGCCCCCGCCTTTGTGATTTTTTCCTCTGTTTGCCGAAAAGGAGATTCCCTGTCGGAATATTATCGCTTTTCTACGAGAAAAATGGCGTAAAAATTGATTTTAAACAGCGGTTGACATGCTTCGAAGTACGGTAATGGAATATTTAGAATTTTTTTGTCACGAATTGCGCCATGCGCACGACCCTTCTTTACCATTTCGGATAGTGTCTGGAACGCACGAACAAAACGCCGCTATTCGGATATAACGATGGATTATTTTGGACCAAACCAACATTTGTTATTGAAGTAGCAGTCCTGGGAGTGCATTCTGACGAAGACAACAAAAGGTAATCAAACTTTTATAATAGTAAATATGATTATGGTGAGTGCTAAACTTGCCGGGTGTCTAAATAGCTAGCCCGTGATGCCTGGGCTATGTACTTAGAATATTGCAAAATGTGCTTTCACCAAAAAGCTATTTTAAAATCGGACATATCGAGTGCATAGAGGAGGTCTGTATCTATAATTCTTAAAATAATTGTTATGCTTTTTGTGAACGTTTATCGTGAGTAATTTAGTAAAATGTTAGCGAATTCCCCGGAAGTTTGCGGGGGGTATGCTAGTTCTGAACGTCACATGCTAATGTAAAAAGCTGTTTTTTGATATAAATATGAACTTGATTGAACAAAACATGCATGTATTGTATAACATAATGTCCTAGGGTTGTCATCTGAGAAGATCATCAAAGGTGAGTGCTGCATTTAGCTGTCTTCTGGGTTTTGGTGACATTATATGCTAGCTTGAAAAATGGGTGTCTGATTATTTCTGGCTTGGTACTCTGCTGACATAATCTAATGTTTTGCTTTCGTTGTAAAGCCTTTTTGAAATCGGACAGTGTGGTTAGATTAACGAGAGTCTTGTCTTTAAATAGCTGTAAAATAGTCATATGTTTGAGAAATTGAAGTAATAGGATTTTTAAGGTTTTGAAAATCGCGCCACAGGCTTCAAGTGGCTGTTACGTAGGTGGGACGAATTCGTCCCGCCTAGCCCATAGAGGTTAAACTCTTAGACTATCGATACCGACAGAATAAGAACAAGTCTTTGATATTAATTACTAGTCTGCAGCTAGGAATTCGGTATCATTGAACGCGAAGACCGACAACCGCCGAAACATCTATTCTATAATAACATGAATGAATGTCACTCTGAACTTTTCATTCTAACCACGACAGAGAGAGAGAGCGAGAGGGCGGACAAAAACTCTCCAACAGAAACGAACTGTTCAACAGAGATCCCGATGACACTGAGCGTAAATATATATATTGATTGCAATTGTTCCCGAATGCGTGAGCGTTCATGTGCAAAGGATTAGCATTTCCATTGTTGTAATTATCAACTCTGTAGTGTCTTCTCAGCTGACCCCCACTCCCCTTCTGTCTAACAAGCCGCTATGCTGGTTTAGCCCACTAGGGCACATTCCCCTATCATTTTTTTGTAACCATATCTACTTTGTTTGTTTGTGTGATGCATTTCTGTGAGTACTTAGTTAGTAAATAAATGATTTTAAGACTATTGATGTATGGATGACTCATAGTGAAGACTGGGTTTGTCCAGATAACCAACAATTTACGATGTTTGGAATGAGACTAACGTGAGGTAAAGAATAATTCATTAATCAGAAGACTAAGTGATCAGATATTAAAATATCTGAAAGTTATATTAGGAAAATTATAACTTTGTAATCTGAATATTTTTCTTGGTGCCCCGACTTCCTAGTTAATTACAGTTACATGATTAAGTAGTTTAATTACGTAATAATAATTACAGAGAATTTTTTATTAAGATTAATCTTCAGTTTAATGATGCCAAAGACACGACAGTGGCAATCAATTCACATATGGTGTCCAGGGCACAGCTGGGGGCTGAAGGGGGTCTAAAACAGGTGGCAACTGTGAGAGACTTGTTTCTGGAAAGGTGGATTTTTAAAAGTACAAGCTCGAATTGTTTGGGCAAATACCTGGATAGTATGACAGAACTCTGCAGGCTATCTCTGCAGTAGATTGCAACTCCTGATCCCTAGTGGACTGTCACGATATGACGGCTTGTTGAATGTACTAACTAAGTCGCACTGCATAATAGCGTCTGCTAAATCTGGGGTTTTCAAACTTTTTCATGTCAAGGACCCCCTTGACATACATATTTTTGTGAGCTGCCAATTAAGTTCCTGAGCACCGCATGTAATTTATGAACCGTGTCATGACGTGACTATCATTAATCTGATAACTGTTATTTATTTAATCAATTAATTATGTTTAGTTGTTACTCAAATAAATTAATCATGTAACAATTAACTCATTAGGAATTTGGGACACCATGGGAATAGTTGTTTAAGGAGTTACTATCTCCTGACTCTAAAGATATACGGATATCTGTTACATCAGTAACAGTCATTTATTGTTTATTTCCTCACCAGTCTCATTCTGAACGTCATAGACCTCTTGATATTTGCAAGAACCCTAGTACTTTTGAATATTCAGTACTACACAAATTGATTTACTCATTTATTATCTAACTAATAATAACAGAATACACATACACACTTACATGAGATAAAAGTGGCTAGTGGACTGACACGATTTGACGGCTTGATACACAATGGAAAGGAGGGTGGGGAAAGATGAAGAGAGGGAGAAACAAAGAGAGTCAACTTATCGTACATCCATTTGGAAGCTACGCTCACAGAAATACGAATACTTAGCACCCTAAACACGTTCATTCGGATTACAAATGCAATATATATTTACCTGTAGATGTCTTTCTCTGTCGAACTCGATCGGTCCTTTGGTGAAGTTATCGAGGGATGTAAGTTTCTGGTTTGTCCACCAGAGGTCACAATGTCCTTTCTAGTAAAGCTTTTTCTGGTCTTGGAGTGTTCGTTAGAATAGATACTTTCATTTTTTTTTGTACTGACCCCCCATGGGAATTGAACCCACAACCCTGGCATTGCAAACACCATGCTCTACCAACTGAGCCACAGGGAAGGTCACCTGCGTTCTCTGTTTGTCTGTTGCCAGTTAGTTTTGTTTCACGAAACCTACCAGCGGTTTTCCCCATACCCCTGTCTGGTCTAGTTCCTGATTTCTAGTTTTTCCCAGTTTGTCCTTCCTGCCTGCCCTGACCCTGAGCCTGCCTGCCGTTCTGTACCTTGCCACACGACACTGGATTATTATAATTATTATTACTATTATTATTATTAGACTTCAGGTGCAATTTAAACTTTGGCCACTATCAGTGTATGTGCAAAGTTTTAGGCTGATCCAATGAACCATTGCATTTCTGTTGAAAATGTTGTTTCAAGACTGCCCAAATGCACCTAATTGGTTTATTAATAACTTTTCCAGTTCATAACTGTGCACTCTCCTCAAACAATAGCATGGTATTCTTTCACTGTAATATCTACTGTGAATTGGAGAGTGCAGTTAGATTAACAAGAATTAAAGTTTTCTGCCAATATCAGATTTGTCTATGTCCTGTTCAATTTTCTTGTTACTTACAACCTCATGCTAATCGCATTAGCCTACATTAGCTCAACCATCCCGCGGGGGACCCACCGATCCTGTAGAGGTTTTTAATGTGTGGGGGTACAGGTTAGTCGAGGTAATTTGTACATATAGGAAGGTGTAAAGTGATAATAAACAGCGAGTAGCAGCAGTGTAAAAACGAAGGGTGGGGGTGTCAATGCAAATAGTCAGGGTGGCCATTTGATTAATTGTCCAGCAGTCTTATGGCTTGGGGGTAAAAGCTGTTAATTAAGGAACATTTTGCACCTAGACTTGGCGCTCTGGTACCGCTTGCCGTACAGTGTTTGTTTAAATTTACTTTACAAAATTGGAAAAATAAGCATATATTTTGCATCTCATGGTCTACGATAGTTGACCTAAGCTCATGGGGCATTTATTAGTTATATTCTTTAAAAAATCAACAGGTTTATATCATTCATTTATAGGTCAAAAAATTGATGTAGCAACTGCAGTTTGAACCTAAACCCAAAATACAAGGTTTAGGAGCATCAGCATAAAACAAATTAAGATTGAGATATAGCCTACATTGGATCTATACGAATCCTAGTTACTTTTGAAGCTCATCTCCATTTTAAAAAACTTTATGTGACACCTCAGTTTTGCATAATACTGCTATTATCTGGGTGATTTTTTTTCTTCTTCTAGGTGCACTGGTGCTCCCAAATAAAAATGTCAGGTAGCACAGCAACGTATGTAGGAGCATATGTCCCCAAAACGGTAGCACACTGTAGATCCCTGATAAGTAGATGAAGAAAAAAAATTCAGTCTGTGGTGGTTGGCCTTAACATAAAATAAATAAGGTTTCTGAGATATTCTATGAAATAACGTCATGAATCATTTCAAAGGTATTGTACTGATAAAATGCATAAGGACCCTTTTCTATATGATTGACAGATAATGTATTTCAAAGTGAGTTTACAGATTTTTTGTTGTTGTTGAAAATAGTACAAATGTGGCTTATTATAATAAATATTCAAATACTTACCCATTATTGTGAAATAGAAATTCGGTTGATTCTAAAATGTCTTATTGGTTGATTTTATAATTTCTTAATACATATATGACTAGAGCTACACCAAGTTATATGTATCCAGTATATATAGTGCAATATTCAGAAGTTCAGGAGTAGTTTGTCTTAGAATCCGTGGTGCACCCATAGAGGACTTAATCTTGACTGTGGGCACTTTTAAAAGGTAATGTGGTATGACGTGATATGAGGTACTGTAGTGGTGACCAATCTGTTCCTTGTCTCATGTCTATAATGCATTCCTTTTAACTGCCAAGACCTGTTCTCTACTTCCGTGTAAAGGTCATTAGGCTAGAGCAAAACAGGCAGCATATTGTGACATTAGGGATGCCAATCAATAAATACAATATAAAAGTAACACATGAAAAACACTACTTTTGACACAGTTAGTTTGCACTTATTGTATAAAATCAGATGTCCTAGAATCCAGGCATGAATATTATATTACAATACAAATTCATCCACTAAACATTACAAACGTAATGTTGGCAGCATCTAAATTAAAGTGTCTCTCCAGTCTTCTGTTCAGTTCCTTCATCACCTGATGTAAAAACTCAACAATCTCTGAAGGACCAAATCAAACCAGTCAAATCAAACCAAACTTTATTGGTCACATACAAATCAAATCAAATTGTATTTGTCATATCCGCCGAATACAACAGGTGTAGACCTTACAGTGAAATGCTTACTTACAATCCCTTAACCAACAATGTAGTTTAAAAATATATATATATATAAAAATAAAAAAAAGTTACAAATAAGTAAAGAGCAGCAGTAAAATAGCAATAGCGAGGCTATATACAGGGGGTACCAGTACAGAGTCAATGTGCGGGGCCAAAGGTTAGTCGAGGTAATTGAGGTAATATGTACATGTAGGTAGAGTTATTAAAGTGACTATTCATAGATAATAAACAGAGAGTAGCAAGAGAGTGAAAGAGGGGGCGTGTCAATGCATATAGTCTGGGTAGCCATTTGATTAGAGGTTCAAGAGTCTTATGGCTTGGGGGTAGAAGTTGTTTAGAAGCCTCTTGGACCTAGACTTGGCGCTCGGGTACCACTTGCCGTGAGGTAACAGAGAGAACGGTCTATGACTAGGGTGGCTATGTCTTCCCCTGACATCGCCTGGTATAGAGGTCCTGGATGGCCCAGTGACGTATTGGGCCGTACGCACTGCCCTTTGTAGGGCATTGCGGTCAGAGGCCGAGCAGTTGCCATACCAGGCAGTGATGCAACCCATCAGGATGCTCTCGATGGTGCAGCTGTAGAACCTTTTGAGGATCTGAGGACACATGCCAAATCTTTTCAGTCTCCTGATGGGGAATAGGTTTTGTTGTGCCCTATTCACGAATGTCTTGGTGTGTTTGGACCATGTTAGTTTGTTGGGGATGTGCACACCAAGGAACTTGAAACTGCACATCACTTCCTGTTGAACACCGAATGAGGGACAGGTCGGTTTTGATGTTTTGAAAAGGTTGTTGTTTTGAAAGTGTATTGGAAAGTTCTTAGTAGCTAGCTAACTTCTTTGTTTGGATCCCGCGATGCAGTTGTCATCAGTTGCTGGAACTGCTAGTCTCTGCCCAATGATCCTGCAGACCAAGGATGGGTCTGATGAGCTATTTGGCGTAGCAGCTCGCCTAGCTGCTAACTAGCTGCCTATCAAGCTAGCTGGGTTTTCTTGAGGGCTTGAACACAGCCCGCAACACGGTTAGCCAAATGTGGCTGGGATGGTGGATTGTCCCGGGTTTGTCGCTGTCTAGATCCCTGCTGTTTTTTTTTTTTTTTTTTAAATCTTCCCTGTGACCTGTCCGATCTTGAACTCTGAGGAGTAACAAAGTAATCTACATTGCTAGCTACCAGGACAAAGACCAAAGCCGGTGGGAATACCGTTGAGGACAGTGGTGTCTCTCTATCACACATTAAGGATATTTAAAATTAACAAAAAGAGTTCTAAAAGCAGTTGTTACAACAACAAGAAAATAGCTTCAAGTGTTTTGCCCAAATATTGGTGGATTCAACTAATAAAAGAATGGACGACCTGACCAGAGAGGTCCAGGACCTGAAGAACAGTTTGCAGTTCTCCCAAGGTCAGCTCAAATAGTTGAAACAGGAGAACGGCAAGATGACAGCAATCTGTAAGTCATTGAGAGAGGACATCCAAGGCAGAACAATATGTTTGTGGACGTAGTTGCAGAATCTGCACATGAGAAGTGGTTGTGGTGGCAGGTTTCCTTTGTATGTGGACAAAGTGAGGTAAATAATCTCTGAGAAATTGAGTGCCCACAAGACTAGAAAACCGACCACTGGCCCAGGTGACCGGCCCAGGTCGATAGTGGTCAAGTTCCTGAGGTTCATGGACAAGGTAGCTATTCTGGAAAGAGCAAAGAACTTGAGAGGAACATATATCTTCCTCAACGAGGAATATCCTGAAGCTGTGCGCCAGAAGAGGAAAGAACTTATCCCAGCCATGAAATCTGCTGACATTGCTTACATCTGCTAGGACAGGCTCATTGTCCAACCTCCCTCCCAGAAGCCTGGATGGGATGAGAGAGCCAAGCCTATAGGTTCGTAGGTTCAACCCCACAGCACACACACACACCAATTGATGAATGGACTGCTGAATGTATATTTTCTTCTCTTGTTTTGTTTGCTCTCTTCAGTATTATGTCTATCTCTGATTGGGTACCCAGGAAAGGACTAAAAATAGCTCATATTAATATATAAGGTTCATGAAATCAATAACTTGCTAACATCCGATAACATTCATAGCCATTTCTGAGACTCACTTAGATAATTAATTTGGTAATACAGCAGTAGCAATACAAGGATATAACATCTACAGAAGAGACAGAAATGCTTATGGGGGAGGTGTTGCTGTATATATTCAGAGCCATATCCCTGTAATGCTTGGAGAAGATCTTATTTAAGTGTTATTGTAGTGTTGTGGTTGCAGGTTCACTTGGCACATCTAAAGCCTTTTCTTTTGGGGTGTTGCTATAGGCCACCAAGTGTGAACTGTCAGTATCTAAATAATATGTGTGAAATGCTTGATAGTGTATGTGATGTAAACCGAGAGGTCAACTTTCTTGGGGACCTGCATATTGACTGGTTTTCATCAAGCTTAGACAAAGCTTCTCACTGTAACCAGTGTCTCTAATCTGGTTCAGGTTATTAATCAACCTACCAGGGTGTTTTCAAACACTCCAGGCAGAAGATCATCCATATGTATCAATCACATTTTTTATAAAACTGTAGAAGTTTGTTCTGAAGCTGTATCTGTACCCATTGGATACAGTGACCACAATATGGTGGCTATATACAGGAAAGCCAAAGTTCCAACAGCTGGGCCAAAAATAGTGTATAAGAGAACATACAAAATATTTAGCTGTGACTTATGTGGATGATGTCAAAAATATTTGTTGGTCTGAGCATCCAGACGCTGCACTTGATGAATTTATGAAATTGCTTCTTCCAATTATTGAAAAACAAGGCTCCATGGATTGATGAGGAATTGAAAAACTGTATGGTTGAAAGAGATGGGGCAAAAGGAGTGGCTAATATGTCTGGCTGCACATCTGACTGGCTGACTTACTGCATATTGAGAAATTATGTGACTTAACTCAACAAAAAGAAGAAGAAACTGTATTATGAAGCAAGGATCAATGATATAAAGAATGATGGAAAAAAAAAACTTGAGTACTTTAAATGAAATTATGGGTAGAAAGACAAATTCAACTCCATCTTTCATCAAATCAGATGGCTTATTCATCCCAAAACCATTTGATGTTGGCAATTGTTTTAATGACTACTTTATTGACAAAGTGTGAAAACTTAGGCAGGAAATGCAAACAGCGAGCAGAGAGCCATCATATTCATGCATAAAAAAACAAATAATGACTGAAAAGCATCGCAGGTTTGAATTTTGTAATGTTATTGTGGGAGAGGTAGACAAATTATTGTTATCGATTAATAATGACAAACCTCCTGGCATTGACGACTTAGATGGAAAGATAGTGAGGATGGTAGCTGACTACAGCCCCTCCTATCTGTCATATCTTTAATCTGAGCCTAGAGGAATGTCTTTGTCCTGAGTCCTGGAAGGAAACAAATGTAATTCCGCTACCCAAGAGTGGTAAATCAGCCTTTAATGGTTCTAACAGCAGACCTTTAAGCTTGCTGCCAGTTTGGCCAAATACAATGCCATTTCTCTGTAAACAAATGAACAACAGACTTTCAGCATGTTTAAAGAGAAGGGCACTCAACATGTACTGCACTGACACAAATGACTGATGATTGGTTGAAAGAAATTAATAAGAAGACAATTGTGGGAGCTGTACTGTTAGATTTCAGTGTAGCCTTTGATGTTATTGACCATAACTTGTTGTTGAAAAACATATGTGTTATGGCTTTTCATCCACTGCCATATCGTGGATTCAGAGCTTTCTATCTAATAGAACTCAAAGGGTTTTCATTAATGTAAGCTTCTCTAATGTCAAACATGTAAAATGTGAAAAATTACTTGGCATGACCTTAGATTGTAAACTGTCATGGTCAAAGCATATAGATCCAATGGTTGTAAGATGGGAAGAGGTCTGTCCGTAATAAAGAGATACTCTGCATTTTTGACACCACACTCCAAAACGCAAGTTCTGGGAGCTCTAGTTTTGTCTTATCTTGATTATTGTCCAGTCGGGTAGTCGAGTGCTGCAAGGAAAGACCTAGTTTAACTGCAGCTGGCCCAATGTAATCAGAGGGCTGATATAAATACTATGCATGCCAGTCTCTCTTGGCTGAGAGTTGAGGAGAGACTGACTGCATCACTTCTTCTTTTTGTAACATTAATGTTAATAAAAAAAGAAAGAAAAAAGAAACATGAATGTGTTGACAATCCCAAACTGTCTGCATAGTCAACTTACACACAGCTCTGACACACACACTTACCCCACCAGACATGTCACCGGGGGCCTTTTCAAAGTCCCCAAATCCAGATTAAATTCAAGAAAGAGTACAGTATTATATAGAGCCATTATTGCATGGAACTCAATTCCATCTCATATTTCTCAAGTAAACAGCAAACCTGGTTTCAAAAAACAGATAAAGCAACTCCTCACGGCACAACGCCTCTCCCCTATTTGACCTAGATAGTTTGTGTGTATGCATTGATATGTAGGCTATGTGTGCCTTGTAAAAAAAATGATGTAGTTCTGTCCTTGAGCTGTTCTTTTCTATCAATGTTTTGTATTAAGTCATGTTTCATGTTTTCTGTGCAGAACCCAGGAAGTGTAGCTGCTACTTTTGCAACAGCTAATGGGGATCCTAATAAAATACCAAAAAATGTTGGAGACTGTATTTTTTTATGTGTTCACAGAGGCTGCAGTTTTGGACTTTGAGTTGATCAAATCTATAGTTGACTTCTGAAAAACGTATTAAAAACCCACATCACCATTACACATTACTCCGGTGACAGCTTCACTTACCAATACAAGATATCTGGAATTTAAATCAGAGGTTGTAGATATGGCAGTGTCTGTTGCCAACTTCCCATGGGCTGAATTTATGTGTTTTTAGGGACTGTCAAATCCAGCAATTGGGGAATCACTCTCTTGTTGTCTGTGTGCTAAATGTTGATGAAAGGGTATTTCGTTTTTTTATTATATTGTAAATTGGAATGGTAAAGTTATGTCTTTCATGTATGTGAAGGTCTGATCAATCTAAGATTGCAACCAATTGATTATAGCAATACTTAATGATGGAGGCAGGTGGTAGTGGGAGGAGGTAGGAAACTGGTCTGTCTGCATAATTTAAAGGATCAAAACTGGCGGAGGAATAAAGATAGTATCCAGTTTCACATGAGAACCCGGATGTTGACAGCTGTGACATACAGATTGCAAAATAGTTGGGGTACCGATTCCATGGTTCAGGGTGTATGAGTTGATATATAAAACGAAGCACGATTCAAGACTTCATGCTTTCCAGGAAAAATGATTGTACAGAATTCTTGCCACCAACAAAACGTAGAATATTTTGACATACAATCACCACCGCTCTGCAGATTTTGTTGTGAGGATACAGAATCAACATACCATTTGTTCTGGTAGTCTGTTTCTGGTCTCAGGTTCAGGAATGGCTGAAAAAGCATAATATTAATCTATAATTGACCCTAGGATTGTTGCGAGATGTGGAGAGACCTGGTGTCACGACTTCCGCCGAAGTTGGTCCCTCTCCTTGATCGGGCGGCGTTCGGCGATCGAAGTCACCGGTTTTCTAGCCGCCACCGATCCACTTTTCATTTTCCATTTGTTTTGTCTTTATTGTACACATCTGGTTTCTATTCCCATAATTATATGTTCCTTATTTAACCCTCTGTTTACCCCATGGTTTTGTGCGTGTTTGTTCGTTGTAAATTGGTCTGTATTTGTGAGCTTGATTATTTTCCTTCTTGGAATATTTGTTGTTTTGTGTAAAGTTACGTGAATTAATCATCTCTGTGTCCTGCGCCTGACTCCGCCTTACCTGCTACCCCTTACCTGCTACCCCTGCTACCCCTTTACACAAAAAACGCACCAGAAAATGGAGTCAGGAGGTGCATAAAGCCCTCCTTTGTTAGTAGAGGAGCACGTCCAGCAGCACACGACCATGTTGCATAGTCTCAGCACAGCCATGGATCGCATGCTGCAAACAATGGAGCGATGGGAGAAAGGAGGTTGTCCAGCGCCCCATCATCATCACAACAACCCACACCGCTGTCCACCCCTCCTTCACCTGGCCCCAGTGGGATTCAGCTCGCACTCCCGAGGGAATATGATGGGACCACTGCCGGGTGCCAGGAGTTCCTACTCCAGCTGGAGCTCTGCCCTGGCAACCGTCCACCCGGCTCCTTCGGGATGCAAGAGAGTGTCCGCACTCATCTCCTGTCTATCTGGGAAGGCTCTGGAGTGGTCCAACGCCGTATGGGGAGAGGGCGACGCAGCGTTGGACCACTATTAGGATTTTACCTGCCCCTTCCGGGTGGTTTTCAACCATTACATTTTAGTCATTTAGCAGATGCTCTTATCCAGAGCAACAGACAGTAGTGAATGCATACATTTCATACATTTTTTTCCCATACTGGTCCCCAGTGGGAATCAAACCCACAACGCTGGCATTGCAAACACCATGCTCTACCAACTGAGCCACAAGGGACATCCGTCTGAGTGTAGAGCGGCGGGGGAACGCTTGTTTCACCTAAGGCAGGGGACGAGGAGCGCACAGGACTTTGCTTTGGTACTTCCGAACCCTGGCCGCCGGCGCAGGATGGAATGACAGGGCCCTGATCGACAATTACCGCTACAGTCTGCGCGAGGATGGTCCGTCGGGAGCTGGCCTGCAGGGACACCACCCTTACATTTGACCAGCTGGTGGACCTGTCCATTTGGCTGGATAACCTCCTGGCCACCCGCGGACGTCCAGATCGGGGTCCGTCAGTTCCATCCCCCAGGACCTCCGTTCTGACACCCATGGAGCTAGGAGGTGCTGCTGTTAGAGTGACCGGAGGGGTGGCCATTCCCTGCACCATCTGTGGCCGCAGAGGGCACACTGCTGGTCGGTGCTGGCGGGGTTCCTCAGGGAGTCGAGGCAGCAGGCAGGGCACTGTCGTGTCACCCCAGGTGAGTAGGCACCAGACTCACCCAGAGCCCCCTGTTGCTCACATGTTTGTGTTTATAGAATTTCCTGAGTTTTCCCCGCATTCCCAGCATAAGACGCTAGTAGATTCAAGTGCAGCTGGGAACTTTATTGACCGTTCATTTGCCCATAGTTTAGGGATCCCCATTGTTCCT